>NC_134687.1:85243596-85870784 GCF_050947455.1 Rhinoderma darwinii
ACACAAGGCACAATCTATAGGGGTCTGTGTGTGGAACTTTCTACTAAGGGGGGCTGTGCTGCACTTTCTACTGTGTGGCACTGTATACAAGGGAGGGGGCCTGTGTGGCACTATATACAGTGGGAGCTGTATAGCGCTATATACAGTGGGGGCTTTATGGCGATATCTCCAGGGGGGCTGTATGGCACTATTTACACGGGGGAGTTGGGGCGCTATCTAGAAATGGGGTGTGACACTGTCTATAGGCGGGGCTATATAGCGCTGTCTACAGGGGGGCTGTATGGCACATTCTACAGGGGGGACTATTTATAAGGGGGGCTGCTTGTGGCACCCGGGGGAGCCCCGGTCAAGAGTTTGCTATGGGGCCCAGTCTTTCCTAGTTACGCTCCTGCCTTGGACTAATGTTTATTTAAGTATAATTTATTGCACTCATTTTTAATTGAAAACATGAATCATGATGTGTTTGCATAATATTACGGCCCATATTTATTTTTTATTAGTAAATAAAGTTGAAGTGGTATTCAGAATTAATATGTTTGTAATCAGTTTATGAGTTTGTAGCTTTGATTTCAAGTATTCTAGTGCTTGAAGCAGTTATTCCATCTAAGTAATAATGACAACCAAATTAAAATTCAATTTAAGAGTTCTTGGAGAGGTTAATTTTCAAGCAAGTGGAAGTTAAATAAATGCAGTATTTGTATGTGTGTGGTTTATTAAGAAATAATGATTATAAATCATGTCAATTATGAAAGTAGTGATACTAATAATAATAATAAGGATGATAATAAAATATATAAACTGTTGAAATATACACGTTTTGAAATACAATAAAGTTTTTAATGTACAGTTAAAGGGATATTTTTATCTTATAAAGTGATGGCATCTGTCACTAGGATATTCCATCGCTTTATGATCGGTAGGGGTCCGACCACTGGGACCCTCACCAATGCTGCGAATAAAGTCTCCTACACTACTAGTCCTCAATGAATTAGAATATCATTAAAAAGTTTATTTATTTCAGTAATTCAATTAAAAAAGTAAAACTCATATTATATAGATTCATTACACACAGAGTGATATATTTCCAGCATTTTTTTCTCTTAATGTTGATGATTATGGCTAACAGTTAATGAAAATCCAAAATTTTGTGTCTCAGAAAATTATATTATATAAGCCCAAATTAAAAAATGATTTTTAATACCGAAATGTTGGCCTACTGAGAAGTATGTACAGTATATGCACTCAATACTTGGTCGGGGCTCCGTTTGCATGAATTACTGCATCAATGTGGCGTGGCATGGAGGTGATCAGCCTGTGGCACTGCCTAGGTGTTATGGAAGCCCAGGTTGCTTTGATAGCAACCTTCAGCTCGTCTGCATTGTTGGGTCTGGTGTCTCTCATCTTCCTCTTGACAATGCCCCATAGATTCTCTATGGGGTTTAGGTCAGGCGAGTTTGCTGGCCAATCAATAACAGTGAAACTGTGGTTATTACACCAGGTATTGGTACTTTTGGCAGTGTGGGCAGGTGCCAAGTCCTGCTGGAAAATGACATCATCATCTCCATAAAGCTTGTCAGCAGAGGGAAGCATGAAGTGCTCTAAAATCTCCTGGTAGACGGCTGTGTTGACTCTGGACTTTTATAACGCAGTGGACCAACACCAGCAGATGACATGGCTCCCCAAATCATACCTGACTGTGGAAACTTCACACTGGTCCGCAAGCAACTTGGATTGATGTCTCTCCACTCTTCCTCCAGACTCTGGGACCTTGATTTCCAAATGAAATGCAAAATTTACTTTCATCTGAAAAGAGGACTTTGGACCTATGAGCAACTGTGTTGGTCCACTGTGTTATATCAAGTGCAGAGGCAACACAGCCATCTACCAGGAAATTTCAGAGCACTTCATGCATCATTATCCGCTCTATCGGTATCGACTTCTGGCTACGTTCCTAACTTCATTTTTGCATGTGCTCAACAATACCAGCTGGTGACTACTCTGGGAATTGTGACCTGGAAATCCGACTTTGAAAGACCCATCGCTAAAATTCTAGGGTAAAGATGTAATTATTTTCTTTTGACTGTTAAGTAGATTTTCACAGGGTTCTGCTGCATACTTTGTAAGCAATGTGTGACCATACCCTAATGATGTCAGAATAGAATTTGTGCTGATGCCGTGTATAGTTCTCAAAAGGTTTATATATTGTAACAAATTGCAGCTGGCAGAATCTTGAAAAAGGTAACATTGAAACAAAAAGAATGTTATGTTGCATAGCACTTTACTTACATTAAACAGAATAAACCCTTTAAATGATTGATGACACATGCATTAGAGCGCAATTAGTTATTGAACAATTTCTTCTTTGCCTCGAAATAACATAATAAGTAAAAAGGGTTTTCCACGATCGGACAACTGATGACCTATCCACCAGATAGGTCATCAATATAAGATCGGTGCGGGCCCGACAACCGGACCCCACACCGATCAACTGCTCCGGCTGCCTACGGGACGTCCGGTTCCCAGAGGCAGCCGGAGAAGCTGATTGGTGCGGGGTCCGGGTGTCAGACCCGCACCGATCATATACTGATGACCTATTCAGTGGATAGGTCAGCAGTTGTCTGATCATGGAAAACCCCTTTAACCTGTCTTATGTGACATGGAAATCAAAGGATAACACATCCCAAGGTATTGTCTCACATCTGTTCAAGGACTGGAAACACACATCCAGTTGTTGCTGCAGATTTCATTGCAGATTTTGATGATGTTTTTTAAGCCAAAGCGAAAAGTGGATCCTAAAGCAGGGAAAATTATAAGATCTTCATTTATATTTTCCCTTCGTTTTGAATCCATTTCTGGTTTTAACTTAGAAAGCTGCATAAAAATCTGCAACAGATACTCAATGTATGTGCACATGGCTAACTAAAAACGGCTGTAAAATATGGAGCTGTTTTCAAGGGAATACAGCCTCTGATTTTCAGCCATTTTATATGCATCAAGCGTTTTTTTATGCGTTTTTTTAAGGCCGTTTTGGAGCTGTTTTTCTATTGGGACAATAAAAAAGGTCACCAAAAACGGCTCAAGAAGTGATATGCACTTCTTTTTTACGCTGCATATTTTTACACGTCGTTTTTACAAACGGCCGCATAAAAACTGCCCCGCAATAGGCAGATGGAACATACCCTAATGCTCAAGTTAAATAGCGGAGAGGGGAGACAAAAACACAAGAAGAAATCTGATCTGAGTATAGCAACTAAATAATGGAAATGAGCTGTAGTTGTAACTTCTACTGTGACATTGTTCAGGAAATTTTTTCGAATCTGAGAATTGTGATATGGGGGTCAGCAGATATTTGAAAAGTACAATTGCTGTTAATGTGATTCTGCACCTACTCTTTAAGCACTTAAGGACACAGCCTGTTTTCGCCTAATGGACCAGGCATTTTTTTTCAAATCTGACATGTATCACTTTATATGGTAATAACTTTGCAATGCTTTTAGTTTTTTTCAAGCGATTCTGAGATTGTTTTCTTGTGACACATTGTACTTCAGTGTTTATTTGTGAAAAACACCAACATTTAGAGAAAATTAGCAAAAATTTGCATTTTTAACCGTTTAAATGTATTTGCTTGTAAAACAGATAGTAATGCCACACAAAATAGTTACTAGTTCACATATCCCATGTCTACTTTATGTTGGCATCGTTCTTTGAACATTCTTTTATCTTCCTAGGAATTTTTCTCTCTTTTAATTTCTTTTAGACTTAGAACATTAGCAGCAATTTCTCACATTTTCAAGAAAATTTCAAAAGCCTTTTTTTTATGGACTAGTTCAGTTCTGAAGTAGATTTGAGAGCCCTATATATTAGAAACCCCTTATAAATTACCTCATTTTAAAATCTGCTCACCTCAAAGTATTCAAAACAAAATTTAGAAAGTTTCTTAACCCGCTAGGCGTTTCACAGCAATTAAAGCAAAGTGGTGGTGAAATTTACAAAGTTCATGTCTTTTTGTAGAAAATGAGCTTTAACCAATTTTTTCTGTAACACAGAAGGTTTTACCAGAGAAACGCAACTCAATATTTATTTCCCAGATTCTTCCGTTTTTAGAAATATCCCACATGTGGCCCTAGTGTGCTAATGGACTGAAGCACAGGCCTTAGAAGCAAAGGAGCACCAAGTGGATTTTGGGGCCTCCTTTTTAGTAGAATATATTTTAGGCACTATGTCAGGTTTGAAGAGGTCTTGTGGTGCCAAATCAGTGGAAACATCCCCAAAAAGACATCATTTGGCAAACTAAACCCCTCAAGGAATTTATCAAATGGAGCATTTTAACCCCACAGGTTTTTTTGCTGAATTTAGTTGAATTTACGCCATAAAAATGAAAATATAAACTTTTTCCAATAAAATGTGGAAATGTAAAATTTTTACAAGACCTAAAGGAGAAAAAGCAACCCAACATTTGAAAAGCAATTTCTCCCGATTACAACAATACCCTACAGATGTAGCCAAGTTTATCTTGACTCTGATAACTTGCTGCAGCGTGATATCACACAACAAAAGCCATTGAAAAGTCAAGTTAAAATTTCTTGCCACTGTGTTAAAATGCGTTAAAAGTCAAGATAAAGATGGTTACATCTGTATATGCGGTCATAAACTGCTGTTCAGACTCTTGGCAGCGCTCAGAAGGGAAGGAGCACCTTTTGGCTTTTGGAGCTCAAGTTTTGCTGGAATGACCTATCGGGTGACATGTAGCATTTGCAAAGCCCCAATGGGACCAAATCAGTGGAAACCCCCCAAGTGACCCCATTTGGGAAACTACAGCCCTCAAGGAATTTATCAAGGGGTATAGCGAGCATTTTTACCTCACAAGTTTTTTTACTGAATTTTGTGGAATTAGGCCATGAAAATTAAAATGTACGTTTTTTTCTAATAAAATGTCGTTTTAGCTCAGATTTTTCCATTTTCACAACAGATAAAGGAGAAAAAGCCCCCAACATTTGTAAAGCAAACTCTTCTGAGCACAGCAATTGTGGTAATAAATTGCTGTTTAGAAATACAACAGGGCTTTCAAAGGAAGGAGCGCTATTTGGCTTTTGGAGCTAAAATTTTGCTGGAATGGTTTGTCTCATTTGAAAAGCCCTTGTGGGACCAAATCAGTGGAAGTCCCCCAGAAATGACCCAATTTTGGAAACTACACCCCTGAAGGAATTTATCGAGTGGTATAGTGAGGGATTATTGAGGGATAGTGAGAGCCTCTTAATGGGCTTACGCATGTGGCAGACCAGGAGGCCATTGTTAGGCCTCCGGTTGCCATAGCAATGATCGGCAACCCCGTGATCACATCGCGACGATGCCAGACCACTAAAATGCCACAATCACTTTTGATTGTGGCATCTCAGGGGTTAATGGCAGGGATCGGAGGTATCTCTGTTCCCTTCAGTTACAGCAGGGTGTCAGCTGCAACATACAGCTGACACCCGCAGCTGATTTCGCAGGCTCAGCTGCTGAGCCTGCACAATCTTCTTTCTGCGGCCGGAAGCCTTTTAGGCTCTGCCTCCGGGTGAGACCTAAAATGCACTTGGCAGACAGGAGTCCTTTGTTAGGCCTCTGGTCTGGCAAAGAACCCTTCAGAACCCTTGCGATCTGCTAGTAAACTTTATAGATGAGTTGAATCAGGGAAAAGGAAAGGGGAAAAGGATGTGGTCTGTGAAGAAATTAATAATTAACTTTTATTAAGTATGCATTAAGAAAAATGATTAAAAGGTCCAATGGTGCAATTTGGTATGTGTGAGTGACCCCTCAATTCACATACCCTTGGCCAAAAATTAATTGATGAGGTAATATATAATATTGCTGTCCGTTGTTCCGTTAGTAGTACTAGATAATTAAACTGCAGTTGCCACAGATTAATGAAAATGAATGAAACTGTAAATTAGTAGTTCACTCTGTCTTAAATTGGACCGGCTGTATAGCCTGGGTTAGAGTATTGACTGTTACACTGTATAATACTAAGTGCAGCTGGGCCAGTAGCGATGTGCCCTGTAATGAGAAGAGGTATGAAAATAAGCAAGGTGAAACCTTGCAAGCCTCTTACCCCTGCGTTAGTGTTGGTATGGTGGTGTAAACAGTAAATGAACTGCACCCTCACGCTGGTGTCCCTGGGGATCAGAGCAGCAGCGTTGGGAACGGTCGTATAATACAGTGAGAACACTCTCAGCTGTCAGCTGAGAGGCAAAGTGAGAATGGCCGTAAGCAATAGTAGCTGTGCTCAGCTATGAGCCGAGAAGCAGTGTGTGCGGCAGGGTTGCTGTCAGTACCCGCAGGTGAACTGAGTCACCAACGGGAGCCGGCGATAGGCCAGACAGGATGAATCACCCAGCTGATAGACTCAGCAGGGCGCACTGCAGTCACAAGCACGGACAGCCAGCAAGCAGCTGGCAGCCGTGGTTGAAGGAGGATCGTGGAGCAAATAGTGGAACTTGGACAGCTAGTGCCAAGTAGTGCACCATAGGATTATTAAAATTGTTGCTGGGTGCAGGGTGCTCAGCAACAATTTTAATAATCCTATGGTGCACTACTTGGCACTAGCTGTCCAAGTTCCACTATTTGCTCCACGATCCTCCTTCAACCACGGCTGCCAGCTGCTTGCTGGCTGTCCGTGCTTATGACTGCAGTGCGCCCTGCTGAGTCTATCAGCTGGGTGATTCATCCTGTCTGGCCTATCGCCGGCTCCCGTTGGTGACTCAGTTCACCTGCGGGTACTGACAGCAACCCTGCCGCACACACTGCTTCTCGGCTCATAGCTGAGCACAGCTACTATTGCTTACGGCCGTTCTCACTTTGCCTCTCAGCTGACAGCTGAGAGTGTTCTCACTGTATTATACGACCGTTCCCAACGCTGCTGCTCTGATCCCCAGGGACACCAGCGTGAGGGTGCAGTTCATTTACTGTTTACACCACCATACCAACACTAACGCAGGGGTAAGAGGCTTGCAAGGTTTCACCTTGCTTATTTTCATACCTCTTCTCATTACAGGGCACATCGCTACTGGCCCAGCTGCACTTAGTATTATACAGTGTAACAGTCAATACTCTAACCCAGGCTATACAGCCGGTCCAATTTAAGACAGAGTGAACTACTAATTTACAGTTTCATTCATTTTCATTAATCTGTGGCAACTGCAGTTTAATTATCTAGTACTACTAACGGAACAACGGACAGCAATATTATATATTACCTCATCAATTAATTTTTGGCCAAGGGTATGTGAATTGAGGGGTCACTCACACATACCAAATTGCACCATTGGACCTTTTAATCATTTTTCTTAATGCATACTTAATAAAAGTTAATTATTAATTTCTTCACAGACCACATCCTTTTCCCCTTTCCTTTTCCCTGATTCAACTCAGCTCAAATTGGTGGTGCACACCATGTGGTCTTTCTGACATAACATATATTGTGTAATAGGTGATCCTCGCCAATCCTTGTAAACTTTATAGATGCACCGATCACTTTTGAGCGCTGCATCTAAGGGGTTAATTGGCCGGATCGGAGGCTAGATCCAGACCTCGCTATGCAGCAGGGAGCCAGCTATAATATAAAGCTGACACTCATTGGCGATGGTGCAGGCTCTGCTTCTGAGCCCGCACGAGCAACACCACATACCTATAAATCCCTTTGCCCTCAGCGACGTACTATTCCGTCATGGTAACCACATCGTTCGCGCTCCATGATGGAATAGTACGTCACGGAAGGAACGGCCATTCTGGCCGTCAACCCGACACATACAGGAGCTTTGACAGCTGCTGTCTCGTACAGCAGTTGCGGCAGCTACTACAGCGGGGACCAATCGCGGTGTCCCCACTGATTAAACCCTTAGAAGCCGCTTTCAATAGCGATTGCGTCTTCTTAGGGGTTAAACCACCATCGACGGCCCGCTACATGATGACAGGCTATGGCAACCAGACGCCTAACAATGGTGTCCGGCTATGCCATCTACGGACCCACTATGCTTGCTGTCAGCGAGTAGCTGACAGCTCTAATACACTGCACTACGCATGTAGTGCATTGTATTTGAATTGCGATCAGGGCCTCCTGCCCTCAAGTCCCCTAGTGGGACAAAGTAAAAAAATGCAAAAAAGTAAAAAGAAGTTGTGTAAAAATAAGAAAATATAAGTTTTAAAAGTAATAAAAGTAAAAATCCCCCTTTTTCCCATATCAGTAATTTATTATTAATAAAAATAAATAAACAAATAAACTATACATAATTGGTATTGCCGCATCCTTAACATCCTTAACTACGTAAGTATAAGTAAAAGATAAGTTCCTTGAGGAGTGTAGTTTGCCAAATAGGGTCACTTTTGGGGGGTTTCCACTGTTTTGGCACCACAAGACCTCTTCAAATCGGACATGATGCCTAATAAAAAGGAGGCCTCAAAATCCACTACGTGCTCCTTTGCTTCAAAGGCCTGTGGTTCAGTCCATTACCGCAATAGGGCCACATGCGGCATATTTCTCAAAACTGAAGAATCTGGGAAATAAGTATTGAGTTGCGTTTCTCTGGTAAAACCTTCTGTTTTACAGAAAGAAATAGAATAAAAAGGATTTTCTGACCAAAAAATCAAATATGTAAATGTCACCTCTACTTTGCTTTAAATTCCTGTGAAACACCTAAAGGGTTAATAAACCTTCTAAATGCTGTTTTGAATATTTTGAGGGGTCTCGTTTCTAAAATGGTGTGTTTGATAGGGGTTTCTAATAGATGGGCCCCTCAAAGCCACTTCAGAACTGAACTGGTACCTAAAAAAAGAGGCTTTTGACATTTTATTCAAAATATGAGAAATTGCTGTTTATGTTCTAAGCCTTGTAACGTCCTAGAAAAAAAAGAATGTTCAAAAAATTATGCCAACATATAGTAGACATATGTGAAATGTGAACTAGTCACTATTTTGGTTGGTATAACCCTCTGTCTTACAAGCAGATGCATTTAAATTCAGAAAAATTCTATTTTCACCTGTTAAACCAGCAATATCAGGTGGTAGTGGGTGAAAAATAATTTCTATATAACCTATTATTGTCTTCTTAGTCGGTTGTGTAGGTTTAATATTCAGTTTTTTAGTGTTCCCACACCGTATGCTAATGATCATAAAAGAGTCAAATCTTTGTTTCAAAAGAGTCAGATCTTCGTTTGAAAAGAGTCAAATCTTCATTCATCAAGTCTTTCCGAGTTTACCCCGCCTCCTTACTTTTGATTGACTGCACCTCGCCTTCCCCCAGCACACAAAATCCAGCGCTTGTGCATTGATGTCCTATTCAGGTGTGTGCGCACAAAGGCACACCGGATTATTGCGATAAAAGGCGCAAAATGTTTGCAGACCGTTATTTACAGTCGGAGGAGGGGTTTAGGAGAGGGGATAACGCCAATGAACTTTTTATAGCAGAGGCCAGTGAGGGACAAGTAAAGTTCAATAGGTGAAATGCTGGTGACAGGTTTCCTTTAAGCATTTCGAAGTTATTACCACATAAAGTGAAATATGTCTGATTTGAAAAATGGGCTCTGAGCCTTAAAGGGAACCTGTCACGAGCATTTCACTGATTGAACTTTACTTATCCCTCACTGGCCACTGCTATCAAAAGTTCATTGCCGTTATCCCCTCTTCTAAACCTCTCCTCCGACTGTAAATAACGGTCTGTGTTAGGGATCTGCCAGGTACTTCATCTAGCTATACTCCTGGGATTAATCAATCCACACCTGAGGCCAGACCTGTTCGACTGACACCATCTCCCACCAACCAGGGTGGCAGGCTCAGGAGTGGGAGAGCCTATCGCGGCCTGGTCTCTCGGAGTTAGCTCCGCCCCCTGCCCTTTATTACCTGCCCTGTGCTCTCACTCAGTGCTTGTAATTATTTTGGATTCCTGGCCCCACTGCTGCTTGCTCCAGCCTGCTTCTGCCGTGCTTCTGCCTTGCTGCAGTTCTGCTTGACCTGCTTGCTTGCCCTGGCTTGCTTCTGTCTCCGTGCCCGCTCGGGTGTACTCACTTCGTCCTGGTCCTGACTGTTCGTTCGCCGCCCCATTTCCTCGTGGCGTTCCGTGGCTACTGCCCCTTCCCTTGCGTGTTCCCCGTTTGTCTTCCAGTGCAATTAGCCAGCGTAGGGACCGCCGCCCAGTTGTACCTCGTCGCCTAGGGCGGGTCGTTGCAAGTAGGCAGGGACAGGGCGGTGGGTAGATTAGGGCTCACTTTCCCTTCACCTCCTTCCTGCCATTACATAATTACAAGCCCTTACCTAGTCTACCCTTTCTCCTACGCTGACGCTATCATGGACCCCCTTGAGACCCTGACCCAGCAGATGCAGGGCCTCTCCCTACAGGTCCAGGCCCTGGCCCAAAGGGTCAATCAGGGTGACGCTGCTTTAGTAGTACCCCTCACCTCACCTCTAGAACCCGACCTCAAGTTACCTGACCGGTTTTCAGGGGACCGTAAGACGTTTCTCTCCTTCCGGGAGAGTTGCAGACTGTATTTCCGCCTAAAGCCCCACTCCTCAGGTTCCGAGAACCAGCGGGTGGGTATCATCATATCCCGACTCCAGGAAGGGCCCCAAGAGTGGGCCTTCTCCTTGGCTCCTGACGCCCCTGAACTTTCCTCTGTTGATAGTTTTTTCTCTGCCCTCGGACTCATTTACGACGAGACTGACAGGACTGCTTTAGCCGAGAGTCAGCTGGTGACCTTACGTCAGGGTAGGAGACCGGTTGAGGAATACTGTTCTGATTTTAGGAAGTGGTGCGTAGCTTCTCAGTGGAACGATCCGGCCCTAAGGTGCCAGTTTAGGTTAGGATTATCTGACGCCCTGAAGGATCTGCTGGTTAGCTACCCCTCGCCTGACTCCCTTGACCAGGTTATGGCCCTAGCAGTACGACTTGACCGACGTCTCAGGGAACGTCAGCTAGAACGCTTCAGTGTGCTCCCCTCTGACTTTTCTGCGATTCCCCCCGAGGTCCCGTCTCCTCGCCCCTCCACGGAGGACTCGGAGGTACCTATGCAACTCGGGGCCTCCATGTCCCCTCGACAACGTAGGGAGTTTCGCAGAATGAATGGTCTCTGCTTCTACTGTGGGGACGACAAGCATCTACTGAACACCTGTCCCAGGCGCAAGAATAAGAAGCCGGAAAACTTCCGCGCCTAAGTGATCATCGGGGAGGTCACTTGGGCGCACAGGTATTTCCCGTTAATGTGAAACGCAATAAAATTTTGCTTCCCTTTCAGGTCTCGTTTGCTGGCCGGTCTGCCACGGGCAGTGCTTTCGTGGATTCTGGCTCATCTGCTAATATCATGTCTGTGGAATTTGCTATGTCTCTAAAGATGCCTTGTATTGATTTACCTTATCCTATCCCTGTAGTAGGAATCGACTCAACCCCCCTTGCTAATGGTTATTTTACTCAGCATACCCCTGTTTTTGAACTCCTGGTTGGCTCCATGCATTTGGAGCAGTGCTCTGTACTGGTGATGCAGGGATTATCGTCTGATCTGGTATTAGGTCTTCCCTGGTTGCAGTTGCATAATCCCACATTTGATTGGAATACTGGGGATCTCACCAAATGGGGTAATGAATGTCTGATGTCATGTCTTTCTGTTAACTCTATTTCTCCCCGGGAGGAGGTAAACACGCTTCCTGAGTTTGTTCAGGACTTCGCCGATGTGTTTTCCAAGGAGGCCTCTGAGGTGTTGCCCCCCCATAGAGATTACGATTGCGCCATCGATTTGGTGCCTGGTGCCAAGCTTCCTAAGGGTAGGATATTTAATCTTTCATGTCCTGAACGTGAAGCGATGAGGGTGTATATCCAAGAATGCCTGGCCAAGGGTTTCATTCGCCCCTCGACTTCTCCTGTAGGTGCTGGCTTCTTCTTCGTGGGGAAGAAGGATGGTGGTCTTAGGCCGTGCATTGATTATCGTAACCTGAATAAGGTCACCGTAAGGAACCAGTACCCACTTCCTTTGATTCCGGATCTTTTTAATCAGGTTCAGGGAGCCCAGTGGTTTTCTAAGTTCGATCTACGGGGGGCATATAACCTTATCCGCATCAAAGAGGGGGATGAGTGGAAAACTGCGTTCAACACACCCGAGGGTCATTTCGAATACCTGGTCATGCCCTTTGGGTTGTGTAATGCCCCTGCTGTCTTCCAGAATTTTATTAATGAAATCCTGAGAGATTACCTGGGGATATTTCTTGTTGTGTACCTTGATGACATACTGGTGTTTTCCAAGGACTGGTCCTCCCACGTGGAGCATGTCAGGAAGGTACTCCAGGTCCTTCGGGAGAATAATCTGTTTGCTAAGACTGAAAAATGTGTCTTTGGGGTACAGGAGATACCATTTTTAGGGCAAATCCTCACTCCTCATGAATTCCGCATGGACCCTGCCAAGGTTCAAGCTGTGGCGGAATGGGTCCAACCTGCCTCCCTTAAGGCGTTACAGTGTTTTTTAGGGTTCGCCAACTATTACAGGAGATTTATTGCCAACTTCTCGGTCGTCGCTAAGCCTCTTACGGACCTCACCCGCAAGGGTGCCGATGTCCTCCATTGGCCCCCTGAGGCCGTCCAGGCCTTTGAGACTCTCAAGAAGTGCTTTATCTCGGCCCCCGTGCTGATTCAGCCCAACCAAGAGGAGCCATTTATTGTGGAGGTTGACGCTTCCGAGGTGGGAGTGGGGGCCGTCTTGTCCCAGGGTACCAGCTCCCTCACCCATCTCCGCCCCTGTGCTTACTTCTCTAGGAAGTTTTCGCCCACGGAGAGTAACTATGATATTGGCAACCGCGAACTTCTAGCCATTAAATGGGCGTTTGAGGAGTGGCGGCACTTCCTGGAGGGGGCCAGACACCAGGTAACGGTCCTTACGGATCACAAGAATCTGGTTTTCCTAGAATCGGCCCGGAGGCTTAATCCTAGACAAGCTCGGTGGGCACTATTCTTTACCAGATTTAATTTCTTGGTTACCTATAGGGCTGGGTCTAAGAATATTAAGGCTGACGCTCTGTCACGTAGTTTCATGGCCAATCCTCCTTCCGAGAAGGATCCCGCTTGTATTTTACCCCCTGGTATAATCGTCTCTGCCACGGATTCTGATTTAGCTTCTGATATCGCGGCTGATCAGGGTGCAGCTCCCGGGAACGTCCCTGGGGACAAACTGTTTGTTCCCCTGCAATACCGGCTGAGGGTACTCAGGGAAAACCATGACTCCGCTCTATCTGGTCATCCTGGCATCTTGGGCACCAAACACCTCATTACCAGAAACTATTGGTGGCCTGGGTTGCCTAAAGATGTTAGGGCTTACGTCGCCGCTTGTGAGGTTTGCGCTAGGTCCAAAACCCCTAGGTCCCGACCTGCGGGCCTACTACGTTCCTTGCCCATTCCCCAGAGACCTTGGACCCATATCTCCATGGATTTTATCACCGATTTGCCTCCATCTCAGGGCAAGTCGGTGGTGTGGGTGGTAGTCGACCGCTTCAGCAAGATGTGCCACTTTGTGCCCCTTAAGAAGCTACCTAACGCCAAGACGTTAGCTTCTTTGTTCGTGAAACACATCCTGCGTCTCCATGGGGCCCCAGTCAATATCGTTTCTGACAGAGGGGTACAATTTGTTTCCTTATTTTGGAGAGCTTTTTGTAAAAAGTTGGAGATTGATCTGTCCTTCTCCTCCGCCTTCCATCCCGAAACTAATGGCCAAACGGAAAGGACCAACCAATCCCTGGAACAATATTTAAGGTGTTTCATCTCGGACTGTCAATTCGATTGGGTCTCATTCCTTCCCCTTGCTGAATTTTCCCTGAATAACCGGGTCAGTAACTCGTCAGGGGTCTCCCCGTTTTTCTGTAATTTCGGGTTTAACCCAAGGTTCTCCTCCGTCTCCCCTGGTTGTTCCAATAATCCTGAGGTAGAGGAGGTTCATCGGGAACTGTGCACTGTCTGGGCCCAGGTTCAGAAGAACCTAGAGGCGTCCCAGAGCGCACAAAAGATTCAGGCGGATAGTAGACGTTCTGCTAACCCCCGGTTTGTCGTCGGAGATTTGGTCTGGTTGTCGTCCAGGAACTTGCGCCTTAAGGTCCCGTCCAGGAAGTTTGCTCCCCGATTCATTGGACCTTATAAGATCATTGAAGTCCTCAACCCTGTATCCTTCCGTCTGGAGCTCCCCCCATCCTTTCGCATACATGACGTCTTCCATGCCTCCCTCCTTAAACGCTGCTCCCCGTCCTGGTCCCCCTCGAGGATACCTCCTGTTCCCGTTCTCACCCCTGAGGGGGTGGAATTCGAGGTGGCCAAGATTATGGACAGTAGGATGGTCCAGGGCTCCCTCCAGTACCTGGTCCATTGGAAAGGATACGGGCCGGAGGAGAGGACTTGGGTACCTGCCCGTGATGTTCACGCTGGGGTATTGATCAGGAGGTTCCACCTCCTCTTCCCCACTAAACCGGGTCCCCTTAGTAAGGGTCCGGTGGCCCCTCATAAAAGGGGGAGTACTGTTAGGGATCTGCCAGGTACTTCATCTAGCTATACTCCTGGGATTAATCAATCCACACCTGAGGCCAGACCTGTTCGACTGACACCATCTCCCACCAACCAGGGTGGCAGGCTCAGGAGTGGGAGAGCCTATCGCGGCCTGGTCTCTCGGAGTTAGCTCCGCCCCCTGCCCTTTATTACCTGCCCTGTGCTCTCACTCAGTGCTTGTAATTATTTTGGATTCCTGGCCCCACTGCTGCTTGCTCCAGCCTGCTTCTGCCGTGCTTCTGCCTTGCTGCAGTTCTGCTTGACCTGCTTGCTTGCCCTGGCTTGCTTCTGTCTCCGTGCCCGCTCGGGTGTACTCACTTCGTCCTGGTCCTGACTGTTCGTTCGCCGCCCCGTTTCCTCGTGGCGTTCCGTGGCTACTGCCCCTTCCCTTGCGTGTTCCCCGTTTGTCTTCCAGTGCACTTAGCCAGCGTAGGGACCGCCGCCCAGTTGTACCTCGTCGCCTAGGGCGGGTCGTTGCAAGTAGGCAGGGACAGGGCGGTGTGTAGATTAGGGCTCACTTTCCCTTCACCTCCTTCCTGCCATTACAGTCTGCAAACATTTTGCGTTTTTTATCGTAATAATCCGGTGTCCCTTTGTTCGCATGCACCAGTAGAGTACAGCAATGCACAAGCCTGGGATTTTGTGTGCTGGGGGAAGGCGAGGAGCTGTCAATCAAAAGTAAGGAGGCGGAGTAAACTCGGAAAGACTTGAGGAATGGAGATATGACTCTTATGCTCATTAGCATACGGTGTGGGAACACTAAAAATCTGAATCTGACTCTGAATACTAAAGCTACAGAACCGACAAAGAAGACAATTATAGTTTATATAGAAATGATTTTTCACCCACTACCACCGGGTATTGCTGGTTTAATAGGTGAAATGCTGGCGACAGGTTCCCTTTATGGCCCAAACTAGGCTGCGTGCTTAAGGGCTTAATGTCAACAACGTACCAGTACATTGGATATCGTTAAGGGGTTAACTAAGCAATTTATTCTAATTGTACATGTACATAAGCTTCCACATCATTTATAAAGTTGCACCGATTAGACAACATCTACACCCATATATAAAAAAAAACTTGCAAGTCATCTACTATTAGGTTCACAGAAGTGTCGTGGCTTCTATTTATATGAAAGTCATGACACTTATGCCAGATCAGTTTTCAAATGGGTATCAGCGAATCTCCACTGTGATGGGGCCTGTCGAGGTTCTCTCAGGGTTTCCAGTTTTTTTACTGCAAGAATAGTGCTGCTAACCATTCTATTTTTGCAGTCAAATATACTGGAAAGGCGAGCAGAAACTTTGACAGAACCTCTGAACGTAAGGCCCAAATCTGCCATTTTACTTGTTCATGTACTGGATTGAGCTCTCGAGCTGTTCTTCTCTATAACTGGGGATACGAAGTTGCCACCATTTTCAGCCATTTTGAAGTATACAGGGAACTTTCTTTTGTCACCAGGTAGCAGAGCGTGTATAGAATACAAGTTTTTAGCTCCGCTTCACTGACAAACTTGGGAATGCTACAACTGTACATTATGTTCCTTGTGTTCTTACTTTCCCATGTTTTTGACACTATAACCAATTAGTACATAAGAGGAAGGCCCTTCTCCACCGATGCCGTAACACCAACATGACATTCCAAATTCCAGTCAGCCAGTAAACAGCTGTGATGATGTAATAAGACATACAATTTATAGATATAAAATATCCAGTATGTTTGGCACCCTGAGGCACATCTTCACTTGCATAAATAACTAGAAAAATGCACTATAATTAATGACTACTAGTTCTAGCTATGCCTCTGTAATGAACATCCCTGCAAAAACAATATAATGACAAGTTTGTTTGGAGAAAGCCTTTAAAGCAATTGTCCAGTAGTGAGTTTAAAACTCATATGTAAGTCCGTTTCTACAGATGATGTTTACCTGCAATTTATTCTCCACAGTGCTTGCTGCTTGGCTGCTTTCAGCTCAGTTCAATTAGGATGAAAAAACACATCATAGAATCCCTTTTAGTGATACACACTAGGAGAAATATATCAACATTGGCGTAAAGCATGTGTGGCGCAGTGGGCCATAGCAGCCAATCACATTCCAGCTTCCATTTTTCGGAGGCCCTCTTTTAAATGACAACTGTAACATGATTGGTTACTATGGGAAACAGCTTCACTTTTCCTTTGCATCAGTTTTTTTTATAAACTTCCCTCACTGTCTAAAAGCATCTCTAGTCTTAATAAGACGAATACAAAGCTTTATACCATATCCTTCATATCCTTTCCTTTACTTGTAAAGTTTTGCAATGCTCCAAATTTTTTTTAGAACAATTTAGAAAAGTTTAGCTTTTTTTGTTATTGGCTCAATAATATGAACAAGTGAAGATGATTAAAATACTATATTATTATCGTTAATAATATTATTATTTTTATTTAGAACAGGGGGAGGAAACCTCCAGCTCATCAGTCCAACGCCTGATATTTCTGCTTCGCTCGGATCTCCGCAACGGTCCACGGCAAACAATAGAAGGATGAAGGAAGTTGATCCAGCGCTGGAGGTATGTGGTTTAAAAAGGAACGTATTCCCAATTTTATTTGTATCAAAAAAGCTTTAAAATTCGATATCAGGTAAATTTGGCATCAAGGCAGTAGTAGGTAGGTATAATGCGCCTACGCGTTTCAAGCACGTCAAGTGCTCTTAGTCATGGCTGCGTGCTTGAAACGCGTAGGCGCATTATACCTACCTACTACTGCCTTGATGCCAAATTTACCTGATATCGAATTTTAAAGCTTTTTTGATACAAATAAAATTGGGAACACGTTCCTTATTAAACCACATACCTGCAGCGCTGGATCAACTTCCTTCATCCTTCTATTATTTTTATTTATTAACAATAAATTCAATACTTCTACAAGACAGTATTAGGCTGGGTTCACACAGAGTTTTTTGATTAGTTTTTTTTATGCAAAATCCGCGTTAGAAAACGCGCCAAAAAACGTCCGAAAATGCCTCCCATTGATTTCAACCGGCTTGCGGGAAAAAGAAGGGACATGCCCTATCTTCATGCGTTTATGCCTCTGACTTCCCATTGATATCAATGGGAGGCAGAGAAAGCGTATTTCGCGGCGTTTTATGTCCGTGGCGCTCAATGGCCACAGGCAAAAAAACAGCACGAATAATGCAGCAAAAATCGGAACGGAATTTTGAGGCAGATTTTCCTCCTGCAAAAAACTCCATGTGAACCCAGCCTTAAAGGGGTTTTCCGAGAACTAAATTTTTTTTTTATTAACAGTCGAATGATTTTTTTTTAGGCAAACATTTCAAAATACCTTTTGTTTGTTTTACTTTTCTTTCTATGATATAAACGTTGTCTATTTACATCGTTCACTTTGTTTACATGCCTCCCTTTCTTCTCATAGTTTCCGGTCCGCTGCTAGGGAAGAGAAAATGACATGCAGGCGCTGTGATAGCGCAGGAATGGGCATGCCTGGTAAACACAGCTAGTGTAGAAACCACGTGTGCTCAAAAACGCCGACAAAAGAGTATCCAGTGTACAGTGACTTCAGTAATGACGTTTCCGTACATTGAACCAGCCGGAAAACGGAATTCAAATATCAAGTATGGGGTAGCACCAGAAGTAAGGATTATGTTACTGGAGACACATCACGTGACCGGCGCTGTATTTGGGTGTTAGAAAATTAAATCAAAACATAAGTATATTATAAATTACATTATTTTTTATATGTGCAATGAAATAAAAATTAGTTAAGTGGTTCTGGAAAACCCCTTTAATTAAATGATTCACATACAGATGTAGCCATCTTTATCTTGACGCATAACGCATTAAATACACAGCGGCAAGAAATTTTAACTCTTTTCAATGGCTTTGTCAAGATAAACTTGGTTACATCTGTATTATCATTGGCTGGAAATACAAGACAAGTTATTATAATTGGTTTAGTGTTCTCCTACAATGCTGACAACTGGTTGATAAGGTGTATGTGGGTCACTTCTCATGACATATGTAATTCTTACATTTAATCTCATTCAGGTCAGAAAATGAATTATGTTTCTCTTTCAGTAAAGACTGCGTGTCGTAATTGTATATTTGCATTATTATTAAAACATAAATTAAAGCGGTTTTCCGAGATATTTGAATACGTTTTAATTGGGCTAAAAATGTGAAAATAAACTGAATTATGATATATTTACCTTAGTAATTCTGTGCTGTTCCTGCTCCGCCAGTACCCGTCTGTCCCTGGTTCTTTCTGTATACCATCTATACTTGATGACATGACTACCATGGGTTACCATGGGACTTCCATGATCGCTGCAACCAATTGAGACCCACTGCTATGATGCGTCACTCATTCTCACACCACGTCATACAGCGGTGATTGGCTGCCGTGATCATGTGACTAGCATAAGAAATAATAGGATAGATTCAAAGTTTCTTCCTAAAAAGAGAAAATTTGCTAAAAAAAATGGTTACATAGTATAGTTGAAAGAAGAAATAAATCATTCTAGTTCAAGCTATATAATAACCACCGGCGGGCACAGCACATGTATTGCCACATACCCTGAAAAACTTCAGAAATACAAATGAAACACAAATAATAGGTATGTATGAGGCAAAATAACTTGTAAAGTCACACTCTATTCCACAAAAAATATATAATTTATTTAAAGTTAATGCACCACATAGACATTTAAAAACATTTAAAATAGCAACAACATGCTAGACCTAATCTATTGGGGGGTTGCCACCCTGATAAGTTGCTAAACACAAAGCCCCCACGTAACCACCTAGAACCCCTCAGCATACGTAGCGAATGCATGGATATAGAAAAACAGAATATTGCATCAAACCGTTTGCATAGGTACAACATAATTGCGTAATGTCCAAGGAGGGGAAAGGGAGGTCCTGAATGTCAAAAATATTTTAATTATCTTTATATGTGTGAACATATATTGCTTTACATGATGGACAGTTGTAACTCTGAAACAGCCTACAGAGGGGGATGAGTATTCTATTCTAAGACTTCGGCTACATGATCTAATGACCTTGTAATCAGCTAATACAAGGGCTGACATGACAAAACCCAATAACACTTGCAATCCATTTTAACTAAATATATATATTAAGATAAGCTTGGAAATCTATGTTTTACCATATGTGGTATGTATATGTGTAAGCATGAGGGAAACACCTTCTCTCTCTTCATTATAAATAAAGATGCATCTGCCCCCCATGGCAGAGACTGTTTGAACACTGAAGCTGTGTGTCATGGTCTCTCCGGCCGGCCTCTCTCAGATCCACCATTGAGAGAGCATTCATTAATTTGGAACTCATAGACAAATGCAGATAATGTCCAACATTAATGGACAATGTAAATTCTGCAGCGACATGAACACGATGTTACTGCTTTTCAATGGGGCCATGCATTCCACCATGGTAAGGGCATGTGTAGTCCACATAGAATAATTGCAGCATGATTCATTGCATGCCATATATACTGTTGGAGAGAGTTCTCCTGAAGAAACACTAAATTCATTGCTTCTAAAAGAAAACTTGATCTGTACAAGAGATCCTCACTTTGAACTATGGCGGAAGCAATGCATGTAAGCGCCATGCTCCCTCTGTAGTACACCACTATGTTTGCTCACCTGAGAAAGTCACTGTAACAGTTGATACAAACGCTTTAGGATGTAGGTATCTTAAAATATGTTATGCACATTACTTCACTATGTTAATTGTGGTTGAATGTTTAAGTTTTAGGATTTAAAGAGGACCTGTCATCAGTTTGTTTTTTTTGTAAACCATTTAGATACCCTTATTCCCCGCTGCCTCCTAATTCCTGCACTTTTTTCTTTTCAAAATGGTTCACTCTGCTGTCCAGCTATGGTCAGCGCTCCGTATTTGTACTCAATATGCTAATTACTAGCATTGGTACAGGGAGGAGGAGACCTAAGCTCTCCTTAGTGGGCGTTGTCTTTTCCCTTGCCGTGACGCAGTCCAATCAATGCAGAGTGCTTCACAGTGATGCAAAAGACATGCTGATCTCATGAGATTGACCTATTCTTGTTAGATCAACCCCTGCAACCTAGTCATTAGGGAGCTGCCACCATTCAGAAGGGAAGTGCAGGTGCTTCGGGCAGAAGATAGGAATATTATTGGAGCAGCAGCTCCAATAATTAGCATGTCTTCTGCATCGCTATGAAGCGGTCCGCATTAATTGGACCGCATCACAGCGAGGGAGAAGACAACGCCCACTGAGAAGAGCTTAGGTCTCCTCCTCCCTGTACCGATGCTAATAATTAGCATAATGGGCGCCAAAACGGATTACCAACCGTAGCAGGACAACGAAAAGGACAATTAAAAAAAAAAAAGATAAATGGAAATTAGAAGACCGCGGGCAGTAAGGGTCTGTAAATGGTTTAAAAAAAAAAAACTGATGACAGGTCCCCTTTAATAGGCTTTGGGAAGGGACAGTTTTGCAGGGTCGACCTTTAGGGGAAGATGCTCTGCTGAGAGAAAGGGGAGAACTAGGGAAAGATTTGGTGGTTATTAATATACCTGCTTTTATACCCGGCGTTGCTCGGGAGGTTGACTTATGGTATACACCGTGTTCCAAATTATTATGCACATTGGATTTAAGTGTCATAAACATTTAATTATTCGTTTTTCAATTAAACTCATGGATGATATTGTGTCTTAGGTCTCTTTGGATCATTGTAATCAATCTCCGACACCTGTGATAATTAGTTGGCCTGGTGTGCCCAATCAAAGGAAAACTAATAATGTGGAACGTCCTTCTTAAGTAAGCAGGCCACAGGTTTCAAGCAATATGGGAAAGAAAAAGGATCTCTCTGCTGCCGAAAAGCGTGAAATAGTGCAATACCTTGGATAAGGTATGAAAACATTGGCTATTTCAAGAAAACTCAAGCGTGATCATCTTACTGTGAAAAGATTTGTGGCTGATTCAGAGCACAGACGGGTTCATTCAGATAAAGGCATAATGAGGAAGATTTCTGCCAGACAAATTAATAGGATTAGGAAAGCAGCTGCTAAAATGCCATTGCAAAGCAGAAAACAGGTATTTGAAGCCGCTAGTGCCTCTGGAGTCCTGCAAACCTCAAGGTGTAGGATCCTACAGAGGTTTGCAAGTGTGCATAAAGCTATTATTCGGCCACCCCTAAACAATGCTCACAAGCAGAAACGGTTGCAGTGGGCTCAGAAATACATGAAGACTAATTTTCAAACTGTGTTGTTTACTGATGAGTGCCGTGCAACCCTGGATGGTACAGATGGATGGAGTAGTGGATGGTTGGTGAATGGCCACCATGTCCCAACAAGACTGTGACATCAGCAAAGAGGTGGCGGAGTCATGTTTTGGGCTGGAATCATGGGGAGAGAGCTGGTAGGCCCCTTTAGCGTCCCTGACGGTGTGAAAATGACCTCTGCAAATTACGTAGAGCTTATGACTGACCACTTTCTTCCGTGGTACAAAAAGAAGAACCGTGCCTTCCGTAGCAAAATTATCTTCATGCATGACAATGCACCATCTCATGCTGCAAAGAATACATCTGTGTCATTGGCTGCTATGGGCATAAAAGGAGAGAAACTCATGGTGTGGCCCCCATGTTCCCCTGACCTCAACCCTATTGAGAACCTTTGGAGCATCCTCAAGCAAAATATCTATGAGGGTGGGAGGCAGTTCACATCAAAACAGAAGCTCTGGGAGGCTATTCTGACATCCTGCAAAGATATTCAAGCAGAAACTGTCCAAATACTCACAAATTCAATGGATGCAAGAATTGTGAAGGTGATATCAAAGAAGGGGTCCTATGTTAACATGGAACTTGGCCGGCTAAGTTTTTTTGATTGAAAGAGCTTTTGATTTCTGTAAATATGACCTCTTGATGCTGCAAATTCAACAAATTACCATTTTAGTTCTCTTTACAACCTTTAAAATGTTTTGATCTCTGTTGTGCATAATAATTAGAAACAGTGCATTAGGAGATTTGTTCAATAACGTTAGCATTATACTTCAACGGTTGATGGCTTGAAGATTATACTGACTGTCATTTGCATCGACTATTTAGGAAAATCAGCAAAAAATAACATTTGCATAACAATTTGGAACGCGGTGTAGATAGAGTAAAATCTCACTATTTAAATACCCAATTATGTGTTGTAAGGCCCCATGCAAACGACCGTAGAATTTGTCCTTAATACGGACCCATTCACTTCTATTGCCCATGGACACCTTCCTGCATATTTACAGGAAGGTGTCCGTGCTGTAGGAAGGCTCCGCAAAAGATAGGACATGTCCTGTTTTTTCTTTTTAAGGACCGTGTTCCCATACTTTATATGGGAGCACGACCCTCATAATAATTAGAGAGTGTTAAAAGTTAACTTACCTGCTTCTTTCTCCAGTCCGGCCTCCCAGAATGATGTTTCATCCCATGTGACCGCTGCAGCCAAATCACAGGCCAATCACAGGCTGCAGCAGTCACATGGACTGCCGCATCATCCAGGGAGGTCGAACTGGATGTCAAGAGGGACGCGTCACCAAGACAACGGTACGTATGAACTTCTTTTACATACAATCGCTGCGGAAACTCTGCCCGAAAGGGCTGCCCCTTCTCTCTTTCCAGCACTGATAGAGAGAAGGGGCTGCCGATTAGTGCAGAGAAAACGCGTCCGTAAGTACGGGTGGAATACTGGTGACACCGGACCCAATGTTATTGGAAGCACCAATAAATATCCTTAACACTATGATCACATGATCAAAAAAAATGTGTTCCCTTTAGGAAATAAAAATCCTAAGCCAGTGCTCCTAGACTAAACTAAGAAGTGTTGGATGAGGGGCGAGGACTTCTGATTCATGCCCATTTGGCATAATTTTTCCTCGCTCCTCATCTTTACCATTAGTCCCTCCATCGCTCATTGCTTCTCCATGCATTTTAGTCCCTCAATCGCTCATTGCTTCTCCATGCATTTTAGTCCCTCAATTATACGAGACAGGACAACTGTCCTACCTCGGTGTAAACCTGCTGTGGCCAACATCGCAGTGCTGCTGTGTTAGGCAATTCAGCGAGGAATGATGTACGTTGCAGCCAATTATGGGCTGCCACGTGATCAATAGGTGGCGGAGCCTGTCAGTGGAATCCCCTGATTTTAAACCAATGAAAAATCGGGCTTCAAGTAAACTTTCGAAAATATATATAAGATACTGTACACCATATATCTGCCCCAAGCCATGCGAGTCAAATCGAGGCTACTATTCTGGAACCCACGATTCTGACTGATTTTTTAAAGATTCAGTATTCCCTATATGAGAGACTTGAACTCATCTTGGACTGAAAAAATTGTTCACTGGTCGGGAGAATGAAATTTAAACTGCTGTTCTGGAATAAATGGCAGTTATTACAGTATTAGGATCCAGAACGACTTGACCGTACCCTGGAGTAAGAAATTTATCAATGTAGACGTAAAAGATGCCCCCTAATTATAGATACAGTCCTACAGTATAAATAGATCATTAGTCAGATATCTGTACTAACCTTTACTATATTTATGAATACAGTAGTAATTAGATTACCCCAACATAAATGCTGATGGCCCTTCTCTATTTCACCATTTATTTTTCCTTCATTAAGGAAGCTTTTAGCATGTTTTAGGGAATAATTGATCATATTGTATTAGTTAAAAAATGATTGACCTTGGTTCTTCACTTTAGCTACTAACATAAAAGTTTATAGCCTCTCAGTGTCTCTTATTTTGTTAAAATAACTTAACCCCTTCCCGACATTTGACGTATCCATATGCCAAAGTCGGGTAGGGGAAGTATGGAATGGGCTCACATACAATGTTTGTTACAGCCGACACTTCAGAGTAACGAGCGGCCTCCGGCAGGGCTTAATAGATGCCTGTCAGAATCACGATATACTGCAATACATTAGTATTGCAGTATATTGTGCGAGCGATCTAACGATCGCTGGTTGAAGTCCCCTGGGGGGACTAATAAAAAAAGTAAAAATGAGTAAAATAAAGTTGTTTTTTTTATCTAAAAAAATTTTAAAAATTAAAAGTAAAAAAAAAAAAACTTTTCCCATTTTCCCCCTAGAGAATAGTAAAAAAAGAAATAAATAAACATAATTGGTATCACCGCGTCCGTAAAAGTCTGAACTATTACAATATATCATTATTTAACCCACACGGTGAACGCCATAATAAAAAATTGTAAACGCCAAAATCTCAAAAAATTTAATAAAAAGTGATTACAACATCGGATGTGCCATCATACCACTTAGTCGACGGAACAATAAAAAAGTTATGGCTCTCGGAATTTGGCGACACAAAATACATTTCATTTTTTACACTTAGGTTTTTACTTGTAAAAGTAGTAAAATATAGAAAAATATATATATATTCGGTATCACCATAAGTGTATTGACCCACAGAATAAAGTTAACATGTTGTTTTAATTGCACAGTTAATTCGGTAAAAACGACGCGCAAAAAACAATGGAGGAATCACTGTTTTTTTCATTTTCTCAACACAAATAATGTTTTCCCTGTTTCCTTGTACATTATATGGTACAATAAATGGTGCTAAGAAAAACTACAACTCATCCCGCAAAAATCAAGCCCTCATATAGACGGAAAAATAGAAAAGTTATGGCTTTTGGAATATGGGGAGGAAAAAACTAATATGAAAATCTGAAAAACGGCTGCGGCGGGTTGGGGTTAAAGGATACCTGTCGGTTCAGTTGACTTTTTGGAATAACACTTTACCTCCCATTATATTACGTATAACCTACATTTATCACCAGTTTTCCCCTCTTCAGGGATGGAGACTAGCTGCTATGATGTCTCTCATAGCAGCACACACAATGAAAAGAGATTCTGCTCAACTATCTCTATAGCACACCCTCAGAAGCAGTAGCAGCACGGAGGACATTGCACAGCAGTACTAAGCAGTGAAGCTATGAATCCAGCAGTAGGGTGAGACAGTAAAACACTTACTAGAAGCAGCAGCATTTCTGTGTGTCTATGCCTCGCTCTGCAGATGCTTCCTCCTTCTCTCCCGCTGCTCCTCTCTATGAGCAGCAGCTCTAATCTGATATCTCAATGAGCTCAATAATTGTCTTCATCTCTTCCTCATTGAATACAGATTTTACCAGTGAATTGAGAGTAAGGGTATGTGCACACGATAGCAGGCATTTACGTCTGAAATTTTCAGGAGAAAACAGCTGCCTCGTTTCAGACGTAAATGCTCCTCCTCGCATTTTGCGAGGCTTCTCTGACAGCCGTAAATTTTGAGCTGTGCTTCATTGAGTTCAATGAAGAACGGCCCAAATTACATCTGAAAGAAGTGTCCAGCTGTCAAACGACGACGCGTAAATGACAGGTTGTCTGCACAGTACGTCGGCAAACCCATTCAAATGAATAGGCAGATGTTTGCCGAAATATTGTAGCCCTATTTTCAGATGTAAAACGAGGCATGATACGCCTTGTTTACGTCTGAAAATAGGTCGTGTGAACCCAGCCTAAATGATCAGTGCAGGAGCAAGGAGAAGAGAAGTCTGATAAGTGGATAAAGGTATTTTTCTGTAATAAGATTACAAAGCTTCTTATATTCCCTTATACTATTGATTTATTAGAAAAAAAAATAATTGATGGTTACAATTTAAGGGTACGAACACACTAGACGTAAACACTGCAGATTTTCCACACCGGATTTCATTTTGGAAAATCCCCAGTATAATACAGTAGCAGGAGTGTGGGTGCAATTTGAACAAATCTCAGCCACACACAGCGGGAAAAATCTGCCATAAAAAAAAATATATAAATTGACCTGCGGTGCAGTTTTTAAAGCCCCCAGTATTCCGACTTATGTGGTGGAATCGCTGCTCTACTCTTGCAGGTTTTCCCCATTGAATTCGATGGGGAATTAAAAAATGTTGAAACTGTTGAAACTTTTGCTGCAGAAATGCTGCAAATCCGCCGCAGAAATCACAAATTATATTTTTAATAGTTTAGTCCTAGCAATACGATCCTCTTTTCTGAGTGTAGCCCGGCCTCCTGGGATGATGTTTCATCCCATGTGACTGCTGCAGCCAATCAATGACTGCAGCAGTCACAATTTTTAAGAACTCTGATTGCTGTTAGTAAATGCAAAAATGTTGATTTACATTCAGAGCCTTAAAACTCTTCCTGGACACACTGTGTAAAACTGACACAAGGGTATGATTCATTACCAGAGAGAGTTCTAATACACTAAGGCCTAGTTTTATGCAGATCCTAAATAAAATGTAAAACATATGCTGTGGGCCCATGCTGTACTGTAACTAGGCTTGCCTCGTCTAGCATATTGCATTACAGAGCTGTTCTTCTAGGGGAGTATACAGAGACGCATGGAGGAACTATTTGGCATAACACTCCTAGAGGTTCGTTTTGCTGACATAAACTTAGTCCGTGCACTGAGTATATACATACAGTAGTAAGTATCCTTGAAACTTATATTTTTTTTACTTTCCATCACTGCACCGCCCACCTGATTGTCTATACAGCTCTGTAATTCTTTTATGTATATTGTGCTTACTTCCCTGAAGTTTAGAATTCATCCTGCTTTCTTTTCCTCTATTTATACTATTAATCAATCAATCAATCAATCAATCAAATAATTCCTCAACACAGCATCACAGCCAGTACCATCTTTGCTTGCTTTTCATTATCCTTCCCTCAGTATTATCCTAAATTAGTTAAAGCAGGCCACCAGCCACATTTTCCGACCATCGTTTGAAAATTATATGGCTGATTTTTGGATTTTTTGAGACATGGTAGGCTGAAAGCGCAAGTGTCAGGATTTAAACCTGGAAACTCCTGTGTCTGAGGCACAAGCACTTCTCGTTGAGACAATGATTCTGTTGGACAACTCCACTGCTGGATATAGTACCAGACTTGCCCTTGATTACTGCCCCTCTAGATTTTACTGCCTTAATTGCCTATTTGGTCTCATCATTTAGGGTATGTGCACACGATAACTGCAATTACGTCTGAAAATACGGAGCTGTTTTCAGGAGAAAACAACTCCTGAATTTCAGACCTAATTGCATGTCTTTTACGGACCGAATTTGGAGCTGTTCTTCATTGTAGTCAATGAAAAACGGCTCCAATTACGTCCCAAGAAGTGTCCTGCACTTCTTTTGATGAGGCTGTAATTTTACGCGTCTTTTGACAGCGACGCGTAAAATGATAGGTCGTCGGCACAGTACATTGTAAAGCCCATTGAAAGTAATGGGCAGATGTTTGCCGACGTATTGGAGCCGTTTTTTCAGACGTAATTCAAATGCGTAAAACACCTCCATTACGTCTGAAAATAGGTCGTGTGAACCCAGCCTTAGGCTTTATTCAGACGAACGGGAAAAACGTCCGTGAACGCGCGTGATTTGCATGCGTGTTGCACGCACCTATATTAGTCTATGGGGCCGTGCAGACATGTCCGTGATTTTTACTCAGCGTGAGTCCGCTGAAAAAAGTCACGACATGTCCGTTCTTTGGGCGTGTTGCGCGAATAACGCACCCATTAAAGTCAATGGGTGCGTTAAAACCACGCATGTCGCACGGAAGCACTTCCGTGCGAACAGCGTGATTCGCGCAACAGCTGTCAAAAGGATGAATGAAAACAGAAAAGCACCACGTGCTTTTCTGTTTACAAACATCCAAATGGAGTGTCATAATGATGGCGGCTGCGCGAAAAGCATGCAGCCGCGCATCATATGCTGCTGCCCCACGGAGCTGTTAAGTGGCTTTTGCGCATGCAAAACGCCGCGTTTTTGCGTGCGCAAAAACGCCACGCTCGTGTGAATGAGGCCTTAGGCTCATTTATAAGCCTAGACTTTGAACTACCTTTTTGCCAGACTATTGAGCTTCCTGCTTATAGTCTAGTTCCTCCCTGCCTCACGTTATTACCTATTGCCTTTTATCTGTGTACAAAACTTGGACTGTTTCCTGACCTCTTTTCTGCCTCATGTAACTGTACCTGTTGCTGTTTATCTGTTTACCAAACCTGGCCTGTTACTTGACTACTCCTGCTTTTTGCATCCTCCTGCCACTGGACTCCAAATCTGTTACAGACTCTGACAACAATGGCATTATTGCCCGAATCATTTTCCATTTTCTGCAAGCCTAGTCTGTATTTGTTTTTTCAAAGTAGTCTGCCATGTTGCTGGGGGGATGATTCTTCCGAACGATCGCACATGTGATTGATCGGCCATATTCTGGCTCTTAAAAATCCAATGTGTATGGGTAGTTAAAGAGGATAGGGAAAGTGAGATTGAACTGTGATCTGTGTGACAGGCACCTGTCTAATCATAATCAATAACCGTTAAGAGCTCAATATTGCTAAACTGGTTTTTCTTTTTTCAGAACAAGTTATCCAAAAAATCACAGACAACCAACATTTTTTATGGACAAATTGGAAAACTAATGAGTCATAAAGATTTTAACTAATATATGTCTATAGCTTATTAATCTGATCTAACCACATTAACAGCATGTACACAAATCTGTACAAGCTCCTCCAACTTCCAAAAAAAAATCGTGAACGCATAAATTTTTGTTATAGCCGCTAGAAAAAAGTCATACATTTTTACAGACTGTCCTGGTATTTACTGACCATGGGCAAACCTGAAAGAGCCTGTGTGGAACAGTCCATACAATTCATCATATACGAAGTTCTGGTGCTTGTAGGAGTGACACAGGCTTTTCTCCATTCACTCAAGTTTAAAAAGCCTGCCACTAGTGCCCAATTCAGACAGTTGCTATGTAATAGACCCAGTGTGATATTTAGTTATAGAAGCTGCAAGAAAAAGAAAAGGTAACAGACTAACACATGAAATTTCCTTGACCATGGGATTACAGAGCTCGCCCCATCTCGAACCCTTTTGCTTAACCTTCCCTCCATACTGTCCACCCCCTTTCTTGCTTCCAGGCCTTTTTTCCCCCCTCCCATGTCACTCTCCTATCCCAAGTGAGACACACGAGACAGTGGGTTGGAAAATTTCGGCCACAGCAGCCATTTTATTAACAAATTTACATGAACATAAAACATAACTTTATAAATAACATTACTAGGAAAGGGGAAGTCCTTGGAGCTCCAAAACTTTGGCGCCTAACTGCCCCCTGTATAGCTACTTACCCCCAGCCGTCTCCCTACAGGCTCAGAGGCACCTTTCTGCTCCGCAGTTGGCTTGCCAAGTATGTAAAACCACTCCCCAGGACACCACCCAGCAGGAGTCCAAAATACGCCCATATCCATGAGCAATTATGTATTTGTTAGGGACCATACCTCTGATGAATCCCCCACTTCAAATTACCACCAACTCCAAGGACCCCCCAATCCGCCAACAAAGCCACCGTGACTCCGCTCCTACCGGTCACCACCAGCCGACTCCTGTAAAAGAAAAAACACCAGCAGCAACAAAGAATCCACATAGCTAAACAAAACATAACACCTGTCCCTCACCCTTCCTATATGCCCTCTGTTAAACTCGCCCCCTTCTCCTCCACCTTCCTCCCCCTCCTCCATTTGAACTTTTCACCTCATTCCTTCTCTCCTGCAACCCTGGTCATGTCTGCCTCCCCCAATCACTTCCTGATGTGTCCGGCTGTTTCTAATGGAACACATGGCAAACTTGTTTGGAGCTTCCCTTTAATCTCTGACTCAAATGACGTAATATCTTGGCATAATAGTAAAGGGTCATGCAAAAAAAGATTTTTGGACTTTAGCTTAATTCCAACATAAAATTAATTGTGACATGCCTTAGGTTGGATGGATCCTCTATTGCTAACCCCACAAACAAACAAAAATTAACCGCTTTATATATATATATATATATATATATATATATATATATGTATAATTATAGACACACACATAGTGGAACATTTATACTGTACATACATAGAGGCAGATATTTAGACGTACAGGCAAATATACATACATATATATATATATATATATATATACCAACACATAAACATATACACACGAGGCATGTACACACTCGCATAATAGATCATATACAAATACATATAGAAAAATGTATAGACATACAGACTCAAATATACCCACACAGGCACATATATACACAGTATAACAGCTCCTGATTTTCAGACTTTTTTTTCAAGCCACGCGCGATTTTCCCAGCGTTTTACGCAGCGTTTGTTACTGCCGTTTTTGGAGCTGTTTTAAATAAAGTCTATGAAAAACGGCTCCAAAAACGTGACCTCATCAATAGGCAGATGTTTGGAGGCGTTTTGCTTACGATTTTTTTGGCGTTTACGGCCCGAAAAATGGCCGAAAATAAGCTGTGTGAACATACCCTTAGTGTTACCTGCAGTCCAACGTAACACCACAGATAACACACAGTGATAACTCTCTGATTACAGATAATGTATTAGTGTTACCTGCAGTCCTATGTAACCCCACACATGACATACATAGTGATAACTCTTTGATTACAGATAATGTATTAGTGTTACCTGCAGTCCTATGTAACACCACAGATAACACCCACTGTATACTCTCTGATTACAGATAATGTATTCGTGCTACCTGCAGTCCTACGTAACACCACAGATAACATACATAGTGATAACTCTTTGATACAGATAATGTATTAGTGTTAAAACCACAGAAAAGGCCATACTCACAGATTAGGTGGTGGGTAAAATACCCGTTCCAAACAGGACGCAACCAGGTCAGAGAATGCTGTTGATGGGAAGTGCCCAGGTGTGTTTAAATAATGATAGCCACTCCCACTTGCCTTGAGGGGAGTGGTGTGTTGGGCATGGAAGTAAATGTGTAATAATAATAAATAAATAATAAAGTACTGTGTATAGTGCACATGTGAGGTATAGGGGACATGACTAAGTGTAGTGTGTAGAAATCAGGGCTGTGAGTGAAACAAAAACGTGAGTGTAGTGTGTAAAACATGGAGACATAGTGTTTGGATAGTGAGGCACAGCATATATCGCCGAATAGCAGCCTATTTATAATGCCCATATTGTAAGAGAGCGGGCTGCCCTGCATGCAGTGCCAAACATCCGCACACCAGGCTATCCCAGCATCATAAGACCCGGGCGCGTCCTGAAAAAAAGTATGTACAATGTAAGTAACCATGAGAAAACATGGGGTATTAGTTGTTGTTTTGGCCAAAAAAACGCAAGCTCGCAATTCACGTCACGGATCCCCACACTTGCGAGTCCCTACCTAGAACTTTTCGTTCCAAAATCTAAGATATACAAAAAAAATGGGACATAGAATGTAATTAAAACCACAGAAAAGGTCATACTCACAGATTAGGTGGTGGGTAAAATACCCGTTCCAAACATTACGCAACCAGGTCAGAGAAGGCTGTTGATGGGAAGTGCCCAGGTGTGTTTAAATAATGATAGCCACTCCCACTTACCTTGAGGGGAGTGGTGTGTTGGGCATGGAAGTAAATGTGTAATAATAATAAATAAATAATAAAGTACTGTGTATAGTGCACATGTGAGGTATAGGGGACATGACTAAGTGTAGTGTGTAGAAATCAGGGCTGTGAGTGAAACAAACACGTGAGTGTAGTGTGTAAAACATGGAGGCATAGTGTTTGGATAGTGAGGCACAGCATATATCGCCGAATAGCAGCCTATTTATAACGCCCATATTGTAAGAGAGCGGGCTGCCCTGCATGCAGTGCCAAACATCCGCACACCAGGCTATCCCAGCATCATAAGACCCGGGCGCGTCCTGAAAAAAAGTATGTACAATGTAAGTAACCATGAGAAAACATGGGGTATTAGTTGTTGTTTTGGCCAAAAAAACGCAAGCTCGCAATCCACGTCACGGATCCCCACACTTGCGAGTCCCTACCTAGAACTTTTCGTTCCAAAATCTAAGATATACCAAAAAAATGGGACATAGAATGTAATTAAAACCACAGAAAAGGCCATACTCACAGATTAGGTGGTGGGTAAAATACCCGTTCCAAACAGGACGCAACCAGGTCAGAGAATGCTGTTGATGGGAAGTGCCCAGGTGTGTTTAAATAATGATAGCCACTCCCACTTACCTTGAGGGGAGTGGTGTGTTGGGCATGGAAGTAAATGTGTAATAATAATAAATAAATAATAAAGTACTGTGTATAGTGCACATGTGAGGTATAGGGGACATGACTAAGTGTAGTGTGTAGAAATCAGGGCTGTGAGTGAAACAAACACGTGAGTGTAGTGTGTAAAACATGGAGGCATAGTGTTTGGATAGTGAGGCACAGCATATATCGCCGAATAGCAGCCTATTTATAACGCCCATATTGTAAGAGAGCGGGCTGCCCTGCATGCAGTGCCAAACATCCGCACACCAGGCTATCCCAGCATCATAAGACCCGGGCGCGTCCTGAAAAAAAGTATGTACAATGTAAGTAACCATGAGAAAACATGGGGTATTAGTTGTTGTTTTGGCCAAAAAAACGCAAGCTCGCAATCCACGTCACGGATCCCCACACTTGCGAGTCCCTACCTAGAACTTGTCGTTCCAAAATCTAAGATATACATGTATAATGTATTAGTGTTACCTGCAGTCCTATGTAACACCACAGATAACACCCAGTGATATTACAGAGGTGTTCTTCACTAGAAGCATTGCTTCTTGAAGAAAGAATCTCCATAATACGTATGTATTGGGAGTTCAAAAGGATTAACTGTCAACCAAACTAGTATCCGGTGCAAATGGCTTCCGTTTGTCTCCATTGTGCAAGGGTTCCGTCGTTTTGACGGAATCAATACAATAGTCGACTGCACTATTCATTCGGTCAAAATGACGCAACCCTTGCACAACGTAGACAAACGGAAACCATTTGCACCATATCCGTGACTATTGAAATCAATGGTGATGCAAACGGAAATCTATGGTTTCCATTTGTTTCAGTCAGGGTTCTGTTCTGACGGAAAGCTCATGTAATTACAAAGTTGCACCAAACACACTGATTTTTATTAAAACAAATTTTTTTGGTAAATGTTCACTATGAAGGCACTGAATTCTGTGCCCATTTGACATTTATTAACACTTCAGTGTCTTTCAGTGCCACCATGGTGCCCATTTGCCCTTATTGCCCCTCTAGCCTTTAGCATCTTTTGGCACAGAAGAACAATAAAAGGGCAACAAAATGGCAAATGGGCATCAAGGGGGCACTTGATAGAAGGACAATAAAGGGGCAATAAGTGGCAAATGGGCACCAAGGTGGCACTGAATCCTCTCTCCATTTCCAATAATTGCCCTTTTTAGACCCCCCCCCCATCAGTGCCCCCATTCAAGCAAAGCCCACAGTCAGTGACTGACCTGCTGGGCTTCTGAGAAACACTGCCTGTTGGAGCTGGAGCCGCTCTTGAGAAAATGCTTTCTCGGTGTCCCCACGAGCCCTGGAAATGCATAGGAAGCGCGGTGTCTCCTCCCTGTCTTGCGTCCTGATTGATGTCATCACGCCTGTCTCATCATCCAGGACGCAGGACAGGGTAAGCGGTGGCCAGGGCGCGGGGCAGCCAGTATTGAGGTCGGTGAAGTAAGTGAGTGGCACCTGACCCGCTGGCGCCCCGAGTAGTGGCCATGGTGTGGGGCATGCACACCCGGTGGCGCTCCCTTAAAGTGCGGTGGGTGGTGTCTTGTGCGACAGGTCGCGTGAACATAAGGACGGCCATGGTGACATGCTTCATCAGATGCCATATTACAGAGGTATTCTTCACTAGAAGCATTGTGCTTCTTGAAGAAAGTATCTTCATAATACCTATGTATTGGGATTTCAAAAGGATCAGCTGTCGGCCGAACTAGTATTCATCTGACAGCAATCCAAGGTGTATAGCCACTTTCAAGCATTGGCATAATTGATTCATTTTAAACTAAAATGTTTTAAGGCAACATTTTGCCCTTTACATTAATATAATATCTAACATGTAAAACATGCTGCGTTCTAAATTAATTAGGAGGATAGTTAAAGAGGAAAAATGTTATTTAACCAAGTTACATCAAAGTAAGCAGACTTTGAACAAACAGCCTACTTCGACAAGGGAATACATATATATTGTGTATTTGTGTATGAATAATTAATTCAGCTTTAATTAGCGAGAATTAAAATGATCTAACGTTATGCATTTATCTTCCTTTGGTATGATTTGGTTATGTGTATAGAGATTGTTAGCTCCTTTTTATTTTAAAATGAGAGAGGCAGTATGGAATATGTATAATGTATGGTTTATGGGAAATATTTCTGTTTTAAAATCTATCTCAAATGTGTGTCCCTTTAAAACGGTAGGATTCTAGGAACTAGATTATTGTGTATTTACAGGCACCTAGAGGTGGGTGGGACAAGTTCAGTTCAGAAGATATGAGCTGAGAATTGAGGTGATGCTTGACACTAAGGTAGCTGCAATTAACCCCTTCATTTCCGTGGTTGTTCTACTTTTATTTTGTATTTGCTCAAAATAAAAATGATCATTGTTTGCCAAAGCTCGAGTGAGGACTATTTATGAAGGCAATAATACCCACATCTCAACTATTAGGCTGTGGGGGGACCTACCTTCAGCCAATGCCACAAATGTACGGCGCGGTGAAGGTAATGTTTTAATAATGGAATCATGCTTCCTGCAGCTAATAAAGACACAATTTAGGCCTCATTCACACGACAGGGTCCGAGTGTCGGCCGGGAAAATCGGCCGTTTTTCCCAGCCGGTTTGCATCCGATTTGCATCTGTTCCGATTCCGTTCTGGGCCGTGTTGCCGTTTTTACCGGCCGATTTGGACCCGATTTGCATCCGTTTTTTTCCCTGACCGTTTTTTAATCGGTTGAATTTCATTTAAATTTGTTGCCACACACAGCCCTTTGTAGATAATGCCACAGCCCCCCTGTAGGTAATGCCACCCAGCCCCCTGTTGGTTAAGCCACCCAGCCCCCTGTAGGTGATGCCACCCAGCCCCCTGTAGGTGATTCCACCCTGCCCCCTGTAGGTGATGCCACCCTGCCCCCTGTAGGCGATGCCACCCTGCCCCCTGTAGGTGATGCCACCTTGCCCCCTGTAGGCGATGCCACCCTGCCCCCTGTAGGTGATGCCACCCTGCCCCATGTAGGTGATGCCACCCAGCCCCTGTAGGTGATGCCAACCTGCCCCCTGTAGGTGATGCACCCAGCCCCCTGTAGATAATGCCACAGACCCCCTGTAGGTAATGCCACCCAGCCCCCTGTTGGTAATGCCACCCAGCCCCCTGTAGGTGATGCCACCCAGCCCCCTGTAGGCGATGCCACCCAGCCCCCTGTAGGCGATGCCACCCAGCCCCCTGTAGGTGATGCCACCCTGCCCCCTGTAGGTGATGCCACACAGCCCCCTGTAGGTGATACCACCCAGCCCCCTGTAGGTGATGCCACCCTTCCCCCTGTAGGTGATGCCACCCTGCCCCTGTAGGCGATGCCACCCTGCCCCCTGTAGGTGATGCCACCCTGCCCCCTGTAGGCGATGCCACCCTGCCCCCTGTAGGTGATGCCACCCTGCCCCATGTAGGTGATGCCACCCAGCCCCCTGTAGGTGATGCCAACCTGCCCCCTGTAGGTCATGCACCCAGCCCCCTGTAGGCGATGCCACCCAGCCCCCTGTAGGCAATGCCACCCAGCCCCCTGTAGGTGATGCCACCCAGCCCCCTGTAGGCGATGCCACCCAGCCCCCTGTAGGCGATGCCACCCTGCCCCCTGTAGGTGATGCCACCCTGCCCCTGTAGGTGATGCCACCCAGCCCCCTGTAGGTGATGCCACCCTGCCCCCTGTAGGTGATGCCACCCAGCCCCCTGTAGGTGATGCCACCCTGCTCCCTGTAGGTGATGCCACCAAGTCCCCTGTAGGTGATGCCACACAGCCCCCTGTAGGTTGCACCCATCCCCCCCCTTCCAGGAGAAGTCACTGACTTCAATGTCCATATATGGACAGTGTAGTCACTGACTTCTCCTGGAGAGGAATTCCCTGCCACAGGTCGGGAATTCCGCTTCAGAAGTGAGTGACGTCACTGTGTCCATATATGGACAGTGTAGTCACTCACTTCTCCTGTAGCGGAATCCCTGGCCATAGAGTCGGGGATTCCGCTGCAGAAGTGAGTGACATCGCTGTGTCCATACATGGACAGTGTAGTCATTCACTTCTCCTGTAGCGGAATCCCCGGCCATAGAGTCAGGGATTCCGCTGCAGAAGTGAGTGACTTCGCTGTGTCCATATATGGACAGTGTAGTCACTCACTTCTCCTGTAGCGGAATCCCCGGCCATAGAGTCGGGGATTCCGCTGCAGAAGTGAGTGACTTCGCTGTGTCCATATATGGACAGTGTAGTCACTCACTTCTCCTGTAGCGGAATCCCCGGCCATAGAGTCGGGGATTCCGCTGCAGAAGTGAGTGACTTCGCTGTGTCCATATATGGACAGTGTAGTCACTCACTTCTCCTGTAGCGGCATCCCCGGCCATAGAGTCGGGGATTCCGCTGCAGAAGTGAGTGACTTCGCTGTGTCCATATATGGACAGTGTAGTCACTCACTTCTCCTGTAGCGGCATCCCCGGCCATAGAGTTGGGGATTCGGCTGCAGAAGTGAGTGACTTCGCTGTGTCCATATATGGACAGTGCAGTCACGCACTTCTCCTGTAGCGGAATCCCCGGCCATAGAGTCGGGAATTCCGCTGCAGAAGTGAGTGACTTCGCTGTGTCCATATATGGACAGTGCAGTCACGCACTTCTCCTGTAGCGGAATCCCCAATCCCCGGCCGGGGATTGGGGATTCCGACTCCTACAGGGAGCAAAAAATGACCCTCCTCCTCTTCCTCACATGCACTCTGCACTGTGAGGAGGAGGAGAGAGAGTGCACGAGCGGCGGTAGACCCGGCCATCACTCGGGACACATTCCGGTGATGGCCGTGTATTACCCGGCCCCATAGACTTCTATGGGAGCCGGGCGGCCGGGTACCCGGCCGAAAATAGGGCATGTCCCATTTTTTGACGGCCGGTTCTCCCGGCCCGTCAAAAAATCGGTCGTGTGAATAGCCCCATTAGGGGTCTATTATTCCTAATGCAGCCGGGTGCCGGCCGATTTATGAACGGCTGGCACCCGGCCGGGAAACCCTGTCATGTGAATCCCGCCTTAGGGGAATGTTTCATGTATTTATTTTTTATTAATTAGATGTGAGTTTGCTCTGTTTTTTAAATGTTGCAGCTATTGTTTGTTTTTTTGTTAACTCTGGTAGTGGCCATATTAAAGACCTCACTTACTTATTTTATTTCCTGTATACACAGAGCAGCAGGGAGTGTGTTCTTTATGGCAACTCAAATGAATGAAAGTCAACTGAAAGAGAGATGTCATAGATTATTACAGTCTACAGGAGGTGCTGGAGTACAACCCCTCCTCCAAATGCAAAGGAGTGACAACGTGACAGCATACAGTGCCTTATCTATATGTATAGTGTAAAGTGTTGCTTAGGCTTCGTTCACATATCTGTTAGAGCTCCATTCTGACATTCCGTCTGAGCTTTCCATTGGAATGGAGCCCTTACAGACACAAATGGAAACCTTAGGTTTCCGTCACCATTGATTTCAATGGTAATGGATCCGGTGTCTAATGGTTTCTCTTTGTCTCCGTTGTTGTAATGTCGGGGTAGGGAGACAGACAGGTGAGCCCTAATCTACCCGCCACTCAGTCCCTGCCTACTTGCACGGCCCGTCCTAGGCAACGGCGTACAGCTAGGCGACGGTCCCTATGCTCAATAAGTGCACGACAGACAAACAGACAAGGGTACACAGAAACTAAGGGAAATGGGGCAGTTGCCCACGATAACACAGTGAGCAACAAGAGTAGTGAACGAGCCGAGTCAAACCAGGAGTGAACGAGGTACCAAACGCAGAGCAGGAGAGTAGTCAGTAAAGCCAGGCTCAATTTGAAGCAGAGGTCAATAGTACTAGCAGGAACAGCAGAGCCAGGAAACCAGACAGAATCACAGGCAAAGAAAGAGCAGGAAATGAAGGTATAAATAAACCGAGGGTGGGAGCTACCTCCGTCTGGCCAGGCTGTGATAGGTTCTCCCACTCCTCAGCCTACCAGCCTGAGTGGTAGCAGATCGAGTCACTCTATCAGACCTAGGAGCAGATGCAGACTGATTAACCACGGACGTCGACACAGAAGCTGTGTCTGACAGATCCTTTACAGTTGTGCAAGTGTTCCGTCTTTTTGACGGAATCAATATTGTAGTCGACTACGGTATTGATTCCGTCTTAATGACGGAACCCTTGCACCACGTAAACAAACGGAAACCATTGTCACCGGATCCGTCACCATTGAAATCAATAGTGATGGAAACGGAAACTTATGGTTTCCGTTTGTGTGTGTCAGGGCTCCGTTCCGACGGAAAGCTTCGACGGAATGTTGGAATGGAGCCCTAGCGCAGATGTGAATGAAGCCTAACCTGCCTTATCTAAGCTTCCAGTAATACAAGAGTTGTCAATAATGTACCCACCCTCTAATTATAATGAGATTACTCTTTTCATATCAGTATATACAGCAAAGGTGACAAGGGAGCTACAGAAATCAGGCAATGTCAGTCAATTGTGACTGCTCATGGGAAACCGCATCACATTACCACATGTAAAAACCTGTACAGTAGCAGCAGTGTGGGTTAGATTTCAACAAATCTCGTCCCCACACTGCGGATAAATGCTGCCGAAAAAACCCCACATAAATTGACCTGCGGTGCGGTTTCTTCAACTGCAGCATGTCTGTTGCGGGTTTTTCCATTGAATTCAATGGGGTGCTTAATCCCGCAACTGAGTGGTGTGTGTTGTGATATTTACGGTGGAATCATAGCGATTCCGCCGCAAAAATCGCAAGTAAGAATAAAAAATAATAAAGTTATACCAAGAGTTCCCTGCTTCTTCTCCAGTTCGGCCTCCCTGGATGACGTAGCAGGCCATGTTACAGCTGCAGCCAATCACAGGCTGCAGCGGTCACATGGTCTGCAATGTCATCCAGGGAGGCCGGAACGGATGTCAGAGAAGGGAGGGGGTAAGTATGTGCGATAATTTCGCCAAAAACAGGATTCCCTGCCGTGTTCAGGGCGGATACGCTGTGAAGCTTGACGCAGTGTATCCACCCTGAATACGCCGTGTGTGTTCCTACCCTAAAAACGTATCTAAAAAATCACATTAATTTTATTGCAATTTACTGCGTTTTTATGCGGTTGTGGTTAAAAACTTAACCGCATAAAGGATTAAACAAATTGTGGTAAAAAACGTATGTGATACTGTACAGTAGATGCATTTTAACCCTTTCAGGATCAAGGGTTATCGATACCTCAATGACCAGCCCGATTTTTTAAAATCTGGCGTGTCATTTTATGTGGTAATAACTCCGGCTTTTGCCTATCCAAGCGATTCAGAGATTGTTTTCTCGTGACATATTGTACTTTATGTAAGTGGAAAAATTTGGTTAATAAATTCATAGCTTATTTGTGAAAAACACCAAAATTGAAAGAAAATATGCAAAAATTATAATTTTTCTAATTTTAAATGTAATCTACTTGTAAAACAGATAGTAATACCACACAAAATTGATGCTAATTAACATCCCCCATATGTCTACTTTATATTTGCATTGTTTTTTGAACATTATTTTATTTTTCTATGACGTTACAAGGCTTAGGCGGGTTTCACACGACCGGGTCGTTCCCGAGCCCGAGTGTTGGCCGGTAAAATCAGCCATTTTGCCCGGCCGGTTTGCATTAAGTTTTGCATCCGTGCCGGGCCAGGCAGATCCGGACAGTGACATCAGCGGCAACTCCTGAAGGGGAATCCCCATGTGTTCGGGGATTCCGCTTCAGGAGTTTCCCCTGATGTCACTGCCCAGATATGGACAGAGACATCAAGTGCTCTGTCCAGGCGCGGAATCCCCGAAAACACGGGGATTCCGCTCCTTCAAGGAGCTAAATTGCGGCTAGCACATAGCAGAGCGGGGAGATACCTCCCCGCTCTGCTATAGTGGCGTCGCTACAGTAGTAGCAGCCGCAGCAGCAGCAGCAGCAGCTGCTAGCGGCGCCATCGAAGGTGTCGCCGGGCCAGGGTGCTTTTCAAGCAGGGGAAGGGAGCCAGCGCAGCGCTCCCTCCACCTGCTGTAAACCCCGGCCCTGCCACACAGTGTACAGCGATGCCATTCGTGAGAATGGCATCAACTCCTCCTCCTCACATGCACTCTGCGCTGTGAGGAGGAGGAGGAGATAGAGCGCAAGCTCCGGAAAACCCGGCCATCACTCGGGACACATCCCGGTGATGGCCGTGTATTACCCGGCCCCATAGACTTCTATGGGAGCCGGGCGGCCGGGTACCGGGGCGAAGATAGAGCATGTCCTATTTTATGACGGCCGGTTTTTCCGGCCGTCAAAAAATCGGTCGTGTGAATAGCCCCATTAGGGGTCTATTATTCCTAATGCAGCCGGGTGCCGGTCGATTTATGAACGGCCGGCACCCGGCCGGGAAACCCTGCCGTGTGAATGAGGCCTTAGAACTTTAGCTGCAATTTCTCACATTTTCAAGAAAATTTCAAAAGGCTATTTTGACCAAAGACCAGTTCAGTTCTGAAGTGGCTTTGATGGCCTTATGTACTAGATAGACCCATAAATCACCCCATTTTAAAAACTTCACCCCTCAAAGTATTAAAAATAGCATTCAGAAAGTTTATTAACCCTTTAGGCGTTTCACAGGAATTAAAGCAAAGTAGAGGTGAAATTTACAAATTTCATTTTTTTTTGCAGAAATTTATTTGTAATACATTTTTTTCTGTAACACAGAAGGTTTTACCAGAGAAATGCAACTCAATATTTATTGCCCAGATTCTGCAGTTTTTAGAAATATCCCACATGTGACTCTAGTGTGATAATGGACTGAAGCACCGGCCTCAGAATCAAAGGGGCACCTAGTGGATTTTGGGGTCTCCTTTTTTAGAATATATTTTAGGCACCATGTCAGGTTTGGAGAGGTCTTGTGGTGCCAAAACAGTGGAATCTCCCCAAAAGTGGTTTTGGAAACTACACACCTCAAGGAATTTATCTAGGAGCATAGTTAGCATCTTGACCCGACAAGTATTTTGCTAGATTTAATGGAATATGTCTGTGAAAATGAAAATCTCCTTTTTTTCTGAAAAAATATAACAAAATGTAATTTTTACAAGGAATAAAGAATAAAAAGCACCCTAAATCTTGTAAAGCTTTTTCTCACGATTACGGCAATACCCCATATGTGGTAATAAACTGCTGTTTGAACCCACGGCAGAGCTCAGAAGGGAGGGAGCGCCATTTGGCTTTTGGAGTGCAGATTTTGCTTGGTAATAGTTCTGTTTGGGGTTTTGCTGGTATTTCAGTTTATAATGTGGGGGTATATGTAAGCTGGGCAGAGTACATCAGGGCATAATAAGAGGGTATAATAATTGGTTAAATAAATAATTCATAGATGTGTGGTCGGTGTCGCACTGATAAATGGTGCCCAATCTTATGCGCTTTGGAATACTCTGCACAATTTCTGTCGCTATAATCTGAGCGCCAGAACTTTTTGTAATTTTTTCTCCACCAGAGCCGTGCGAGGGCTTATTTGTTACGTTACAATATGTAGTTTTTATTGGTACCATTTTAGGGTACATGTGATTTTTTTATCACTTATTATTTGCTTTTTTTGGCAAGCAAAGTGACAAAAAAACATACATTTTGACAATGTTTTTTGTCCTTTTTTATTACAGTAATCACTGAATGGTCACCGGTTATAAGTGGTGTACCCCAGGGTTCAGTGCTGGGACCACTATTATTCAACTTATTTATTAATGATATAGAGGATGGGATTAATAGCACTATTTCTATTTTTGCAGATGACACCAAGCTATGTAATATAGTTCAGTCTATGGAAGATGTTCATGAATTGCAGGCAGATTTAAACAAACTAAGTGTTTGGGCGTCCACTTGGCAGATGAAGTTTAATGTAGATAAATGTAAAGTTATGCATCTGGGTACCAACAACCTGCATGCATCATATGTCCTAGGGGGAGCTACACTGGCGGATTCACTTGTTGAGAAGGATCTGGGTGTACTTGTAAATCATAAGCTCAATAACAGCATGCAGTGTCAATCAGCTGCTTCAAAGGCCAGCAGGATATTGTCGTGTATTAAAAGAGGCATGGACTCGCGGGACAGGGATGTAATATTACCACTTTACAAAGCATTAGTGAGGCCTCATCTAGAATATGCAGTTCAGTTCTGGGCTCCAGTTCATAGAAAGGATGCCCTGGAGTTGGAAAAAATACAAAGAAGAGCAACAAAGCTAATTAGGGGCATGGAGAATTTAAGTTATGAGGAAAGATTGAAAGAATTAAACCTATTTAGCCTTGAAAAAAGACGACTAAGGGGGGACATGATTAACTTATATAAATATATTAATGGCACATACAAAAAATATGGTGAAATCCTGTTCCTTGTAAAACCCCCTAAAAAAACAAGGGGGCACTCCCTCCGTCTGGAGAAAAAAAGGTTCAAGCTGCAGAGGCGACAAGCCTTCTTTACAGTGAGAACTGTGAATCTATGGAATAGCCTACCGCAGGAGCTGGTCACAGCAGGGACAGTAGATGGCTTTAAAAAAGGGTTAGATAATTTCCTAGAACAAAAAAATATTAGCTCCTATGTGTAGAAATTTTTCCTTCCCTTTTTCCTTCCCTTGGTTGAACTTGATGGACATGTGTCTTTTTTCAGCCGTACTAACTATGTAACTATGTAACTATATGTAACTATGCGCTATAAATAACATTTACATTTATAAATTTACAATTACTTTATTCCGCAGGTCGGTAGTATTACGGTGATACCATATGTATATCTTTTTTTATGTTTTGTGGCGTTTGCGCAATAAAATCACTTTTCTATAAAATTATCTATTTTTTGTGTCACCATATTCTGAGAGCCATAATTTTTTTATTTTTCAGTCAAGAAAGCTGTGTAAGGGCTTGTTTTTTGTGGGACGGATTGTAGTTTTTATTGGTATTATTTTGGGGTACATGCAAATTTTTGATCACTTTTTATTCTATATTTTGGGAGGGGTGATGACCAAAAAAATAGTGAGGCTAGTATTGTTTTTTAATTATTTTTTGCGGTGTTCACCATGCGGGGAAAATAATATTATCGTTTTATAGTTGGGGTCGTTACGAACGCGGTGATACCTAGGTAGTGTAACGTGTTATAAACTATCAGTGTGACGTTGACCGTCACACTGACAGGAATCCTATGAGGACCAGCTGGTCCTCATAGGCTTCCGTGAATGGCAGACCGGAGACCTTTGTATGGCCTCCGGTTTTGCCATGCAACCGACGGCAGCACCCGCAATCGGTCCCCGGAAAAGTTTGTTGTAGCAACAAACTTTCCAGTTTGTTGCTACAACAAACTTTCCCTGCGATCACATGATCGGGACCTGAACCAGAGGCAGGGGTTAACAGCACGATCCGGGTGTCAGCACTACTCTGAGACACCCGGATCGCGCTTTTAACACCCACTGTGAATTCACGTCGGCGCTGCACAGAGCCCAGCAAGTGCCGACGTGAATTTAGTGTGGGCGGTCAGGAAGCAGTTAATAACGGTGATCATATTCTCTGTAGCCGAACCAATCGGTTCGGCTGTCAGAGAACAGGTTGCTGGGGAGCCGGGAACACTGACACAGCCGGCGTCCGAGCGCTTTTTACAGCGCTATGCCGGCTGGAACAGAGATCTGTATATTCACGCCCTGGCAGCATGGGCTATGTGTGAATAGGACATGAATCTACGGATTGTCGGCATGAAAGGGTTAATGAGGTTTTTAACTGAACTTCAACTGCTACGTATGAAAATTAAATGATGGTTACACTTCTAAATTATAATTTATTGCCATTGGCATACCGTTTCAATTCATGATAATATTGCACATATTTAATGTTTATGTAATTTCTTTTTATCACAGAGTAAAAGTCTCTTCTCACTTGCATATGGAAATATGGATCAAATATGTATGTGCAATGCAGATCTTTTATTTAAAATTTGTTTAAAATTTTGTTTTCCACATTTTTTCTTTTTTTGTTTTGTATTTTGTTATGAGTTATCTGTTTTTCATCAACATTTGTTTCGTTTTCTGTTAAAGTATTAAGAATTATTTGCTGTTTTTGTAATCTTGCTGAAATATGGTCATGTGAACTATGCAAGAACCGAGCATTGCAAGATTGCAGGCGAAAGGGGCCTGGAGCTAGAAATTATGAAGTGTATTGCGGACCAGTGCCAGGGGAGGGGGAGCCTGAGATTGTGGAGGTGTGGCCACCACCATGGGTGCATAGCTATAAATTGTAAATTTGCAAACAGGGTACTCAGTCCTCGTTGTCCATCTGTTATTACCCAGTCTTGTTTTATAATTGTTTGTTTCCAATTGTACCCCTATGTATTGTGCCCCTTTATGTACAAGAATATATCGACTATATTTCTGTTCCCCATGTACTAAAATATAACTACTATAATACTGTCACAACCACCGAATACAAAAGTTTAGGGTACAAATACTGTTAGGAAAACGGCTGTTCCTGTAAGATCACCATGATACTGTTCTAGCTTCTGGGCGGTTCTATTTTACTTTGAGCCTCTATCTTTTCTCTGTCTTTCTGACAATTAGGTGTGGTCTTGTGTTTATATCTGTTTCCTTCACCTGGTCTTTGCTTGTGATTCTCCTAGTCTTCTAGTGTTCTGATCAAGCTCGGACACTCCCTGTACTTCTGACTTTTGGACTTCTTGGAAACTGACCTTGGTTGTCTCTCATTAACCCCTTGTTTACTGATTTTGATTATCTGTTCCCAGCTGGTTCTGACCTCTGCTGTACCTGATTTCCACTTGCTCTGTTTTGGACTTTCTGTTTACCCTCTGGCTGGCTGGTTTTCCTGTTCAGGTATTGCCTGCATTGCACCTCTTATCCAGCACTGAACTCTGCTAAGACAACCTGGGTTCTATGCAGCAAAGACCATCCCACCTTGCGGTCGGCTCTGGCAAAAACCTTAGAGTAGCCTTAGACTCTGTCAATCAGAGTTGTGACAGGTTTGAGGTTGCAGTTTTATTTGCACGCTCTTTCCCAGCAGTCTCCAGCAGACTTTGGGGAATCGCACAACTTGCAATTCCATAACAAATACAGTATCAGATTCAAGCTTTATGCATAGATATGGTGCCGTTACAAAGCTCAGTACATACATACAGAACCAGAACAAAGTTCAGTACATAAATACAGCACCAGAACAAAGCTCATTACATAAATACGGTGCCGGAACAAAGCCCAATAAAGGGATTTGGTGCCAGAACCAAATTCAATACATAAATACAGCACCAGAACAAAGCTTGTTACATATATATATATATATATATATATATATATATAGCACCAAAACAAAGCTCAGTACAAATGTATACAGCACCAGAAGCAAGCTCAGTACATAAATAAAGCACCAGAATCAAGCTCCGTACATAACTACAGAACCAAGTTCAGTACATATATACAGCACCAGAAGAAAGCTCAAGAAATAACTACAGAACCAAGTTTAGTACCAATCTCCATTTTCATTGCAAAGGCTACCTCTATGAGGTAACCTACGCTCACTGGACAACGTTCCCCTACTATATGGCTGGAGCCGTATTGAGGTACCTTAAGCCAGCTAATGCTTTGTGGATCATTGCCTTTTTTCTAAATCAAAATAGAGTGAAATGCTTCCCTGTCTATGGGACATTATTCCGATATCTCACTGTATGGCTGGAACCGCTTATATGAGAATGGAGGATAGCTATATATATATATATATATATATATATATATATATATATATATATATATGTATATATATATATATATATATATATGTATATATATATATATATGTATATATATATATATATATATATATATATATATATATATATATATAAATACAGTGAAGGAAATAAGTATTTGATCCCTTGCTGATTTTGTAAGTTTGCCCACTGTCAAAGACATGAACAGTCTAGAATTTTAGGCTAGGTTAATTTTACCAGTGAGAGATAGATTATATTTTTTTTAAAAAACTGAAAATCACATTGTCAAAATTATATATATTTATTTGCATTGTGCACAGAGAAATAAGTATTTGATCCCTTTGGCAAACAAGACTTAATACTTGGTGCCAAAACCCTTGTGGGCAAGCATAGCAGTCAGACGTTTTTTGTAGTTGATGATGAGGTTTGCACACATGTTAGATGGAATTTTGGCCCACTCCTCTTTGCAGATCATCTGTAAATCATTAAGATTTCGAGGCTGTCGCTTGGCAACTCAGATCTTCAGTTCCCTCCATAAGTTTTCGATGGGATTAAGGTCTGGAGACTGCCTAGGCCACTCCATTACCTTAATGTGCTTCTTTTTGAGCCACTCCTTTGTTGCCCTGGCTGTATGTTTCCGGTCATTGTCGTGCTGGAAGACCCAGCCACGAGCCATTTTTAATGTCCTGGTGGAGGGAAGGAGGTTGTCACTCAGGATTTGATGGTACATGGCTCCATCCATTCTCCCATTGATGCGGTGAAGTAGTCCTGTGCCCTTAGCAGAGAAACACCCCCAAAACATAATGTTTCCACCTCCATGCTTGGTGTTCTTTGGGTCATAGGCAGCATTTCTCTTCCTCCAAACACGGCGAGTTGAGTTAATGCCAAAGAGCTCAATATTAGTCTCATCTGACCACAGCACCTTCTCCCAATCACTCTCAGAATCATCCAGATGTTCATTTGCAAACTTCAGACGGGCCTGTACATGTGCCTTCTTGAGCAGGGGGACCTTGCGGGCACTGCAGGATTTTAATCCATTACGGCGTAATGTGTTACCAATGGTTTTCTTGGTGACTGTGGTCCCAGCTGCCTTGAGATCATTAACAAGTTCACCCCGTGTAGTTTTCGGCTGCACTCTCACCTTCCTCAGGATCAAGGATACCCCACGAGGTGAGATTTTGCATGGAGCCCCAGATCGATGTCGATTGACAGTCATTTTGTATGTCTTCCATTTTCTTACTATTGCACCAACAGTTGTCTCCTTCTCACCCAGAGTCTTACTTATGGTTTTGTAGCCCATTCCAGCCTTGTGCAGGTCTATGATCTTGTCCCTGACATCCTTAGAAAGTTCTTTGGTCTTGCCCATGTTGTAGAGGTTAGAGTCAGACTGATTAATTGAGTCTGTGGACAGGAGTCTTTTATACAGGTGACCATTTAAGACAGCAGTCTTTAATGCAGGCACCAAGTTGATTTGGAGCGTGTAACTGGTCTGGAGGAGGCTGAACTCTTAATGGTTGGTAGGGGATCAAATACTTATTTTTCTGTGCACAATGCAAATAAATATATATCATTTTGACTATGTGATTTTCTGTTGTTTTTTTTTATATAATCTATCTCTCACTGGTAAAATTAACCTAGCCTAAAAATTCTAGACTGTTCATGTCTTTGACAGTGGGCAAACTTACAAAATCAGCAAGGGATCAAATACTTATTTCCTTCACTGTATATTCGATCTGTATGAATGAGCTGGATTTGCTTTGAGTGGATCATGAACAATGAAGTGAAGTGAAAAAAAAATATAATACCTAATTTACTAAAATATCTATATCTGTTGGAGAATACTCCGTTCTTTCATTATTTGGCTGAAACTGCTCATGAGGTTATGAAAATGGAGATTGGCTGGATTCTGACTTATCATCAAGCGGCTGTGATTAATGGCCGGTACATTGGAACTGCATTGGGAATCTTTAAATTATTAGATGGGCTATCATTTTTGCGTCTGGTTTAAATTCAATCTCTAAGCGAAATATGAATACTGTATTTGGGGTAAACTTAACCCAGTAGCCCAGGGTAATACATTCCTTTTCCCAATTTTCGATCCTGTTTGTCAGACGCCAGGAACAGGCGTTGTTTCTTATCTTCCAAATGGGAAGGTTGATTTTTTGCCATTGCAAGCATGCTTTTACTGGAAAGCCTTTTTTTGAAAAACAGACAGCCAGAATAATCTTTTAGCAGCCTCCAATGAATCTGGATAAAGCTGCTCTGTTGACCTATCTCCCCTGAGGAATCGTTTGGTCAGGAGGAAACGTGTTGGGAGGACAAGATGTTTAACACTTTCTTGGCATTTGACAGAATTGATGGAGGACTATAAGCACCAAAAAAAAAGAAAGGGGTAGGAGGGCAACAGTCCCTAAATCTCCATATTACTTCTAAATGTCATTCATGCAAGATAAATAAAATAACAAATGTTGGGGAAACCTCCAGAGAAGATAAATAATACAGATTAATAACCCTTACAAAGGTGGACAATTTGCTGTCTTAAAAAATCTCATGAAAATGCATATCATAAAAAGTATATGAAAAAAATGCATATATAATTGGCATATGACATCTCTACATACATATGTTGTTTTTTTACTTCATAAATGCTCTTAAAGAAATTATAGTAAAAGTTATATTTTATACATACTCCGGATCTATTCTTTTTTTTCCCTATATTACGGAGAACAAAATAAAAAATTATTGTTGTCCAGGTGGTGGACTTTAAATAATACCACCAAAATGTATTCAATCTTACCTGCATTAGGTAAATTTTCATTGAGTTTCCTCTATGCCAATTTGTATATATATTTAATTGTATATTTTGTAACTTGCATGCTGCACTACTATCGCTCCTTTATATACCTGGCCAGGTTTCTTCAGTGAGCTTCATTTTATTGTAGGGCTTTGCACATATGGTCACTGACCGGAAAATTTGATTTTTAAATTATTACATTATTTAATAAAATTGTTATATAATTTATTTTTTCCTAGTGTGTGCTGGGTATGTCCGGGATTTCGTTTTTTATTTTTTATTTTTTTGAATTATGTATCAGGACAGCACCGTGCAATAATTATTGCATTTACTATTTAATTTGGTCATAGGTTTTTCCTGTACATAAATATATTCAGAACCAGAACCAAGCTCAGTACATAAATACAGCATCAGAACCAAGCTCAGTACAAATATACAGCACCAGAACCAAGCTCAGTACATAAATACAGCACCAGAATAAAGCTCCGTACATAACTACAGAACCAAGTTCAGTACATATATACAGCACCAGAACAAAGGTTAGTACATATGTACAGCACCAGCATAAAAGCAGCTCAGTACAAGGATTATTTGCAACGTCAGGTTAGCCCCTGCCATATATATTTGAAACTACGCTCCCACTATAGCCTGAACAATGGTAAATACTTACATTCAGTGACTCACAGGTGATGTTCTCTAGTCATTCGTTTTCCTTTTCTTCTCCATCCAGTCCAGATTCTTTGTATTGTTTGGAAGGCCAAAACTGCCTGGGTCAAATTGGTTCTATGACTTGAGTTTTTAGTTTGTTGAACTGAAGACTAAAAGGGGGACAGGAGCTGATGTAAGTGAATGCAATCTGCAGAGTATGTAAACACATTAAAGAAATACATAAATAAATAGATATATATAACTAATGAGATGAATTGATTCCTTATAGTTTATTCACAAATTCATATATGCAAGCCCAAATCCCAGGGTGGACATTATTTGCATTATTTATGTTTGTCACTTGCGTTCTAAACCAGTAATATAATGTGCAGTATAGATTTGTATAGTTTTATATGTGTGCGGGCGTGGTTAAGTTATGGGGGGCCCAGGCACATTCTTTGAACAAAGGCTCTCTGCATTCTGTGTCTACTAATGGATCATAGTGTATGTTTACACACATTCGCCCATCCAGTTAGTGTATGGGGTCGTATGGGGAAGAAAACACAAAGCTTCTAAGCGGTGATAGTTTCAAGAGATGTCAGTATGGGACAGAAAATTTTGATTAAATTACCTTCTTAATTGTTATTGAATGGTAAATGTTGACATCCTAGATACCATTAGGATATTCAAGTTGTGAAAACTTCTTTACAGCTGTATATTGAGGAGACATAAAAGCATTTTTTATATGAAACCCATAAATAGCTTTATTCTTAGATCTCAAGAACCACAGCAATTTCAATTTCTATAGGCCAATTTATACAGCAGTTAAAGTAGTGGTCTGCAACCTATCAAACTGAATATGTTGTATTTTGTGACATCCTCAAAAAGCATTTAGTTTTTTAAGAAAGATTTTTATTTTCCTTGGTAGAGTTCAACTTCTACAATTGTATGGATTTTGGTTGTAGATTACAGGTAATAATCGAAAACAGTGTCTACATCCTGTTTCCCTATATTAGTTTTTGAAAAGAAAAGAACAAAGCCGAAAAAGAGCAATGCTATTTGTTATGGTAGTTTAAAATAGTAATGCACAAAGCTCTAGGTGCACTGTGTCTGATCCATTACATTTGTCTATAACATGGTAGAGTACACAACCATTTTCAAAGCTCTATAAGGATTTATTTTCACTTAAAGTGATTGTCCGCTTTTTAAAAACACAATTTTTAGGTCCAAACTTTTGTGCTGATTAATTTCCTAATATATCTTTATGCTCCCCTGTATAGAGTTAAAATATAAAATTATTTTAAATGTATGTGTGTGTGTGTGTGTGTGTGTGTGTGTGTATGTATATATATATATATATATATATATACACACACACACACACAAACAGTATGCTGCTAAGCACACTCTAGTGGTGGCTGCAGGCAGGCAGAATTTTAACATTTATGTCTACGTATGTCTGAGTCATGTGTATGGGGGGCAATGCAGATGTTGTTGAAACTGATTCAACTTTGGCTTTAATTTTACTTTTTACTGTTATAAGAGACACTTGTTTCAATACAGTTAATTACATTCACAAGTGTAAAATATAAAGACTTGCGATTTCCATCACTTTTTTTCAGCTGCTTGTATATTGTTGTTTCTCACTTTTTGACTACTTTTATTTCTGTCACCATGCACTTCTATAACCACTGTAATTCCTAACAGTTGTTGAATTAACATGCAAGGCACAATGCTCCTGCTTGTTAACGGTTGGCCGTCTCACAAAGCTACACCTTTTCAGCTCATTACCATCTCACAGTCTCTCTCTTCACTCCAACTGTCAGACTAAGCTAGGATTCCAAGTCCAGCCTAACAACAGTGCCAGGATTTGAATATAGAAACTCCGGTGTCCCAGGCAGTAGCACTTCTTGTTGAGCTACTGGCGATGCTGGACAGCTTCAATGTTTAATCTATTGCCTAGGTTCTCTCTATTCTTGCCTTTTGAAATTTCTTGCCTTGATTATCTGATTAGTCTCACCCTATTGGCTTCCTATATAAGCCTGGCCCTACATTTTCTTCTAGTCAGGCTTTGGAGTTTCCTACCTCTAGTCCAGTTTATTGCTACCTGACTCTACTAAATGATGCCACTTATCTGTGTACCGAACTCAGATTGTTTCCTGACCACATCTCTGCCTTATGTAAAAAACAGTTGCTGTTTATCGATGCACCATACTCTGATTATTGCCTGACGACGTCACTGCTTTGCGCCACAAACTGTTGCCACTTATGTGTGTACCGAATCTGGACTGTTACTTAACTACTCTTGCTATTCTCAGCCTCTGGATTTTCCACCACAGAACTCCAAATCTACTTCCAGACCCTGACAAATAGCAGTTTTAAAAACATCTCTTATGATTGGATGCCCGCTACACTGCAAATTAATTTCAATCCACTTGTCAATCAAATAAGTTCCAACATTACACCTCACACACATAGGGCTGTTTTTACACATTGATAGCCCTGTGCAAAGATTTCATGAGTGGGCACCCCTTTCTGAACATTTTAAAATGAGAATGGCACAACACCCCACCACCTCTTGTCCCGCAAGATACTCATACATACACAGATTAAATACACAACACATACATAAATGCCACCTATATACAGACACAACATACTAGTCCTTCTCAATGAATTAGAATATCATCAAAAAGTAAATTTATTTCAGTAATACAATTCAAAAAGTGAAACTCATATTATATAGATTCATTACACAGAGTTATCTATTTCCAGCATTTTTTTTATTTTAATCTTAAAGATTTTGGCTAACCGTAAATGAAAACTCTAAATTTTGTGTCTCAGAAAATTTTAATATTATATATGCCCAGTTTCAAAAATTATTTTTAATACCAAAATGTTGGCCTACTGAAAAGTATGTACAGTATATGCACTCAATACTTGGTCGAGGCTCCTTTTGCATGAATTACTGCATCAATGTGGCGAGGCATGGAGGCGATCAGCCTGTGGCACTGCATAGGTGTTATGGAAGCCCAGGTTGCTTTGATAGTGGCCTTTAGCCTGTCTGCATTGTTGAGTCTGGTGTCTCTCATCTTCCTCTAGACAATACGCATAGATTTTCTATAGGGTTTAGGTCAGGCGAGTTTGCTAGCCAATCAAGCATAAAGTTGTTAAACCAGGCATCGGTACTTTTAGCAGTGCGGGCAGGTGCCAAGTCCTGCTGCAAAATGAAATCAGCATCACCATAAAGCTTGTCAGCAGAGGGAAGCATGAAGTGCACTAATATTTCCTGGTGGACGGCTGCGTTGACTTGATATAACACAGTGGACCAACACCAGCAGATGACATGGCTCCCCAAAGCATCACTGACTGAGGAAACCTCACACTTGACCGCAAGTGACTTGGATTGAGTGCCTCTCCACTCTTTCTCCAGACTCTGGGTCCTTGATTTCCAAATCAAATGCAAAATTAACTTTCATCTGAAAACAAGACTTTGGACCACTGAGCAACAGATCCAGTGGCGTAACTACCATGGTAGCAGCTGTAGCGGCCGCTACGGGTCCCGCGGCTTGAGGGGGCCTGTGTCGCCAGCCGGTACACCCTCTCCATATGCCCGGAGGTGCCGCTAGCAGCCGTCATGGCTGCTACAGCGGTAGCGGCGCTACAACAAGTATGGGTCGGGTGACACAGGCCCTCTCATGCCCGTAGGCGTCTATAGCACCAGAGGGGGACCCGGTGATAGCGACAGCCAAATACATGCATTAGCACTGAATGGCCGGGCATGTTCCTTACAATGACGCTGATTGGCGAGGCAAAATGACTTGTCCCACCAATCAGTGCCTTTCAACACCGCTAGCGGTGCAATGACGTCATCGCGCCGCTTCCATGCTTGAAAGGTGCTGATTGACGGGGCAAGTCATTCTGCCCCACCGATCAGCATCATTGAACAATGTGTCGTTCAGAAGAGAGAAGGTCTGCATTGCCATCGGACGGCGTGGGAACAGGATCATGTGAGTATGTAAAGTTTATTTTGTTAATAAAACTGTGAGTGGCATTATCTATAGTGGGGGCTCTATCTACAGGGGGGTTGTCTATATGTGGGCCACTATATAGGGGAGTCTATAGGTGGGTCACTATCTACAGGGGATCTATATGTGGGGATGTGGGCCACTAAATAAAGGGGGGAGTCTGTATGTGAGGATGTGGGGGACTATCTACCGGGGAGGTCTATATGTGGGGATGTGGGGCACTATCTATGTGGGGATGTGGGCCACTATATACAGAGGGGTCTATATGTGGGGACGTGGGCCACTATATACAGGGGGGTCAATATTTGGGCGACTATATGCAGGGGTTGTCTATATGTGGGCCACTTTATCCAGAGGTGTCTATTTGTGGGCCGCTATCTACAGAGGGGTCTAAATGTGGGGATGTGGGCCGCTATATACAAGGGGGTCTATATGGGGATGTGGGCCACTATCTAAAGGGGGGTCTATATGTGGGGCACTATCTACAAGGGGGTCTATATGTGGGCCACTATATACAGTGGGACCTATATGTGAGACACTATACAGGGGTGGGCTATATGTAGAGTACTATCTAAAGGGGAGCTATTTTAGGGCACTTTCCATGGGGGTGGGCTATATGTCGGACACTATATAAAGGGGTGGGTTACATATGGGGCACTAGCTACAGGCTGGCTATATGTAGGGCACTGTCTACATGGATGGGCTATATGTGGGACACTATATACAGGAGGAGCTACATGTGAGACACTATCTACAGAGATGGGCTATACGTGGAGCACTATTTATAGGGGAAGCTATATGTAAGGCAGCATGGTGGCTCAGTGGTTAGCACTATTGCCTTGCAACTCTGGAGTCCATATGTGGGCATTATCTACAGAGGGTTGTATGTGGGACACTATCTACAGGGGCTTCTATGTAGGGCACTATCTACAGAGGCTCTATGGGAGTCACTATCTACAGGGGGCTATGGGTGCACTATCTACAAGTGGAATGGTGTGTGTGTGTGTGTGTGTGTGTGTGTGTGTGTGTGTGTGTGTGTGTGTGTGTGTGTGTGTGTGACAGTGTATGGTACTATTATAATCAGGGACACAGTGTATGTCGCTAATATAGTTAGAGTTGAAGTGTATGGCGCTATTATATTTAGAGGTGCAGTGTTTGGTGCTATTATAGTTAGAGGTGCAGTGTATGGTGCTGTTATAGTTAGAAGTGCAGTGTATGGTGCTTTATTATATTCAGAGGTGTTGAGAATTTTAACTTTGTTTATAGGTGCAGAAATGTTTTAAAAGTGAGAAGCTGAAGACATCTGAACGGAAAACTGCAGAAATGGGTCATGGCCGGTAGAAATCCATCATAGAGGTCTGGACCAGAGGGAGAAGAAAAGAACTAAAATCTGAGACGTCACCGGTGAGTCGCTTAAATTGAATGTTTATTCTGCCTCTAATCAGTACTGTAGTAACTGTATGATCTGCAGCAAGATGATGGGCGGTATGATTTATTTATGTTTTTTAAACGGCATCTCCCAGCATATCCTCACCATTGTTCGGACCATGCTGGGAGCTGTAGTTTTACGCCGTACAAACCTATACAGCAGGGGTTGCACTAAATTGAGCTGTATTTGTTCTGGTGTTGTATATATGTACTGATCTTCGTTCTGATGCTGTATGTAAGTACTGAGCTTTGTTTTGGTGCTGTATATATGTAATGAACTTGGTTCTGGGAATGTATATATGTACTGAGCTTGGTTCTAGTGCTGTATTTATGTACTGAGCTTGGTTGTGGTACTGTATATATGTCAGAGCTTGGTTTTGGATCTGCAATTATATAGGTTATATTTCACAAAGTACAGTAAAAAATAGTGTAGTACCGTGTTAGCCAGAGACAATATGAAATGTTAAATACTTTTGTGTCAAAAAAGACAAAAGTATAATAGGTATGATACCTTTATTGGCTAACCATAAAAGTTCTATATGCAAGCTTTCAGAGCACAGAGGCTCCTTCTTCAGGAGATTTACAAATGAATGATTTAGAAAAAAGCACAACATTTAGATGTTACACAAAGACAATTAGTACATGAAGTGATATATCATTAAGATAAGTCGGGGCAATAAAACTTATAGGGGTGATGACTTAGGAGTTAAGGCCAGGGCAGATGGAATTGTTCTCAATACATTGTATATTTAATGGGAATCTGTCAAGTAGTTTTAACCCCTTGAACCGCCACCATGCGGTGATACATGACCTGACAATATTTCCAAACATTCCCTTGTATGTTTTTTTCAGATGCAGCAAAATCTTTCAAATCCACTTTTAAAACGGCGCACACTATTTGCTAATTACTCATTAGAGGGTCATGGGGCGGTGCCGCTACCCTGAAGAGTCACATAGTCCTGCCTCCAAACCCACCTTTCCATGTTTGAGTGACATCTCCCTGGCTGATACAACTTTCTCGGATGCGCCATTGCCTTGTGGCACTATACACAAGGGGGGCTGTGTGGCACTATACACAAAAGGGAGCTGTGTGGCACTATACACAAGGGGGAGCTGTGTGGCACTATACACATGGGGCAACTGTATGGCACTATTTACAAGGGGGAGGGCTGTGGCTCAACCTACAGGGGTCTGTGTGTGGTACTATCTACTAAGGTGGGACTGTGCTGCACTATCTACAAAGGGGAGGCTGTGTGGCAGTATATACAAGGTAGGGGGGCTGTGTGGCACTATATACAGTGGGGGCTGTATAGCACTATATGCAGTGGGGGCTTTATGGCGATATCTACAGGTGGCTGTATGGCACTATCTACAAGGTGGAGGTTGGGGCGCTATCTACAAATGGGGTGTGACACTTTCTATAGATGGGGCTATATAGCACTGTCAACAGGGGCGCTGTATGGCACATTCTACAGGGGGCACTATTTATAAGGAGGGCTGCTTGTGGCACCCAGGGGGGCCCCCGGTCAAGAGTTTGCTATGGGGCCCAGTCTTTTCTAGTTACGCCCCTGAATAGACCAGTCTGTTAGGAAACCTTTGCAGGTGTTTTGTATTGATTAGCTGATTAGAGTGTGACACCATGAGTCTACAATCTTGAACTTTTACCCAATGTTCTAATTTTCTGAGAGACTAAATTTGGGGTTTTCATTAACTGGTAGCCATAATCTTCAACATTAAAAGAAAGAAATGCTGGAAATAGATCACACTGTGTGTAATGAATCTATATACCATACGAGTTTCACATTTTCTATTGAATGACTGAAATAAATTAACTTTTTCATGATATTCTAATTCATTGAGAAGGACTAGTACCAATGTGTAACGACCAAGTATCCATGGCAGAAAGGACCAGACCCAGGGCACCACTGCAGACCCGACACGTGCTTTACCGAAGCATTTATATATACACAGCACATGATAAGCCACTCCCTTCTGGGCAGGAACTCAGTAGGTACTTCAAAGGTCCTGTCTGCAGTCCTTCCAGTGAGTAGGAAGTGAAAAATAAAATGTGACCTCTGGAAACACAGGACTAACAGCCAGGGCCGCCATATCGGGAATTTCAAGGCCCCATACAGCCAAATTGTCTAGTCGCCCCCACCTCCCGTGGCACCCACGGTTTCCTGTCCGGCATCATATCAAGCTCTGTGTGTGATACATATTTAATAACGTTTGATTTGGCCGAAAGGTTTTGTCGTGAGCGTGAGATCAAGATGTGCTAGATTGCAGAGCTGGGCTGCGGAGCAGCTTAAATGGAATGTGTCGCAAATTATTATAATTTTTTTTAGTAAGTTACTTTGTCAAGGAATCACTATTTGAGAAATTCCCCAGAGTTCAAGTTTATGGAATTGCTATATTAGCAATTCCCCAAAGACAGCTGGTGACTGTCTGGATCAAGCGTGCAGGAAAATCAGCTACCTCAAGCTCGTCACCACTCTGGTCAGGAGAGTCTAAGGCTACTCTATGGTCTTCACCATAGCCCAATGCAAGGCAGGTTGGACTTGGCTGCATAGAACCCAGGTTGCTTTTACAGAATATGGTGTTGGAAAGTAGATGCAACAGCAGGCCATACCAGAACGGATAACCAGACAAGCCAGAGGTGTAATCAGCAAGCAGAGAACAAAACCAGGAGATACCAAAAGTCCAAATCGCAAAACAGAATAATACCAGGAGTAGCAGAGGTCAAAACCAGCCGAGAGCAGAATATCCAAATGACTGAGCAGAGGATAGATTCAAAGACGAAGACAAAGTCAAGTTAAAAGAGTCCAACCAGTCAAGGTGATACAGGGTGTAACCAGGAGCTTGATTAGACACATGTATACACAAGAAATCACAAGCAACAATGAGAGAACTGAACAGATTCAAATACTCCACTCTTGGCCCTGATAGGTGCAGAATGAGAAATAGGAATGGCTCTGCAACTCAAACCAAGGCCACCCAGAAGCTTGACTAGTAGACATGACAACCTAAAAGTGACAGACATTTCCTAACATACTTATTTTTATTATATTTTGTTGGTGTAACTTTTTTTTGTTCCACAAGGTGGAAAGTATTAAAACTTACATAATAATTTAACATGTTTTCCTATGTTGGCCACCAGAGGTAGCACTTCCCATAATTACCGCAAGGTGAACCAGGCAAGGCAACTTGACTCACAGGTGCTGTAAGTGTGGGAGGAACACTCTCCCTACTAGTGACCACACTCACCCCCTCCCTATATTTGGCTACAAGCCAGGAGGAGGTGTCTTGAAATTGCCAACCACTGTGCAGCTCCATTTTTTGGAGTGATTTTACAATGGTAAGATCACGGCAGCAGCAGCTACAGGACACACCAAGAGGCTGAGAATGATGGTCAAGAGGGAAGACCCTGTGGTGAATGACTTATCATTTGACAGGTTAACACAACATATATTTGGCACAATTTACGATTGATTAAGCCTCACATTTACATCAAGTCCGCCAAATGTACATACAACGTGCTTTCTTACGCCAGTGTTTTTAAAAACGCATTGCGTAAAAAAAGGAGCATCGGGTCATTACTTTGGTGCGTAAAACACACCAAATGTTCCCATAGTCAATGGGAGTCCTAATTAAATGGCAAACAAAAAGCGCAATAAGTGCGCACAAAACGCGTCAAAAACTCCTGTAGTTTAAAAAGTGCTTCACAAGATACGCTATTGTATTTGACACATTTACACGTGTTTGTTTTTTTTCAAATTCAAGGTTTTATTGATTGTTATTAAAATAAGCTTATAACAGACAATCAGGCGAGAATCACCTGACACATTATATATAATAGCAGTATAATAGATCTTCAAACAATTAGCATGGTGTGGAAGGGGGTAGGGAAAAGTAGGAAAGGGATGGGGGCAGGAGAGAGGGAAGGAAGGAAAGGTACACAGGATTGCATTTCACTATATTTCTGAAGGACTATTCAATCAAAGTCTAAAGGTACATACCGAACAGGTGGCGATGAAAGCTGGACCTTCATATCATGGGGCAGTCGAGAAAGGAGGAGATTCCCGGAGAAGTGATTGTGGTTATGTGCGACTTTACTAGAAGGCCCCACCCAAATCAAACAGGAAATGTCAAGTCCCTAAAAGTTTCTGAGTGTTGGCACTCAACCCAAACCTCCCAAGTATGAACCTACTTTCCCTTAGGTCACAAGTGTGTGCTATAAGGTCTTCCATTCTATAAATGTGTGAAACCTCTGTGTACCATTCCTCTATTGTAGGAGGTTCCAGGCCCTTCCATCGTCTTAGAATTAAAATGTTTGCCGCTTGGAGGAGGAAACCTGAGAAGGACATTTTGAATTTAGAGAAACCTGTAGGTATCATAAAAAGAAGAAGGGCCTCTGGCGTATTTGGTATAAAGATACCAGTTATTTTGGAGAGTAATGAAAGGACCCTAGATGAGAATTTTTTTTTATTGTGAGGCAATCCCACCAAATGTGTGTCATCGTCCCTTCTCTCGTTTCGCACCTCCAGCAGGTGTCAGGGACATTAGGATACCAGCGATGCAGCAAAGCCCCCTACCCGGTGTAAAAGCCCGGGCCCAGACAGCTTCATAGCTAAATTCTACAAAATGATCTCAACCCAACTCTCCCCTTTTCACTAATTGGAGCTCCTCCTCCAAGAAGTGGTCATCCAAATGGAGTACCGATACTGGGGATTGGGAGGAAGAAGCCGGAGAGGTATGTGCGGGAATGCTGGAATGCGTGGTAGGTCGTCTGTATGGCTGAGAATGAGGGCCATCCAGATTGTATAATCTGGAGTAGTAAGAATTAAATTCTCCGGTAATATCTTGAGTTGCATGTAGGGTTTGGTTCGTTTGGGTTTTAATAAGTGGGATATAGTTCTGTGATTTCTGGCCTCTAAGGGCATTGGCCAACATTCGTCCACTTTTGTTTCCATATTCATAAAATTTATTGCGACACACTTGTAAGAGACGTTTATGAGCCTGCTCCATCAATTGTCTAGCATCTTGCCTGGCAACCAAAAGCTCTCGTTGCCATTTGTCTTATTTTATGTAAGACTTGTGAAAGTGCATGAGCCCGTTCTCGCTTTATTCGAGAACCGTGTTTGATAAGGGTACCTCAGAGTCAGGGGCGTGACTAGGAAAGACTGGGCTCCATAGCAAACGTTTGACTTGGGCCCCCCTCCCCTGGGTATCACACAACCCCCATTGTAGATAGTGCCTCCCTGTAGATTCCGCCACACAGTGCCCCCTATAGATAGCACCATACAGCCACCCTGTAGATAGCACCATACAGCCCTCCCCCTGTAGATAACGCCATACAGCCCTCCCCCTGTAGATAACGCCATACAGCCCTCCCCCTGTAGATAACAACATATAGCTCTCCCGTGTAGATAACGCCATACAGCCCCCCTGTAGATAATGCCATACAGCCCCCCCCTGTAGATGATGCCATACAGCCCCAAACCCCCCTATAGATAACGCCATACAGCCCCCTGTAGATAACGCCATACAGCCCCCCTGTAGATAACGCCATATAGCCCCCCCCCCCGTAGAAAACGCCATACAGCCCTCCCACAAAAAAACTGGCCTATAGTTTGTCCCACAAAAGAGATATATCCCCTATCCTGGTAGCAATAAGGAGAACGGGACCGAAAGTCCCCCGAATTCTCCATGACAAACCTCGGACTTCCGGGGTCTGCGCAGTTCAATAAAAATGAAAGGAGCGCTGGTCACACACGCGCACAAGCGCGACTGGTGCACAATTTATTTCTATGGAGCTGCCGACAGCTTTAGTGCTGGATACAAGAGGAGCTCAGAGACGTGCATCCTCAATCATGCATGGCTGGCCACACCCCTACATGTGTTTTTTTTAGCGCGGTGTGAACATGCCCTAAGGGAATAATTTTTCATTGACCTCTAGTTTCTATTGCGGCGCAGGAGAGAAGACAGAATACTGCGGTAGGTGAGTATAATATTTTTTTATTTCTTATTTAACTAACTTTGATTTCTTTTGTTTTACAGGTTCCGCTGGACCATTTGGACTACGTCATGGATTTGTTGGATTACTTTGCTGTTCTACATTTTTTTATTTTTTTTGTTTTTTTAATAAAATGATGAAAGAGGGTTGTCTGGGGAGTTTTTATTTCAATAAAAAAAATATGTTCTTATGTCTCTGTGCATTTTTTAATACTTTTTTAGCGCCTTAGTAATGGCAGTTGTCTGTATGATGATGTCCATTACTAAGGCGGGGTTTAGTGTTAGCCACTAAAAAGGCTAGCACTAATGCCTCCGTTATTACCCTGATACCAACCGCCACCAGGGGGTATCGGAAAGAGCTGGGTACAATCCAGTACCCGACCATCTGTAGTGACGGTCGGGCACTGGGGTGGCCGCAGGTTGGTATTATTAGGCTGGCAAGGGCAAAAAACCGTGGGCCTTCCCACCCTGGTAATGCTAAGCTGCAGCTGCTTTATTGTATCTGACTGGTTATTAAAATGGGGGGGAACCCAAGTTATATCCGTCAATCATTTATTAATTTTAAAAATAAAAAAAACGAAGTGATTATTTTCATAACCAGCCAGATGCAATAAAGTAGCCGCAGCATAGCAATAACACTGTCGAAGTGCCACCGTTTTTGGCCCTTCCCAGCCTAATAATAGCGGCCTGTGGCCGCCTCAGTGCTCAGCCTCCACTACAGAGGGTCGGATACTGGATCATACCCGGCTCTTCCCGATACCCCTCGTGGCGGTCGGTATCGAGGTTATAACAGGGGGGTTAGTGCAAGCCTTTTTACTGGCTAACACTAAGCCCTACCTTAGTAATGGACGTGGAGAGTCATCATACAGACAACTACCATTACTAAGGAGCTAATAAAGTATTAAAAAACGCAGACATAAGAAAATATTTTTCCATTGAAATAAAAACTCCAAGCCATTTTTTATTTTTTTTTTAATTAAAAATTTAGATCATCGCAGTAATCCACCGAATCTACAATATAGTCCAAACGGTCCAGCGGAAACTGCAAAACAAAAAAAAATAAAGTTAGTAATATGAAAAATTAAATACTTATATTCACCTACAGCAGTCTTCAGTCTTCTCCCCTGCACCACAATAGAAACTAGAAGAAAATTAACTGTAGTTTCTATTGTTGCACACAGAACCTAGGGATGCAGCAGAATTATTAATAGTTATTCATAATTCTGGCGCATTATGGAGGTCCCATGCGCCAGAAAAAGTCCCTGCATTAGCTATGTGACGGGGAATACTAGCCAGCGACCTACTTTCAATGCGACCGCTTGTAACCCGGTCGCGTTGAACTCTCCATTCATAAGAAATTGATGGCCTATACTCTGGATAGGCCATCAATATCTGATCGGTGGGGTCCGACTCCCGACACCCCCGCCGATCAGTTGCTTTGAAAGATCATCGGCGCTCGTACGCTGCTGCTCCTTCATTCCTTGCTCCCACTGTGAATCGTCATTATGCTTGAAGCAGGGGTTCACAGTATTACAGCCTTCTCCAAGTCACTGGAATGGGAGAAGGCTGTAATACTTTGAACCACTGCTACAAGCACAATGGCGATTCACAGTAGAAGCAGGGAATGAAAGGGAAGCAGCGGTGTACGAGTGCCGCTGTTCTTTCAAAGCAGCTGATGAGCGGGGGTGCCGGGAGTCGGACCCCCACCAACCAAATATTGATGGTCTATCCTGAGGATAGGCCATAAATTCCTTCTGAAAGGACAGTTCAATGTGACCGGGTTACCAGCGGTCACCTTGAAAGTCGGTCACTAAAATCTCATCCACTCTGCTGCTACTGTATTACGCTGCATATTTTCTGCAATTAAATCTGTTGTGTAAAATCTGCAGTGTTTTCGCAATGTGTGAACATACCCTAATATTAGTACTTAAGCTAAGTTTACTTGGGGCGGATACGCCGCGTAAAGGTACACAGCGTATCCACCCCGCTGGGCGCAGGGAATTCAGGGTGAAAAAACGCACCAAATTTTTCGCCAGGAATGTCCACTGCGGAAAACTGTAGAGCTGACGTTTCATCCCAAAAGATCTCTGCAGCCTGTGATTAGCTGCAGCGGTCACATGAGATGAAACGTCATCCCAGGAGGCTGGCCTTCAGAATGTCAGAGGTAAGTATAAGGTGTTTTTTTTATCTAAGTTGCGATTTTTGCGGCGTAATCTTTGCGAATTCGCTGCAAAACTCGCAACACTTAAAAGTTTGTTGCAGGTTTTAGATTCCCATTGAATTCAATGGGGAAAAGCCACAACAAAATAGCGGCGATTCTGCAAATACAATTGACATGCTGCGGCTTAAAAAACCGCACCACAGTTCAATTTGTGCGCGGAACCTCCGCATATCTCGTACGCAGCGTGTGGATGAGATTTCTTGAAATCTCATGCACTCCTCTGCTACTGTATTATGCTGCGGATTTTCCGCAATGAAGCACGTTGCGGAAAAATCCGACGTATGTTCTCTTAAACACTTAATCAATACATAACAAATCACTTTGTAATATACTCTCTATTTATTCTTTCAAACTTACAGTCTATTGGCACTCTGGTCACGTGATCCGTTCTTTCGGTAGTTCTCCTGTTAGTGATTATGCTCCGACACCGCTACACGTGACATTGAACTTCTTCCGCATTCATTTGGTGTCGGCTCATCAATCACCATGTGACCGAAAGAGGCTGTATCATATTAGAAAACCCAGCCCACTGCATCAATCTCTCATTGCGCCTGTGCAGGGTGTAAGTGACAGTGGCAGATTAAGTAGACCATAGGCCCTGGGCTGTTCCACAAACTTGGGCCCCCCTTCCCCACCGCTGCTCTTCCGTGTCTATAGTGAACACCAACTTGTCAAAGGGCTGTGTCCCTACATACTGTCAGTCTCCAACCATCACTGACAGTATCACACTGTGTAGGGACACTTCCTCTTGACAATGGGAATGGTTATACGCATTTGTCTATTAGTCCTGTGTACACAGAGATATGTAGAATACAAGGATTTCCTACAACAGACATGTCAGGAGAGGTGACAGATCCTCTATAGATCCAGTGAGTCACAAGTGATGTCTTCTCTGATGGGAGCCGTTTTCTTTTCTTTTCCATCTGATGCAGACCGTTATGGTGACTTCTCCTGATGAGACATCTTTGCCCATCACTTTTGCAGCCATTTCCAGCCTCTATAGAAATACACAAATTTAGACACCAAGGCCCAGAACCATACATTAAAGGGGTTGTCCGGGCACAGACCATTTTTTATACTGATGACCTATCGATGTGCCCGGGCAACCCCTTTTACTCAAACTAATAAATTTAGACCCCAGACTAGATCATAGAATACATACAGACCCCAGACCTTCTAAACTATTGCAGGCTCCAGACCAGACCCCCCTACACAAATACAGACCCCAGAACCAGCACCCTAAATAAATACAGACCTCAGGCAGGACCCCTATATACAGACCCCGGACCTGACCCCCATAACTAATAATGACCCCAGACCTGACTCCCTTAATACAGACTGCAGACCAGACCTCTAAACTAATACAGACCCCTAAATAAAGACCCTTAAATGAATACAGACCACTGAATACAGACCCCATAAACTAATACAGACCCCAGACCAGACCCCTAAATACAGACCCCAGACCAGACCCCCTAAATACTGACCCCAGACCAGACCCCCTAAATACTGACCCCAGACCAGACCCCCTAAATACAGACACCAGACCTCAAACTAATACAGACCCCCTAAATACAGACCCCCAGACCTGACTCCCTTAAGTAATACAGACCCGAGACCAGACCCCCCTATTCTAATACAGACACCAGACCCCGAAATACAGACCCTTAAATACAGACCCCTAAACTAATACAGCCCCCTGAACAGGCCCCCTAAACAAACCCTATAAACTAATACAGACCCCCAGACCACACCCCCTAAATACAGACCACAGACCTCAAACTAATTCAGACCCCCTAAATACCGACCCAAACCCCTTAAACTAACACAGACCCCTAAATATACAGACCTTAAACTAATACAGACACCAAACCTCCTAAATACAGTCCCCAAACCAGGCCCCCTAAGTACAGACCCCCACACCAGACCCCCTAAATACAGACCCCTTAAACAAATCCATCCCCTTATACTTACATAGAAGCTCACCTCAGTCTTTGTGGAGTCTTGCTTCTGCTGCTCAAGGTCCTGCGGTTATGTGACCAGCAGGACTCTAAGCAGTAGTGGGAACTTCAGAGATAAGGTCATGTGACCTTTTGTCTAAAGGTCCTTTTGCAGGTCATACACAATGTAGTTTCATCAAGTTTTTCACCACGATTGGCGGCAAAATCGCGACAAATCAACAATGTACTATGGGCAGCCATGGGCCCCCCAGGAGCCTCGGGCCCCGGGCGGCCACCCAAAACGCCCTATGATCATCCACCATTGCTAAGTGATGTCGAGAATCCCCCAAGTTCATTCTGCGCCTGCTCCATACATGCACCAATCAGACCTGTATTTTATTATCTAAAGAGTATCTTTCCATTGAGATGTAAATGTTCTAAATAAACTATAAACTAATTACCCTGAACGTTTGTGTATTGTCTTTATTCAGACAGTCCGCATTTACACTGTCTTCACCTTGTTTGCTTTCTCTGCACTTATATTCTAAATTTTGTCTTTGATTCATCCTATTTCAATGCAAGTTATGTACTTCACCTAATTTATTATACCGTGAATAGAAGAAGTAATTTTGTAGTGTCCTATACACCAACTACCACATCTTCGACTTACTGCGTTGCAAAACCAACAAATCTACCAACAACGTCAACTGTTATTTATTCTATGAGTCACACTATTATGTCGGTACAAAGTCAAACAACATCTTTAACACATTTCCCTAGCAATTTGGATCTACCATTATCAAAAAAGAGAAAACAAAATATTACGTTTGAGAGTTCCTCCAGAACTACTGCACCAACACCTTTCTATGAAATTACTTTTTGTTCGTCATACGGTGCTTCAAAAGCCAAGGACATGTCTGTAAATACAATTTTTTTTCATTAATAAAAAACATTGTGCTTCAAATACAAACCCTTTTTGGTACCAAAAACATAAACATTCACAAACCAGTCGGAAAATATTTTATCGAAAAACACAATGTTAAATACTCGTCCCACCGTGGCCTACAAGAAAAACTCCTGACGAACGTACAATTTCTAAATCTTTATCCTATCCTGCCGATGTTTGTAAAAATATCATGTAGACCAGCAAAAGACAAAGATCACCATTAAAAAAGACACGTAAGGCCTCGTGCACACGACCGTAAAAACGCCCGTAATTACGGCTTGTAATTACGGGCCCATAGACTTCTATTGGCCACGGGTACCTTCCCGTATGCTTATGGGAAGGTGCCCGTGCCGTTGAAAAATATGGTACATGTCCTATTTCTGGCCATAATAATGGCACGGGCAGGTCCATAGAAGTCTATGGGGCTCCCATAATTACGGGTGGCTACGTGTGTGCTAAGCAACATCAGGGGATAGTCACTGTCTAGGATGCTGAAAGAGTTAACTGATCGGCAGTAACTCTTTCAGCCTCCGGGACAGTGACTACCGCTGGAGTTAATAGTATTAAAAGTTAACTTACCTGCTTCTTCCTCCAGTCTGGCCTTCCGGGATGACGTTTCATCCCATGTGACCGCTGCAGCCAATCACAGGCCAATCACAGGCTGCAGCGGTCACATGGACTGCCGCGTCATCCAGAGAGGTCAGACTGGACGTCAAAAGAGGGACACGTCACCAAGACAACGGTACGTATGAACTTCTTTTATTTTCGATCGCTGTGGAAACTCTGCCCGAAAGGGCTGCCCTTTTTCTCTTTCCAGCACTGATAGGGAGAAGGGGCTGCCGACTAGTGCAGAGAAAATGGGTCCGTAAATACGGGTGGAATACTGGTGAAACCGGACCCTTATTTACGGGCACGGGTCCGTAAATACTTTTGGAATATGTGTCGAATTTGTGTGACAAAGGACCCATATTTACGCCAGTATTTACGGGAGGAAAAAAATACATTCGTGTGCATGAGGCCTAAAAGTATAACATCTGAGTTCGAAAAAAATACCATCCAACGTTGAATCTGAGTTGACTGAAGAAACTGAAGACATTGTTAAGAGTCACAGGAAAACATCAGCCCAATTATTTGAAGGACCACTTTCAACACCTGTAACACCACAAAGTTCTGTTGATCAAACAATATCGACCAGTGTAAGCGAACATGACCAGCCCATAACATTCATGACAGAAAAATGTCAATCCTTCCAAATGCCATTTCAATCACCATCAAATATAGACCTAAGTTTTTTTATCTCCAGTTCAAAAGTCTATGGATACAAAAACAATCCAAACAGCACCTTTGAACCAAAGTCAAACCGAAGCGGAATCTACATTTACCACAATAGCTGATCCTGAAGATTCTACATTTCCTTTTAGTGAAGTTGAAGAAGAGGTAGAAGAGTCATTTTTAGTTGACAGCAATAATGAAATAGAACATTTACATCATTTTGAATATCTTGACAATTATAGTGAGGATGTTGTTACTGAGAACAAGTCCTGCACCTCTGAAACACTATCGGAAAAATGCTTTGGAAGTTCTTTATCTATTGAAGTTTGATTTAAACAAGGACATGTCAGGCATATCTGCAAGAGTCCACCCAAAGTGGGTCATCAACCAGCTGGAAAAGTTTTATTTGCAGAATCAACACTGCTCAGTGGTTCAAGTTTTTTAAAAATTCACATGTTTTTAAAGTGTAGCTAAATGTTTAACAAACTTCTGATATTTCATAGTGACATGTCAGAAGTTTTGGGGGTCCAAGCACTGAGAACCCCACCAATCGCTAAAACTAAGCAGATGAAGAGCTCGTGTTTGCACTCTGCCGCTTCGTGTCTGATCGGCTTATTCCGGAAATAAATGTATCGGAGTATGGGCTTATAGACTTTCTATTGAGTCCATACTCCGATACATTCTTTTCCGGAAAAAACGGAACAGACACTGAGCGGCTGAGAGCTCACACGAGTGCATCAGCTGCTTTGTTTTAGTGATTGCTGGGCGTCCCAGTGCTCGGACCCCCACCAATCAAAACTTCTGACATGTCACTATGAGATATCAGAAGTTTATTAAACGTTTAGCTACACTTTAAGGCTATTGCAATTGAAAAGTATTGGAAAGTCCACTTATAAAAATTATCAATCGATATGGAATGCAGGAAAGAGCAAGAAGGCAAAGTAAACACAATGAAAGAATCTGCTGCATTTCTCTCTGGGTATGGACAATCAGATAGGCCAAGATTCTCAGCAAAGTATTGTGTTTATACAATGATGGACAATCTAACCCAAAAAATATGTACGGCAAGCATCTGTCTCTCTAGAGAAGTTAGCTTTTGAGAAATGTCTTGAGGATCTAATACAGCGTGATGTTTGTATACCCATGATAGCCACTGATTGCCATGTCTCCATTCGCAAATTATTGAAAGTGAAATGTACCAATTTTCAACACCAATTTGACGTGTGGCAAATGGCTAAATCTTTAGGAATCAAGATCCTTGCAGCATCAAAAACTAAAGAAAATGTGATATTGTCAAACTGGGTACAACCTATAAAAAAAAAATCATTTTTGGTGGTGTTCTTGCACATGTGGTGAAGATCCTGATGTGTTGATAGAAAAATGGAAATCCCTACTAAGGCATGTCACCAATGAGCATTCATGGGAAACAAATACTTCCTATCCAGCTTGTCTTCATCTTACCTTAACTGAGGATGTTCATGAAAACACTAAATGGCTGGAAAAGGATAGTCAAGCTCTACTGAAACGATCCAAAATTGTTGAAAATCCTCTACTTTTAAAAGATTTGCGGCAACTATCATTCTTTTGCCACATAGGAGAACTCAAAATCTATCATTGTCATTGTTTGAAATATTGTCCAAAGCAAATCCACTATTTTATTGACGCTATGGTTGCACACAACCAACTTGCAGCCTTGGATCATAATCGGAATATTGGAAGAGTAAAGGCTGTTGTTAGGAAAAATACAACTCCTGGAGATTCCATTGGTACAATTCAGCACAGAGTTGAGTACTCTAAAGGACAAATCTTGGGTAGTAAAAATCACATTATGAGCCAAGTTCACAAGAATTTCTTTTGGACATAATGAAAGAAGTTATTTTACTTGTATGAGAGGAAAAGGAACACAATTGGACCTCATTGAGAAGCTCTTTTCCAGCAAACATTGCTTCAATTCAAAAACCTAGCAAAAAAGAGATCATTGCTGAACATCTAAGTAGTTTTTAATATATATATATATATATATATATATATATATATATATATATAATATTTTTTTTAAATGCAATCTAACATGTTATTTTCATTTTTTTTAAATATTTCAACGTTTCAATTTAAAAAATATTATAATTGTATGCTTTGAAAATTTTAAGTTACTTATAATTAAAAAATATATATTTTTTTTGTTTTGTTAATTTAATAATTGTTAATTTGTTAATTTAATGTATTGATAATAAAACAATTTGAAATTAAAAAATAATCACATTTATTTAAAAAAAAGACATTTAAAAAAAACAAATACAAACATGATTTTACATTATATGCAAATATACATCACTAAAAACAACATTAAAAAAATTAAGAAATATTAATGAATATATATATATATATATATATATATATATATATATATATATATATATATATATATATATATATATATATATATATTTTTGTATTTTAACATACCTATTGAATGTATAATTGTGGATCAATGCATAAAACAGATGCATTATATCCAAGATACCATCTAAACTTTGTGTATATATTTTCAGGGTCTGGGAATGACTCGCTAATTTTATTCATGACACACGAAGGTATGTTCGCACGATGTGCTTTTCCTAGAAATCCATAAACCATCTTTGAAAAGGAATAATATGCAGCCCAACGTAGATATCTGCAAAACAAAAAAATATATATAAAACTATTTAATAAATCATTATAAAGTAGAGACAAAATAATTTTAAAAATTGTAATTAATTAACACCTTCCATCTTGAGCCACTTTTGACCTTCCTGACAGAGTCTCATTTTTCAAATCTGACATGTTTCACTTTATGTGGAAATAACTTCTGAATGCTGTCACCTATCCAAGCAATTCTGAGATTGTTTTCTCGTGACACATTGGACTTTATGTTACCGGCAAAATTTGCTCGATACATTCAGTATTTAAATGTGAAAAACACCAACATTTTGTGAAAAATTGCAAAAATTAGCATTTTTCTAAATTTTAGTGTATCTGCTTGTAGGACAGGCAGTTATACCACACAAAATAGTTGCTAATTAACATCCCCCACATGTCTATATTAGATTGACATAGTTTTATGAAAATCCTTTTATTTTTCTAGGATGTTACAAGGCTTAGAACTTTAGCAGCAATTTCTCACATTTTCAAGAAAATTTCAAAAGGCTATTTTTACAGGGGCCAGTTCAGTTGTGAAGTGGCTTTTAGGGCCTTATATATTAGAACCCTCCAAAAAGTCACCCCATTTTAAAAGCTTCACCCCTCATAGTATTCAAAACGCAGCATTTATAAAGTTTCTTAACCCTTTAGACGTTTCATAGGAATTAAACCAAAGTAGAGGTGAAATTTACAAATTTAATTTTTTGTTGTTGCAGAAATAAATTTTTAATCCATTTTTTTTGTAACACAAAAGTTTTACCAGAGAAACGCAACTCAATATTAATTGCCCAGGTTCTGCAGTTTTAGGAAATATCCCACATGTGACCCATGTGTCCTAATGGACGAAAGCACTAGCCCCAGAACCAAAGGAGCACCTAGTGGATTTTGGGCCTCCTTTTATTAGAATATATTTTAGGCATCATGTCGGATTTGAAGGGCTCTTGCGGTGCCCAAACTGTGGAAATCCCCCAAAAGTGACCCCATTTAAGAAACTACACCCCTTAAGGAAATTATCTAGGAGTATAGTGAGCATTTTGACCTCACAGGTTTATTGCAGAAATTAATGGAAGTAGGCCGTGAAAATGGAAATCTACATTCTTTCAAAGAAAATGTAGGTTTAGCTAATTTTTTCTCATTTCCACAAGGACTAAAGGAGAAAAAGCACTGCAAAATTTGTAAAGCAATTTTTCCCGAGTAAAAACGGCTGTTTGGACACACGGCAGGGCTTAGAAGGGAAAGAGCGCCATTTGGCTTTTGGAGCTCAAATTTAGCAGGAATGGTTTGCGGGGGCCATGTCACATTTGCAAAGCACCTGAGGGACCAAAACAGTGAAAACGCCCAAAAGTGAATCCATATAGGAAACTACACCCCTTGAGGAATTAATCTATCGGTGTTGTGATCATTTTGACCCCACAGGTGTTTCATAGAATTTATTAGAATTGGGCAGTGAAAATAAAAACAATATTTTTTCTTCAATAAGACGTAGCTTTAGCTCAAAATTTTTCATTTTCTCAACAAATAAAGGAAAACTAGAACCCCAACATTTGTAAAGCAACTTCTCTGGAGTATGGCAATATGCCATATGTGGTCATAAACTGTTGTTTGGGCACATGGCAAGGATCAAAAGAGAAGCAGAGGCATTTGGCTTTTGGAGCACAGATTTTGCTGGATTGGTTTCTAGACACCATGTCGCATTTTCAAAGCCCCTAAGGTACCAGTACAGTGGAAACTACCCAAAAGGGACTCCATGTGTGATACTACACCCCTTGAGGAATTCATCTAGGGGTGTAGTGAGCATTTTAACCCCACAAGTGTTTCATAGATATTATTTGAATTGGGCAGTGAAAATAAAAATGACATTTTTTTTCCAATAAGACGTAGCTTTAGCGCAAAATTTTTCATATAAATAAAGCAGAACAAATAAACAGAAATAAAGCAGAAAAAGAAACCCAACATTTGTTAAGCAATTTCTCCCAAGCTTGGCAATACCCCATATGTGGTTATAAAATCATTTTTGGGCACACGGCAGGGGTCAGAAGGGAAGGAGAGCCTTTTGGCTTTTGGAGTACAGATTTTGCTGGATTGGTTTCTGGTCGCTATGTAGCATTTGCAAAACCCCTGTGGGACCAAAACAGTGGAAACCCCCCAAAAGTGACCTCATTTTGGAAACTACACCCCTCAAGGTATTCACCTAGGGGTGTAGTGAGCATGTTAACCCTGCAGGTGTTTTTCATAAATTAGTGTGCACTCGATATTGCAGAGTGTAAATGGGATTTTTCAATAGATATGCCAATATGTGGTGCCCAGTTTGTGCCACCATAACAAGACAGCTTTCTAATTATTATGCTGTGTTTCCCGGTTTTAGAATCACCCTACATGGGGCCCTAATCTTTTGCCTGGACATTTGACAGGGCTCAGGAGTGAGAGAATACCATGTGAAATTGAGGCCTAATTTGGCGATTTACACAAAATTGGTTCGCAAATGCAGAGGCTCAGATGGGAAATAATAAAAGAAACCCCCCAGAAGTGACCCCATTTTAGAAACGAAACCCCTAAAGGGTGGAGTGAGCATTTTCACCCTACAGGTCTTTCCATAAATGAATGCGCTGCGGAGGATGCAAAGTAAAAATATATTTTTTTCCCCAGATATGCCAATTCAGTGGCAAGTATGACGTGCCCAGCTTATGCCACTGTAGACACACACCCCAAAAATTGTTAAAATGGTTCTCCCGGGTATGGCGGTGACATATATGTGGAAGTAAACTGCTGTTTGGGCACACTGTAGGGCTCAGATGGGTGGGAGCGCCATTTGACTTTTGAAGCATAGATTTTGCTTGGTGGTAGTTTTGTTTGAGTATTGTTGGTGTTTCCGTTTATAATGTGGGGGCATATGTAAGCTGGGCAGAGTATATCAGGGGCATAGTCAGGTGGTATAATAATGGGGTAGACAATAAAATAATCCATAGATGTGTGTTACACTGTGAAAAAATCCTTTCTGCACAGGCCTGTGTCGCACTGATAAATGTTGTCTTTACTTATCCCCCTTTTGGTCCGCACTCCACACCTTTGCAGCTTGGGGAATTTTGCTAGAAAAGTGTTGTCCTGGTATAATAAGGGCACCCTTGCTTCTAGCAGATATGTTTGGGCCCTCTCCTTCCTGGTTCCCTAATTTTAGGGCCCCGATAAATCGCCTCTTGAACCAAAATGTTCCCCTCTGATCTGCACAACTGCATTTTTTTTATTTCTAGACTTATGGAAGCCTTAACTAATTTTATTTTTTCATAGACGTAGTGGTATAAGGGCTGTCTTTTTGCGGGACGAGCTGTAGATATTATTGGTACCATTTTGGGGTAAATTCGACTTTTTGATGACTTTTTATCCTATTTTTTGAGAGGCAAGGTAACCAAAAAACAGCAATTGTGGCATAGGTTTTTTAGGGGTACAGCGTTCACCATGCATTATAAATTACTTGTTAACTTTATTCTGCGAGTCAGTACCATTCTGGCGATACCTAATTTATAGCACTTTTTTATGTTTTACAACTTTTTGCACAATAAAATTACTTTTGTAAAATGAATGTATTTTTTCCGTCGCCATGTTTTGAGAACCATAACTTTTTAATTTTTTCGTTGACGGAGCTGTATGAGGGCTTGTTTTTTGCGAAACAAGCTATAGTTTTTATTTGGCAACATTTTTGGATACATGCGACTTTTTGATCACTTTTTATTTAAATTTTTGTAGGGCAAAGTGACCGAAAAACAGAAATTCTGGCATTATTTTTTACGTTCTTTTTTACGTTAACCGCGTGGAATAAATAACATAATATTTTGATAGTTTAGGCCGTTACGGTCGCGCTAATATGGAATATGTATGTTTTATTTATTTTTTCAATAATAAAGGACTTGATAAGGGAAAAAGGGTGATTGTGTTTTATTTTATTAGTTAAAACTTTTATTATATTTCTTAAAACTTTTTTTTTTTACTTTTTTTTATATTTTACTTTAGTCCCACTAGGGGACTTGAAGGTCCAACTGTCAGATTGTTTTTTTCGAATACATTGCACTACCTACGTAGTGCAATGTATTAGATCTGTCAGTAATTCGCTGACAGCAAGCCGATCAGGCTTCGCCTCTGGGCGGGGCATAATCGGCTTCTGAAATGGCAAACAGGAGGCCACTGTTGAATTGGTGATGGACATACATCGTTCGGTTCCCATTGGGGATCATGCTGGAAACACCATGGGTCTATTCGATTTTCTACATCTATACTTTCTCTAAGTCTTGCAAGTAAAGAAAGGAACGTAAATTAGATATATGTCGTCAATAAAATATGCATAATAAAAGAGACCTTATGTATTATTAAAAATATTAATAAATAAAGTTAATACATTTAATCACAAACATCCTTTAAGATTTATATATGTACAGATATAGATTTTTTTTCATTTTTAAATTATTTTCAATTCATTTTTGAAATATTACTGGGTTTGTAGAGTTGTTCCGCTCATTTTTTTTAGAAAAATGAAAAGATTTTTTAGGAGAAATTACTATTGCTTTGTCAGTAACATCCTTAATCGAAGTTTCAAATTCCCCCTCTTGAATTGGTTAACAAAATTAAAAAGTGAATTTAAAAATATAAAATAAAGTACAACACACACTCACACACACACACACACACACACACACACACACACACACACACACACGCACACACACACGCACACACCTTTGCAGATAGTGCCACAAACAACCCCTTGTAGATACTGCAAAAAAACACAACCCCCTGTAGATAGTGCAAAAAAACACAAACCCTTGTAGAAAGTGCCACACACAATGCCTTGTAGATAGTGCCACACACACCTTGTATAAATTGCCACACACAATCCCTTGTAGATAGTGCCATACACAGCTTGAAGATATACCCACACACAACCCCTTGTAGATAGTAACACACATAAGCCCTTGTAGATAGTGCAATACACACCTTGAAGATAGTGCCAGACACAACCCATTGTAGTTATTGCCCCACACAACCCCTTGTAATTTATGCCCCACACAACCCCTTGTAATTTATGCCCCACACACACCCTTGTGTATAGTGCCACACACACAACATTGTAGATACTGCCACACACCATAGTATATTGTGCCCCACACACACCCATGTCCCTCTTCTCTAGATAGTGCCAAACACAACACCTTGTAGATAGTGCAAAAAAACACAACCCTTTGTAGATAGTAACACACACAATCCCTTGTAGATAGTGCCACACACAACCTTGTAGATAGTGCCACAAACACCTTGTAGAAAGTGCCACACACAACCCCTTGTAGATAGTGCCATACAAGGCTTGAAGATAGTGCCACACACAACACGTTGAACATAGTGACACACACAACCCCTTGTAGATAGTGCCACACATAAGCCCTTGTAGATAGTGACACACACAACCCCTTGTAGATAGTGACACACATACACAACCCATTGTAGTTAATGCCCCACACAACCCCTTGTAATTTTTGCCCCACACACACCCTTGTGTGTAGTGCCACACACAACATTGTAGATAGTGACACACACACCATAGTATATTGTTCCCCACACACACCCATGTCCCCCTCCTGTAGACCCAGCCACACAAATGTAGATAGTAACACAGACGCCCCCAATGTAGACAGTTACACCCATGCCACCCACATGTAATTAGTAACACAAATGTCCCCCCCTCTGTAGATAGGGTCAACCATTCCCCACCGTCGATAGTAACAACCTTGCCCCGGCTGTATATCTACAGGAGCAGAATCCCCATCCATAGCGCCGGGTATGCTCAGGCAGGAGAATCCACTGCTGTTGTAGACCATGATGTTAGTGGCCATATAAGGATACTGAAGTTAGGGCCTTCTCCAGGAGCAAAATTCCCGGCCAAAGAGCCATGTTATGGCCGGTGATTCTGGTACCATAGAAGCCACTAACGTCACTGGATAGTGACGTCAGTGGCTTCTCCAGCAGCGAAATGCTTGAAGTGAGCATCGTCAACGTTACTTGAGGAGACATGACCACCGCGTAAAGTACACGGTGGTTGAGTCGTCCTCCACAAGTATGGTGGGCATCGGCACTAACAAGTATACTATGGATGCTAACAAGTTTTACCTCTGACATCTTGTATTTCTTCTGTGGAGGTAAAGGGCTGAAAGAAATGAGGCACATTCAGGAAAGAAAGGGCAGATGAATAAAGGAGGACGGGAGGAGGGATTTCTTGGGGCGGAGATAACTTTGAGGAGAGTAATGAAAAGCATCATGGGACATGTAGTATAAGAACTAAAGAATAACTTGATGTCCCGCGTAGAAGCAAGCAGCAACACAGCCTGTAAGCTGAGAGAACGATCTAATGGTAGGAACTTTTGAGTTTGTTTTTTTATGAAAACAATATAAATACAGTGTAGATCAATGTTCTAGGTGTTTGGAGCATTTTTTTTTCTTTATCGCCATTTGATAACCGCTTTAAGACTGAAGCAAAGCTACGTAGAACAGGTAGTTTTATTTATAAAATTGTTAATGAATACATTTTGTAAAAATGTATTCGATTTTTCAACCTTAAAGTGACATGTCATTTAGGTACTTGCATAGGATTTTCTGTCTTGTAAAATAAAAAAAACAATGAGCATAATGTAGCACTGCCCATACAAGATTGAGATAGAGGAAAAAGGCATCGGATGTGCAAGCTACAATAAAGATTGGTAACAGCATGGATGTTTTTTTTTTTTTGTTCTGTTTTTTGGTAGTGAAGTTTGTGTTGCTGAGAAAGTGATTGAAGAGATACTTTATAGCAAATTAATATAAAATCACCTGCCTTATATTGTGTAGGTCCCCACTGTGCTGCCAAAACAATTCTGACCTGCAAGGCATGTACCCCACAAGAACTTTGAAGGTGTCCTATGCCATCTGGCACCAAGACGTTAGCAGCAGATCCTATGATTCCTGTAATTGAAGGCCAAGTCAACACCTTGAACTCTTTGTCATGTTCTTCAAACCATTCCTAAATAATTTTTGTACTGCATGGCACATTATACTGCTGAAAGAGGCCACTGCCATTAGTAACACCGTTGCCACGCAGGGGTGGACTTAGTCTGCAACAATATTTAGGTAGGTGGTATCTGTCTAAAGTAACATCAACATGTATTCCAGAATCAAAGAGAACATTGCCCAGGGCATCACACTGCCTCTGCCAGTTTGTCTTCTTCCCATAGTGCATTCTGAGGCCATATCTTCCTATAAGCTACACACACGCAGGTAGTCCACATAATGTAAAGAGAACATGATTCATCAGATCAGGCCACTATTTTTCCATGATGGAAAGGGATGCAAAAATAGGGATTAAATGTAGCGCTGCCAATGTCCAAACGAGTCAGATAGTTTGTAAAGAAAAATTGATTTATTAACATAACATGAGTGGCTACGGGTTTCAGCCCTGTTTCGGGGTCTTCCTCAGGCCAAATACAACAGTAAAAACAGGGTACAGGTAAATACAAAGTAAAACATTGAAAAAAAAAATGCACAGATCAGATACAAGCAGCTGTAGCTGAGCAACAGGGAAAGAGGAAAAAAAATGTGGCTTTGAGGTACAGGCTGCATATAAACCAAATTTCTGTTGGTGACTTTTAGCCCATCAAGGGATCCAAATTCACTACTGACTAGTGAGAAAAAGGTGTCTATGGCCGGACCCCGATTATGGGTCTGGAAAAAAAAAGATTTGGCCTGTACATTGACTGGTATTGGTTTGATAGAGGTATGTGCCTCTACAGGTTTTGCAGAATGAAGGGTTACTGGTATGTTAGGAGTCGTATTGAAGTGTCTGGTAAGGGTAAGTTTTCTTGTACAGGCCAAATCTTCCTTTACCTTACTCATCACTGGGGTCCGGCCATAGTCACCTTTTTCTCACTAGTTAGTAGTGAATTTAGATCCCTTGATGGGCTAAAAGTCACCAAGAGTAACTTGTCTGAATTAGAAAAAAGAGGTTTAAGATAATTATCGAATAACCAGGACATAGTCATTAGATCAGCCGACAAAAGGAGTGGCGTGGTTATACAGGACAGAGATGCCTATATCAGTAAAGCTCAGAGACTACTTTCTGACCAGGATTTCTATATCAATCTCCACTCTCATTCTTTGGGTTATTATTCCATTCAATAAAATCATTAATTAACTCAGCATTTACTGACGGTCTTCTGACTAAAAAAGAAAAGAACCAAGCCTACCATTTTTCTACCACCTTCCAAAGGTACACAAATCTGTAACCCCACTCCAGGTCCGTCCCATCATTTCAGGAATTGGTTCTCTAACTAGTAGTCTTTCACATTGACTTGCACTGGCAGAAATTAGTTCGTTAGCCCTGCCCTACTATATTAAGGAATCCACTCTGCTCATTAAGAAATTGCAAAATATTAATTTGAATGTCTAATATTAAATTTTTTACTGCAGATGTATCCGCATCGTACACAAATATTTCCCATTTGGGTGGTATGGAGGGAACAGATTTTTATTTGAGTACTGATCCGAATATGCCTCGTGAACAGAGGCATTTTTTAGTAGATTGCATTGAATTCATCCTTCTGCACAACGTTTTTAGTTTCAACATGTGTATGTTCCAGTGGATAAAAGGTTATACTATGCCAGCCTATGCCAATCTCTATATGGGTCTTTTAAAAAAACAATACATTCAGATCCCCCACATTCACAGCAGTAAAATCTTGCTTTAATGTAGGTATATCGATGATCTTTTCTTTATTTGGCGAGGCAATGAGGACGAAGGTCTTGAATTTCTTAAGACCCTAAATGATAACACCTTTGGGTTACAGTTTATACATCAACTTTCTAGTGAGAAGATTTAATTTCTGGATTTATAAATAGGGAAAGATGGTGCTGACAACTTGACCACATGCACTTACTTTAAGCCCGTTGATGTAAATAGCTATCTAGATTTCCGCAGTACCCACTACCCTCCATGGATTAAAAATGTCCCCTACAGCCGGTTCAGATGAGACCACTTTTACTAAACAATGTAGAATCCCCAGTAACCGTATCCAGGAGAAGCATTTTCGCAACAGCCTCGTCAAGGGAGCCTTAGCCAAAGCCTCCTCCCTCACACAAGGTGACTGTCCCAAAAAACAATGTAGTCAATAAACAAGCTGAAACGAAGTCCAAACATAATTTTGTAACTACATTTAACTCTAGACACAGATGTTGTGGATTTCTGGCCTGACACTGGCATATTATAAGTAGTGACCCATACCAGAAAGAAACACTACTTTTATTATAGAATTATACTTCTGTATGATTCTGCCATTTGAAGGTGTTATTGCCATGTGAAGGTGTTATTGAGGACAGGAGTGGAGGAGAGGTAACAGATTGAGCTATGTAATGGTAAGAGCAGAGTTCACAGCAGCACAGAGTATTTCAGGAGAGGAGCGTGCAGATTCTGTGCTGCTGTGAACTCTGCTCTTACCATTACGTAGCTCTCAGTTTGTTACCTCTCCTCCACTCCTGTCCTCAATAACACCTTCACATGATTGGCAAGTCACCATCCCGCACAAGATCCGCTCGCTCATTTCCTGAAATACTCTGTGCTGCTGTGAACTCTGCTCTTACCATTACGTGGTGACTTGCCAATCATGTGAAGGTGTTATTGAGGACAGGAGTGGAGGAGAGGTAACAGACTGAGAGCTACATAATGGTAAGAGCAGAGTTCACAGCAGCACTGAATCTGCACGCTCATCTCCTGAAATACTCTGTGCTGCCTTAAACTCTGTGGACAGGTCAGGATCCTGTTTCTTTTAAATGCTGCACTGTAGCGCAGCCTTATATAGTGGATCGAGCGGGTTCCCCAGCAGCATTTAAAAGAAACAGGATCCTGACCTGTCCACAGAGTTTAAGGCAGCACAGAGTATTTCAGGAGATGAGCGTGCAGATTTTGTGCGGGGTGGTGACTTGCCAATCATGTGAAGGTGTTATTGAGGACAGGAGTGGAGGAGAGGTAACAGACTGAGAGCTACGTAATGGTAAGTGCAGAGTTCACAGCAGCACTGAATCTGCACGCTCATCTCCTGAAATACTCTGTGCTGCCTTAAACTCTGTGGACAGGTCAGGATCCTGTTTCTTTTAAATGCTGCACTGTAGTGCAGCCTTATATAGTGGATCGAGCGGGTTCCCCAGCAGCATTTAAAAGAAACAGGATCCTGACCTGTCCACAGAGTTTAAGGCAGCACAGAGTATTTCAGGGGAGGAGCGTGTGATTGGCTGCAAAGGCCGTTGCAGCCTGTGATTGGCTGCAGAGGCCGCTGCAGCCTGTGATTGGCTGCAGAGGCCGCTGCAGCCTGTGATTGGCTGCAGAGGCCGCTGCAGCCTGTGATTGGCTGCAGAGGCGGTTACGTGGGATGAAGCGTCATCCCTGGAGGCCGGCCTTCTGACATCATCCTGACGTGCGTGACCGCCACTACAGCCTGTGATTGGCTGCAGCGGCGACATGGATGAAACGTCATCGCTGGAGGCAGGACAGGAGGAATGTAAGTATGAACATATTTTTTTTTTCTTTTATTACATTAAAATTTTATTTTCCGTGCGCCGAGCATGGTACTGTCAAGGTTGCTGAAAGAGTTAGTGAAGCCCATTAACTCTTTCAGCACCCTGGACAGTACCATGCTCGGCGCACGGAAATTACAGGTTCGGTCAGAACTAGTTCGGTCCGAATCAAACTTTTTTGTGAAATTCGGCGAACTAGCCGAACCGAACTTTTCATAAGTTCGCTCATCTCTACTCTTCAGTATGTTTTCTGTCACTGTTTTTCTTTTTTTTAATATTTACTGCTCCCACATGTCATCATATAGACTCATATTTGGGATCCACATCCCAAAAAAAATCACAGAACGGTCCATCAGATGCCATGTAACGGACTGTAGAAAATAATGCTTGTAGGGGTGAATATTTTGTGGTTTATATCACCTAGTATTAAATACTACTAACCACAGTATGTTTATGATATGATTGCAGTTCAAAATATACATGCTGGTGTGCATGAAGGCTTAACAGTTTTTATTTATTTAAAATCAGGTGAAATCATTAGAATATTTTTATATGGACAATTTATTTAATGTATTTTTTAAATTAAAATGAAGCAAGAAATAATTTGAATGCTTATGAAGCATATACCATAGTCTTTTGTGCTTCAGAAAATACATGCTATGGCTTTGCTACGGACTTATTGCTGGAGAATTAGGTAAGAAATTTATAGAACAGGGATGGACAACACAACATATAGTCGGGGCCTCAGATGAGGGTCTTGACGCCATCATAGGGTCGCACATGGGATGCAGTCTTAAAATTTTCTTTACATAGCCATTATTTGTGGTCAGATCCGCTGGAGCCCAGGGGCCACACATCAGGCATATGGAGACACATACTGCCCACGACTCCAGTTGGGCATCACTGATATCAGATAAAGGAAAGATACATTTAAAAAAAAAAACCATATTGGAAGAAAAACTCTTCTAGACTTTATAAGGGCCTATTAGTCTTTTTCTTGACACAGCATATATTTTGTATACAATAGTGGATCCCGACCAGTGACCCTTCTCCCTAAAGATTTCTACATTTAAGGATTTCTTGTGTTATTTTCCTGTCTGTACTCCTTGGGAGTGCACTAGGGTAAAAGCAGAGCAAGCGGTCCCAGCTGTCTCCATAACTCCCATAGCAATCAATGAAGAGGGCCACACACATGCACGCCATCTTTCCATTAATTATCTGTTTGGTTGCAGGAAGGACAGGGGTCGGGTGACCCACATACGAGCTGGGACCTGCATCTATTAGACATTTATAGCATATGCTGGCGATATGCCATAAATGTGTGAATAACCATTTAAATAATAAAAAATAATATTAGGCTGTTGTAAATAATAATTAAGATAAAAACAGGTGATAAGTTCATAAAAGGGCAATGTTGTATTATTGGAAGTTGACGTCCAGATGGATTATTTATGTACATATATACATAGTGCATGTGTGTAAAAAAAACATAATCTCATAACCAATAGGGACAGTCATACCTCAGACAATAGACAATGTTAATGACTATATTTTCCATGTTGTGGAGAGTCCCTTTAAAAGGGTTTGCTTCAAGCAGAAATTAAATAAAGATCTTTCAATATACTTTCAATATTGCTTCTTACATTGCTGTATATCTTTTTATGGAATGCATTCCTTCACTTGTAGTATTTCATAAGCAAACTATTTCAATTTATATTCATGTTTATTTTGTGGATGGCACCATAAAAAAAATAATTTTTAGCCTTAATAGAGTTCATATCAGCATTTAAAAGCACTAGGAGATTAAAAGCATATTCCCTGTGGCAAAAATGGCATCCTCACATCTTTTCACTACTTTAGAGTTTCATTTATGCTAGTTGATTTAGATTTTTTTCTACTGGTACACTGCCAGAGTCGTGACAAGGCTAAGGAAAAAGTTAATCTAAATCCTTCCTTTCAAGTGTGCTTGCATAATTTAATATCATAATAACAAATTACCTTCAGCTTGAAATATAGAATGTGATCTGAAGATTTAGTTATATTGATTGCACTTTGTTATCCAGTGTGTGATGACAAAGTTCAGTAAGGTAAGTAAAGTACACATAGAAGCTGTCTTTGTCGTGAAGTATATTTTTACTCACCAGACGATAGGGTGAGACTTTATTCATGTACTAGGTGAACTAATGAAATTCCTAGGATTATACAATTTAGCCAATGCAACAAACGTAATAGCATAGGGCACAAAAGTGGAGTTTCATTTGTTGTGAACCTGGATTGCTTTAATTTCCCCCGTTATAACATAGTAGTAAAATTGAATTTGTGAGGCTGAAAAAAGACATCTGACTATGGCCGGGGATTCTGCTCCTAGAGGGATCTTCTGGCATCACTGTCATCCATGTTTGGACAGTGACCTTAGGGGTTTTGAGATGACGGAATCCCCAGACAGAGCATAGGCAATGCTCTGGTCGAGGATTCTGCCCCTGGGGGAGGCCCTGATGTCACTCTCCATATATGGACCGTAACGGCAGTCCTCGGCCAGATTGTTACCTATGCTCTGGCTGGGGACTCCTTAGGTGAAATCTCCTGATATCACTGTCCATTCATGGACAATGATGTCAGGGGTTTCCCCAGGGCTGAAATCCGTGGGCTGAACGCTACCTGGCGGTCTTCCCGGGGATTCCATCTCTGGAAAAGTTCTGCAAGGTATACATTTAACATATATCTGTGATGGATGCCATACAGTGGCATACATCACACATAGGCTCCCATGCCAAAAAATTTACATTGCTCAGTATAAGTTTTTTGCGGGATCCTTCAGTATACCGACATATACCAGCCCAAGCGAGGCCAAAGGGACACTCTTTTGGACTCCATCAGACTGATGGAGCCCTATGTACACATTTAGCATGTACGTAGGGAGCTTCCCAACCTGCACGCTAAACATAGGGACAAAACATGATGTGAACAGGCCCTAACACTCATAGAGACAGTAAGGGACAGGTGTTTAGTTGGTAAAACTCATACAATCTGTGGCATTCGTACAGTCACTAACACTTAAATGGATAGTCCAGAGACAGTGTCACAATGCGGGGTGTGGACCCACTGGGCCGTACCCTGTAGCGGAATGGCAGCTGGCCAAACAGGTAAGTACAGAGTTCAATTAGTTCAGCGAGGGTACCTGAGACTTCAAAAACACACTTCTCCAACTTGGTATAAAGGCAATTCTCTCTTAGACGGAGGAACACCTGACGGACATGACTCTGATGAGTTACTGGATCTGGGGAAAAAATCAAAATGTCATCGAGGTACACCACAACACAAACATAAAGGAGATCATGAAAAATGTAATTGACAAATTCTTGAAATACTGTGGGGGCGTTACACAGGCCGAAGGGCATAACTAAGTATTCGTAGTGCCCATCACGAGTATTAAAGGCAGTTTTCCATTCTTCACCTCGACAAATCCGAATCAGATTGTAGGCCCCCCGCAGGTCTAGTTTAGAAAAAAATGTTGCCTCCCGTATTCGATCAAACAGTTCAGAAATCAAAGGCAGGGGGTACCTGTTCTTCACCGTGATCTGGTTTAGGCCTCAGTAGTCAATGCAAGGACGTAACGATCCATGTTTCTTTTTAACAAAGAAGAACCCCGCTCCGGCCCGGGGATGAAGATTTATGAATGAAACCCCTCTCCAGGTTCTCCTTAATGTAGGCCGACATGGACTGGGTCTCTGGCAGGGAGAGAGGGTACACTCTACCACGAGGAGGAGATGATTCCGGAACAAGGTTGATCGGACAGTCTTATGCCCGGTGTGGCGGCAAGGTCTCAGCCTCCTTTTTATTAAAAACATCGCAGAACATGGAGAAACAAGAAGGCAACCCTGTCAAAAACTGAAGAGGAGCAGGCTGTGGCGATTGGATATGGCCCAGACAGCAGTCAAGACACTTCGGGCCCCACTGGAGGACTTCTCCAGAGTTCCAATCCAGGACGGGGGCGTGCAGACAAAGCCAAGGCAAACCCAGCAGTACGGGGTTGACGGCCTTGGACAGGACAAACAGGGAGATGAGTTCAGCATGAAGGGCTCCCACTTGGAGTCTCAAAGGCTTGGTTACGGACACAACTGGGTCCGGCAATGGCAGTCCATCCACTGAGGCACGATCAGCGGCCTTTCAAGGGGGATAGTAGGCAACTGTAGGAGATCCACAAGGTCCTGGCAGACGAAGTTGGCTACAGAGCCGGAGTCCAGATTTGCGGAGACCTGATGAGACCTCTCGCCAGCAATGATGGTTTCGGGAATGAATCGTTTGGAAGAGAGTTCTTGATTCAATGTGTTGACGCCCAGGGTTGTCTCTCCAACCTAACCTAGACGCTGGGGTTTTTTGGCTTGTGAGGACACATACGCACAACATGTCCAGCGAGGCCGCAATACAAGCAAAGTCCAGAGGTGCGCCTGCGCTGTTTCTCCTGGACCGATAATTTTAGTTGGTCTACTTGCATCGGGACCTCAGGCAAAGCAATAGAAGCAGACAAGAGGGGTTGCTGAAAGTTAGGAGCCAGTCTAGTGCGCCAACGCTCCTGACGAACCTTGTGAGATCTTTCCCTCAGCCTTATGTCTACCCGTGTGGCAAGCAGAATCAAGTCGTCCAAAGCAGAAGGCAGGTCTCGAGCAGCCAGTTCATCCTTGACCTCGGACGACAGGCCATGCCAATAGGATGCCACGAAGGCCTCATTGTTCCAGGATAGCTCTCCTGCCAGAGTCCGGAACTGGATCGTATACTTGCCCACGGAGGTGTCCTCTTGGCGAAGGTTGAAGATGGCAGTGGCTGCAGATGAGACTGGTTCGGAATATTTGCACGAACTCCTGGAAATTTCAGGTCTCGGGTCCCTGACGTTCCCAGATAGGATTAGCCCATGCCACGGCCTTGCCAGTCAGGAGGGATATGATGAATGCGATCTTGGCTCCATCTGACGGAAATGCTCGAGAGTGCAGGGTAAAATGAATGTGGCATTGGTTCAGAAACCCCCGACAAGCACTGGCGTCTCCATTGAACCGAGAGGGCAATGGCAGTTAGAACCGAGGATCCGGACAGGAACTGCCAGGAGTAGTAACAGGAGGATCAGCTTGAAGGACTTGCATAGAGGCAGGAAGAGAAGCAACTAGCGTCCCTAGCTGCTGCACCATAGAGTCCACTGCCACGAGTAGCTGATCCTGCCTAGCTCAGAGATCCAGCAGATCCGGCTGCATGGCTTGGGAGGGTGCCAAGCCCTTGAATTGACCAGCGGAGTCCATGGCCAGAGCGTACTGTCACGATGCGGGGTGTGGACCCACTGGGCCGTACCGCGTAGCAGAATGGCAGCTGGCCAAACAGGTAAGTACAGAGTTCAATTAGTTCAGCGAGGGTACCTGAGGCAATCTTAGGCAGTAGCGAGGCAGGCACGTCCAGGACCAGGCGGCGGGAAGTCGTCAGGTGAGGCGTAGCAGATCAAGTGTAGGCTGTAGCACAGCACAGCAATAGCACAGCACGGCAATAGCACTATGTAGCACGGAAACACGATACGGGATACAGGATACGGGAGCAAGGTACACTGGGAAACTGGAAGACACTAGGAGACCATAAGCACGACAAACGAAGGGTAACAAACAATGCTCTGGCAAAGAGCAAGAGGACAGAGCCCTTTTTATAGCCCAGGGCTTCCTGGGCTAGATTGCAGACTTCCTGCAAAAATGCGCGCACTGGCCCTTTAAGGCCGTGCACGCACGGGCGCGCGCGCCCGCCGGAGACACTCGAGGTCCGGAAGTGAGTGCCGGAGCCTCACAGGAGGCCACGGGCGTCGAGGTTAACGACCGAACGACGGACCGTGGCCATGGATGTTACAGACAGGCATACAGTCACTAACATTCATCTGAACAATCATGGACAGTATGATCACTTACACGCATATGGACAGTCAAGTACAGGCTTAAACTCACAACAAGCACACACATATATTACTATACATATACGCATATACACATCCACAGAAATACACATCTAAAGCTATATTCAGATGAACATATCCAACCTCGGACATGAAAAACTGCAGTTTTTCTTGTCTGAGCTGCATCCTTGGTGCACCCATGCGGGACACGTTATCACGCATCCCTCATAAACTAGAGTCTATGGAGGGATGAGTAAAGCGCAAAAATATAGGACATGTCCTATTTTTTCATAAATCCTTCACACACTCCGTTGAAAGAACGGTCGTGTGAACGGCCCCATTGAAGTACATACATTCGTGTGACAGCCGTTGTTTTAACGGCCCTCAACCGGACTACATATACACTCGTCTGAATGAGCTATTAGACACATACATAACATACTGTACATGACAAACATTCCAGACGACAAAGAGTGCACATAAATGGCATCAACCGATACATTTAGCTAAATTACATAACAATTATTGTAAAATATTATTTTACTACTTTATACAAGAAAGGTACCTCTGTTTTAAGAATTAAATCATAAATTAATTCACTCTTAAAATGGAGGCAATAGGACCACTTGGTCTTAATGATCGGAATGATCTGAGCGCTTTTCTAGTATAAAGTAGTAAAATAATGTTTTGCTATAGTTGTTATGTAATTTTGCAAAATTTATTCGTTGATGCTATTTTATGTGCACTTTCTGTCCTCTGGAATGTGTTTCATACAAGGCAGTTGCTAAAGTGAAGTTTATGTATGTTACATATAAAAGAGTCTTTGTAAGAAGTGACACTATGGCCATGACAATGCGTGGGATCACGCAAAATGGCCGTAGGACATTTAAATGCAATGGACATGCTTGGGTGTCATTTTTTTTCCGTATGAAATGCATTAATTTTGTGTTACATTTTTTTTTTTTGCAATTTACTTTTATTTAAAAAAAATACACTATTTCACTTTTATGTATCAAATAGAAGCTGCATAATCCTGTGCACAAGCAAATCCATCAGTGAGCTGCTCTGATGGCTCGGCTGACAGTGGCTCCTATGTGCTTCTGAGTGATCTTCTAATCTCAGTTCAGCCTTTTGAAGATTCCAGGTGATCCGCCTGAGGTGCTAGACATAGAGATGGAAGGGCCTGTATGGCATGACTTGGGGAGAAACATTGGAAGGCAGAGTATTTTAGGATCGGGCTATCTTGAGTTTTCAGGACCAGACACAATTTAGACATTTTTAGCACGCGTTAGTTAAACGGCTAAAACTATTTAATTTGTTGGGCTACCGAAACTATTTTTGTATTGGGTTTTTTCGAAGACAGTGCAGGTTTCTTTTTTTTATGATTTTTATACACATCCTTTTTGCTATTTTAGAATCTCTAGGCTTAAAGTTTGAACATAATAGTAAAAAAATATGTTTTTTTTTACTTTTCAGCTTATTTTTTCTGGTAATAATATAGTTTTACCCTAAAATAGACCTTTTATTTGACATTGTCTACTGTAAATTTTGATATATTACATGTCTATTTTAGGGTAATTGGGTCAGGGATAGCGTTACGAAAATGATTAGTGAGGGGGACACTTTTTTTGGGCGGGTATTTTATGTGTATTTATTATTATGTTTTTTTGCACTTTATTTGACTTTTATTTTGTTTTATTATGGTCTATCCCTCAAAGGTCAGAAAAGACCTCTTGTTTTTCCACTGTAAATGGGGCTTCACAGCAGCCCCAGTTAGAGTGGAAATCAGGCCTCTTTAGGGACTATTGTCACTAATAGGGCTGTGCTGGGTCTAGTTAGATCCAGCAGCAGCCTCTCACTAATGGCATCTGGGCGATCATGTGACCAGTCAGAAGATCATTGGGACCAATAGAGGCACTGGCGCTGAGCTGCCTCTATTCTATACACAGCACTCATTGAGCGCTGTGCAAAACCAATCAGAGAAGATAGAAGCAGCGAAAGCTGCTTTTATCTTCTCCTCAGGGTCCCTGGCAGTCACCGATTGCGAAGGCACCCGACCTTCAGCTGCTCGATCACTCAGGCAGCCAGCTAAAACAGTCAGAGAGCTGTGCTAAGGGGAAACTGAGCAGTTGCAAAAAGGCAGAACTCTTGAGATTTAGGGTAACGTGACTTGAAGACATTCTCTTGTAGAGTTAAACACTTGAATTGCAGGGACAGGGCCCTTGAGGGCGGGGTCGAGAAGTAGAGAGAGCAGGCTAAGAAAAGAAGGAATAAAAACAGATGCTTTACTATAGGGGAAACGCGTGGGAGAGCAGTAGGGCTGTGTGAAGTAACATAGTCTGGGTGTGGTCTCTGCGACACAAGTAGAAACCCGTACAAAAAGATATTCCTGGTTGGTTAAGTGATTCTACTGGTTAGACATTTTGTAACGTTTAAGATATTGTGCTGATTTATATGTTGTAACCACCAATATTGTGTGCCTCTTCTGAGAGTTATAACTATTAGGCTTCGTTCACATCTGTGTTGAGCTTCCGTTCATGGGTTCCCTTAGACCTTTCCATCAGGGGAACCCATGAACAGAATCCAAATGGAAACCATAGCATCCGTTTGCATTACTGTTGATTTCAATGGTAATGCTTCCATTGCAAATGGTTTCCGTTTATCTTTGTTCCGTAAGGTTTTCTTTTTTTTGGGCAGAAACAATAGCGCAGTCGACTACGTTATTGATTTCGCCAATAAAATGGAAACCTTAAGGAACGCAGACAAACGGAAACCATTTACAACGGAAGCATTACCATTGAAAACAATGGTGATGCAAACGGAAGCTATTGTTTCCGTTTGGTTTCTGTTCCCCTGACGGAAAGGTCTAATGGAACCCATGTGAATGATGCCTTAAGATCAGGGGTGAACCTAGCCCCTCTGCTGCCTGAGGCGAACTATAAAAAGGCGCCCCCCCCAAATCTATCAGAGTTTTCTCATTACTAGCTTTACACATCAAGCACGCAATATATAAATTTTTTAAATAGGAAAACATTTGATGTTTATTTGTTAAAGTGATGTTAGAAGTATGGAAAATATTTAAAGGGAATGTGTCGCTAGAAATTGTTAGTTTTTTTTTTTTTTTTTTTTTAGTTTAACTGTTAGTGCATAATAATTACACATTGTTCTAATTTTTGTAATTCTTTCACAAGTCAGGAAATATTATAAATTACATTCTAATTTATAACATTTCCATGTGCTGGTCACTAGAGGGAGCAATTCCCAAAATTGCAGCATTGGCATGTGGTAAAGCAACCTCATTGCTTTATGCTGCAAATTTGGAGAATATACACTCGCTTTAGTGTGCTCAAAGAATCCCCCCTCCTTTATCCTGGCTAGTGCCAGGAGAAAGGAGGGGGCTAAATGTTCAAACCTCCTACACTGTGTGCCGCCATTTTTTGAGCGATTGCACAATGTAGGAGGATTAGATACAGTATACACAAACATACACAAACATAATTACCTGCTCATGCCGCCGCCGCTGCCTCCGCTCCGTCCGCTCCCTCCGCTCGTAGTCCTTGCTTCTCAACATATGGACGGAAGCCGCGACCAGAAGTCGTCATCTGTCCGGCTGCGGCTTCTGCTCCACATGAAAATGGTGCCGGATGTCGCTCGCAGTTCCCACACAGACGGCGTACTCTGTATTGAATGGAATGGCTCCCGTTCACATTCACTATGGGGATGTATGTGCCGTATTCCATCTGTGTATGTGTCGTTAATCGACACATACAGAGATGAAAAAAAAAATGGCAGCCCCCATAGAGAAGTAAAAGTTAAAAAAAGGAAAAAAGTACAACACAAAAACACAAATAAATAAAATTTATTTTAATAACATACTAATTGCAAAAACATATTAATATTTTTTTTTTCGTGACACCTTCCCTTTAAAGAATTATTCTTACTGCCAATCAGTGCAGTGCAAATAGTATGGTCTGCACTGCACTGCCCCATATCTCTCCAAGGGAGTCACTCTCATTTGCAGCGTCAGTCGCTGCAATTACATTCAAGCCAGTCCAGGACGGATCGCGCTTAGCGCTGTTTTGAAGCGGCACGTCCTGGGTTGGTTTCTTTGCTCTACCTGCTGTATTGTGGTGGTCTGCCTGTGCTGGCTTGATACCAGGGGTGGATTATTATTATCTTAGGCCCTGGGCTGTACACAAGTTATGGGCCCACATCCCACACATAAGCATCGCCTACATGTCAAAGTACATCGCAGACTCTTAGTCTGATCATCTGCTGCCACACTCACACTTCCCCACAGCCCACACCTCAGTAATTTACATAGATTGTAAGACCAACATTACCAATAATACCCCATACTGTTACTGAATAATACCCCCACACCATAACCACATAGTGGCTTAATAATACTTCCACAGCATGACTGCATATTACTACCACATAGTGACTGAATAATACCACCATACTGGTACTGAATAATACCTCCACACCATAACCACATAGTGACTGAATAATACCACCATACTGTTACTGAATAATACCTCCACACCATAACCACAGAGTGACTGAATAATACCCCCATACTGTTACTGAATAATACCATCACACCGTAACCACATAGTGACTGAATAATACCCTATACTGTTACTGAATAATACCTCCACACCATAACCACATAGTGACTGACTAATACCCCTATACTGTTACTGAATAATGCCACCACACCATAACTACATAGTGACAGAATATTACCACCATACTGTTACTGAATAATACCTCCATACTGTTACTGAATAAAACCACCACACCATTACCATATAGTGACTGAATAATACCCCATACTGTTACTGAATAATACCACCACACCATAACCACATAATGACTGAATTATACCCCCATACTGTTACTGAATAATACCACCACACCACAACCACATAGTGACTGAATAATACCCCCATACCATTACTGAATTATACCACCACACCATAACCACATAGTGACTGAATAATATCCACATACTGTTACAGAATAATACCACCACACCATAACCACATAGTGACTGAATAATACCACCATACTAGGTCAAAAGAATTGTATTCGGCACATATTTGTAGTATTTAATGCAGATTTATTTATTTTAACTTTTTCAGAATATGCCATGTGCAACGTTTCGGTCGTAAGACCTTCGTCGGGCACTGAGCCGTACTGGGGACTGGTTTGGCGATTATGCTGGCGCTGCTACTATAGAATATGGTGGCTCACCGCTCTCTATGGCGCTATATACACATAGTGACTGAATAATACCTCTATACTGTTACTGCATAATACGGCCACACCATATCCACATAGTGACAATAATAGTCCCATACTGTTACTGAATAATACCTCCACATCATAACCACATGGTGACTGAATAATACCATCATTCTGTTACTGAATAAAACTAACAAAACCAAATTTTAGCCTGGGGGCAAGCACACAGCACACAGCACTGGCCCAAGAGTAGCGGCCTATTCTGGGGGCACTGGGCAATTGGCGAGTTTGCTCCCCTAACTTCGCCCCGTAAGAACTCTGCTACCTGTCAACGGAAAAATCATCCGCCAGAAGGAAAAATGTTTCATGATGGCGGAGTACAAGAAAGCCTCACCTGGGAATGACACCTTCTTGTACTCCGCCATGGGGAAACATTTTTTCCTCTAGCAGATGACTTTTCAGTTGACAGGTAGCAGAGTTACCTGAAGGGGAATTATTTTTCCTTTACCTCTAGTTCCTTTACCTCTGCCTCTAGGGCAGGAGAAAAAAAGACAAAAGACTACTCTAGGTGAGTTAAAGTTTATTTTCTTTTTTTATACTGCTAACTTTTTTTTTGGTAGGTTCCGCTGGACAGTTTGGACTATGTCGTAGATTAATTGGACTACCTCAATTATCTACTTTTTTTTTCTTTTTTAAATAAAATGCTGAATGAGGATTTCATGGGGGGAGTTCTGATTTCAATAAAAAAATGACCGTTTCCACGATCCAGTACCTGACCATCTGAAGTGACGGACAGGTAGCGGGGCGGCCGCAAGCTGGTATTATCAGGCTGGGCAGGGACGAAAACCATGGCCCTTTCCAACCTGGTAATGCTAGGTTGTGGCTGCATTATTGTATCTGGCTAGTTATGAAAAATATGGGGAACTCCACATCATTTTTTAAAAATAAAGAATTGAAACAAAAATTATGTGAGATCCCCTCCATTTTTGATAGCCAGCCAGATACAATAAAGCAGCAGCAGCCTAGCATTACCAGGGTGGGAAGGGCCACGGTTTTTGCACTTCCCAGCCTGATAGTACCAGCCTGCGGCCACCCCAGTACGCGCCCTTCACTTTAGATGGTTGGGTACTGGATCGTACCCGGCTCTTCCCGGAACTCCTGGTGGCGGTGGGTACTGGTAGCCTTTTTACTGGCTAACACTAAGCCCTGTCTTAGTAATGGACGCTCTGAATCACACAGCTGCCATTACTAAGGCGGTAATGAAGTATTAAAAAGCAAACAGACATAAATAAAACTTATTTTATTGAAATAACAACTCTTCCACACAATCCACTTTAACCATTTTATTACAAAAAAAAGCTTAAATCAGCGAAGTATTCCAACGAATCTACGACATAGTCCAAATAGTCCAGCGGAACCTGCAAAACAAAAATTAGCAGTATAAAAAATAAAAATAAAGATGGCTGTCCCACAAAAGTACAAACAAATGACTAAATAGTTACTTTAGTGAACATATTAAAATAAAACATATAAAATGAAAAAATAAAAAAAATGATAACACCTTTCCTTTAAAGAGAACCTTTCACCTGCCGATACATGTTCAGCTGAGTGGCGCATGTAATGGGCAGGGCTGCACAAACTCTGGGGTACTTTACATTCTTTTCCTAGCCTCCTTCGTTATTTAGATATTGGTGCCGTAATATTTGGCGCCCAATATTTAAATAACCCCACGAACTGTCAATGGGGCGGTAATTGGCAAGGGGGTGTGTAACATCGCTGTGACACTATCCAATCAGCTACAGACAGTGTCACAGCATGAGCTGGAGAGAGAGGAGAGCATGTGCGTGCAGCTCAGCCGCCACTACGGAACAGAAGAGGAGAAGAAGAATGTGAATTCTTCTTCTATTCCATGGCATCAGAGCTGTGCACGCACGCTCTCACTCTTTAGCTCGCAGCAGACAAGGGCGACAAGACTGATCTCTCGCAAGAGATCACACAGTCTTGTACTTGCCTGTCGATAGCTGATGAGTGAGAGCATGCGTGCGCACACGTTCTCCGCTCTCCAGCTCTTGCAGTTGACACTGTCCGTAGCTGATCGGACAGTGTCACAGCGATGTTACACGCCCCCTTGCCAATTACCGCCCCATTGACAGTTCTGGGGGTTATTTACTTATTGGCGCCAAATATTATGGCACCGATACCTAAATTACAGAGGAGGCTAGGAAAAAAATTAAAGTACCCCAGAATTTGTGCAGCCCTGCCCATTACATGCTGCACTCAGCTGCACATGTATGGGCAGGTGAAAGGTTCTCTTTAAAGTGTAAAAACATTTTTTTTAAACTATTGACAAACTTCTGAGACTTTTGTCAGAAGTTTTGATCAGTGGGGTCCGAGCACTTAGACCCCCACTAGTCGCTAAAATGAAGCAGCAGAAGTGCTCGGGGGAGCAGTGTGCCGCTTCGATTCTGTTTGGCTTTCCTTGGAGCAGTGTACGGGCTCAATAGAAAGTCTATGAGTCCATACACCATTCACTCGGCCGAAAGTTGATCATAATTGAAGCGGCACAGCGCTCACCCGAGCACTTCTGCTGCTTCATTTTAGCGATCAGTGGGGTCTCAGTGCTCGGTCCCCCACCGATGAAAACGTCTGAAATGTCAGTATGAAATGCTAAAAGTTTAGTTGCAGTCTAAAGGCTATTTACACCTTTAAAAACGTATTATATATATATATATATATATATATATATATATATATATACAGGGAAAAACATAGAAGCAGTAGCGGCACCAGGACTTCAGGGTAGATGAAAACAGTGTGGATTTATTAATTTCAAAACAGCGACATTTCGGTTCAACAGGAACCTGTCTCAAGCTATCACATGCTAACAATGGTGTCAGGTATAAATAGGAGGAGCATACCTCAATTATCAATCAAACTATTCAATGTACAGTTCCCATTACATACATATAAATAGATATTTCACAGCATATTGTAAACATTAGTTAAGAATTGCATAACTTTATCTTTGAAAAGCCATCCATAGGCAATATTATATATATATATATATATATATATATATATATATATATATATATATGTGTGATATACATACATCATAAATAGTGAGAGTAAGGGCAATTAGAAAGATTGGGAAGGAGGCAGAGGCTAATTATACCTTAATATAGATCAATAAACTTACAGTTAACGATCTATCTGTAATATCCACACAGCCAGCGTGTAGTGTCCGTGCGCATCGACTGCGCATGCTCCAAGATGGCATCCAAACCGGATATTCAATCCGGTGGAACGTATCGAGCAGAGCGGTCGCTACTGCCCATGCGCAGAGACGGAACTTGCGTACCAGTCCCATCGCGCAGGCGCAGGTATCGACGCAGATAAAACATATATATGGATGGTATAGATATATAATAATTGCAAATGGACAAAGTCCAGAGGATTAAATGAGAACTGTAGTGCATCATCCAATAGATCTAATGGATTTTGCAGTACAGTACTCATAACAGGAAAAACGAGACTGTTAATGGTGATCACCATAAACCTTCGAACCACAGAGTTTCAAACCACTCAAATCCTATTTAAATATAATGTGAGATAGAGCAACCATAGTTAATAGAAATATTATCATCCCAACCAGGGATGTCAAATATGTCAAACATGAACTAACAAGGGAAAGAGAACCGCATATTCCACATATATTAGTCATGCGTTTATTATTAATAAGGCGCTCAATTTTTGGAAGAATACAAGGTTCAAAATATGGAAGAAAAACTCCACTTTGGACTATAATTCAATATTTACAAAGAAGTACAGACATTTAATACACTACATTGCTATGGTCTGAGCTGGATATTAAATTAGAGATATATAATTATATATTTCAATTTGAGACTCAATGATCCCAATAGATAGGCCTCTGCTGCTTTCCAACATCCTTCACAGTGCTTGACCAAAAAATGTGTATCTAAAAGTGTAGAAAATGACAAACATAATTACCAAACAATATTTGTACATACAAACATAATACAATTAAATATAAAAAATGTATATGTAAAAAGGAAGTCAAAATAGGACTTCAGACTATATATACATAAGACACAAACTATACCAACGGGAACATAGACAGATCAAATCCCCCAGGCTTCAGGGCAAGTTACCCCCCACTGCATTAAATATGTGGGCCACAGGGATATTCTATGTTTAACACCTTTGGAGACATAGTATCTAACCTATATATCCACTCTAGCTCTTTCCTTTTAAGAGCCAAACCTCTATCACCACCGCGTCTCAGTTGAGGCACCGAATCAATAATTCTGAATCTCAATTGTGACAAACTATGATTTTTTTCAGCAAAATGTCTTGACACTGGTAAATCCTGTATCTTTGTTTTGATGTTAGATTTGTGATTTCTCATCCTGAGGCGCACTTCTGTTGTGGTCTCACCGACATAATGTAAACCACAAGGGCAGCTCAGAAGGTAAATGACAAAAGATAATTGACATGTAAAAAAGCCCTTGATGTTTATTACTCTACCAGTTTGTGGATGGTTGAAAGAGCCACCCTTGATCATATTGTCACAGATATTACATCCCAAACACGGGTAACAGCCATTTTTGGGAGGTGCCAGAAACATTTGACTTTTTCGATTAGACCCGATATCAGATTTGACAACACTATTTTTAATCTACCTCTTCTATAGGCCATCATAGTTCTCCCCTGAAATTCAATTATCTTTGGAAAGGCTCTGCTCAAAACCTTCAGGTCTTTCCTCAGGATTTCACCAATTTGTAATCGAACCTTCTTTTCTTTAACTAGCTTCCCGCCTAGGAGGTCCTGCCTGTCCAATAAATCAACCTTCCATCTATTTAACTCCAAAATGTGATTTGGGTAGCCCCGATCAGATATTTTTTTGCACATTTGATCAAGTTGTGAGGATAGTTTGTCTTCTTGACTTACCACCCTCTTGACTCTGATCAATTGGCTATATGGCAGTGAATTCAACATTGTCCTCGGATGTCAACTAGTATAATGTAAGAAGTTATTTCTGTCCGTTTTTTTAGAAAACAGATCAGAGATTAGCTTGTTACCAGCAATTGAATTCCGAGTGTCCAAAAACTCAATGGCAACAGTGGAGTAAGACATGGTAAATAGAATTGTAGAATTTAAACCATTAAGAAATTTTACAAAGTCCTGTAATTGACTAATTGAGCTGGTCCAGATGAGGAAGACATCGTCTATGTATCGCCACCACCGCAGTACTTGTCTTCTTCTAAACTTTTAGACACACATTTTTTTGTCAAGCACTGTGAAGGATGTTGGAAAGCAGCAGAGGCCTATCTATTGAGATCATTGAATTATATCAAATTGAAATATATAATTATATATCTCTTGTCACGAAGCGGGTTAGTGGACCCACTAGGCCGTACCGCCGTAGCGGGGAGGCAGCTGGCCAAACAACAGGAAACCCCAGCAATACAATGTCCTGCACAAGGGTATCTGGATAGTCCGGACAGTGGCCGCAGCTCTGGCACTGATGGAGATGGGTGCAGCAGGTAACGCCAAATGTGGCAGATGACACAGGTGACGCAGGTTGCACCAGACATGGCGGATTCCTCCGGACGTGGCAGATGACACAGGACGTGGTGGATTCCTCCGGACGTGGCAGATGACACAGGACGTGGCAGACTCAATACTAAAGGCACAACACGGGAAACAGGAACAAGGCACGGGTAACAACTGGAACGGGAAACACTAAGGGACCATTTGCAAGACAGACAGGGAAAACTAACATTGCTCAGACAATGATCAGAAGGCCTGGGTCCTTCTTATAGACCAGGAAACCATGGCAGTTGATGATGATGACGATTTCCGTTGTGCACGCGCTGGCCCTTTAAGGCCGGGCACGAGTGTGTGCGCGCACACTATGGGACACAGCAGAACATAGCGGAAGTGAGCGCTGGCGTCTCCTAGGAAGGAGATGGGGACCAGCGCTGACGGATCCATGGCTGCGGGCGTCGGGAGGTGAGTAAACCGAAACGTCGCTGTTTTGAGGTGAATAAATCCACCCTGTTTTCATCTACCTTGAAGTCCTGGTGCCGTTACTGCGTTCTTTATTTTTCCCTATCTAAAAAAAAGGGGAATTGATTCATTCCATATATATATATATATATATATATATATCTCAAGATATCTACCAATGTGATTGGTGAAAGTTGTAATTATTTTTTATTGAAAATTATTTTAACTTTTTGAGATAAAGCTGCTTTGTATCCTGTATACAGAGCAGCTGTATATAGTGCTGAGACCTGAATCCATTAGGTCACCTATTATCGTTCACATCTAAGTTATGAGCTTAGTTGTGATCGGTAACAGCTCGATCCTGCAGGACCTTCTGACACTGAATCACTGAATCCGTCAGTCCCGCAGACCTGACGGATACAGGATTCAGTGCTATATCCAGCTGCTCTGTATTCAGGATACAAAACAGCTGTATCTCAAAAAGTAACAAATATTTATAATAAAAAGTAATTAGAAAGTTGCACCAATCACACTAAAACCCCACTCCCCCTTGCAGTATAATAACTACTGAGGGCGCTATGGGGGATTATACTGCAAGGGAGTACTGACTCTGACTGCTGTGGGGGGGAACTATACTGCACTCAGCTTCCTGCCCCCACTTATTTAAGTGATGGGGAGTTGTCTGAGCATCCTACTGACAGCCGAGGGGCCCCCCCATAGAGCCCTCACTAATTACTATACTGCAAAGTTAGTGGGGTCTGGGCGTCTAACTGACTGCTAAGGGCTCTAAGGGGGCGGATTCCCCTTAGAGTCCTCAGCAGTCAGTCAGACGCTCAGACCCCGCTAACCTTGCAGCATAGTAGCTAGTGAGGGCTCTATGGGGAAGCTTATTCCCCTCTATAGAGCCCTCGGCTGTCAGTAAGATGCTCAGAACGCCCATTGTAGAACCCCCTGCCCTTCAGCGTCAGCCGATCACTTTTGAATTAGCGGGGGCAGGTTTATGGGGAAGGATTATACTGCACTCAGCTTCCTGCCCCTACTAATTTAAAAGGGGTCGGCCGACCCTGGGGGGCCGGGAGTATACTACAAGGGGGGGGTCTGGGCGTTTTACTGACAGCAGAGGCCTCTACAGGGGGGAATTATCCCCTCATAGAGCTCTCACTAGTTACTATACTGCAAGGTTGGGGGGGGGGGTCTGAGCACCTGACTGACTTCTCTAAAGGGGGGCAGAATCCCCCCTATAGAGCCCTCTCTGCAGTAAGTCAGACGCTCAGACCGCCCCCCCTGCACCCACCTATCCTTCCACTATAGTGACGTGAGGGCTCTATTGGGTGCATTATTCCCCCCATAGAGCCCTTGGCTGTCAGTAAAATGCCCAGACCCCCCCTTGCAGTATACTCCCGAGTCCCGATCCCCCAGCTTCCACCGTCCGACCTCTTTTAAATTAGTAAAAAGGCAGGAGCGTGAGCACTGTAAGTGGTGCTCAGTTTTTAATACAGGCCACCACTCACCTCATGTGTCTCCTCACTTGTCATCTTGCTTGAGGAGAGAGCGCTTCACAGCTCGACTGCTCCTCCTGCAGACCTGCTCCTCTCTGGCGGCGTGTGCTGCATACTGCGTCAGAGAGGAGGAGGAGCGTTCTTACAGACGTGCCCATCATGCGGCACGTCTGCTAAGTAAAATAAGGCATGCCCGCTCCCCCCGATCCAGTCCGTCCCTGGCTCACAATGCCGCCCCCTATTTTCGGCTCACCTCGCCTCATGGTAGGTGTGGCACTGCTTAAGCTTATTGTGCATCTAAAAGACAGATAACCATACTTTCAGTTGTGTTCTCAAAAAGACATATAACCCTATTTACAATTTTGTTTCAAACTGTTTAAATTTGACTTGATTTGTGGTTGTCTTTTATTAAAAGGGAACCACTCTATTAACCCCACGTTACAAGCTATATGCCATACTACAGCAGCGGCTCTGCTCATTCCATAAATTTCAGGGAACAAAGCTATTCCTATTGGCTGCTCTGCAGGTAATAGAGGGTCCAGCATCGTTTAGCTCATAAGGTGGACCTGCATATTGCTATATACTTTGAATACCATATAGTGCCATGCTATGCATGTAAATGTCATAATTCTTTACTGGATCGTTTCAGCATATTGTTAAACATTGTTCATTTTTTATGATTATTACAATAAATATGATATTTAATAGTGGGGCAACCCCTTTTAATCTCCCCTTCCCACATGTGCAGTAAACATAATGCATCCAGTGGCTGTGAGTATTAGTCAAACTTTCTTTCCCAACTGGAGTAAATCCCACTGTGATATAATTGCTTTAAAATAGTTTTCAGCCCAGCACAGTTTCATATGAAACAGATGGCCAGAGGGAGTATCCAGATAAAAACAAAATAAAACATTTACTACTTCATGTACTAGTTTAGATAATGTTGCATTAGGTGAACCAGATCATCGTCCCATCTGGTCTAAACTATTTCTAGTAGTCATTCCCATTAGGAAAGTTGCACACTTGATACAGTTGAAAAACATGTTTTTCTGTTTAAACTATTTGATATATTCTTGATATATATTTATCTACATTCAATCTTTAAACTCATATCAAAGTGACTCTTGCTGACACTAGACACTAGACTCCTAACCTTACCTATTAGTTACAACTTTAATGTTAGTTTTCGATACACCCCCCCCCCCCCACCCCACCGTTTTCTTGGTGGAGGTGGAGGAAACAGTCAGAAAGGTCGCAGAGAGGGAAGTAGCAGACTAATGGGGACAGTAGAGGCAAGCTCTTCAAGGAACATGTCTTTTTTTTTCTATCTCTCTTATGCATAGATATTAACTTATGTGAGGGTGGCCGTTTTGGAGGCACACATCCTCCAAGTATTATCTGTATATATGTGGTACATGGAAACTGCATTAAATAGTGTCCAACAAATACAGTCCCCAGTATTGGACTACTGCCATTGCCTGATAATAGGAATGAAGTGGTTTGTTTGCTTCTAATCTGCTTTTCACCTTCTCATCTGCCAGTATAGGGCCAGTCTACCTTTGATCATAATAGCTCAGTCACGTCTGATGGTCTAGTTGCTTAGATCAATGCCGAATGGCATCTAATCTGAGTGGAGAGAAGGTGTAAAGAAAGATCAGCAGAATTTAAAGTGTCCTTTCTATTTCTCTTATTGCCACAATAACCATATTTTTAAAACCAGGAGGCATATCTCTTAAGATCTGTCTGCCCTCCACTTCTACCCTATCTGACATAGGATACATAGGGGAATAGCTGAGCTTAGAGACATACAGGGTTTTTTTTTTGGTTGTTTTTTTTAGCTATGTACACCTATGAAAAAGATTTTAAAAAAAAAACAAAAAAAAAACTGTGTATCAGTGTGATTGGGGCAACTTTCTAATTACTTTTTATTAAAAATAATTTTTACTTTGTCAGGAGCAGCTGTATCTAGTGCATTCTGTATACAGAGCAGCTGTATCTCGCACTGAGGTCTGAATCTGTCAGGTCAGTGGGACTGACGGGTTCGGTGACAGCGGGTCCTGCATGTCTCAGACACGCAGGATCGAGCTGTTATCGATCACATCTAATGATCTATGAACTTAGATGTGATCTATAACAGCTCGATCCAGCATGTCAGAGACATGAAGGACCCGCTGTCACTGAACTCGTTAGTGCCGCTGACCTGATGGATACAAGTTTCAGCACTCCTACAGCTGCTCCTGACAAAGTAAAAATTATTTTTAATAAAAAGTAATTAGAAAGTTGCACCAATCACACTGATACACTGTTTTACTAGAAAAAAAATTGTCTTCAAAGGTGTACATAGACTTTATTTCATCCTTTTCATGTAAAAAGCTAAATGGTCCCAGAGAAAGTCTATGAGTCCTGCTTCCTCCACCAACACACAGCGGCTAACCACTCTCCATGTAAATAAACTAATACTAGAAAAAATGTCAATCACTCTGTGGGGGTGGAGTAGGCTGAACTCAGTGGCTTTTTCTAGTCCTGGCAGCAATGAAACAGTTTTTACATGACAATACTGAAGGAAGTGATAGAAAACAATGGTAGGAATTTATGAAACATTTGCTAAAAAAAATTTTGACTTTAACATTTTTACACCCTCACGCCACTTTAAAAAAAGTAGGCCGGGTTTATCAGTTGGGTGGGACTACCCTTGACCTGACAAATTTACCTTACAAATTGCTGTAAATGATATTGCAAATCTACGCCAGCTTTTGGATTTGACTTTCAGGCGTACGAATGGTCAAAGATGCGCATAATTTATTAAGAGGGGTATGCCTCTTAATAAATTAGGTTCATCTTACTCCAGCGCTTTTGAGATGAAGACTGGTGTATAGGAAATCTGGCAGAGCAGGTTTCAATTATTTGGCATTGCAATGCAGACTGTTTTCCCCTGTCTTATAAAGGCTGAGTTCACACGGGGCGGATACACTGCGTAAAAACACGCATTGTATCCGTGTGGTGCAGTTTTTTTGCGCGGAATGTTCACTGCGGAAAACTGCAGCACTTAGCCGGTCTGGCTGGGATTATGTTTCATCCCAGGAGACCGCTACAGACTGTGATTGGCTGCAGCGGTCACATGGGATGAAACGTCATCCCAGGAGGCTGTGCTGGAGGGAGAAACACAGACTTCTGGATAAGTATGAGATTTTTTTTTTTCTGAGTTGCATTTTTTTGCGACGGAGTCGCTGCGAACCCGCCGCAAAAAACACAACAGCTGATATTTTTTGCGGGATTTACCTCTCCATTGAGTTCAATGGGGAACACTCACAACAAATAAGCTGCGTTTAAGCAAATACAATTGACATGCTGCGGAATAAAATTCTGTACCGCAAGTAGATTTCTGAGCGTTTTATTCTGCTCAGCATTTATGTAGCGTGTGGATGTGATTTGTTTTATCTCATCCACTTTGCTCTAACTGTATTTGCTGCGAATTTTCTGCAACTAATTCCCTTGTAGAAAAAACGCAGTATTTGCGTAACATGTGAACTGACCCTAAAGGCTGCTGTCGGCTCCATACACCAATAGTCGCTAAATAACATTATGCATTTCCTTTCTAAGGGTCAGTTCACACTGAGTTTGCTGAAACATTTTTTGACGCAGAAAACCGCCAAAAAACAGCCGAAAGTGCCCCCCATTGATTTCAATGAGAGGCGGAGGCGTTTTTGTCCCGCGAGCGAAAAAAACTGCTCGTGGAAAAAGAAGGGACATGCCCTATCTTTGGGCGTTTACGCCTCTGACCTCCCATTGACAACAATGGGAGGCAGAGAAAGCCTATTTCGCTGCGTTTTATTTGCCCGCGGCGCTCAATGGCCCGGGCGAAAAACGCAGTGAAAGTCGGTGTGCAGGCAGATTTTTCTCCTGCAAAAACTCAGTGTGAACACAGCATAAGGCCCTGTTCATACAGAGTTTTTTGACGAGTTTTCTGGCACGGAAACCGCTCCGCAAAACTCGTCAAAAACCGCCCGAAAATGCCTCCCATTGATTTTAATGGGAGGCGGACGAGTTTTTTTTACCGCGAGCGGAAAAACAGCATCACGGTAAAATGAAGCGACATGACCTATCTTGAGGCGGTTTCCGCCTCCAAAACCCCATTTCAATCAGTCAGAAACTGAAAAAAAACGCCTCGACGAGTGTTTTGACGAGTTTTTGTCAAACCACTGTGCAAAAAACGTCTGGAGCAGTTTCTGCAGGAGCAATTTTCCTCCTGCAAAAAACTCAGTTTGAACACAGCCTTATAGTAACACGATGGTGGAGCTCCAACATTTGGTGACTCTGTAGTCTAAATATTTATATAAGTTACTGAATCTGTAATGTTAATTTGATAAAAATATAAATGTGCTAACAAATGCAAATTCAGTTAACTCATATCAGTAGTGTTTTAATTGAAATATTGAATATAAAAATAAACCCTTTGGTTCTTAAGATGCTGATGTCATTTTTTTTCTTAAGTCTTATCTAAAAGAAACAGTCGGTGCCAATCACAATGGCATTTAAAGACATAATTTAATCCTGTTTTGTTTTTAACGGCCTGTTTTGTATTTTCCAGATGAAAAGGATTTTTTTGGTAGACAAGACAGGGTGTTAGCATAAACAATCAGCAATACCTTATTATTATTCTTTCAAAATTTTGTTTGTAGCTTAACTATATTATTATTGCTTTGATTGGAATCAAAAGCTATAATTTTTCTAATGCTTAAATGCACTAATTAAAAACAAAAACTCAGAGGTTGAATTGTGTAATCATAATAAATAGCTTTTTAAGTGTGTTACTTTTGAATAAAATATTTGAGCTCACGTCAGATGTACCGAATAGTTTTCTTGTTTTTTTTAAAACGGCTGCTATTAGTATCATTTACATAACCACGGCTGTGCTTGCAAACCCAAAAACAGGACAAGGGCTCATGCAAAAGGCAGAGACGTGCACAAAGCCTGTATGGACATATGAATCTGACAAAAAAAAAAAAACCTCTGTATGGAATTGGAGATAGAAATAGGTTAGGGAGGGCCCAAAGACATATAATGGTGATGTATTACGGCTCCATACAACTTAAAGTTTGTACGGACCCGTAATATAACAGTGTGTATGAGCAATGGATGCATTTCTTACTATAGAGCCATGAATGCCACATATAAGACTGAAATTCTAAACTATGGCATCATATTTCAGCCTCAATTATCCTATTAGTGTCAAATACAACACTATTATAGAAAATTTGCCCAGTAGTGAAATCTATCAAAGCAAATTTTCACAGATTCAGTGATTTTCTATCTGGGAATATTCTGGTCGTACATTTTTAGTCCTCATGAAGGTTTGTGGCAACATTACTAGTTCTGACTTTATTTATTTATGTATCTATTCTATACTACACATTGTGATTCCTTCAGTTCTTACAGACAACTTTCTAGTTTGTACTTTTATGCGACATGTACGGTACAGGTTTATACATTGCAAAGCTTTTTTTAAATTACTCATGCATCTATTTTATGCTAAGGACATTTGTAAACTTACAAAAGCCAATATTTTTCTAAAACTTATTTGATTGAATTTGGTGCAGAACAAATACAATGATAAAAATATTTAATAACATACAAACATGAAAATGGCTAAATTACAGGGTGTATATATGTGAATATACTGTATGGGTGACATAAAGGAAATATTTAAGAATAGCATCATATGTCATGGTAAGAGAAATCAATTGCGTATAAAACACAATGCAAATAATGTCAAATAAACGCAATGTCAAATAAAACAGAACCAAAAACCCGTAAGGAATGTCATAAACATATAGATGAGACAACCTAAGAGGTAAAACTCCATAAGGAAGCTACAGTGATTAATGAAGTAGCTTAACGGAAAGCAGTGCACCACATAATACCCCTCCAGTGCAGTCAATGTGGACAAGAAGTTTTCATCATTTTGGATTCAAAGGGACTACTAATTGTTAATTTTTAATATATACGGCGAATGCCGAAAGATTCCAGCTGCCCCAAATGTTGGAAAATGTGTAGACAACCCAGATTATGGTACGCTACTTTCTAGTAAGCACAAATGAGTTAACTAAGCAAATCCAAATCCCAAGTGTAGGAGGATCGTCATTTATCCAATGTAATGCTATTGTCTTTCTAAACAAAAATAAAAATTCACTTAAGAAAATCCTGGTGTGAGGTTGCACTTTATCTTCATCTAAGAGGCCAAATAAACACATTTTGGGGTCTAGTGGTATTGGAGAAGGTAGTAGGGACAATAAAAAGGCAATGACATCAGTCCAAAACAATTGAATAAAGGAGCAATCCCATGTGAGGTGTAAAAAACTTGCTTTAGGGGCCCTACTGGAAAAGCCAGAAAAAAGAACATTAATTTGCTGAAAGTCGTTAACCCCTTTAAGAATATTAGACCAGTAAACTTGTTGAATACTAGGTATCATTACTTTCCATTTCGACTCTACGGGTAGAGTGAGGTGTTTGGATTGCAGCTGAAATAAGATAAGTATAAAGTGCAGACATTTGCCTTGGGGACCCTGAGCATTTAAAGGGAACCCGTCACCAGTATTTTACCTATCAGACCAGCAATACCTGGTGGCAGTGGGTGAAAAATCATTGTTATTTAACCTATAATTGTCTTCTAAGTAAGCTCTGTACCTTTAGTATTAAGTTTTTGAGCGTTCCTTGGCCATATGCAAATGAGTATAAAAGAGTCATATCTTCATTCCTCCAGCATTTCTGAGTTAACAGTGCCTCCTTGTTTTTGATTGACAGCTCCTATCCTCCCTTCACCACACACAAAATCTCGCACTTGCACATTGGGACATTCTCTCTTCGACGGAAAGCCTTTATGATGTGCAATATGACGCTGAAAGGGGGTGTGTACTAACAGCGGCGCATGCACAGTAAATAGTTTCAGGGACGAACAAAGCAGGGAAGGGTAAAAAAACATAGATGAAGCACGTATGCACAATATTTTATATAAGATTTGGACATTTTTGGGCGGGACAGGCGGCGGCATTGGGCGGGAATAAGAAGCAACGTAAGACAGTAAAGAATTATTACCATAAAAGTCGTAAAAAGTATGCAGACCGATATTCACGGACAGAGGAGGACTATAGGAGAGGGGATAACGGAAATTAACTTTGGACAGCTGCGGCCATTGCGGGGTAAGGAGAGTTCAACAGGTAAAAAGCTGATGACAGGTTCCCTTTAAAATACAAATAAAGGGAAAGGTAGAGATTAACGTGGGTGCTGCTATTTGTTCAAAGTGGGCCTTAAGTGCGTCACATACTTGAAGGTATCTAAAAAAATGGGTTCAGGGAATACCATATTTTATTTGAACCTGGGTAAAGTATAACATTATATCTTGTTAATAAAGCTCATCTATACTAAATATAGCAATGATATGGGAAGAAAAAAGAAGACACAGAGCGATCCTCTGGGGTATTGTCATAGTTGCAGGGTGGTCAACAGTGATGTACTGTATATGAGATGTGCACTAACCTTTTTGAGTTGTGCTAGAGGGTCGGCACAACTCGATCATCAAACAAATGGAGCCTTGGTGCTCCGTGTATGAACAGTCTGCTAGCCCTCAGAATGAACACCGGCAGCTGAGAAATCAGCGGAAGTCGATGTGGATGAAGTCAAAATTATGGAGAAAAAAATTATCACTTCTGGTAGAAGTCGCTCCTGCACTTGTAGAATAAATTCAACTGGAATCCCAGTCGGGACAAAATATCAGATGAGAGAAAAAAAATAAAAAATGTTTTTGTTTTTATTTCTAAAAGACATACACGGTGGGACAATATATGTCATGAAATTGGGATAAAAGCGTATTTCTACAAGTGCAGGAGCGCCTTCTACCAGAAGTGATCATTTTTTTCTCCACAATTTGGACTATACTAAAGATATTATGGAACATCCAAAAGGTAAATGTAGGGTGTGAAATAAGAGAAGAAAGACATGGATTATCCCGACGAGCCATGTCAGATGCTATAAAAGAGTGCAATCCGGTGCCAACTACAAATTACCTTCAATTGTCCTGCTAAATAATATGAATTAAAGTCTGGTAATGCAGTACCGTTCAATGTCTTTGAAGGTTAGATAGTTTTAGTTTGGCCCAAGAGCATTCCCATATAAATGGAGACAATAAGGAGTTAAGTGTTTAAATAATCTCTGTGGAACTATAACTGCACTGTGCTGAAGAGTGTATAAACATTTGAGGTATAATATCATCTTAACTTAATTAATATGACAAGAAACTAAAAGTGGAAGTTTGTTTCATGTAGCTTATGTAGTATGGGCATATTCTATTAAAAGAAGTGTATTTAAAGAAATATCTTTTGTAGGGTCTTTTGATATATGCATTTAAAACTATTATGCACCGGTACTGGGTAAAATGTTTTTTTGGGGACCCACCTCCTCAACTACCGGGCATAAGAACTATACAGGAAGTGGAGGAGTGTCACAGCTCACTGCGTCAGCGCTACAACTAGTAACTTTCCTCACCCCTCCTGTCTTCTTAGCAGAGCCAGGGACCAGGAACATTGAAACCAAAACTACTACTTTAACTAGTTCCAGCGCAATCTTTTTATAAAACAGCCGTGCCCTCTATTTTACCAGTAGGACTGGGGACTCTTATAGCACTCCCAGCTGTACTGACCTGATAGCGGTCTGTCCAAATTTCCTCAAAAAAGCAAATAAAAAGGTCTTTGTAGTGTCTAGGCATGCTAGGGTCCAATAGTTGTCATGCAGAGTACTATATTGCACTACTGATTGATCTCTCCTGATATTTATAGTAGTTTTCTTACTGAGCATAAAGTCTATCTGGCCAAATCAAAAATTATGTGATTGGGTCTGGTGGCCAAGATCTTCGTCAATAATTTATAATCCAAATTAACAAGTTGCATGGAACTGAAAGAGCTTCATTCCAATGGGTCTTTCCCAGGTTTAAGTAAAACCACTATGGTTGTGTCATAAAACGTGGAGGTAGTATCCCTGGCATGGCATGGACTTGGCATGCCATAGAGCATTATGGAGATGGAGAAGTAATGGTCTTTATATTTACATTAAATTTCTATTGGTAGCTCATCAGGAACTAACGTCTTTCCTTGAGCTATAACACAGCAGTACATACTTTTTCAAGAGTAATGTCTGCATCAAGGAGATTAAGCTGGGTCTCTGTTAACATACATGTATGGAGTTCTAGATAAGAAGGATATTGCATTATTGTCATCCATTACTATATTATTACAATAAAGTAACTCTTAGTAATCAAGTGACTCCAACTCCGTAAGAATCATTCCAGTAGGTGACCTAAGTTTCAAAACTGCATTAAAGGCAGAGTGCTGTCATATCATGTAAACCAATAATTTACTAGACTGCCAGTTAAAAATAAGACCTCCTGTAAAAAAATATATAGAAGAATACATAGAACATATGCAATGAAGGTAATCTAACACAAAACTAATATCAAGATGTAAGATCTGTGTAAATACAGTGGTAGAAGGATTATAAACACATTGCACAGTATATACCATAGTGATTAGAATTAATCTTGGCATATGTGTAATGGCTGCCTCGCCGTTCCCCGCCGTCCCCACGGCCTCTGCTCCAGTTCCGGCATCCTCCATCTCCAGCTGCTCATCCAGAGCTCCACTTACTCTGTCCGGATGCTCTGCTGGCCCTGGACGGCGTCAGGTGAGTGCATCCCTTACCTCCCTCCGCGGTCGTCATCCTCAATGTGCGGCTGCAGTCACTAGAGGGCACGCGCGCTGACTCGTCCTGTCTTAAAGGGCCAGCGCGCACCTTAATTCCTAAGAACCTATTTAAGGCTCCTCCTCCCTTGCATCCCTGCTTGTTCAACCAAGTTCCCCGTGAGTTCCCTGTGCCCTGGTTCCCTGTTTTCCGTTCCTTCTGCCTTTGTCTGTATTTCCCGTTACTAACCTCTGCTTGAACTTGACTACCTTGTCTGCCGCATGCCATACCCTTTACGACGTCTGCCGCCTGCCTTGACCTATTGCTGCCATACACGTTACGACGTCTGCCGCCTGTCCTGACTTCTAGAGGAACACTATAGAGTGAAAAAATGATCAACTTCAGCACAAAATGTAGAAATATAAAAATATATAAATTTTATTACATTTAGACATGACAGAATAAAAAGATGAGTCACACAATGAGAAAGTGTCAACTCATGCTAGACCAAAAAAATTAATAAATGTAGTAAGCATATTTACACATATTTAATGCAGAATGCAGACAAATGTATATTAAAAGTCCAAGAGAAACAGCCAAGCCATATGTAAAATGTATCAAATAGTTGCTCGATGTGAAATGGTAATCAATATATGCAATAGTGAATATAGACAATGTTTAATAGATATACCAAAAACACAACAATTAAGGAACTAGTAATTATGTACTACAGAGGGCTGAATCATGTCAAACTGCCAATATAAGATGACTGACAAATGTAGAGAATAATTACATACCAAAAGTCATGGTCGCACACAGGGAGGACACCCACACCAGACGCGCGTTTCGGCGAATGCCTTAGTCTGGGGGTGACCCAGGGCATCTTAAGAAAATAGGGGTTACCTCAGCTACTTGTAGGTCATACTGATGAAAAATTGGGCTCAACCATCAGATCCTATAGAGAATAATAAGCAGATAGTAGTTGTTGACTCTCGAGGGTTTTATTGAATAGTTAGCAAGCAAAGTAGTAACCTTAGGTACCATTTTTAAAGAAAAAGTAACATATTAGTGAGGGTCTAAGGCCTCCTTCACACACACTGTTTTGTTTAGTGTATTTAAACATTTGTAATAAAAGTGCCATGAAATGTAAACGTTTTTTTCATGCATTTCTAGTAGATTTTATTGTTTTGTCAAATTTGTCAAATTTGTTTTTTAACCCCTTAATGACCAGGCCATTTTGCACGTTAATGACCAAGGATTATTTTTTGTGTTTTCACGGTCGCATTCCAAGAGTCGTAACTTTTTTTTTATTCCGTCGACATAGCCGTATAAGGGCTTGTTTTTTGCGGGACGAGTTGTATTTTGTAATTGTACCATTTTTAGATGCTTATAATATATTGATTCACTTTTATTAACTTTATTTTAGGAGAGAATTGAAAATAAGCAGCTATTCCAGCATTGATTTTCACGTTATAAATTTTAATCCGTTTACTATCCAGCGTAAATAACATGTTAACTTTATTCTATGGGTTGGCACGATTACGGGGATACCAAATATGTAAAGGTTTTATATGTTTTCCTACGTTTGCACAATAAAAAGCCTTTTAAAAAAAATTACTTGTTTTTGCATCGCCGCATTCCAAGAGACGTCATTTTTTTTATTTTTCCGTCAATGTGGCCGTATGTGGGCTTGATTTTTGCGGGCCAATGTGTAGTTTTCATTAGTACTATTTTGGGGTACATAGGACTTATACATTAATTTTTCTTTAATTTTTTATGGGGGGAATGGGAGAAAAGACAATTTTGCCGTAGTGTTTTGCATTTTTTTTGGACGCCGTTCATTCAGCGGTTTAATTAATGTGTTCATTTTATTGTTCAAGTTGTTACGATCACGGGGATACCATATATGTGCATGTGTTATATGTTTTGACACTTTTACTAAAAAAATACCACTTTTTGGGCAAAAAAAGTAGTTTTATTTGATTTTCACTGTAATTTTATTTATTTTTTTTCACAAACTTTATTTAACTGATTGACATTTTTTTTAAGTCCCACCAGGGGACTTCACTATGCGATCTGTTGATCGCATATATAATGCTTTGGTATACTTAGTATACCAAAGCATTATTGCCTGTCAGTGTAAAACTGACAGGCAATCTATTAGGTCATGCCTCCGGCATGGCCTAACAGGCATTTGCTGAAGGTAGACCTGGGGGTCTTTGTTAGGCCCCCGGCTGCCATGGAAACCCGACGGCAACCTGCGATTTCTTTGCGGGGGCGCCAATGGGGTGACAGAGGGAGCTCCCTCCCTCAGTCAAACACATTAGATGTCGCTGTCACTATTGACAGCGGCATTTAATGGGTTAAACTACCGGAATCGGAGAGTGCTTCATTTCCGGCAGTTGCAGCAGGAGCCAGGCTGTGTATAACAGCCGTGTTCCTGCCGCTGATCGCGTGGGTACAGTGGCAGTACCCGCGCCATCACAGGACGGTTATATCCGTCCTCCTGCGCGAACTAGCAGCTGCAGAGGACGGATATATCCGTCCTTCGGCGTTAAGAGGTTAAAGGGGTTGTCCCAAGTTGACTAAAATTTTTTTTTTTTATACATTCTAAGCAGGAAATGAATTTTAAAACATTTGGTGTTAAAAAAAAATTAAAATTCATTTCCTAAGTGCCTTTTTTTTTACACTTGATAACTCAGCAAGTGCTGGTTATCTTTTCTAAAAAGGGGCGTGAGCGGCTCGATGCGCGCTCCCGATGTTGCTAGATACTGTAGTTCTAGCAACATCGGGAGAATGTTCGTCTCAAGCGGGCATGGTAAGCCCGATTGAGACGAACTTACCGTGAATGTACTGTACACTACACTACACTAAATTCACCCCGTTTCGGCAAGCCACTTTTCCCTCCCCCACCCTGTCACTACATTTTTGTACCCGCCGCATCAGTGCTGCATCAGCACCCGGCGAACAACTAAAAATATATAAAATAAAATAATAATCACCTAAGACGTTCTAACGGCGCTCTGAACGGTCCCGTCACTTGCCATCTTCCTTCTTCTTGGCGCCGCTCACATTCATAGTAACAATGCGTTGTGGCGCAGATGACGTAATCATATCAGGCCCACGTGATTACTTCATCTGCGCCCACCGCTATGTTATTGTGAATGGGAGAAGAAAAGTGACGGGACCGTTCAGCTCTTCGTGGGAACGTCTTAAGTGAGTTTATTTTTGTATGTATGTTGTTATGTATGTATGTATGTATGTATGTATATGTTTTCTTGTATGTATGTTGTCATGTTTGTATGTGTATATGTGCATGTATGTGTATATGTGCATGTATGTTTGCATGTATGTATGTTTTCATGTATGTATGTTTGCATGTATGTATGTTTGCATGTATGTATGTTTGCATATATGTATGTTTGCTTGTATGTATGTTTGCTTGTATGTATGTTTGCTTGTATGTATGTTTGCTTGTATGTATGTTTGCATGTATGCATGTTTGCATATATGTATGTTTGCTTGTATGTATGTATGTTTGCATATTTGTATGTGTATATGTGCATGTATGTGTATATGTGCATGTATGTTTGCTTGTATGTATGTTTGCTTGTATGTATGTATGTATGCTTGCTTGTATGTATGTATGTATGTTTGCATGTATGTATGTTTGCTTGTATGTTTGCTTGTATGTATGTTTGCTTCTATGTATGTTTGCTTGTAGGTATGTATGTTTGCTTGTATGTATGTATGTATGTATATGTTTTCATGTATGTATGTTTGCATGTATGTATGTTTGCATATATGTATGTTTGCTTGTATGTATGTTTGCTTGTATGTTTGCTTGTATGTATGTTTGCTTGTATGTATGTTTGCATGTATGTATGTTTGCATATACGTATGTTTGCTTGTATGTTTGCTTGTATGTATGTTTGCTTGTATGTATGTATGTATGTATGTTTGCATGTTTGTATGTGTATATGTGCATGTATGTGTATATGTGCATGTATGTTTGCTTGTATGTATGTTTGCTTGTATGTATGTATGTATGTATGCTTGCTTGCTTGTATGTATGTATGTATGTTTGTATGTATGTATGTTTGCTTGTATGTTTGCTTGTATGTATGTTTGCTTGTATGTATGTTTGCTTGTATGTATGTATGTTTGCTTGTATGTATGTATGTATGTATGTATGTTTTCATGTATGTATGTTGTCATGTTTGTATGTGTATATGTGCATGTATGTTTGCATGTATGTATGTTTTCATGTATGTATGTTTGCATGTATGTATGTTTTCTTGTATGTATGTTGTCATGTTTGTATGTGTGTATGTTTTCATGTATGTGTTTTCATGTATGTATGTTGTCATGTTTGTATGTGTATATGTGCATGTATGTTTGCATGTATGTATGTTTTCATGTATGTATGTATGTTTGCATGTATGTATGTTTTCTTGTATGTATGTTGTCATGTTTGTATGTGTGTATGTTTTCATGTATGTGTTTTCATGTATGTATGTTGTCATGTTTGTATGTGTATATGTGCATGTATGTTTGCATGTATGTATGTTTTCATGTATGTATGTTTGCATGTATGTATGTATGTTGTCATGTTTGTATGTGTGTATGTTTTCATGTATGTGTGTTCATGTAGGTATGTTTGCATGTATGAATGTTTGTATGTATGTTTTCATGTATGTATGTTGTCATGTTTGTATGTGTATACGTGCATGTATGTTTGTTTGTATATATGTCCGTATGGCCATGTATGATACTGTCTGCTGGCGCCCTGTATCTAAGCCAACTTTGCCGCAGGCTTCTATACATGGTATAACAGTCAGTATCACACATGAAAGTGAAAGTAAGCCTACGACATGTTTTATTTCATTTTTTTTTTATATTTTTGATTTTTTACAGGTTTGGTGTTTGGACTACGTCGGTTTCGAGGACTACTTAGATGACGCTTTTTTTTTCATCAATAAAATGGTTAATGAGGGTTGTGTTGGGGGTGCTTTATTTCAATAAAATATTTTATCTATATCTTTGTCTTTTCTTTTCAAGTTTTATTACTATCACTTTAGTAATGGCCGCTGTCTGAGTGACAAGGTCCATTACTAAGGGGAGGCTTAGTGTTAGCCGGTACAGAGGCTAACACTAACCACCCATTATTACCCCGGTACCCACCACCACCAGGGGTGCCGGGAAGAGCTGGGTACGATCCAGTACCCGACCATCTGTTGTGATGGTAGGGCCCTGGGGCGGCCGCAGGCTGGTATTATGAGGCTAGGAAGGGCCAAAGACAGTGGACCTTCCCACCCTTGTAATGCTAGGCTGCTGCTGCTGTGTTGTATCTGGCTGGTTATAAAAATGGGGGGGTGCCTTCCACTTCAGCTCCGGACGCAGAGGATGTCATTACGCATGCGCGGCCACCGCTAAAGGTAAATAGCGGTGGCCGGGAACCTAGGCAACGAGCAGGATACAAAGAGGGACCGACCGCAACTTCAATCAACGATATCAAGAAAACGACATCGCTGGACGACGGACAGGTAATTAGAATTCTTCTTATTTTTACATGGGGGAGCTTTATAGCTCCATTTATCAACTTGGGACAACCCCTTTAATGGCATTTTTTAAGTCCTATAGAATAGCCTTTGGTTATAAAAGACCCCCCCCAAAAAAAAAAAAACATACCCATGTTGCATTTTTAAATAAATAATGCCACTGACCCCAAAATCATCCCAAAACCAATATTCTGTGTTTGTAGTGTCTTCTACATTTGCCTAAAGACTTTAAGTAACATCAGGATGCAGCATTTTTTTTAACCTAAATTAAACGCAGTAAAAATGCAAATGAAAATGCCATGAAAATAGCAGCAAAATTCTGTGTATGAATCCTGCCTAAGACAGTTCCTTATACACAAAGTGTCAGAGAGTGCCATTCCATCGCCTCAAAAGGGGTGGTAAGAAAGGATGGTAGAACCTTTCTGAACTATGCAGAGGCGTGACAGGGTACATCATTTTGGCCTTGGTAAATTGGAACTTTTCTTTCTGTAGTTTAATAGAAAAATCTGGGAAATTCAAGACCGTTGCATTGCTGTAGAGGATTAGAGCTGTGTCCTGATCCTTGCAATTTAACAAACTAGTTAGATAAGGTTGGGGGGATGCCTTTAGAGGAGTTGGTTTAGCGAGTACACGATGAGCATGCTCAACTACAAACATCAGGAAGAACTCCTCTCCCAGAGTCGTTTTTCACCAGGAGCAAATAAAACATTCTGGGTGTTGCTGTTATTTTGGGATTTAGTCATTTATTAATAATCAAACATGTTTGCACATTTGAAATTATACCTTGTTCGAAAATAAAAAGTTTTGGTCAAAATGTAATTTATGTCAAAACTACACAAAATAAACCATGCTCAGTGGAATGAGGAGTAGACAAAGTGTTTAAATATTTAGGAATCATGTGTTCAAAATAGTATGAAAAATGCACATAGCGTATCAGTACAGAGCAGTTTTGTTTACACATCTGACAAGAATCCATATCCATACAATTATTATTTTTTTTTAGCAAAAATCCTTCTGTAGATGAGTCACGTTCTTGGATAACATGGTTCAGTGAGTCTGATTAATCCTCTCAGCAGACTTCAAATCTCATTAATGCCTTGGAAAGGCTTTCTGTCTGCCAAAAGATCAGTGCCTCTAGAATATTGTACAGAGAGGATGATATTTCTATCTGATGTTGCATTTAAAATGCTGGAAATTAAACCTGTACATATGGCAAAACCTATGAGCCCTGCGGTGTCTTCATCAGAGGAAAACATACACTTCCTGTTTATTAATAATCCAAACTTGAGGGCCCAGCTGTTCTTGGAAGGTCTTGGGATTTCTTCAGGTCTTCTATGTTTCTATAACTGAATCAATTTTAAATGTTTGTACTTCATATGATTAAACTAACAAGTCTTCATGATGTGGAGAATTAATAAGGATGGGAGATAGAAAATGGAAAAATAAGTGCTCTGCGTTCAGTCAACTGAATATACCTTGTGGAAATATCATGTAGCGTAATGGGAAATATATGCACTACCGTTCAAAAGTTTAGGGTCACTTAGAAATTTCCTTCTTTTTGAAAGAAAAGCACAGTTTTTTTCAATGAAGATAACATTAAATTAATCAGAAATACACTCTATACATTGTTAATCTGCAAAATGACTATTCTAGCTGCAAACATCTTGTTTTTTACGCAATATCTACATAGGTGTATAGAGGCCCATTTCCAGCAACCATCACTCCAGTGTTCTAATGGTACATTGTGTTTGCTAAGAGGGTAGATCATCTCTCTCAAACACGCACTTCTCCAACTTGGCGTACAGATGATTCTCCCTTAACCGCAGCAAAACTTGACGGACATGTCTCTGATGAGTCATTGGATCTGGAGAAAAAATCAAGATGTCATCAAGATAGACTGCTACACAAACATAGAGAAGGTCACGGAAGATGCCATTAAGAAACTCCTGGAAGACCGCAGGGGGCATTACACAGGCCAAAGGGCATTACTAGATATTCATAGTGTCGATCACGGGTGTTAAATGCCGTCTTCCAATCATCACCCTGGCGAATTCGGATTAGGTTGTAAACCCCACGCCGTTCTAGTTTGTAAAAAATCTTGGCACCACGTATACGGTCTAATAATTCTGAGATCAATGGCAATGGATACTTATTTTTCACCGTGATCTGGTTGAGACCACAGTAGTTGATACAGGGAAGTAGAGAACCATCTTTCTTCTTGACGAAGAAGAACCCGGCTCCTGCTGGGGTGGAAGACTTGCGTATGAAGCCCTGCTCCAAGTTCTCTCTAACATAGTCAGACATGGACAGAGTCTCTGGCAAAGAGAGAGGATATACCCTACCACGGGGAAGGGATGCACCAGGAGTCAGCTTGATAGGACAGTCATATGCCTGGTGTGGGAGCAGTGTCTCCTCCTCTTTCTTGCTGAAGATGTCCGCAAATGCAGCAAAATGACCAGGCAATCCTGCCAGTTACTGAGGCAGAGGAGGCTGAGCTGAACGAATCTGTCCCAGACAATGATTGTGGACAGAAGGACGATATCATCCAGAGTAGACAGCAGATCTTGGGCGGCAAGCTCATCCTTAATTCTAGGGGACAGTCCATGCCCAAATTTTGCCACCAGGGACCCATTGCTCCACAACAGGTTTTCCACCAGGGTGCGGAAGTGGATGGCGTACTCGCATACGGAGGTGTCTCCTTGGCATAAGTTCATCAAGGAGGCTGCTACAGACGAGACTCGTCCAGGCTCCTCAAATATCATGCGAAAAGTCCGGAGGAAGCCCTGGAAGTCACGGGTCTCAGGTCCTTCTCTCCCAGATAGGGTTCGCCCAAGCAAGAGCCTTGCCAGTGAGGAGAGAGATGATGAAGGCGACCCTTGCGCCGTCAGATGAAAATGCACTTGAATACAGATGGAAGTGGATCTGGCACTGGTTCAAGAATCCACGACAGGTCCTCGCGTCTCCATCATAGGGGTCAGGAAATGGCAAAGAGAAACGTGGATCAAAACTGCCAGGAGGTGTAGTAGGAGGAACGGCAGCTTGTGACGTCATCTTGGTCTTGGGTCGACCAGCGGGGTCCATGGCCTGAGCGTACTGACGCGTTGAGTTCGTGGCCTTGGCGGTATGGCGGCTGGCCAACAGGGCACAGGTCAGAGTCTATAGATCATATAGGGTACCTGTGGCAGCTCAGACAGTAGCAAGGCAGGCTTGGCTGGGACTAGGCAGCAGGTAGACGTCAGGCGTGGAGTAGCAGGACAGGCATGGAGTAGCAGGACAGGCGTGGTATACAGCACAGCACGGCTACTGCTCAGCACAGCACTAGATCAGAATACAGGTTACAAGATACAGGAACAGGGAACACTGGGAGCAGGAAACACTAGGGGACCATTTGCAAGACAAACTTAGGATATGACAACAACGCTCAGCCATAGAAGCAAGGGGCTGAACCCCTCTTATAGTCCAGGGACTCATGGGCTGATAATGGGCTGCCCCTTTATGATCCGGCTGAGGTGAGTGGAAGCGAGCGCTGGCGTCTCCTGAGGAGGAGACTAGGACCAGCGTTCGCCGACTCGTGGCTGCGGCCGTCAGGGGGAGAGTGGAACTGATAGCCCACAGCCACGGACATGACAGACTGTCTCTGACAGGCAGGTACAGGACCCATGGATGCACCATCATATGTGCAGCTGTTATTCTACAGCACCACTTTTATAACTGCATTGTAAATTAGGGCCCCTTCTTGACCACTATTAGCAGTCATATACAGCTTCAGTGATATTTTTATTTTGAGTCTATTTAATACTTACTGTATGTTTACCAGAGAGTTAATGAGGAAGAGAGGAAGGAAGTTAAAACGAGGTCATTACAATTACATTCAGTTGATCAAGCAGTGCTAGGAAGGGCCAGAGATCAGTTAAGCAATGTTGTATAGTGCTCAAGCGTCTTGCTGCCACCACTAAGAAGTGGAGGCATACTAAATATTAACTATAAATGTTCCAGTTTATGTGAAATAAAGTAAATAGTGCTAATTTAAAATAAAAGAAGTGATGATCACAGCATGCACATATAAAATGCAGTAATGATAGGAAATATAAAGACATTGGATAGGCTCCAATATACTACATTTACTCTTTTGAATGTCTACATTCTACCAGTTTAGCAACAAAAAAAAAATATTTGCAGTAAAAGTATTAGAGAAAAATAGTTTCGATGCATTTACTAATTTAAAACTATTTGGGCAGTGGTGTAACGGCAACATTTTGTAAATGGGGCTTCACTTGGTCACAGCCACCACCAATAGAAAGTGTGTCTATGACATCTAAAAATTAAAGGAGTTTTCTCATTAAGAAAACTCATTCATATTGTGCCAGCCCAGCACTCAACTCTCGATGTGACTTCAGAACCCCAATTTCACCCCCTCAGATAAGCTCTCATTGTAAGGCGAAGCTCTGGCCAGCTAAATATTTCCCTTGCAGCGGTCAAATGAATTGCTGACGATGTAACACATTGACGGGTCTGGTTTAATGGCTCATCGCGTTAGCTCATAGAGGGGCGTTTTGAGTAGAGGAGCCCGCTCTATGACATCTATATACCCTGTATTTAGGCACAACTCTCTATTAATGAGAATTGGTACAAAAGGATCACCAGTCTTATCTATAAAAATAATTAAAACATCAGAGGAGCAGTGGCATAAAATTGTAGTTATGGTCCCCTAGTTGTCTATATATGCTTCACAGTGGACCTCACAGCTATTATTATTATTATTATTATTATTATTATTATTATTATTATTATTATTATTATTATTATTATATAGAGCTTCTAATACCGCAATAAAGTTAAAAGGAATGAGCAACAAAGAATCAAACAAATGACTTAAATGTTAAAAAAGCACAAGGGGCGATAACTCATCTAATGCAGAATTGTCCAAAGTCAAGGAGGCACTGGAATGAGATTGTAGAATTTCTGAATATTTTATACAATAATATTGTACTACTGGATCTATTGCTATGTATTTTTGGAAGCAACTTAGGAATGATTACTGGTAAACTATGTACACATTGACATAGGCATATATATATACATATATATATATATATATATATATATATATATATATATATATATTAATTCCCGACAACTCCTTCCCCCTCGACATGTTTGTTTTCTCTACCAATCAATGAGGTGTAATTTTTTTTCACAATTAAAAGAAAATAAATTAAAGAGGCCACATACAGCCCCCTGTAGATAGCACCACACACAGCCCCACTCTTGTAGATCGTGCCCCACACATCCCCCCTTGTAGATAGCGCACACACTGCCCCCCTTGTAAATAGCACCACACAGCCCCCCTTGTAAATAGCGCCACACACAGTTCGCTGCCCCTCTGTAAATAGTGCCACACTCCCCCCTTGTAAATAGTGCCACATCCCCCCCCCCCCGTTTTAAATAGTACTTAGCGCCACACTGTAAACAGAGCGGTGAGCGGCAGCCTACCGCTATCGCTCTCCGCTCTGCCTGGTGGAGGCGCTCTGCTGAGGAGGCCATGCGGCGCAGGCAGAGGCGGAGTTCCTTCTGACTAGGGTTGGTGACATCCAGGGCCGGCCTTAGCTTGGATGGCGCCCTGTGCGGGACTCTCTATAGCCGCCCCCTACACAAACCAAAAATTAACCACATATATGGACACGTTGAAACATATATACTGTACATACATAAAGACAGATATTTAGAAATACAGGCAAATATACATGCACACATCTGGAATATATACATACAGGTAAATATATAGACATACAGACACAGACCGGCAGATAAATACACAGACAGGGACATATACAAATACATAAAAGGCACAAATATACAAGCAAAAATACACATTCACAAACAGACCCATATATACCCAGTACAGATAATGTTGTAGATTTCACGTGCAGCCCTATGTAACACCACAGATAACACAGTAAAAACTGAGTACAGATAATGTAGTAGATGTTACCTGCAGTCCTATGTAACACCACAGATAACACAGTGACAGCTCTCTGAGTACAGATAATGTAGTAGATGTTACCTGCAGTCCTATGTAACACCACAGATAACACAGCGATTACTCTCTGAGTACAGATAATGTAGTAAGGTTACCTGAAGTCCCATGTTACACCACAGATAACACAATGATAACTCTCTGAGTAAATATATTGTTGTAGATTTAACGTGCAGTCCTATGTAACACCACAGATAACACACAGTAATAACTGAGTACAGATAATGTAGTAGTGTTACCTGCAGTCCTATGTAACACCACAGATAACACAGTGATAACTCTCTGAGTACAGATAATGTAGTAGTGTTGTCTGCAGTCCTATGTAACACCACAGATAAAGTATATGTTACCTGCAGTCCTATGTAACACCACAGATAACACAGTGATAACTCTCTCAGTACAGACAATGTAGTTATGTCACCTGCAGTCCTATGTAACACCACAGATAACACAGTGATAATGTTCTGAGTACAGATAATGTAGTTATGTCACCTGCAGTCCTATGTAACACCACAGATAACACAGTGATAATGTTCTGAGTACAGATAATGAAGTTATGTCACCTGCAGTCCTATGTAACACCACAGATAACACAGTAATAACTCTCTCAGTACAGACAATGTAGTTATGTCACCTGCAGTCCTATGTAACACCACAGATAACACAGTGATAATGTTCTGAGTACAGATAATGTAGTTATGTCACCTGCAGTCTTATGTAACACCACAGATAGCACAGTGATAATGTTCTGAGTACAGATAATGTAGTTATGTCACCTGCAGTCCTATGTAGCATCACAGATAACACAGTGATAACTCTCTGAGTACAGATAATGTAATTATGTCACCTGCAGTCCTATGTAACACCACAGATAACACAGTGATAACTCTCTGAGTACCGATAATGTAGTAGATGTGAGACACAAACACATGCAGAGACACAGAGACAGATACACACACACACACACACACACACACACACACACACACACACACACACACACACACTAACATATACAGAGGCACATATTGTATATACACTACACACACATATACACACAGAAACTCACCATTTCTCCTTGCTGACAGGATAACAGGTTTCTTTCAGGAAGGGCTGTGGGCAGAGCTTCCTCTTCTGCTTCTCGGCTGTTATTTACTCCGTGTGTGGAACAGCAGAGCACAGAGTAGAGGCGGAGCCCAGTGGCGCCCCTTACATGCTGGGAGGGTGCAGCACGGGAGTGGACGAGTCCAATCCCCTGACCTTAGTCATCTGACCTCATGTCACTGACGTGAGGTCAGGTGACAGGTAAGGTGTCTGGATTGGTCCACTCCCCGGCCATCACAGACCCAAGTCAGAGTGCTGCTGCGTGATTTCCTGGCTTCCTAAAGCTGCTGCAGGTGTCCGACATACAGGGCGCCTATCAGCAGCGATCAGCTGCTATGCGGCTCCCCCCTACAACCTAGTTGCGCCCGGGGCACATGCCCCCCCTAGCTACGCCCCTGATATATATATATATATATATATATATATATATTTATTTTATTTTATTTTTTTAATTGTCCATCAGTGTGATTGGTGCAACTTACTAAATACACTTTCTTTTAAATTATTTTTACTTTTTAAGATAGAGCTAGCTGCTTTGCTTTGTATTCTGTATACAGAGCAGCTGTATCTTGCACTGATTCCTGAATTTGTCAGGTTCGTCAGCTGTTAAGGATCACATCTAAGTTCACAAATTAGATGTGATCAATTACAGGTGGATCAGAGACTCGCAGGTCCCGCTGTCACTGAACCCGTTAGTCCCGTGTGCGACGTATGATTTGGAACCTTGTCTTGATAAAAGAAACAATACTCATTATCAGTTAACAGCATAGAATATGTCCATGTATAGGTCTGTGTTCACATTTTTAACAAAGAATATTGGACCCACAATTTGGGCACCCATAATGGATCACATAGGGAATATTGGTACAGTTCGTGTGAATTGTCTGTGTGCTAGTAACTATTATTCTGCAAATTAACACCCCGGTTAAATAGAACCACACTTTAACGGACATGATGTATTTCAAGGTCCAAATGGTCTTCTACGATCATTTCCAGTCGCCATTTCCAGGTGCAATATGCCACCTGCTTCTGTTAATCCCCTTCCATTAACTTTCGCACAACTTGGTATGGCTCCAGGTGGAGTTATCAGTGCACGTCGACATGTTGTTCTACTGACATGTGCCTGCTGGAATAATTCTCACGTCGATTTACTCAGGCCTCTCCGGAATATCTGATACTACGAAGGATGTCCGAATGGTTGTCTATTTTTTTGGCATTGGCCACGGATCCTGTGTTTTACCACTTCCGCACCAAACCATGCTTTTTGCTGGAACGGGAAGGCCTGCAAATTGACCAGCAATATAGTCCTGAGTTTCTTTGAATTAACTTGTGCGGACATAGGCCTGCCCTATTGCAATTCTTTGTTGAATCGAATACAACATGTTGGACACACCCACACACAACACTTCTGCACTCCGCTAAGAATACCACTCAACGGGCAGGGAAGGATATGATCGGCCTTATTCATTTCCTAAACTGCTCTGGCAAAATTAAAGCTGAGCTCCGATTGGTTGCTATGGGCAACAAAGACAGTTTTACTGTAAGACAGTTTTGACGACTGACGCCCCATAAGCATTATTTTGTACAAACGACACAAGGGAAACAGTATATATATATATATATATATATATATATATATATATATATATATATATATATATATATATATATATAAGTATATATAGAGAAAAACATAGACCACAGCAACGGCACCAGGACTTCAGAGTAGATGAAAGCAAAAAGTGGATTTATTCACCTCAATAAAGCAACGTTTCGGTTCAACAGGAACCTTTCTCAAGCCATAACAAACTAAACAGAGTGTCAAGTATTTATAGGAGGAGTATACATAAATTGGCAATTACATAATTAAATGCATAATACCATCAAAACATATACATAAAAATGTGTCAGTTATGTAAAAAGACATATAAAACATGTGCATAGTTCTCCCACTGTGAAGCATATAGATATCATGAAATACATACAACAGTGTAGTGGTAAACAAACAAAGTGCTATGATTAGGGGCAATTGTGGATGATTGGAAGCAGGCAGAGGCTCATTAAATCTAACCAGAAGTGTACTTACTGTACAAACGTTTGTCCATGCCGGGAATGGGGAATTGCGCCCGACACACACATGTGTGTCAACTGCGCATGTCCCAAGATGGCGCCCAAACCGGATATTAAGTCCGGTGGAACGCATCTGGCAATAAATCCCCACTGCGCATGCGCCACATCGGAACATGCGTTCCACCTCTATTGCGCACGCGCCAGCTGGGATTCGTAAAACATGCAGAGCAGAGATTGCTAATATTAAAAACAAGACTGTGATTTGTCATGATCCACATGATATCGTGGATTATAAGGTTCAACCCCCACAGAATTATATGGGTTTAGAACCAAATCGGGGGATTTAGATAAAGGGAGCTGAAAAGACACTACTAATAGTGTACTCTGGCGCCCCCCACTGATAGAAAGAAAAAATTGTATGTCATAATGGATCACTGTTATTAACTATGATCACCAATGGGGCAAAAAAAATGAAAATATTGTGCTATAAGGAAAGTTAGCATTCAAACAGGAATATAACATTCCCACGTGAATGTCACCTTCAAGGAGAAGCGCATCTGTCTGAATAAGACAGTATGCGTTAAATATTGATGCTGCGCCCACATTTTGAAAAAAATAATAAGACATAGATACAGATGCCCAAAATGCAGATACGAACGTCCACAATATGAGGACTATAAAATCCAAATATATGATTCTCTACGACCCATGTTATTTTTAATAAGCTATCTCATGTGGCTCAATACATATATAATCCAAACATAAATTTGACGTTTTTATAAATAGAAACAAGAAGACTTCTGCCGCTTTCCAATATCTCTCAAGAATTGCTTGACATGTGATTGTGTATCTGAAATATACAAGAAGAAAATACACAATGTATATGAAATATATCAATTCTGAAGGAAAAAGTTGTTTTATTTCTACAAAAATTTCGTAGCGACATCGAGAAGACCAAACGCCAGAAATGGCAGCGAGATTTGGATGACTACGCTGCTGGTAAAATCTACTGCTGGCAGGGTGAAGATGCTGACCCAAGGGGTTCCAGGAGGATCGAAAAAGGACCCAGGAGAAGATACAGAGGAGCTGAACCATACGTCACGGATTCGGAATTCTCGGATGACCAATATAATGTTCCTTTTTTAGGGGACAATACGGACACCCCTACTATGGGAGAAAGCGAACCCGCAGGGGCGGGAGGAAACATAGGAGGAAGAATGAATGCCAACAGAACCAGAGGCAGATCGACTCCAGCACGGGGGATACGGCAATACCCGACCAGGAAGAAAAACCCCCAGACCTAGTGGTGAATATTTCGTCATGTATATTATCTGACCCACAGGTTAAAGTGCTTAATCGTGGTCTGTCTTTTTGTCCAAATAACCCTACAGATTGGTTTAAATTAAATTTAGATCTTGAATGTTTTTTTAGATCATTGAGACTTAAGGTACATTTTTCTGAACAGTCTCCACCTGGCAATGATATCTCTATAATTCCAGTTAGTGATATGTTTCATCTTAGGGATTATGGGTTGTATAATAAGAGTAAATTCCAACCTCCCCAAAATATACATGCTGTTGAAACATATATCTCACTTGTTAAAGAACAGATTAAATCATTGCGGGAAGTGCAGAGGGGTAGTTTTAGTCAGAAAAACTTGACACGTATAGAACATATGGCACTTAAAGAACTAATGGATAACAAGGATCTTACTATCAAGCCGGCAGATAAGGGGGGTGCCATAGTAGTTATGGACACCTCCCTTTATCTGGAAGAAATGACTAGACAACTGAATGACATTGATGTTTATGCTGTTCTGTTGGGTGATCCTAAGTTCACGTATTTACGTGAATTGGATAACCTAATAGATAATGCATTTAAGAGCAAAATCATTGATAGAAACCTGCATGATTTTTTACAGGTGAAATTCCCTGTAACTCCTGTTCTTTATCTATTGCCCAAAATCCACAAAGATCCCATTAGGCCCCCTGGACGTCCTATTGTTTCAGGGAGCGATTCCCTTTTTGTCCCAGCAGCAATATTTCTAGATAAAATACTCAGGCAGTTTGCCATTGGTGCAGACTCCCACATCAGGGACACCTCGGACTTCCTGGTCAGAATTCAGGATCTTTTGATCCCTGACCGGTCGGTTCTGGTTACCCTTGATGTGGGTAGTCTGTATACCTCAATTGCCCATCAGGAGGGGATTGATGCCTCGCTTTTCTATTTGGAAAAATCTGGCTTCTCTGTGGATAAAATTGGATTTGTACGATCATTACTGAAATTCATTTTGGAAAAAAATTATTTCTTGGTGGGTGATACATTTTACCTACAAAAGAGAGGAACGGCAATGGGGTCCAATATGGCCCCCACATATGCCAACATTTTCATGTGGCGGATTGAGGAGGATCTTGTCTATGTGTCCCACCACTTCAGTCATGTACTGCGGTGGTGGAGATACATAGACGATGTCTTCCTCATCTGGACCGGCTCAATAAGTCAACTACAGGAATTTGTCACATTTCTTAACGGTTTGAATTCCACTATTCAATTTACGATGTCATTTTCTACATGTTCTATTGAATTTTTGGATACTCGAATTTCCATTGTCAATAATAGATTGATTTCGGATCTGTTTTCTAAGAAAACGGACAGAAACAATCTCTTGCACTTCACCAGCAGCCATCCAAGCACGCTGCTTAAATCACTGCCATACAGTCAGTTAATTAGAGTTAAGAGGGTGGTTAGTCAGGAGGATAAATTATCGCCAAGACTTGATCAAATGTGCAAAAAATTTTCTGATCGGGGTTATCCGGACCATGTATTGGATCTTAATAGACGGAAGGTTGAATTACTGGATAGACAGGATCTCCTCGCCGGTCAGGTGGCTGTGAACAAGAATGTCCGCTTACCCTTCATCTCCACTTTCTCCTCATTAAGCCCACAAATTGGTGGGATTCTGAGGAGAGATTGGAAGATCTTAGAGAGAGCCTTTCCAAAGGTTACTGAATTCCAGGAGGGGCCTATGATGGCGTATAGGAGAGGTAAAACCATCAAAAATAGTGTAGTCAAGGCCGATATTGGGTCACATCGGAAAAATCAGATGTTCTTGGCACCTCCGAAACATGGATGTTTTCCATGTCTTGGTTGTAACATCTGTGACAATATGATTAAGGGGGGGTATGTTTGATCACCCACAAACGGGTCGACCAATTACCATAAAAGGCTTTTTTACGTGTCAGTCTTCATATGTCATTTATTTGCTGAGCTGCCCATGTGGACTCTACTATGTGGGTGAGACCACTACAGAGGTACGTCTCAGGTTGAGAAACCATAAATCAAACATCAAGACTAAAAGGCAGGATTTACCAGTGTCGAGACACTTTGTTGAGAAGGGACACAGCCTGTCACAGTTGAGATTCAGAATCATTAACTCTGTGCCTCAGCTGAGACGTGGCGGTGATAGGGGTCGGATGCTTAAAAGAAAAGAGCTCGAGTGGATTTTTAAATTAGAGACCATGTCTCCTAAGGGATTAAATATAGAATATCCGTGTGGTCCACATATATAAGGATGGGCCATCTATTCTCCCCAAGATCGATAGAGATATGATTGGTTGACGTTCTCAAAGGTGTAATTTTGTGTTCTTGATGTATGTTTTTTGAGGTCCGATTTTGACCTCTTTCTAACATGCATTTTTATATTTACATTTGTTTTTATATTTCATATACATTGTGTATTTTCTTCTTGTATATTTCAGATACACAATCACATGTCAAGCAATTCTTGAGAGATATTGGAAAGCGGCAGAAGTCTTCTTGTTTCTATTTATAAAAACGTCAAATTTATGTTTGGATTATATATGTATTGAGCCACATGAGATAGCTTATTAAAAATAACATGGGTCGTAGAGAATCATATATTTGGATTTTATAGTCCTCATATTGTGGACGTTCGTATCTGCATTTTGGGCATCTGTATCTATGTCTTATTATTTTTTTCAAAATGTGGGCGCAGCATCAATATTTAACGCATACTGTCTTATTCAGACAGATGCGCTTCTCCTTGAAGGTGACATTCACGTGGGAATGTTATATTCCTGTTTGAATGCTAACTTTCCTTATAGCACAATATTTTCATTTTTTTTGCCCCATTGGTGATCATAGTTAATAACAGTGATCCATTATGACATACAATTTTTTCTTTCTATCAGTGGGGGGCGCCAGAGTACACTATTAGTAGTGTCTTTTCAGCTCCCTTTATCTAAATCCCCCGATTTGGTTCTAAACCCATATAATTCTGTGGGGGTTGAACCTTATAATCCACGATATCATGTGGATCATGACAAATCACAGTCTTGTTTTTAATATTAGCAATCTCTGCTCTGCATGTTTTACGAATCCCAGCTGGCGCGTGCGCAATAGAGGTGGAACGCATGTTCCGATGTGGCGCATGCGCAGTGGGGATTTATTGCCAGATGCGTTCCACCGGACTTAATATCCGGTTTGGGCGCCATCTTGGGACATGCGCAGTTGACACACATGTGTGTGTCGGGCGCAATTCCCCATTCCCGGCATGGACAAACGTTTGTACAGTAAGTACACTTCTGGTTAGATTTAATGAGCCTCTGCCTGCTTCCAATCATCCACAATTGCCCCTAATCATAGCACTTTGTTTGTTTACCACTACACTGTTGTATGTATTTCATGATATCTATATGCTTCACAGTGGGAGAACTATGCACATGTTTTATATGTCTTTTTACATAACTGACACATTTTTATGTATATGTTTTGATGGTATTATGCATTTAATTATGTAATTGCCAATTTATGTATACTCCTCCTATAAATACTTGACACTCTGTTTAGTTTGTTATGGCTTGAGAAAGGTTCCTGTTGAACCGAAACGTTGCTTTATTGAGGTGAATAAATCCACTTTTTGCTTTCATCTACTCTGAAGTCCTGGTGCCGTTGCTGTGGTCTATGTTTCTCTCTATTCTCTTGGGGAATTGATTCACCCCCAGGTAACGAGCACATGGCCTGATTTTTTGGAAACCATTGGAGTGCTGTGTTCATCTACCATTGGACTATACGTATATATATATACATATATATATATATATATATATATATATATATATATATATATATATATATATAGCAGAAGAAAATTTGCAGCACTCCAACATGAAAAAAATGGTGGTTTATTCAATCCAAACTAACAGCAACGTTTCAATCCTACAATAGGATCTTTATCAAGCCTGATAAAGATCCTATTGTAGGATTGAAACGTTGCTGTTAGTTTGGATTGAATAAACCACCATTTTTTTCATGTTGGAGTGCTGCAAATTTTCTTCTGCTATATATCATTATACGTCCTAGGATCGGGACGTTTTGCTGGGCACCTGGTCGATTATTCATTAGTGAGTGCTGCTGTCTTCTTGTGTGCTATATATATATATATATATATATATATATATATACAGGGTGGGCCATTTATATGGATACACCTAAATAAAATGGGAATGGTTGGTGATATTAACTTCCTGTTTGTGACACATTAGTATATGGGAGGGGGGAAACTTTTCAAGCTGGGTGTTGACCATGGCGGCCATTTTGAAGTTGGCCATTTTGTATCCAACTTTAGTTTTTTCAATGGGAAGAGGGTCATGTGACACATCAAACTTATCGATAATTTCACAAGAAAAACAATGGTGTGCTTGGTTTTAACGTTACTTTATTCTTTCATGAGTTATTTACAAGTTTCTGAGCACTTATAAAATGTGTTTAAAGTGCTGCCCATTGTGTTGGATTGTCAATGCAACCCTCTTCTCCCACTCTTCACATATTGATAGCAACACCGCAGAAGAAATGCTAGCACAGGCTTCCAGTATCCGTAGTTTCAGTTAGAAAGTTAGAAAGTTGAGCTAGTTGAGAATCTGGAGCATTACATTTGTGGGTTCGATTAAACTCTCAAAATGGCTAGAAAAAGAGAGCTTTCATGTGAAACTCGACAGTCTATTCTTGTTCTTAGAAATTAAGGCTATTCCATGTGAGAAATTGCCAAGAAACTGAAGATTTCCAACAACGGTGTGTACTACTCCCTTCAGAGGACAGCACACACAGGCTCTAACCAGAGTAGAAAGAGAAGTGGGAGGCCCCGCTGCACAACTGAGCAACAAGACAAGTACATTAGAGTCTCTAGTTTGAGAAATAGATGCCTCACAGGTCCTCAACTGGCAGCTTCATTAAAGAGACTCTGTCACCACATTATAAGTGCCCTATCTCCTACATAAGGAGATCGGCGCTGTAATGTAGGTGACAGTAATGCTTTTTATTTAAAAAAACGATCTTTTTTCACAAAGTTAGGAGCGATTTAAGTTTATGCTAATGAGCTTTCTTAATACCCAAGTGGGCGTACTTTTACTTTCGACCAAGTGGGCGTTGTACAGAGGAGTGCATGACGCTGACCAATCAGCATCATGCACTCCTCTCCATTAATTTACACTGCACTAGCGATATAGATATATCGCTATGTGCAGCCTCATACACAAACCCTAACATTACTACAGTGTCCTGATAATGAATACACGTGAAATCCAGCCTGGACGTCATGTGTACTCAGAATCCTGACACTTCTGACTCTTTTTTTGTGAGATTCCGGCAAGTGAAACCAAATCTCGTTTAGCTCCGAGATCTCGCGAGATTTCGTATCCGTTGCTGGAATCTCACAAAAAAGAGTCAGAAGTGTCAGGATTCTGAGTACACATGACGTCCAGGCTGCATTTCATGTGTATTCATTATCAGGACACTGTAGTAATGTTAGGGTTTGTGTATGAGGCTGCACATAGCGATATATCTATATCGCTAGTGCAGTGTAAATGAATGGAGAGGAGTGCATGATGCTGATTGGTCAGCGTCATGCACTCCTCTGTACAACGCCCACTTGGTCGAAAGTAAAAGTACGCCCACTTGGGCATTAAGAAAGCTCATTAGCATAAACTTAAATCGCTCCTAACTTTGTGAAAAAAGATCGTTTTTTTAAAATAAAAAGCATTACTGTCACCTACATTACAGCGCCCATCTCCTTATGTAGGAGATAGGGCACTTATAATGTGGTGACAGAGTCTCTTTAAATAGTATCCGCAAAACACCAGTATCAACGTCTACAGTGAAGATGCTGGCCTTCAGGGCAGAGTGGCAAAGAAAAAGCCATATCTGAGACTGGCTAATAAAAGGAAAATATTAATATGGGCATAAGCACACAGACATTGGACAGAGGAAGATTGGAAAAAAGTGTTATGGACAGACGAATCGAAGTTTGAGGTGTTTGAGGTGTTTTGATAACACAGAAGAACATTTGTGAGATGCAGAACAACTGAAAAGATGCTGGAAGAGTGCCTGACGCCATCTGTCAAGCATGGTGGAGGTAATGTGATGGTCTAGGGTTGCTTTGGTGCTGGTAAAGTGGGAGATTTGTACAAGGTAAAAGGGATTTTGAATAAGGAAGGCTATCACTCCATTTTGCAACGCCACGCCATACCCTGTGGACAGCGCTTGATTGGAGCCAATTTCATCCTACAACAGGACAATGACCCAAAGCACACCTCCAAATTATGCAAGAACTATTTAGGGAAGAAGCAGGCAGCTGGTATTCTATCTGTAATGGAGTGGCCGGCGCAGTCACCAGATCTCAACCCCATAGAGCTGTTGTGGGAGCAGCTTGACCGTATGGTACGCAAGAAGTGCCCATCAAGCCAATCCAACTTGTGGGAGGGCCTTCTGGAAGCATGGGGTGAAATTTCTCCCCATTACCTCAGCAAATTAACAGCTAGAATGCCAAAGGTCTGCAATGCTGTAATTGCTGCAAATGTAGCATTCTTTGACGAAAGCAAAGTTTGAACGAGAAAATTATTATTTCAAATAAAAATCATTATTTCTAACCTTGTCAATGTCTTGACTATATTTTCTAGTCATTTTGCAACTCATTTGATAAATATAAGTGTGAGTTTTCATGGAAAACACAAAATTGTCTGGGTGACCCCAAACTTTTGAACGGTAGTGTATACATATAATTAAAAAGTAATAGATAGTCTTCAAATAACTCATATAATGTTAAAAAAATATATATATAAATCAGTTTTCCGCGCGGCATATATTTTCCCCAATTTGTACCTTTAAAACAATTACTTCAAATTTGAGTACAGAATTTATCTATGCTTTGACATTTTGGATATACTTTCCCTTACGAGAATATTACTTCTAAAAAGCAGTTTGTACTACACATGCTTTTGTTAAAATAAAAACTATATAAAAGAAATCTTTGTGTCCTAGAACTGATATCTGTATAATGTGACCTTGACAATGCATTTCAAACACTTTGAAAATTTATATTTCCCTGGCCTCCTGGACACACTAGAGCTGATATGAATAAAAATGATGTCATACTGTATGCTTAATTGTGTTGGATATATTTCCATGTTTTTTTTTTTTTTTTACATATTATATTATATTCAACATTTAAATGACATATACATAATGAACCATACCAAAAGTCATGTATCATTGAGTGCTTCTACCTGAAATAACCGAGTTACTTCTACTTGGCATAAGATACTCATCTTGCACTATATGCAAACTATTTATAGTAACATTTCCAAAATTTCAAACTGCTAAATTTCAAATGAAAAATTTCAAATACAAAATGTCCTTAAAGGAATTGTCCCAAATAGACATTAATTAAACTACTGATAACCACAAATTTGGGATCTCTACTCCCTGGTGATCAGTTTCCAGTGGATGGTGTGTCAGGTCATTTATTTCCCCATCCATCAAATGTATGGGTGTCCATGTAATATGTGGCTAATGGAAGAAAACACAGCTTTATGACATCTATACAGAGGGTATCTCTTTTAGACCAGCTGCATAAGAGCAGGGAACACTTCTTTATATCTTTATCACATTTACTTTTTCTATAACTGTTATTAACTGCACTTGTCTTTTGTTTTAGCTGAGAAGAATAATTTTCTTGGGATATGATTGCTTCATGAAGGAATGCATGACTTTAGAAATACTTTATAGTCAGTTCATAGTCTCCCTGCTCTTCCAGTAAAGATCCCCCTCCTATGTTTGAGTCCCTAAAATGATCTGCAGGAAAATGGAGGGAGCACATGACAAGGGGAAAATATATGTGGGAGGGATAGGGCTTTAAAGGGAAACTGTCACCAGCATTTCAACTATTAAACCAGCAATACCTGTGGGAATGGTGAAAAATAACTTTTATGTAACCTATAATTATCTTCTAAGTCGGCTCTGTACCTTTTAGTATTCAGTTTTTTAGTGTTCCCACGGCGTATGTTAATGGGCATAAGAGTTATATCTTTGTTTAAAAAGAGCTATATCTTCATTCTTCAAGCCTTTCCGAGTTAACCCCGCCTCCTTACTTTCGATTGACAGCTCCTCATCTCCCCCAGCACACACAAAATCCTGCGCTTCCGCATAGATGTCCTGTTCTGGTGCGTGCACACAATGGGACACCATAGCGGTGCATGCGCAGTAACTAGATCTGAAGCCTGGACGAAGCAGGGAAGGGTGTCGAACCATACATCATGGGCTCATGCGCGCTACCTTAGAAGAGATTTCGGCATTCAGCCAGTTTTGTGCTCTCTCATAGTTTTCGTTGGTGGGCAGGCATAAGAAGAGGAACGACTGAGACTGCCAGATTTTTACTATAAATGGTGCAAAATGTTTGCAGACCGTTATTTACAGTCGGAGTAGGAGTTTATGAGAAGGGATAACGGCAATCAACTTTTGATAGCAGCGGCCAGTGAGGGATAAGTAAAGTTCAATAGGTGAAATGCTGGTGACAGGTTCCCATTAACTACTTATATGTAAAACCATATAATATACTGTTATGATGTGTATGGGACAGAGGAAAAATAGTCCATAATGTTATTATTTTGTGGAACGACCTGATCGACAAACACCTGGAAGCAGAAAGTTTCAGTGTACTCTGTTTTGCGAGCTACACACCCAGTGTCGGACTGGATCACTGGGAGACCAGGGGTTCCTCCAGTGATTCCGACTCCACCTCTGGTTTGGTCCTGTCCATGCTGAGTGTGCAGCAGCATTCTTCATAGGAGGAAGCAGCTACTCATTCTGCTTAGAATAGAGGCTCTGCCTGTCAGCCCTGGGCCTTCTGTAGAGCAGGCTGGCTGATTTTTAATGCAGCTGCCGGCTCTATGATGGTATTGCCTCCCCTGCACCCCTGACTGCCATTTCTCCTTTTCTTCACAAGCCCATAACCCTCCAATAACAACAATATAGCCACTACACAATAGCAAACACAAGGGGAGTTTCAGAGTTACCACTTCCCATCATTCCTCTTCACTCAACCTGATACGGACCCTGCATCATCTCTCTTCTATTTTTTCTGCAGTAAATTACAACAGCCAGACATTCATGTCATCTGTTGTAATATGATAAAATCAGCTCAGAGCTAGTAGTAGAGACAGAGGAGAGGGAGGTGTAAGGAGTCTGCAGACAGTGAAGTGTGCTATCACCCTTAGCAGCGCTTTTACTATAACTTATGGCTCCCCTCCACTTTTTTCCTGGGATGGGACAAGGGTTTTATAGGCTTACTACCTGCATGACTGAAGTACAACCATCTACAGAAACGAGAAATGTGTGTGAACACCATGCTTGCCAACTCTCCTGGAATGTCCTGGAGACTCATGGGAAATGGGCATATCTTCCAGATTCCCGTAAGGGCAGGCAAATCTCGTGGACACTGCAACATATCCACCTCTCCCCATTCCTGTTTCCTTCTTCTCTCTCCCAGGAGCCGCTGCAGACAACATCCTGACGCTGGGGCTAGGATGTACTTTACGGCAGCACCTGGGAAAAGGACTCCAGGAACAGGGAGAGTTTAGTATCTGCTTGTCTAGGGGTCTGGGTGTTTGTGTGTGATGTATATGAGTGTGTGATGCATTTGTGTGTACTGTGTGTGTGCATATATATATATATATATATATATATATTGTAGCGTCCATGGACGCGGGCCGTCGGGTTTACTCACCGTGAGCGCTGGTCCCCATCTCCTTCCTAGGAGAAGCCAGCGCTCACTTCCGCTCCGGTCTGCTGTGTCCCGTAGGGTGCGCACGCACGCTCATGCCCTACCTTAAAGGGCCAGCGCATGCACAAAAGAAATCGTCATCATCATCAACTGCCATGATTTCCTGGTCTATAAGAATGTCCCTTAGTGTTTCCTGTTCCAGTTGTTACCCGTGCCTTGTTACCTGTTCCTGTTTCTCGTGCTGTGCCTTTAGTATCGAGTCGTGCCTAGTCCTGTGTCATCTGCCACGTCCGGAGGAATCCGCCACGTCCTGTGTCATCTGCCACATCCAGAGGAATCCGCCACGTCCTGTGTCCTCTACCACGTCCGGAGGAATCCGCCATTTCTGGCGCAACCTGCGGCACCTGTGTCATCCGCCACATTTGGCGTTATCTGCTGCACCCATCTCCATCACTGCCAGAGCTGCGGCCACTGTCTGGACTATCCAGGTACCCTTGTGCGGGACATTGTATTGCTGGGGTTTCCTGTTGTTTGGACAGCTGCCTCCCCGCAACGGCGGTACGGCCTAGTGGGTCCACTAACCCGCTATGTGACATATATATATGTGTGTGTGTGTGTGTGTGTATATGTGTGTGTGTGTGTGTGTGTGTGTGTGTGTATGTGTGTATATGTGTGTGTAATGTATATGAATGTATATATATACTTTTGTAATGTATCTACTTGTTAGTGTGATATATATATTTATATATGTATGCATATGTGTGATGTATATTATCACACATCGTAAACTGCAAAAAAAATCCCACAAAAAACAATGGCAGAGTTTCTGTTTTCTTTGCATTCCCATCCCCAAAACAATTAATTAAAGCTAATAAAAACGTGTGCTGTACACCTGCATGGCCACCTATCCTCTTTCTCTCTAACTATATACGGCTACTGCAGGGGCGTAACTAGGAAAGACTGGGCCCCATAGCAAACTTTTGACTGGGCCCCCCCCTCCCCTGGGTGTCACACAACGCCCCCTTGTAGAAAACGCCATACAGCCCCGTCTGTAGATAGAGCCATACATCCCCCTGTAGATAACGCCATACAGCTCCCCTGTATATAATGCCATACAGCCCCCTGTAGCTAACGCCATACAGCCCCCTCTGTAGATAACGCCATACAGCCCCCTCTGTAGATAATGCCATACAGCCCCCTCTGTAGATAACGCCATACAGCCCCCCTATAGATAACGCCATACAGCCCCCCTGTAGATAACGCCATACAGCTCCTCTGTAAATAACGCCATACAGCCCCCCTGTAGATAATGCCATACAGCCCCCTCTGTGGATAACGCCATACAGCCCCCTCTGTAGATAATGCCATACAGCCCCCTCTGTAGATAACGCCATACAGCCCCCTCTGTAGATAACGCCATACAGCCCCCCTGTAGATACCATCATACAGCCCCCTCTGTAGATAGCGCCATACAGCCCCACTGTAGAGAACGCCATACAGCCCTCCCTGTAGAGAACGCCATACAGAGTCCCCCCTGTAGATAACGCCATACAGCCCCCTTTGTAGATATCTACAGAGGGGGCTGTATGTCGTTATCTACAAAGGGGGCTGTATGGCGTTATCTACAGGGGGGCTGTATGGCGTTCTCTACAGTGGGGGCTGTATGGCGTTCTCTACAGTGGCGGCTGTATGGCGCTAACGCCATACAGCCCCCACTGTAGAGAACGCCATACAGCCCCCCCGTAGAGAACGCCATACAGCCCCCCCTGTAGATAATGCCATACAGCCCCCCTGTATATAACGCCATACAGCCCCCATGTAGATAACGCCATACAGCCCCCCTGTAGATAACGCCATACAGAGTCCCCCCTGTAGATAACGCCATACAGACCCCCCTGTAGATAATGCCATACAGAACCCCCCCTGTAGATAATGCCATACAGAACCCCCCCTGTAGGTAACGCCATACAGACCCCCTGTAGATAACGCCATACAGCCCCCCCTCGTAGGTAACGCCATACAGCCCCCCTGTAGTTAACGCCATACAGCCCCCTGTAGGTAACGCCATACAGCCCCCCTGTAAATAGCGCTATACAGCCCCCCCCTGTAGGTAACGCTATACAGCCCCCCCTGTAGGTAACGCCATACAGCCCCCCCTGTAGGTAATGCCATAAAGCCCCCCCTGTAGGTAACGCCATACAGCCCCCCCCTGTAGGTAACGCCATACAGCTCCCCCCCCGTAGGCAACGCCGTACAGCCACAACCCCCCAAAAAAATCCGACCTACAGTGTGTCCTACAAAAGACATGTATCCCCTACATACATGTGTGATCGCTGGCAGCGATAGGGAGAACAGGGGACCGAAAGTCCCCCGAAGTTCTCCATGACTAACCTCTGACTTCCGGAGTCTGCGCAGCTTAATAAAAATGAAAGGGGCGCTGGGCACGCATGCGCACAAGCACGACCGGCGCTCCATACATTTCTACGGAGCTGCCGGCACAGACCCCGGAAGTCCGAGGTTTGTGATGGAGAACTTCAGGGGACTTTCGGTCCCCCGTTTTCCCTATCAATGCCAGCGATTACACATGTATCCCCTATCCTCTGGATAGGGGATGCATGTCTTTTCTTTAATTGCAGAGCGGGGAGATACCTCCCTGCTCTGCCGTAGTGTTCAGTGGCGTCGCGCTGTAGCAGCCATAGCGGCTGCTAGCGGAGCCTCCGGCCATGGTGGGGGCCCGTGCCGGCGGGTGACATGGGCCCCCTCATGCCGCGGGCCCCGTAGCGGTAGTTACGCCACTGGGCTGCTGCTTGCCACCTTGGTTTGCCAAATGAGATTCAGTGGACTAGATAGCTCCTTAGGCCAGGATCACACACACAGTTTTGATGCAGTTTTTGTGGCAGTTTTTGTGGCAGTTTTCGTTTCAGTTTTTAAAACCAAAGCCAGGAGTGGAACCAAAAGAAAGGAAAGGTAAAAAGAAAAGACTAATACATCTCCTTTCTTTTGTGTCCGCTTCTGTATTTGGCTAAAAAAAAACTGAGCCAAAAATTGCCACAAAAACTGCATCAAAGCTGTGTGTGATCCTGGCCATCACAGAAGGAAGAAAAGGTATAAAGAAAAGACTGATGCATCTCTGTTATGTTGCGTCCACTCCTGTGTTGAGCTGCAGTGGTCTGTTAATATATATAAATGCTCCCCATAGCTGCCCCCATACAGTATAATGCCCACATAGCTGCCGCACACAGTATAATGCTCCTCATAGCTGCTTCCATACAGTATAATGCCTCCATAGCTGCCCACACAGAAAAATGCCACCCCATAGCTGCCCCCAAACAGTATAATTCCCCCCATAGCTGCCTTATACAGTATAATGCCCCCATAGCTGCCCCAACACAGTATAATGCACCCCATAGCTGCCCCCACAGTATAATGCCCCCCGTAGCTGCCCCCACAGTATAATGCCCCCCATAGCTGCCCTCACAGTATAAAGCCTCTACAGCTTCCCCCGACAGTATAATGCCCCCATAGCTTTCCCCACACAGTATAATGCCCCATAGCTGCCCCTACACAGTATAATGCCCCCCATTGCTTTCCGCACACAGTATAATGCCCCCATAGCTGCCCAAACACAGTATAATGCCCCCATAGCTTTCTCCACACAGTATAATGCCCCCATAGCTGCCCCCACACAGTATAATTACCCACATATGTGCCTTATAGAAAATAATAACAAAATTACTTATCTATGCTCGTTCCCCCGACGGGTGGAGGATCAGTCTCCTTCTCTGCACTGTGCTGTAAGTGACTCGGTACAGGCAGGCGCGATGACGTCACTACATCGCGCCTGCCTGCATTGAGCCGCTCACGGCACAGTGAATGCTGGAGCAAGGGGCTGTCAGTTCCTTGATCCAGCATTGAATTCAACTCTATCTTCGTGATGACGTAGATACAGTTGGAACAGGAACCTCGGTGAGTGGCTCGCGACCCCCCAGAGGTCTTCACACGACCCCGCAGGGAGTCGTGACCCACAGTTTTGTATTGTATTGTATTGTGCTGTCCTCTCTCCACTGCAAACACAGACATACAATACAATTCATTACAGGCGCCGGGCGAGGACATGGTGTCCAATCAACTGTGCCTCTTAAACCACATGGTGTCCTTAACTGTGCTTCGGACACCACGTCCTTCCCGATTATATATAAAATGATTTCCTCAATATATTCATGGAAAACATAAAACAACTATATTTACAAAATGTTACTGTTTAGTATTTTCACTCTTCCTGTTACTGCATATTTTGGTTAAGTCTCTCACACATAGGACTTTTTCTATTTATGTTGGAGCACATCTTCTAAATTCTCTTTTTATTATTAATGAAAAATAAATTGTCGACTACCTGAACCTTATTTATTTTGTTTATCCTCTATGTGGCTCTCATTTATTGGGTGACAATGAAGGGCGTTTTTAATCAAAGCCAAATTAATTGAAATAATATTCTGTCTGAACAGAATTTTAATCCATTGATTTAAATATGTGTATTGATATTTTCTTCAACCATAGAGAATGCTGTACACAAGATCATTGAACTTTCAATTCAGACTCCGGAATTCTATTATGAAGAATTGATTTCAAAGCATCTTTGAAAATGAAGAGTTGATTGTGTAGCATGTGAGGATGATGCTAGAAGAAACATGGACAATTAGCATGTTTTAAGATCAGCCCTTTCTAAATTATTTTGTATTGCACTTGCAAACAATTTTTACATTTTATCTCAATTAAACAGATGTCTTCATTATTTATGGAAAGTGCTACAACCAAAGCAATATGATTAATTTTCTTTTCAAATAAGTTTTCTACAGTATTTCAATAATTTACCGACATAAAACTTTGAGGTGTTGTCTGTGGATTGCAATGGGAATAACAATATATTCAATTTGATTGCTCTTTCGGCCAATTTTGTATCCATTTACAAATTGCACTATCTAAAGTAGTAGTGAATATTAAATATTTTGCCTTTTGAGCAAATTAATGTTATTCTTTATTCATTTCTCACAGTTCATAAGATCTCTGCTTGTTGTTATTCAGTACGAATGTTCATTGTTTACTTTCAGTGGATAATAATCTGTCCATAGTCATTTCATGGACACAAAGGTTCACAGGCTACGCTGTTTCTGGAACTTGGGTGCTACTGAAACAGCCTTGTTCACCGTGCAACGCTGTTTCCATAACTCCCATTCACTTCTATGGGAGGTACGTAAACAGTATAGCTCAGCAAGCTTGGCTGTTTCCGTAACTCCCGACCACCTAGTCAGGAAGTGGCCGATAGGCAGAGGGAGCCGAGCATGGTTGTACGGGGTTTAGGGGCCCCCGTTCTAGAGATAGCTGTGGGTTCCAGAGGTGGGACCCACATATGTCGGACATTTATGGCACATCCTGTGGATCTGCCTTTAATGTCTAATTAGGGGAAACCCCTTTAATAAACTATTTGTAAAAATAATGTGCTATAAGTTAACAGCTGTGTTATTGATGACAAATAATCATTGACTTCCTGCTACATTTTAATAGAAAGTTTTTTTAATAGAAAGTGGATTTTGAGGCCTAATTTTTTTTTAGATTATATTTTAGGCACCATGTCAGGTTTGAAGAGGTCTTGTGGGGCCAAAACAATAAAGACCCCCAAAAGTGACCTCATTTTGGAAACTACACCCCTCAGGGAATTTATCTAGGGATATAGTTAGCATTTTGAACCCACAGTTTTTTTGCTAAATTTATTTGAAATAGTATTTGAAGATGAAAATCTACTTTTTTTCAGAAAAAACGTAGAATTTTTTAATTATTTCAAGGAATAAAAGAGAAAAAGCACCCCAACATATGTAAAGCAATTTCTCCCGATTATAGCAATACTCCATATGTGGTAATAAACTGCTGTTTGGACCCACAGCAGGACTCAGAAAGGAAGGAGCACCATTTGGATTTTTAAATTCTGATTTTGCTGGAATAGTTTTCAGCGCCGTGTCGCGTTTGCAATGCACTGGAGGGAACAAAATAGTGGAAACCCCCGAAAAGTGACCCCATTTTGGAAACTACACTCATCAAGGAATTTTTCAAGGGGTAAATTTAGCTTTTTGACCCCACAGTTGTTTTGCTGAATTCATTGGAATTATTCTGTAAAGGTAAAAATCTACTTTTTTTCTGAAAAAAGGTAGCCATTTTTAATTTTTACAAGGAATAAAGGAGAAAATGCCCCCCAACATTTGTAAAACAATTTCTCCCGATTACGGTAATATGCCATATGTGGTAATAAACAGCTGTTTGGATCCACAGTAAGGCTTAGAAGGGAAGGAGCGCTATTTGGCTTTTGGAGCTCAAATTTAACTGAAATGTTTTTTGGGTGCCATGTCGCATTTGCAATGCCCCTGAGAAGCCGTAACAGTGGAAACCCCCAAAAAGTGACCCCATTTTGGAAACTACACTCATCAAGGAATTTTTCTAGGGGTAAAGTTAGCTTTTTGACCCCACAGTTGTTTTGCTGAATTCATTGGAATTAGGCCTCATTTACACGAGCGTGTGCGTTTTGCGCACGCAAAAAAACGCTGCGTTTTGCGTGCGCAAAAGGCAATTGACAGCTCCGTGTGTCATCCGTGTATGATGCGCGGCTGCGTGATTTTCGCGCAGCCGCCATCATAGAGATGAGGTAGTCGACGCCCGTCACTGTCCAAGGTGCTGAAAGAGCTAACTGATCGGCAGTAACTCTTTCAGCACCCTCGACAGTGAATGCCGATCACAATCTACACCAACCTGTGAATAAAAAAAGACGTTCACACTTACCATGAACTGCCTGCTTCCTCCAGTCCGGTCTCCCGGCCGTTGCCTTGGTGACGCGTCCCTCTCTTGTCATCCGGCCCCACCTCCCAGGATGACGCGGCAGGCCATGAGACCGCTGCAGCCTGTGATTGGCTGCAGCCTGTGCTTGGCCTGTGATTGGCTGCAGCTGTCACTTGGCCTGAATTGTCATCCCGGGAGGTCGGACTGGAGGAAGAAGCCGGGAGTTATCGGTAAGTCAGAACTTCTTTTTTTTTTTACACGTATATGTATATTGTGATCGAAAGTCACTGTCCATGGTGCTGAAACAGTTTAAGTCTTTCAGCACCGTGGGCAGTGACTGTCTCCTGACGTCGCGTACCCGAACATTTTTTGCCGGGTTCGGTTAAAACGAGTTCGGCCGAACCCGGTGAAGTTCGGTGCGCTCATCTCTAATTTGACACTCCGTTTGGATGTTTGTAACCAGAAAAGCACGTGGTGCTTTTCTGTTTACATTCATCCTTTTGACAGCTCTTGCGTGATTTTCGCGCATGCAACGCAGGACCGTCAGTGTGGCATGCGTTGTTTTCACGCACCCATTGAAGTCAATGGGTGCGTGTTGCGTGAAAAACGCAAGAATATAGAACATGTCGTGAGTTTTACGCAACGCACTCACGCTGCGCAAAATTCACGCATCGTCTAAACAGCCCCATAGACTATTATAGGTGCGTACGGCACGCGTGAAAAGCACGCGCGTCGCACGCGCGTATAATACGCTCGTGTAAATGAGTCCTTATTCTGTAAAGGTAAAAATCTACTTTTTTTTCTGAAAAAAGGTATCCATTTTTAATTTTAACAAAGAATAAAGGAGAAAATGTCCTCCAACATTTGTAAAACAATTTCTCCCGATTACGGTAATATGCCATATGTGGTAATAAACAGCTGTTTGGACCCACAGCAGGGCTTAGAAGGGAAGGAGCGCTATTTGGCTTTTGGAGCTCAAATTTAACTGAAATGGTTTTTGGGTGCCATGTCGCATTTGCAATGCCCCTGAGAAGCCGTAACAGTGGAAACCCCCAAAAAGTGACCCCCATTTTGGAAATTACACCACTTAAAGAATATATCTAGGGGTATAGTGAGCATTTAGACCCCACAGGTCTTTTGCAGGATTTATTGGAAAAAGGCCATGAAAATTAATATCAACATTTCTTCCACTAAAATGTTGAATTTTTTTAAATTTCACAAAGGATAAAGGAGGAAAAAGCCGCCCAAAATGTGTAAAGCAATATCTCCCGAGTATGGCAATACTGCACATGTGGTCATAAATGATTTTTCATTAGAAAGTAATTAACCCTTTCCGGACTGAACCATTTTGTTCTTTTCCTTTTTAGTTTGAAAAAACAGCGATTTTGGCGTTTTAAATTCTTTATTTTTCACATGAGACGCATACATCACCATACATCACCCCCCCCCACACACACTACGACATGCTATGTCGTGGTGCGCGAAGGGGTTAATGTGCAGCGGATGGTGCAGAGTGAAAATTTTAATTTTCCACTGATATGCCAATTTAGTGCACTACATGTTATGCCCAGTTTGTGCCACTGAAGACAAATACCTCATAAAATATTAACCTGGTTCTCCCGGGTATGGTGATGCCATATCAGTGGACGTAGACTGCTGTTTGGGTACCCTGTGGGGCTCAGAAGGGAGGGAGCGGCATTTGGCGTGCAGATTTAGCTTGTTAGTTCTGTTTGGCGTTTTACTGGTATTTCAGTTTATAATGTGGGGGCATATGTAATCTGTGCGGAGAACATCAGGGCATAATAAGAGGGTATAGTAATGGGGTAAATAAATAATAATCCGCAGATGTGTGGCCGGTGTCGCACTGATAAATGGCGCCCAATCTTATCTGCTTTTGGAACACTGCACATTTTTCATCACCATATTCTTAGAGCCAGAACTTTTTTATTTTTTCTCCACTGGAGCTGTGTGAGGGCTTATTCTTTGCGGGACAATCTGTAGATTTCATTGGTACCATTTTGGGGTACCAGTAATTTTTTTGATCACTTTTTATTCCATTTTTTGGCAAGCAAGGTGACCAAAAACCAGAAATTCTGACAATGTGTTTTATTCTTTTTTTTATGGCGTTCACCCTGGGCTATAAATGACAATTTTACTTTATTCTGTGGGTTGATACGATTACGGCGATACCATATGTATATAATTTTTTTATGTTTTGCAGCGTTTGTGCAATAAAATGACTTATTTATAAAATAAATTATTTTTTGTGTCACCATATTCTGAGAGCGATAACTTTTTTATTTTTCAGTCAAAAAAGCTATGTAACGGCTTGTTTTTTGTGGGACGGGTTGTAGTTTGTATTGCTATGATTTTGGCGTACATGCGACTTTTTGATCACTTTTTATTGTATATTTTTGGAGGGGTGGTGACCAAAAAAATTATGATTCTGGCATTATTTTTCGCTTATTTTTTTTTGCGCTGTTCACCGTGCGGGAAAAATAATATTACAGTTTTATAGTTGGGGTCGTTACAAACGCGGTGATATCAAATATGTGTACTTTTTTAACGTGTTATTTTTTTTCCTATAATAAAAGTCTTATTATAGGAAAAAAAGCATTGTTTGCTTATGTCACTTATAACTTTTATTTTTACACTTTTTAAAAACATTTTTATTATCTTTTTTTAACTTTTTTTACATGTCCCACTAGGGGACACTTAGACTTGCAGCTCTGATCGCTGCTAGAACACATTACACTACCTCTGGTTGCCGTGATAAGGATCGCCAGCCCCCGCAAGTGCATGTGGGGGGCTGTCGATCTGCTCTAAACCTCTTCAATGTGGTGATTGCAATCGACCACCGCATCGAAGGGGTTAATTGCCAATTTCAGCGGCGACAGGCCGCTGATCGGCAATGGGGAGAGCAGGGCAGACACCCTGCACTGTTAACTGCCGCTGCGGTGTAGCGCCGCGCGGCGGTCAACTGTTAAAGCGCGGACGTAACTGCACGCCCAGGTGCGCAAAGTTACTGATCACCTGGGCGTTCATGTACGCCAAGGTGCGGGAAGGGGTTAATAAAGAGATTAAAAAGAATTGGGCCTAACGTCGATCCTTGTGGTACCCCATTGCTGACTTCAGCCCATTTTGAGTAAGTACTGTTTATAACCACTCTTTGTTTTCTGTCTTTTAACTAATTATTTACCCTCTTGCATACATGGTCCGGCACTCCCTGCCTCTGTAGCTTCAGAACAAGACTGCTGCGTGGAACAGTATCAAATGCTTTAGCAAAATCCAAATTATATTAAACATATTACTGATTTGTTTTCCCCTGACCAAGCTGTCCCCACTTCAGTCCATCCTGAATGCAGCAGCCACGCTCATCTTTATGACCAACCGCTATAATGCCTTTACCAAGTGCCAGTCACTGCACTGGTTTCCCATTCACTTTAGAATTCAATCTAAAGTTGTTTGTCTCACCCACAAAGCTCTCCACAGTGCAATCTCTTCTTATATGTCTTCCCTCACCTCTTTATACTCATGCTCAACATTCTGTCAACAATTTCAGATTAACATGCTGAACATTCCTTTTCCTGTCTCCAGGGAAGTTCTTGTGCGCACCAATTCTCTTTCAATCAGATTAATTCCCATATGCAGTTTTAAGCGTGTTCTAAAACATCCATTGGGTCGAGATATGAACCCCTTCCCGACCACCCCACATAGATTAACGTGCTGCAAAGCTGGTCCTTGTGCCTGCAGACCGTTAATCTACGTGCAGGGGCGTAACTAGGTAAGACTGGGCCCCATAGCAAACTTTTGACTGGGGGCCCCCCTCCCCTGGGTATCACACAAACCTCCCCTTGTAGATAGTGCCTCCCTATAGACTCCGCCACACAGCGCCCCCTGTAGATAGCACCATACAACCCACTGTAGATAGCGCCATACAAATCCCCCTGTAGATAGCGCCATACAGCCCCCTGTAGATAACGCCATACAGCCCCCTGTAGATAACGCCATACAGCCCCCTGTAGATAACGCCATACAGCCCCCTGTAGAAAACGCAATACAGCACCCTATAGATAACGTCATACAGCCACTTCTAGATAACGTCATACAGCCCCCCCTGTAGATAACGCCATACAGCCCCCTGTAGATAACGCCATACAGCCCCCTGTAGATAATGCCATACAGCCCCAAATCCCCTCTGTAGATAACGCCATACAGCCCCCCTGTAGATAACGCCATACAGCCCCCTGTAGATAATGCCATACAGCCCCCTTTAGATAACGCCATACAGCCCCCTGTAGATAATGTCACACAGCCCCCTGTAGATAATGCCATACAGCCCCAAATCCCCTCTGTAGATAACGCCATACAGCCCCCTGTAGATAATGCCATACAGCCCCAAATCCCCTCTGTAGATAACGCCATACAGCCCCCCTGTAGATAACGCCATACAGCCCCCCTGTAGATAATGCCATACAGCCCCCTGTAGATAACGCCATACAGCCCCCTGTAGATAATGTCACACAGCCCCCTGTAGATAATGCCATACAGCCCCAAATCCCCTCTGTAGATAACGCCATACAGCCCCCCTGTAGATAACGCCATACAGCCCCCCTGTAGATAATGCCATACAGCCCCCTGTAGATAACGCCATACAGCCCCCTGTAGATAATGTCACACAGCCCCCTGTAGATAATGCCATACAGCCCCAAATCCCCTCTGTAGATAACGCCATACAGCCCCCTGTAGATAACGCCATACAGACCCCCTGTAGATAACGCCATACAGCCCCCTGTAGATAACGCCATACAGCCCCCTGTAGATAACGCCATACAGCCCCCTGTAGATAACGCCATACAGCCCCCTGTAGATAACGCCATACAGCCCCCTGTAGATAACACCATACAACCCCCCCCTGTAGATAATGCCATACAACCCCCCTGTAGATAACGCCATATAACCCCCTGTAGATAACACCATACAGACCCCCTGTAGATAACGCCATACAGCCCCCCTGTAGATAACGCCATACAACCCCCCTGTAAATAACACCATACAACCTCCTGTAGATAACGCCATACAGACCCCCTGTAGATTACACCATACAGACCCCACTCTAGATAACGCCATACAGCCCCCCCTGTAGATTACGCCATACAGCCCCCCCTGTAGATTACTCCATACAGACCCCCCTGTAGATAACACCATACAGGCCCCCCCTGTAGATAACACCATACAACCCCCCTGTAGATATTGCCATACATATAGACCCCCCACCCACCCAAAAAAACGGCCTATAGTTTGTCCTACAAAAGACATGCATCCCCTATCCACAGGATAGGGGATACATGTCTGATCGCTGGCAGCGATAACGAGAACAGGGGACCGAAAGTCCCCCGAAGTTCTCATGACAAACCTCTGACTTCCGGCGTCTGTGCACAAGTCCTTTCAATGGAGCTGCCGACAGACCCCGGAAGTCCGAGGTTTGTCATGAGAACTTCTGGGGACTTTCGGTCCCCTGTTCTCCTTATCGCTGCCAGCGATCACACATGTATTCCCTATCCTGTGGATAGGGGATGCATGTGTTTTGTAGGAACAACCCCCTCAGTGGCGTCGGGCTGTAGCAGCCATGGCGGCTGCTAGCGGAGCCTCCGGCCATGAGAAGGGGGGCCCGTGCGGGCCCCGTAGCAGCCGCTACGGCTGCTATAACGGTAGTTACGCCACTGTCTACGTGTGCTCCTAACAGAGCACAGAGAAGCTCCCCGCTGCCCGGCATCTCCCAGTACAGGCTGCTACTAGCAGCATTAGTACTGGGGGAAAACCTCGGCTCGGATTACAGCGGTGATCCGAACCGATTAATCCCTTAATTGCGCCAGTCAATAGCGACCACCACATTTAAGTTGTTATAGCAACATCGGCACCCCGCTACGCGATTGCGGGGGCCGATTGTTGCAGGGGGCGATTGCTATGGCAACCGGAAGGCTAACAAAGTATTGCAGGGTATTATAACAACGATCCAACTATTAGATCTTCAAGTCCCTAGTGGGACTAAAAAAAAAAGTAAAAAAAGTTACAAAAAATTTACAAAAGTAAAATGTCAAAATAATAAAATTTAAAAAACGCCTTTTTTCCCTTATAAAGTCCTTTATTATTAGAAAAAAATAAATAAACTATGCATAATTGGTATCGCCGCGTCCGTACCGGCCTGAACTATAAACATATAATGTAATTTATCCCGCACGGTGACCGCCATAAAAAATAATAAAAAAACTATACCAGAATCGCTATTTTTAGTCACTTCAGCTCCCAAATAATTGTATAAATAGCGATCAAAAAGTTGCATGTACCCAAAAATTGTACAGATAAAAACTACAGTTTGTTCCGCAAAAAACAAGCCCTCACACAGCTTTCCTGATAGAAAAATAAAAAAGTTGTGGCTCTTAGAATATGGCGACACAAAAACGAAATAATTTTTTTAAAACCTTGATTTTATCATGCAAACACCATAAAACATAAAAAACCTATATACATATGTTATCGCCGTAATCGCATCGACCCACAGAATAAATTAAATATGTCATTTATAGTACGTGGTGAACGCCATAAAAATTAAGAATAAAAAGCAATAGAAGTTTTGACGGCCTAATTACACTAAATTCAGCAAAAAACCTATGGGATCAAAATGCTCACTATGCCCCTAGACAAATTATTTTTAGGGCTGTAGTTTCCCAAATAGGGTCAATTCTCTGGGTTGTACACTGTTTTTGTCCCTCAGGGGCTTTGCAAATGTGACATGGCACCAGGAAACCAATTGAGTAAACTTGAGCTCCAAAAGCCAAATAGCGCTCCTTCCCTCCTGAGCCCTGCCGTGTGTCTAAACATCTGTTTATTACCACATATGGGGTACTGCCGTATTCAGGAGAAATTGTTTTAAAAATATTGGGGCGCTTTTTCTTCTGTTTTGCTTGTAAAAATTTATAATTTCTACGTTTTATTGAAAAAAAATGTGATTTTAATTTTTACGGACTAATTCCACGAAATTCAGCAAAAAACCTGTAGGGTTAAAATGCTCTATGCCCCTTGATGAATTCCCTGAGGGGTGTAGTTTGCCAAATGGTGTCTTTTTGGGGGTGTTTCCACTGTTTTGGCACTACAAGACCTCTTCAAACCTGACATGGTGACTAAAATATATTCTAATAAAAAGGAGGCCCCAAAATCCACTAGGTGCTCCTTTGCTTCAGAGGTCGGTGTTTCAGTCCATTAGCGCACTAGGGTCACATGTGGGATATTTCTAAAAACTGCAGAATCTGGGTAATAAATATTGAGTTGCGTCTCACTGGTAAAACCTTTTGTGTTACAGAAAAAAATGGATTAAAATGGATTTTCTGACAAAAAAAGAAATTTGTACATTTCCCCTCTACTTTGCTTTAATTCCTGTGAAACACCTAAAGGGTTAAGAAAGTTTCTAAATGTTGTATTGAATACTTTGAGGGTTGTAGTTTTTAAAATTGGGTGACTTATGAGGCTTCTAATATATAAGGCCCTCAAAGCTACTTCAGAACTGAACTGGTACCTATGAAAATAGGTTTTGGAAATTTTCTTGAAAATCGAAGAAATTGCTGCTAAAGTTCTAAGCCTAAGCCTGCTCCGGTTCCTGCTCCCTCCAATACCGCATGCTCATCCCGAGCCCCACTTACCCGATCCGGACACTCTGCTGGCCATGGGCGGCGTCAGGTAAGTGCATCCCTTACCTCCCTCCGCGGCTGTCATCCCCGATGTGCGGCTGCATCCACTAGAGGGCGTGCTGACTCGTCATTTCTTAAATGGCCAGTGCGCGCCTTAATTCAAAAGACTTCCTATTTAAGGATCCTCCTTCCTCTCTTCCATGCTTGTTTAACCAAGTTCCCCGTGAGTTTCCCTGTACCTTGGTTTTCTGTTTCTTTCCCTTCTGCCTTGTCTGGATTTCCCGTTGTTGACCTCTGCCTGAACTTGACTATCCTTGCCTGCCGCCTGCCTTGACCCATTGCTATCCATACCCGTTACGCCGCCTGCCTTGACCTATTGCTTCCATACCCATTACAACGTCTGCTGCCTGTCCTGACTTCTGCCTTACCATCCGACCGCCTCTAACCCGCTGTGCAAAGTGTTGCCCTGTGTTCCAAGTACCATCTCCCAGATGACACAGATGATCCACAAACAAACCGGTGAGAACCGTTAGAAATAGTAACTATTTTGTGTGGTATTACTATCTGTTTTACAAGCAGATACATTTAAAATTAGAAAAATCATAATTTTTGCAAATTTTCTTTACATTTTGGTGTTTTTCACAAATAAGCAATGAATTTATTGACCAAATTTTTCCACTAGCATAAAGTACAATATGTCATTAGAAAAAAATCTCAGAATCGCTTAGATAGGCAAAAGCATTCCAGAGTTATTACCACATAAATTGACACGTCACATTTGAAAAAATGGGGCTGGTCCTGAAGGCCAAAATGAGCTCGGTCCTGAAAGGGTTAAAGATGTACAGTCCATAATTTGACTCCACTCCTTTTAACACCCCCTCTACTTTATTCTTCATAATCTATCACTTAATTTAGCAATATCTTTCACACTCCATGCACCGTAATGCATTTCATGTCTGTGTCTGCACAGACACTGGCTAGGTGACTGGGTCATGCAGCATACAGTTCTGTGTCTACTTTAATTTTGTTCAAACGATGGCTTGTACAAATCAAGCACTTTTACCTCTTTTGTCAACCCCGTTTCCTTGTAGATTGTAACCCCTGGCGTGCATGGCCCTAATTATTAATTACTTGTCTCTCTGTGATGTTGGATTTTATTTGTACATGTTTCTACTGAATTGGAAAGTGCTGCAGAATATGTTAGCGTTATAAATAAAGATGATGATTATATGACATGGCAGTATAACCTAGTGAAGTGAAATAGGCTCAATTACCTGATAGACTTGCTAAATGTTCTGCTAACTTTTTATTTGTGTCAACTATAATATTAATTTTTATTGCTGTGTGTGGATAATCTAGAAAACCTGTCTGTTTTACCTGTTGTATCTTATTATCTAGTAGGATTTTCTCTTCAGTTTATCTTTTGTTTGAACATTTTGTACAAAGAATGTATTCTCTCACAATAGAATCTGTTCCCATTGGAACTAAAAATTCCCTTATCTCAGGCAAAAATACTAGGAAATATTTTTTTTATCAGATTCTAATAAAAAGACTGTACTGTATAGGTGTTCATACACATGAGAGAATTGTCGACTGGAGGCTGTTTTGTCCAACAGCTATTTCACCTGACTCCACCATGCATTTATATTTTAATAGGAAGAGGGGAATAAGCCACTGCCAGGTGACACTGGAACTGGATTAACAAGATTGGACAAGGAGGCAGCACCTCCTAAAATATAACAGCCTTTAATCACCCATGCAACGTTTCAGTCCAACAGGACTATTTGTCTATTCTTGTTTGCCCAATATTGAGGAGAGGACCGTGGACCAGGTCCGATAGAGACGTGCACCCCATTGGGGGCCAGTGCTGTGGAATCTCTTTCCTTTGTCGACTGGAACTGGATTGTCTTTCGTGGGAACAAAGGATCAGGCATGTTGGATTTTCACCTTGGCATCGGCAGTCAGGGGTGAGTCAGAAAGCACCCAGTCACATTAGATTGTTGGCAAATCCCGCTAAATTATCTTTTAACACAACTATATGTTGCTTTATTTTCAATTATAGATGCATTAGGGCAATATAAAAAAAGGGGGTTGAAAAAAGTGTATATACCGTTTAAAAAATATATATATATATTAAATAGAGCCTAGGCTAGAATTGCATGTGCAGATCTAATCATTAAAAAGTTAATTATGAATTATTGAATTAGTAATCATAGTATTTATTTTAGCCCATATTAAAAAGTTCAAAAACAACAGTTGTAAAATAACCCTACATACAGATTTAGCCGTCTTTATCTTGACTTTTAACACATTAAATACAGTGTCGAGACTTTAACTTGACTATTTTAAACCCTTTGCGCTCAGCGACGTACTATTCCGTCATTGTAACCACATCATTCACGCTCCATGACGGAATAATACGTCACGGGAGGAACGGCTATTTCGGCCGTCTTCCCGACACATACAGGAGCTGTGACAGCTGCTGTTTCGTACAGCAGTTGTCGCAGCTCCTATAGCGGGGACCGATCGCTGTGTCCCCTCTGATTAACCTCTTAAAAGCCGCGTTCAATAGCGATCGAGGCTTCTTGGGGCTAAACCACCATCGACAGCCCGCTACATGATAGCGGGCAGCGATGGATGCTATGGCAACAGGACGCCTAACAATGGCGTCCGGCTATGCCATCTACGGAAGCCTAGTGGGTCCTGACAAAGTCAGGACCCACTATGCTTACTGTCAGCGAGTAGCTGACAGCTCTAATACACTGCACTACGCATGTAGTGCAGTGTATTAGAATTTCTATCAGGGCCTCCTGCCCTCAAGTCCCCTAGTGGGACAAAGTAATAAAGTTAAAAAAAGTAAAAATAAGTTGTGTTAAAATAAAAGTTTTAAAAGTAATAAAAGTAAAAATCCCCATTTTGTCCCTCATCAGTCTTTTATTATTAGTAAAAATAAATAAACAAATAAACTATACATAATTGGTATCGCCGCGTCCATAACGGCCTGAACTACAAGATTATTTCATTATTTATCCCGCGCGGTGAACGCCATAAAAGAAAATAATAATAATAAACCATACCAGAATCAAAATTGTTTGGTCACTTCACGTCCAAAAAAATTGAATAAAAAGAGATCAAAAAGTCGAATGTACCTAAAATTGGTGGTGATCGAAACTACAGTTTGTTACGCAAAAAGCAAGTCCTCACACAGCTTTTTTGATGGAGAAATACAAAAGTTCTGGCGCTTAGAATAAGGTAACACAAAAAGTTAATTATTTTTTACAAAAAGTATTTTATTGTGCAAACGCCATAAGACATAAAAAAACTATAAACATATGGTATTGCCGTAATCGTATCACCACGCAGAATAAAGTGAATATGTAATTTATAGCGCACGGTGAACTCTGTAAAAAAAATAGAATAAAAAACAATAGTAGAATTCTCTTAAAAAGAGAATAAAAACTAATCAAAAAGCTACATGCACCGCAAGAAAACTACAATGAATTCCTCAAGGGGTCTAGTTTCCAAAATAGTGTCAATTTTGGGGGGTTTCTACTGTTTTGGCACCACAAGACCTCTTCAAACCGGACATGGTGCCTAATAAAAATAAGACCTCAAAATCCCCTAGGTGCTCCTGTGCTTCTGAGGCCGGTGCTTCAGTCCATTACCGCACTAGGGCCACATGTGGGATATTTCTCAAAATTGCAAAATCTGGGCAATAGGTATTAAGTTGCGTTTCTCTGGCCCTTCCGACCCTGGTAATGCTAGGCTGCTGCTGCTTTATTTTATCTGGCTAGTTATGAAAAATAAATCACTGGAATAGGACTAGAGTTTCGTTTAAAATGTAACTTTTACTTGTAACATATTTAAAAAGTGTGTAAAATAAATGACACACCAGGACAAGACTGTTTACAAAAAAATCCTCCTTATTGTACAGGAGATATAGTGCTCCATGCAAAAAAAAGTCAATTCAATATTGGTAATATTATCATTTCTTTGCAGAGTAAAAGAAAATGCTCCAAATTGTTGCAAAACATGTGAGTAATCTATTTCCCAGGAGGATAAATATAAATCTCTGTGGGGTAATGACCCCTCCTACCCGTTCCGTAGTGTGTTAAAGTCCTGTTCCGTTCTTATGGTTGGGGACTGGGAAGCCTCACTTGTTTCTTTTATATGATTTTAGGCAATCAATCATTGCTTTCTCCCGACGCGTTTCCTTATGGCCAGAATTCCTCAGGGGAGATAAGGCCAGATAACCTCCTTGACAGGGGGCACAAATGAAGTTGGAGCTGTATTGAAGTTTAAATCTTCTGCAGTTATGAAAAAAAAAAGGGGAACCCCACGTCATTTTTAAAAAATAAATTATTAAAAAAAAAATTACGTGAGATCCCCTCCATTTTTCATAACCAGCCAGATACAATAAAACAGCAGCAGCCTAACATTACCAGGGTGGAAAGGGTCATGGTTTTTGGCCCTTCCAAGCCTGATAGTACAAGCCTGCGGCCACTCCAGTACTCTTCACTTCAGATGCTCGGGTACTGGATCGTACCCAGTTCTTCCCGGTACTCCTGGTGGCGGTGGGTACCGGGGTAACAATAGGGGGTTAGTGCTAACCTTTTTACTGGCTAACACTAAGCCCCTTCTTAGTAATGGACGCTCTCAATCAGACAGCTGCCATTACTAGGGCGGTAATGAAGTATTTAAAAACAGAGACATAAAAAATTTATTTTATTGAACTAACTCTTCCACACAATCCACTTTAACCATTTTATTAAAGAAAAAAAAAAAAGGAAAAAAAAATTTAATTAGCGAAGTAGTCCAACAAATCTACAACATAGTCCAAATGGTCCAGCGGAACCTGCAAAACAAAAATTAGTAGTATGAAAAATAAAAATAAAGACATTGTAATATGTGGGCATGGTAATTCTATGCGCACGTTTTATTCATCTCTCCCTGTGGGCTATGTGAGTGGTTCCCGGCCACTGATGGTTGGTTGACTCTGTTTGCCTATGGTCTTTTACATCTGACCTTACTGTCTGTATTTCCGTATATGGTTCATCCTTTTTATTCCGTAGTATGTTATTGTGTATTATATTCAATAAAGATTTTCTACTTTTGCATATAATTTCTTTAGGGGCTATGTTCCCTTGTGGTTCGCGTTTAGGTTGTCTACTTGTATAGAAGGGACCCCTGTTTACGCCATTGGTTTGGTTGGATATTTTTGTAGGTTCTTCGCTTTGTATCCTGTATACAGAGCAGCTGTATATAGCGCTGAGACCTGAATCCATTAGGTCGCCTATTATCGATCACATCTAAGTTATGAACTTAGATGTGATCGGTAACAGCTCGATCCTACAGGACCCGCTGTTAAGCTTTGGCCGAACGAGTTAAGGCAGGAATGTACCTCGTGAGTCTCGTCACTTCTCCTCTTCGCTCGACCGCTCCTCCTGCAGACCTGCTCCTCTCTGGCAGAGCGTGCTGCGTACAGCGTCAGAGAGGAGGAGGAGTGTTACAGACGTGCCCATCATGCGGCACAACTGCTAAGTCTGCATGCCCCCTCCCCCCCGGTCCAGTCTGTCCCTGGCTAAAAATGCCGCCCCCCATTTTCGGGTAGGTGGCGCCGCCTGAGGCTGTCGGCTCACCTCGCCTCATGGCACCCACTGCTGGACCAGGGTTACCACCTCTACCTGGATAATTTTTATACCAGCGTCCCACTCTTAGGCTATGTTCACACGGGGTCTTTTGCCGAGTTTTTTGACGCGGAAACCGCGTCGCAAAACTCGGCAGAAACGGCCCGAGAACGCCTCCCATTGATTTCAATGGGAGGCGTCGGCGTCTTTTTCCCGCGAGCAGTAAAACTGCCTCGCGGGAAAAAGAAGCGACATGCCCTATCTTCGGGCGCTTCCGCCTCCGACCTCCCATTGACTTCAATGGGAGGCAGGAGAAAGCGTGTTTTCTGCCCGCGGCGCTCAATGGCCGCGGGCGAAAAACGGCGCGATCATTGCTATTCACACGGAGTATTTTGGGGGAGGAATATCTGCCTCAAAATTCCGTTTGGAGCTTTGAGGCAGATATTCCTCCCCCAAAATACTCCGTGTGAACATAGCCTTAAATTGCCTCGCTTCCAGAAGTACTGTGGCATGCAGTAGTGCTAGAAGAAATCTGAGAGGCCTACCTAAGACTATAAGAAAGGGTGAGAGCAGGGCACATTCTAGCAGCAACATATTGTGTGTCATGTACAAGGACAAGAGAGATATATAGAACAAGACGTGGGTATTACTAAACCATACCTAGTATGAAAACCCAAAAATGCAATGAAAATATAGCACGGTGCCATTTCTGATAAGGATTTATGAAAAACAAAGAAAGGAAGAAAGAAAAAGAAACAAAATTATTCCAGAAATATAACTAGGCACTCTTGGGTTAATAGAAAATTATCAAAATATTTTATTTTTAACTCCAGATATCATCGGAAGTATAAATATATACATACACAAAATTTAAAAGAAAATCTCCTGGCCAGGAAAAGATAACATACAATTGGAACTTCTATACATAGACCAAGTCCCCTAAGGGATAAATAGCATTCATTATATATATATATATTTCTTAACAAGATTTTTTAAGAAAAGAAATTCAGTAAAACCGCTGGGTTGTGTTCACACTTGCGGTTTTTGACAATATATATTTTTTATCCTAAGAGTGGCCAAAGTTCCTATTCCAAGTAGTTGGTAATAATTTTTTGAAGAGAATCTTTTTATATGATATAGTTCTCGTCACAGGAAGATAGCCCTCGTATATATTAAGGAGACAGATTTTACAGCTGTTTTTTTTCCCCTCCATTTCGATAATCAGATCCTTGATTTTGTAAGGATCTATAGTGGCTAGCAGTCTATTCATAGACCCATGGGTCAATATGTAGCCTTCCCGATCTTTAAACTTGAAGATTATTGCTCAATAAAAGTTGGGCTTGCCGTATATGAAAAATCTAGAAAAAAACATCCCTCTTCAAGTTTAAAGATCGGGAAGGCTACATATTGACCCATGGGTCTATGAATAGACTGCTAGCCACTATAGATCCTTACAAAATCAAGGATCTGATTATCGAAATGGAGGGGAAAAAAAAACAGCTGTAAAATCTGTCTCCTTAATATATACGAGGGCTATCTTCCTGTGACGAGAACTATATCATATAAAAAGATTATTTTAAAAAAATTATCACCAACTACTTGGAATAGGAACTTTGGCCACTCTTAGGATAAAAAAATATATATTGTCAAAAACCGCAAGTGTGAACACAACCCAGTGGTTTTACTGAATTTATTTTCTTAAAAAATCTTGTTAAGAAAAATATATATATATAATGAATGCTATTTATCCCTTAGGGGACTTGGTCTATGTATAGAAGTTCCAATTGTATGTTATCTTTTCCTGGCCAGGAGATTTTCTTTAAAATTTTGTGTATGTATATATTTATACTTCCGATGATATCTGGAGTTAAAAATAAAATATTTTGATAATTTTCTATTAACCCAAGAGTGCCTAGTTATATTTGTGGAATAATTTTGTTTCTTTTTCTTTTTTCCTTTCTTTGTTTTTCACAAGAGAGATATCCTTGTATTGACAAAAATACATGGCCACACCAGTACCCATGTACATGTATGAGGTACCAGTACAAAAACCCCCAAACCAGACTGCATCCTGGACTACAATAGGTACATGGGAGGGGTGGACTTGTCAGATCAAGCCCTGAAGCCCCACAGCGCCATGCGGTGTGGTATAAGAAGCTGGCCGGGCACATCATACAGATGCCATTGTACAATTCATACGTGCTACGTCGATGTACAGGCCAGACGGGAACTTGCCTGGATTTTCAAGAGGTGGTTATCAAGAACCTAATCTTTAGGGACCAAGAAGGGGGACACACAGTACTTCTGGAAGCGAGAGGCCACATACATCGTACCAGGGCAATACTTTCCAGGAGAAGTTCCCCAAACTGGCAAGAAGGAAAAAAGTCAAAAGAGGTGCAAAGTCTGCTATAAGAGGGGAATAAGGAAGGACACAATATATCAATGTGACACGTGTCCCGAAAAAACAGGGCTCTGTATGAAAGAGTATTTTAAAATTTATCATACACCAGTACCCATGTACCTGTATGAGGTACCAGTACAGAGACCCCCAAACCAGACTGCATCCTGGACTACAATAGGTACATGGGAGGGGTGGACTTGTCAGATCAAGCCCTGAAGCCCTACAGCGCCATGCGGTGTGGTATAAGAAGCTGGCCGAGCACAACATACAGATGGCATTGTACAATTCGTACGTGCTATGTCAATGTACAGGCCAGACAGGAGCTTTCCTGGAATTTCAAGAGGTGGTTATCAAGAACCTAATCTTTAGGGACCAAGAAGGGGGACACCCAATACTTCTGGAAGCGAGGCTACATGCATCGTACTAGGGCAACACTTTCCAGGAGAGGTTCCCCAAACTGTCAAGAAGGGAAAAAGTCAAAAGAGCTGCAAAGTCTGCTATAAGAGGGGGATAAAGAAGGACACAATATATCAAGGTGACACGTGTCCCGAAAAACCAGGGCTATGTATGAAAGAGTGTTTTAAAATTGATAATACATCCCTTGATTTTTAATTTACCTCAGTTTTACTTACCCTGATGCACTCCGCAGAGCTTATCCCCTCATCTTTCCCTTCTGGGCCCTGCTGTGTGCCCAGGCAGCTGATAACAGCCACATTGAGGGTATTGCCATACCCGGGAGAACCCACATTACAGTTTATGGGGTGTATGTCTCCGGTCAAAATGCTCACTACACCTCTAGATGAATGCCTTAAGGGGTGTAGTTTTTAAAACGGGGTTATTTCTCGGGGGTTTCAATTGTACTGGTACCTCAGGGGCTTCTGCATACATGACTTCACACCAGAAAATCCCCAGTAGGCCAAATGGTGGTCCTTTCCTTCTGAGCCTTCCCATGGGCCCAAACGGCAGTTTATCGCCACAAATGGGATATTTCCGCACTCAGGAAAAATTGGGCAACAAAATGAGGTATTTTATTTCTTGTAAAAATTTGAAATATTGAGCCAAAATGACATCTTATTGGAAAAAATTTCATTTTTTTAAAATTAATTCACAGCTCAATTCAAATAAATTCTGTGAAAAAACTGTGGGGTCTAAATGGTCACAACACCCATAAATGAATTCCTTGAGGGGTGTAGTTTCCAAAATCGGGTGACTTCTGGTGGGTTTCCATTGCTTTGATACCTCTTTGGCTCTGCAAATGCGTCATGGCACCCGAAAACCAATCCAGCAAAATCTGAACTACAAAGAACACATAGTGCTCCTTCCCTTCTGAGGCCTCCCATGGGCCCAAACGGCAGTTTATTACCATGAATGGGGTATTGCCATACTCAGGAGAAATTGGGCAACACAATTGGGTATTTTGTTCCCTATGAAAATAAGAAATTTTGATGAAAAATTACATTTTATAGGAAAAAAAATTAATTTTTTAAATTTCACAGCCCAACTCAAATATGTGCTGTGTTAAAACTGTGTGGTCAAAATGGTAAAAACAATCATAAATTAATCCCTTGAGGGGTGTAGTTTCCAAAATGAGGTCACTTTTTGGGGATTCCTACTAGTTTGGCATCTTAACACCTCTTCAAAACTGGCATGCTGCCTAAAATATATTCTAATAAAAAAGGCTTGTGTTGCAGTCCACGAGCTCACTAGAGCCACATGTGGGAAATTTCTAAAAACTGCATATTCTGGGCAATACATATTTGGTAGTGTTTCTCTGGTAAAACCTTCTGTGTTACTGAAAAAAAGGGAATACAATTAAAATTGAGTAAGAAAAATGAAATTTGCAAATTTCACCTCCACATTGCTTTAATTCCTGTGAAATGCATAAACGGTTAAAACAACTTTCTAAATGCTGTTTTGAATACTTTGAGGGATCTAGTTTTTAAAATGGCATGATTTATGGGGTTTTCCAATACATAGGCCCCTCAAAGCCTCTTCAGAACTGAACAGGTACCTTAAAAAAAATAGCTTTTGAAATTTTCTTAAAAATATGAGAAATTGCTGTTCATGTTCTAAGCCTTGTAACGTCCAAGAAAAATAAAAGAATGTTCAAAAAACAATGGCAATCTAAAGTAGACATATGGGAAATGTGAACTAGTAACTATTTTGGGTTGTATAACCATCTGTTTTACAAGCAGATACATTAAAATTCAGAAAAATACTATTTTTTCTAAATTTTCTCTAAATTTTGCAATTTATCGCAAATAAACACTCAATATATCGACTAAATTTTACCACTAACATAAAGCCCAATGTCTCAAGAGAAAACAATCTCAAAATCGCTTGGATAGGTTTAAGCATTCCGAAGTTATTACCACATAAAATGAAATATTATTATTAGACAAAATAGTCTCACAGGACATAGGAATGTAAGGGTGGGAAACAGAGGTAGCAACCACCCACTTTATTGAAGATAAAGACTCCAAATAATTACTATATAAACAAGAGAAGCAAGAAGTCCATGAATATCAAAAGAAGTTGAAAAATAGAACATCTTTATTACAAGTCAAAAACATGAGAATCTAAAACAGGTCTTTATAACTGGATCACAGTATGACACAGTATATCACAGATATAGGTAAACAATGTATATTATACCAAGGAACACATCTATATTGTATCCTAAACCAGCAAGGTATGCAAGGTATTCAAAAGTAGAAGGTATATGTCAGGTAAAACAAGCAATGGAGTATATTTCAAAAGTAGAGGGTATATGTCAGGTAAAACAAGTAGTGGAGTTGAAGTCTACACCTATCAAGCATAGACGACGTAAATAATGTCTAAATGACCTGACATAGCCTCCATAATGCGCTTACCCTTGAAAAGGCTACACGCGAAACGCGCGTTGGGCGCTACCACTACACTACGGAAATATGGGTAAGCACATTATGGAGGCTATGTCAGGTCATTTAGACATTATTTACGTCGTCTATGCTTGATAGGTGTAGACTTCAACTCCACTACTTGTTTTACCTGACATATACCCTCTACTTTTGAAATATACTCCATTGCTTGTTTTACCTGACATATACCTTCTACTTTTGAATACCTTGCATACCTTGCTGGTTTAGGATACAATATAGATGTGTTCCTTGGTATACTATACATTGTTTACCTATATCTGTGATATACTGTGTCATACTGTGATCCAGTTATAAAGACCTGTTTTAGATTCTCATGTTTTTGACTTGTAATAAAGATTTTCTATTTTTCAACTTCTTTTGATATTCATGGACTTCTTGCTTCTCTTGTTTATATAAAGTGAAATATGTCAGATTTCAAAAATGGGCTCTGAGCCTTAAGGCCAAAACAAGGCTGTGTCCTTAAGGGGTTAATGTCTTTTCAATGGATTTTGTTGTGTGATATCACGCTGCAGCAAGTTATCAGAGTAAAGATAAAGATGGCTAAATTTGTACACCTTAGCACTTCTCACAACTCTTTATTTAACCATATTTAATTCAGTCTTTAGCATACTGTACATTGCCGAAACCTCATTTATACTTGGATTTCTTAAGAGTCAAATAAGTTTGTTTAACCTGTTTTATATGCCAGGGGCAAGATTATCCCCAAAGCTCATATAACACTATTTATTTGTGTGGAGTATTGTAGCAACTCAATCATCTCTTCTCAGTTTATAGGGTATATGAAAAAGAAGCAGATTTCAATGTGTTTAATACCTTCTAGCTATTACAATTCTCATTTTGTACATTTCCATTTTTTTAGATTGTTAAAATGAACTAGCTTAAAGGGAGTATAAGATGCATTTATATGTATTTGAAATGGATACTAAAATAATAACTATGAGACAGCTAAGTATGGCCTGCACAGGCCTTTAAAGAAATACTTCAGAGTGCAGGGCGCAATTCCCATTCACTTCTTCCATAAACAGGGCAGGTTTTATGTAAAATTCAATATGTATGCAAATAAGCCTCAATGTGTTTCAGATTTGACTCATTATATTCAAATTAGTTATGTGGCCATGTGTTCAGAATTTACTTTCTAAACCTCATATTTAGCTTGTTCTGCTTCCATGCAAAAATAATGCATTCATCAACCAAGCACAATAAAAGCCTATAACAAGCATCACATATAAATTACAAAATAACTTTCTAGGTACTTTTTTTTAATGATATACTGGTACTTGTGTACCATCCTCAATAGGATTTACTTTGATAAAGTGATATTTAAAAAATAGCTTTAAATGAATATAATAGATTTTAAAGACTACAATATTGTACTGAAAATTGTATAGAAAGACTCCAGGACCTTCTGGCTTAATAATATTGGAATGTTGTTATAGCTCATTTAAAAAGTAGAATGTGGTTGCTGGCAGAACAATAAAACATGGCAAAAATGGCAACAGCCAGGAGTGGAGTACTCTTACATTATATATGGATAGGCAGAACTTTCCCTTCTCTACTTACATCACTGAGGTTGAGTCGCCATGTTAAGCCTTCCTTACCACCAAGCTGCTTATTTGAGAGTTTCAAAGTAATGTGTACTATATACACACTAACAGTCTCGGAGCTGTAGACACAAATAAACTGAGACCGTACACAGATAGCGGTGTGACAGATTATAGTTCACCATTCCAACTTTTGATATTTAAGTCGTGTCCTTCCCCACTTGTGTAGTCTCCTACTTCGATGTTGACTAGCAAATGCTGGCTCTCCTCTAAACCGCCTGAAGTACGGATCCCTATTAGGACCAAAAATCTTCACCTGACTGTAGCGAACTACTGGGAAGTTGACAGACACCAGCATAAGCGGATCATCGGACCTGGTTTTCCTTATGGGATGCTTCGCAGCACGGGGGGAATTGTAGGGAGAAAAAGGGAAGAGAAAAACAACTATCTGGAATCTGTGTAAAAGGTATTTTCTGCGCTTTAATAATTAAAACTTACAAGATACAATCTTGATAAAAAGCATATCTTCTCACCTGATGTAGTAAAACTCCAGGGTCACACACAACTAGTTTTATCCATGCTGGCTTCGAGAGCTGTTCTTTTAAAATAATTGCTCATAACTTGCTCAAAATTTATCGTTTTTCAAAATAAAAACCACGGTTGTTATCTACATTACAGCGCCAAACAGATTATGTAGGAGATAGGGCCCTTATAATGTGGTGACAGAGCCTCTTTAACCGGTTAAGGACTAGGCTGTTTTACAGCTAAATGACCAGAGCAAATTTCACAATTTTGCTATGCGCTTCTTTAGATGACTATAACTCAGCAGGTGAATAAAGTTCATCTTTGAATTTTACACTATTTTTAAAGGACAGATAGGGCTTTGTTTTAGTGGCATTTGTCAGTATATATCATATTTTTTTTTTTCTCTAAAGTGGGCAAAATTGGAAAAAAATGCAAGAATTTAACAATTGCGTCGGTTTATGCTAGCATTTTTCACACACGGTATGAACCACGGCCAAATTAATCTCCTTTCACATTCTTCCACTTCTCCCATGCATATGGATACCAAATATGTGTGCCTTATTCACTGTGCGGGCATGTGCCAGGGCTTGGCATAAAAGGAGGCTTTTTGGCCTTTTCGGTCCAGGAATTTTGCATTTGATTTTATAGCCGTATACTGTTTTCTGGGGGGCCTAATGCTGCTGAAACATTAGAAACACCCCATAAATGACTTCATTCACACAAGTAGACCCCACAAGGTTTCCTTCAAGGGGTTTATCATATTTTTAGCAAGTCCAGTTTTCTTCTGAAAGTTTCTTGAATAAGATGGAACAAAATAAAATCAGCACTTTTTTAGCAAATGTGTCAGTTTAGGCTAGTATTTTTCACACACGGTATAGACCACGGCCAAAATTCATCTCCTTTCACGTTCTTCCACTTCTCCCGTGCATGGGGATACCAAATATGTGTGCCTTATTCACTGTGCGGGCATGTGCCAGGGCTTGGCATAAAAGGAGGCTTTTTGGCCTTTTCGGTCCAGGAATTTTGCATTTGATTTTATAGCCGTATACTGTTTTCTGGGGGGCCTAATGCTGCTGAAACATTAGAAACACCCCATAAATGACTTCATTCACACAAGTAGACCCCACAAGGTTTCCTTCAAGGGGTTTATCATATTTTTAGCAAGTCCAGTTTTCTTCTGAAAGTTTCTTGAATAAGATGGAACAAAATAAAATCAGCACTTTTTTAGCAAATGTGTCAGTTTAGGCTAGTATTTTTCACACACGGTATAGACCACGGCCAAAATTCATCTCCTTTCACGTTCTTCCACTTCTCCCGTGCATGGGGATACCAAATATGTGTGCCTTATTCACTGTGCGGGCATGTGCCAGGGCTTGGCATAAAAGGAGGCTTTTTGGCCTTTTCGGTCCAGGAATTTTGCATTTGATTTTAGAGCCGCATACTGTGTTCTGGGGGGCCTAATGCTGCTGAAACATTAGAAACACCCCATAAATGACTTCATTCACACAAGTAGACCCCACAAGGTTTCCTTCAAGGGGTTTATCATATTTTTAGCAAGTCCAGTTTTCTTCTGAAAGTTTCTTGAATAAGATGGAACAAAATAAAATCAGCACTTTTTTAGCAAATGCGTCAGTTTAGGCTAGTATTTTTCACACACGGTATAGACCACGGCCAAAATTCATCTCCTTTCACGTTCTTCCACTTCTCCCGTGCATGGGGATACCAAATATGTGTGCCTTATTCACTGTGCGGGCATGTGCCAGGGCTTGGCATAAAAGGAGGCTTTTTGGCCTTTTCGGTCCAGGAATTTTGCATTTGATTTTAGAGCCGCATACTGTGTTCTGGGGGGCCTAATGCTGCTGAAACATTAGAAACACCCCATAAATGACTTCATTCACACAAGTAGACCCCACAAGGTTTCCTTCAAGGGGTTTATCATATTTTTAGCAAGTCCAGTTTTCTTCTGAAAGTTTCTTGAATAAGATGGAACAAAATAAAATCAGCACTTTTTTAGCAAATGCGTCAGTTTAGGCTAGTATTTTTCACACACGGTATAGACCACGGCCAAAATTCATCTCCTTTCACGTTCTTCCACTTCTCCCGTGCATGGGGATACCAAATATGTGTGCCTTATTCACTGTGCGGGCATGTGCCAGGGCTTGGCATAAAAGGAGTCTTTTTGGTCCAGGAATTCTGCATTTGATTTTATAGCCGCATACTGTTTTCTTGGGGGTGTAATGCTGCTGAAACATTAGAAACACCCCATAAATGACTTCATTCACACAAGTAGACCCCACAAGGTTTCCTTCAAGGGGTTTATCATATTTTTAGACAGTCCAGTTTTCTTCTGAAAGTTTCTTGAATAAGATGGATCAAAATAAAATTAGCAATTTTTTAGCAAATGCGTCAGTTTATACCAGCATTTTTCACACACAGCATAGGCCACGGTCAAAATTAATCTCCGTTCACATTCTGCCACTTCTCCCGTGCACGGGGATACCAAATATGTGGCCTTATTTATCACATAGAGATGTAGGAGGGCGGAGGATAGAAGAAGATTATTTCACAAATCGCTTTTTTTCAAAGCTGGTTTTACAAAACTCAACAGAGTTTCTATAACACTTCCAAAATATCTGCTCTTGAAGCAGAAATCCCAAAATATTCATCTAGGGGTATAATGGGAATTTATTTTTGGGGGTTTTCTAAAATAAGACAGCAGATGAACTTTAGAAAACATCAAACATGACATCCACCCCCCACCCATTCCCTCCCTCACCCTTGGAGTAAAATCATGGGAAAAATAAAAACGTAATGTAGGGCAAATATATTTTCAACAAATTAACTAAAATCTAATAATTCAGAACAGTGTGGTATTTTTTAAAACATGGCTCAATGCACAGGCCTGGTTGCGAGGGACATGAGGGACAGAAATATCGGGAATCTTTGCGGTGCCCGTCTTTTCTGCAGACGCGGCACTTTTTCTGGGGCTTGCTTCTGGTTGCTGTTGGGGGAATCCGACTGATGAAGTGTCTTTCAGTCAGTCGCGTGACATCCTCAGACTGGGGGCATTCTCGGGTGTCCTGAACATCAAAAATGAGGCCTTCAATAATTTTTTCCTGGAAATCCAGGTATGTGTCTCTGCCTCTGTTTTTTTTGTAGAGCACAAATGAATTGTGGATTGCCACCTGTAACAAATAAATGGCCACCTTTTTGTACCAGGTTTTAGTTTTGCGTTTTACTAAATAGGGCTGTAAAACCTGGTCGCTTAAATCCACCCCCCCATGTACTTGTTATATTCGGACACGCTCACTGGTTTGTGCTTGTCCGATGTTGCCCCTCTTTCCCTCACTGCCACTGTTCCTGCGGTATGAATCGTGCTTAGCACATACACATCTTTGCGATCCCTGAACTTGACCGCCAGCAATTCTTCAGATGCATAAGCACAGGAGTCCCCCTTTACCATGCGCTTCCCCACTAATTGCTGTGGAAAACCAATTCGTTTTTTGCGCATGGTACCACATGCCCCAGTCCTTGCAGCATGCAAATGCCTAAACAGGGGCACACTCGAATAAAAATTATCACAGTACAGGTGGTACCCCTTGTGAAGCAGAGGCTGCATTATCTCCCACACGATCTTACTGCTGGTGGAAAGATCAGGGGGGCATCCAGGAACATTTATTGTGCGGTCCCGCCCTTCATAAATCCTGAAGGCGGTGGTATATCCTGACCCGCTTTCACACAATTTGTAGAGCTTAACGCCATATCTTGCCCTTTTGGAAGGTAGATATTGGCGAAAGCTAAGTCTGCCATGAAAGTTGAGGAGGGATTCGTCCACACTTACATTCTGCTCAGGGGTGTAGAGTTGCAGAAATAAATTATTCAGGGAATTTATTAGCGGTCTTATTTTGAACAACCGATCCCGGTTTGCATTGGTACTTGGGGGGGCCTGTGCGTTGTCATTGAAGTGGAGGAACCTCATTATTGTCTCATAACGAGACCTGGGCATTACTGCAGAATATACTGGGGTGGCTTGGGCGGGTCTTGTTGACCAGTAAGACCTAATGGAGGGCTTTTTGACAATACCCATATTTAGGGTGAGCCCCAAAAATGTTTTTAATTCCTGCAAATTGGTGGACGTCCAATCTCTGGCATGGGTGGATGAAGGTTTCTGCCTTATATATTGCGTGGCATATAAATTTGTTTCGTGGACAATCTGATTTAGGATGTCGTCCGTTATAAATAAATGGAAGTAATCCATTTGGACAAAATTTGTATTGTCCACGGTTATGCCAGGAGTGGCCGTAAATCCGTGGATTCTAGGCCCAAAAGATGGGGCAGGTGCCCATACAAGAGCCTGGACTGGAGGGACCAGGCTGTCCCGTGCTACAGCGCTACTTGGCCCTGCGCTTTCATGTTCTGCAGTTTCGACTGCATCAGGGACAACGTCCCCTGAAGATGAACCTGAAGTGACGCTGTCATCGTCACTACCTAAAACAGGTTCCATCTCGGACGCCATCTCTGATGCGGTCTCCGACTCAGACCACAGCATGGCGTATGCCTCCTCGGCGCTAAACAACTTCCTCGCCATAACGTAACTAACACTAACACTAACTAAACAAATTTTTTATTTTTTTATTTTTTTTTATAAAACACACAAACTAACTGCTATATATATTTACACTACCGCTAACAAAAAAATAAACCGCTATTGGTATATATATTATATATATGTGGATATATATATAATTATATACTCCCTACCTGCCTATTCTAATAGAATAAAAGAAAGAAAGGTAGATAGATAGAAAAAAAGATAGATGGATAGATAGATTGTATAGATAGATAGAAATCTATCTATACAGAGAATGTTTTATAGTGTAACTGTATTTTTTTGTAACTGTAACTGTATTCTTCTGGCAGCAATTCTCCCGAGTCTCTTCTTCTCCTCAAACTGAAACAATGTTTGAGGAGAAGAAAAGAGGCAGGAGATTTACTGCCAGAAAAGTCAAAATAAAACAAATGTGGTCGCTGTGATAGGTTTTCACAGCGACCACATGATCAGGGACCATCAGATTGGTCCCTGATACTCTGCCCAGTGCCCAGAGCTGTTGGTAACAGCGTGGGCACCGGGCTGTGTGCACGCGATCGCGTGCACACTGTTTTATAAGCAGGAATGCATGTGATCGCTGTGATTGGTTGTCACAGCGACCACATGTTCAGGGACCATCAGATTGGTCCCTGATACTCTGTCCAGTGCCCAGAGCTGTTGGTAACAGCGAGGGCACAGGGCTGTGTGCACGCGATCGCGTGCACACTGTTTTCTATGCAGAAATGCATGTGATCGCTGTGATTGGTTGTCACAGCGATCACATGTTCAGGGGCCAAAAGATTGACCCCTGACATTCTGGCCAGTGCCCATGGCTGTTAGCAACAGCCAGGGCATAGAGCTGTGTGCACGCGATCGCGCGTGCACAGTCTCTGAAGTGCGGCCGTATATATACTATACGCCGGACTTTAGAGACCCTGACCGCTGGCCGTATATTTACGGCCAGCGGTCGGGAACCTGTTAAGGAACTGCTTTCCTCTTTTAAGCCCCAGACTATGCAAATAAATGATGCAATTGTTTAATGGATTAGAATTAATCTGGTAAAAATGTGGTTTATGCCTAAAATAATTTATTATATCCATACAATCCCATTGAATGTCCCACTATCATTAATAGCTGACATCCAAAGCACACTTCTTAAATTTGTGTGGGCAAATAAAAGAGCTAGAATTTCCAAAACCTTTTTGACTACCATACTTCAGGGGAGGAATGGGAGCCCCCAATGTCTACTACTATTATTTGGCAGCGGCATTAGCGCCGATCAGACAATATTGGCACTCGGACATTACTGCCCATTGGAAATCAATTGAAAGGGAGTTTGTTCCTCAGTCTGATATCAAGGCACCATTCTTAGTACAATAGTGGGGGCTCAGGTCGCTAAAGGTATGATACCTACCACTAAACATATGTGTCAAGCATGGGGTAAAGCTCTTTTGCTATACAAAATATACGATTTTTCTTTAAAAAATTATCCTCTTGGATATATCCAATTGAATCCCAAATTTCGATCTAACATTATGGATACAGTCAGGTATTACGCGTATATCTGACTTGTATAACCACTCACAATTATACTCCTTTACTGACATACATAATAGTTTTGGAATACCCAAGCATCAGTTATTTGCCTTTTTGTAGATTCAACATTTTATACATAGACATCAACCTACCTCTTCTGCAATGGGTACTACTTACGTATTCCAAAGATTTCTAGATTTAGAGAAGTCTCCCTTAACCCCTTAAGGACACGGACAATTTTGGCCTTGAGGACAGAGCAATTTTTTTTACATTTCCCCTCTTTGCATCCCGACGCTCATAAATCTTTTATTTTTTGTACGACGTAGTTGTATGAGAGTTTGTTTTTTGTGGGACGAGTTGTACTTTATGTAGGTACAATTTTTTGGTACAAATACATTATCGTTAAATTTCTATACATTTTTATTTTGGCGAAAATTCAGAAAAAAAGCAGTTCTGCTGCAGTTTTAATATTTGTTTTTTTACACCATACACTGATCATCATAAATAATGTTATACATTTGTTGTACAGGTTCTTACGGTCGTGGCGATACCAAATATGTCTATATTATTTCATGTTTTGACTTATATTTTAAAAAAGTTTATTTATTTTAAAAAAATTGTGTTTCTGTGTATTTTTTTTACTTTTTATTTATTTATCATTATTATTTTTTTACATTCATTTAACTTTTTTTTTTAATCCCATAAAGGGATCTATCATTTTGGTTTTTATTTTGTAACTGTAATGTACTGGCATAGATCTATATGCCAGTACATTAGCCTGTGTACTGATTGTACACAGGCAGTTGTTAGGGCATACCTCAGTATGCCCTAACAACAGGAAATATGTTCAGACAGCCCTGGGGTCCTTCAATGGACCCTGCGCTGTCTGGCCATATGAATTGTAGGCTTTGATCGAGTCACAGTTATCTTCTGTGATGCGATCAATGTGAAGTCCCCCCTTTTTGAACGCCGCGATCAGCTTTCATCGCGGCGTTCAAAGGGTTAACGGCGGAGAGAAAATGTTTCTCTCCTCTCCGCTGTCAGAGCGGGGCCGTGGCTGTGTATTACAGCCATTGCCATGGTCTCGATTGCGGGCACAGGCGGCTGTCACACAGGACGAGTATGCTCGTCCTGATGCGCGAAGTGCTCGCCGCTCAGGACGAGCATACTCGTCCTCTGTCGGCAACCAGTTAAAGGGGCTGGCCTCGGCCTACCTCACTTTAGCTAACCATACACCCTTTACTAAGCAGAAATATAAATGCCAGTGGGCGTCGGACATGGGGCAGACTTTCCTTGAAAACGACAGAGAAATGGCTCTTTTCTATACTACAAGGACCCACTTGGCCGCTCTGCCATATCGGAGAGGCAGCTTACCAGGTCTCAGTCTATTCAAAAGTCTATAGCAGTTCGTAACACTCGGGTACCTGAACTAGTCCAGACAGTGGTTGTGGCTTCAACACGGATGGAGGTCGGTGCAGCAGGTGGTGCCAGATGTGGCAGACAGTACAGGATGTGGCAGAACACACTGGACATGGCAGAAGATACTGGACGTGGCAAATGACAGCAGGTGCAGTAGGACACGACTCTAACACTAGTAGGCACAGGAACAAGAACACAGCACGGGATACAGGAACAGGTAACAGGGCACGGGTAACAACTGGAACGGGAAACACTAAGGGACCATTTGCAAGACAGACTTGGGATATACTAACAACGCTCAGGCAAGGATCAGAAGGGCTGGGGCCTTCTTATAGTCCAGGAAATCATGTGAATTGATGATGATGATTGTTTTGATGTGTGCACGCTGGCCCTTTAAGAGCGTGCGCGTGCATCCTGCGGTTCACAGCGGACCAGAGCGGAAGTGAGATGGGGTCCAGCGCTCACAGATCCATGTCTGTCGGCGTCAGGAGGTGAGTAAACACGACAGCCCGCAGCCATGGAAGCTACAGTATCCCCCCAAAATACAACAATAATAGACTACTATACAACTATACTACATTCATATACTACTAAAAATAGAGTGTTCTTACACTTCCAATATGAGCTTCATTACGCTACATCGAAAAGGTCGACAAAAACATGCTTGACCTACTGGGCTCGTTGGACAAACCTGCCTCATGTATGTTTACTCCTCCGAAAACTTTCCATCAGTTTATGATAGTAGTAGTCAAAAAAGAATAAGTCGGCACTGCTGCAATGAATAGTCCTCCGGACGTTTGGCAGATCACTGCCTAGGTAGCGTACACACTGTTCCGTTATGTGTCAAAGGAGGTGCTGGCTCAGCAAGAAAAGTTCATATGTATCACAATGTGTGAAGAAAGAAATAGAGCCGCACTCACCGTACCTGACATTTTCATATGTTTTATTTCTCAAAATGAAGTGGGGGGAGAGACGGGGTAATACACAGATTCACAGGCAACAGCTATTTCGCGTAGACACGTTTTCTCAAGCCTTCTCAAGTACTTACATATCCATGCCTATTTGTTTATGATGTCTCCGTACCTCCTTTCTATTTTTTTATTTTCTACTATGTTGTATTACTCTATACTGTTTTGTACGGCTGTATACCTTCAATACGCTGTTATTTTGATATCGTTATGTACGGATTAGAGACAATGTACTGTTCCTGTTTCATATTGCATGCATTTTACTGCAATTTTTGTATTGTTATGTTTTTTCTTTTTCAATACTAATAAAAAACTATTGACCACAAAATACAAACCCTTATGTTGATAGAAAATAAAAAAGTTATGGCTCTTGAAAGGTGGGGATAGAAATTAAAAATAAAAGCTGTCTGCAGTGGCAGAAGTTAAAAAGTAGAATGTGGCTTTTATCCCTGGCTGAACAGTAACATGGTAAAAATAATAAGGAAAAGCTTTTTTTCTGCTGGGATCTGTTTTCGTACATAAAGTTAATGGCCATTAAATGGGATATTTTGAAAAAGTTAAAATTCACTGTATAAAAGAATACTACTTAAACCATGGAACAGTCTTCAAAGGTGAGTGGCAATGCCCAATGTCCAGAACTGGCTTCTATTTGTACTAAGTCTGCTTCAAACCATTGTTATAATAATGTTGACATGAAACCAAAAAATAAAAATAAACGAGGAATCATTCATTTTAGACTGTACAGTAAGAAGTGTCTGTCTTTCCATGATCTATTCAGAATATTCTATAACACATTTTTATTATCTTTTTCGTCATGAGGTAGCTTTCGGGAGAAACAATATTGTATTTCTTCATTTCCTCTCATTAATCAATTGCCAATTATTGTAATCACATATCATACTGAGCACTTTCATTATTCTGAACCTTAAAAGATTAGTTTAGATGATATACAAGATTATTCTCTTTTTTATAAAACTGCACTAATATTTTATCTTTCAAGGGTGTCTTAAATATTTATTTTCTTGAAGCAATATTACTAACAATATTATAATAGTAATACATAAGCACATTATTTACTGCATCAAGTGCTAAGAGCATGTGCCAAACTGGGCACTACAATAAAGGGAGCGTCATAAAGGGAATTATATAATTGTATTTTTAAAGTTGACTGCATTTCTGTTATTAGAATATAGCTGGTAGCAAGTTACACAGATGGGATAGGAAACTAACAAACAAAATAAAAGTAAATTAAAAGGGTTGTCTTATCTGAATAACCCTTCTTCTAAATGAGGACCGGCTGGCGATAAGCTTCTCAGTGCAGGTTTGATAGCTGAAATCACCAGCGGCCAGCCTTTATCACAGAGAGAATCTATGGGTGGCCACACATTTCCCCTGCAGCAGGCATGTATTACATTATTACCTGTATATTATCTGGCTAATAGAGGAGAATACCTCTTAGTAGGACTTATGGACAAAGCTAATCCTAATAGGACAATACCTTTGAGTTTTACCTTCTACATTACTAGGCTGTGTTGTTCTAAATCTAAAAAAAAATAATTAAAGATTGCTTGTCTTTTAAGTAGATACAACACTTTGTCAAAGAGTCATTTAAAGTGGTTCTGACATATTTGTAGAAAAATAAATCCAAAGAAAAGGTATTTATCAAGAAACACTAAAAACATATCTCCATATTTCTTTATAGAGCGGTGCAATATGATGTCAGACATCACCTTTTCGTATACCGATGTATACCAGCACGATGGAGGCCAAAACAACCCTCTATTGCCCGCCTTTGTTGTAACAGAGCCCTATGGACATGTTTAGCATGTACATAGGGAGCTTTCCTGGCATACATAGGGTAGAAAGTGATGTGAATTAGGGTATGTTCACATGCTAAAGTAAAAACGCCTGTAAAATACGGAGCTATTTACAATGGAAAACAGTCTCTGATTTTCAGCCGTTTTTTAAGTAGCTATTGTTTTTTGATGCGATTGTTTGGAGCTGTTTTTCTATTGATAAAATAAAAAACGACTCCAAAAACGGCTCAAAAAGTGACACAAGCTCCTTTTTACAGGGGCATTTTTGTACGTGCCGCTTTTTCAAACCGCTGCGTAAATAAATGCCCCGTCTGAATGAGACGCCATTTTTCCTATTGAAATCAATAGGCAGATGTTTGGAGGCGTTCAGCTTCCATTTTTTCAGGTATTTTTCGAGGCGTTTTTTTTTCCAACAAGATGTCGTTTTAGATCAACATTTTCCATTTTTACAAGGAATAGAGAAGAAAAAGCACCCCAACATTTGTAAATAAATTTCTCCCGAGTACGGTAACACCCCATATGTGGTTATAATTAGCTGTTTACATATATGTGAGCATTCAGAAGAAAAGGAGCCATATTTATCTTTTGGAGCGTAGACTTTGCTGGAATGGTTTGCGGACGCCATGTTGCATTTGCAAAACCACTGATGTACCAAACAAAAGTGACCCCGTTTTAGAAACTACACCCCTAAAGGCATTTATCAAGGGGTGTAGTGAGAATTTAGACTCCACAGGTGTTTTTCAGAAATGAATACGCTGTGGATGGTGCAAAGTGAAAATTTAAATTTGAACTGCCTATTCACCGCACAATATGTTGTGCCCCTAGAGAATCTTACCCCATAAATTGTTAAGCGGGTTCTCCCAGGTATGGTAATGCCTTACTTGTGGCCATAAATTGCTGTTTGGGCACACTGTAGGGCTAAGAAGGGAAAGACCGCCATTTTGATCATGGATTTTGCTTGGTAGTAGTTCTGTTTGGGGTTTTGCTGGTATTTCAGTTTATAATGTGGTGGCATATGTAATCTGTGCGGAGTACATCAGGGCATAATAAGAGGGTATAATAATGGGGTAAATAATACAATTATCCATAGATGTGTGTTACGCAGTGAAGCGATCCGTTATGCACAGGCCGGTGTCGCACTGATAAACGGTTTTCTTTCTTATCCCCCTTTTGTAACGCTCTGGACCTTTTGGGGACTTTTTCTCCTTCGTAGTTTGGGAAATATTGCTGGGAAAGTTTTGCGCTGGTATAATACGGGTGCCCTCTCTTCCAGCGGATGTGCTATGTCCCTTAGGGTATGTTCACACGGCGGGGGTCCGTAACGGCTGAAATTACGGGGATGTTTCAGCCTGAAAACATCCCCGTAATTTCAGCCGTACCGGCATGTGCAGGCGCTTGAACGCCGCGTCAATTACGGCCGTAATTAGCGCTGCTATTCATTGGAGTCAATGAATAGCGGCTCCAATTACGGCCAAAGAAGTGACAGGTCACTTCTTTGACGCGGGCGTCTATTTACGCGCCGTCATTTGACAGCGGCGCGTAAATATACGCCTCGTGTGAACAGACAAACGTCTGCCCATTGCTTTCAATGGGCAGATGTTTGTCAGCGCTATTGAGGCGCTATTTTCAGACGTAATTCGGGGCAAAAACGCCCGAATTACGTCCGTAAATAGGCCGTGTGAACATACCCTTAACTTCCTAGTACCTCAATACTAGGGCCCTGAAACTGAAGGAATGTTCGCCTCCGGCCTGCGCATTGAGATGTTTTGTCATCACCGCATTACTAGTGCCGTAACTTTTTTGTTTTTCAGTTGATTGAGCGGTGTGCGGGCTTGTTTTTTGCAAGACGGGCTGTAGATTTTATTGGTACCATTTTAGAACACAGACGACTTTTTGATCACTTTTTATTTCATTTTTTGGTAAAGGAAATTACCAAAAACAAGCAATTCTGGAATAGGTTTTTTTTGTTTGTTTTTTTTCGGCATCCACAGTGCGCCATAAATTACATGTTAGCTTTATTCTGCGGGTCTATACGATTATGACGATACCAAATTTATATATTTTTTTTTTTATGTATTGCAGCTTTTGCACAATAAAATCACTTTTTTTATAAAATCATTTGTTTTCTGTGTCGCCATATTCTAAGACCCATAACTTTTTTGTTTTTCAGTTGATTGAGCGATGTGCAGGCTTATTTTTTGCGAGACGGGCCGTAGATTTTATTGGTACCATTTTAGAACACAGACGACTTTTTGATCACTTTTTATTTCATTTTTTGGTAAACGAAATTACCAAAAACAAGTAATTCTGGAATAGATTTTTATTGTTTTTTTAATTTCGGTATCCACAGTGCGCCCTAAATTACATGTGAGATTTATTCTGCGGGTCGATACGATTACGGCGATACCAAATTTATATAGTTTTTTTTATGTTTTGCAGCTTCTGCACAATAAAATCACTTTTTTTATAAAAATCATTTGTTTTCTGTGTCGCCATATTCTAAGACCCATAACTTTTTTATTTTTGCGTGGACAAAGCTGTGATTATTTTTTGCAAGACGGATTGTCGTTTTTATTGGTATTATTTTGGAGTAAATGTGACTTTTTGATCATTTTTTATAGCATTTTTTGGGAGGAGATGTGACCTAAAAACAAAGATTCTGGCGTTGTTTTTCATGGTTTTTTTTTACGGCGTACCCCGTGTGGAATAATTTACATAATAGTTTTGTAGTTTGGGTCGTTACGAGCGTGGCGATACCAATTATGTATAGTTTTTTAATTTTTTACACTTTTTCCCCATAATAAATGACTTACTATGGGAAAAAAGGCAGTTTTTTTTTTGTTTTACGACATTTTTATTAACTTTTTTTTACTTTTTTGACTTGTCCCACTAGGGGACATGAGGGCCTGATGCCCCAATCGCTACTCTAATACACTGCGCTACATATGTAGTGCAGTGTATTAGCGTTGTCAGTTATTCACTGACAGCAAGCCTATGAGGACACGCCGCGGCTCCCGTACAAGGCAGACCCGAACGCCATGTTTTGGCGTCCGATTGCCATAGCAACCCAGCAATTGCGCCACTAGGTTGCCGGTCAGGTTAAAACCCATCAGATGCTGCGCTCTATTGAGAGAAGCATCTGAGGGGTTAATCAGCTGGATCGGAGAATAGCTCCGGTCCTGGCAGTTACAGGAGGGTGCCAGCTGTATAATACAGCTGTCACCCCGCGGTGATGATGCCGGCTCTGCTTCTGAGCCCGCACCATCACTTCGACGTAACTGTACTGCGGTTTGCGGGAACACATTCCCTGTAGCGCCGTATATATACCCCTTTGCGCACCATAACATAATAGCATGTCGTGGTGCAGGGGGTAATGTATGGAGCGGGCTCACGTGCTAAGACCGCTCCCTATGCTGCGAGTGTTAACTGTGTATTACAGCTGACATCCAGGACTAATGGACAGGAACAACAATCGCGCTGTCAGGGTATGTTCACACGCAAACTCAAAAACGTCTGAAAATACGGAGCTGTTTTCAAGGGAAGACAGCTTCTGATTTTCAGACGTTTTTTAGTGCCGTTTTTGGAGCGGTTTTCAATAGAGTCTATGAAAAATTGCTCCAAAAACGGCCGCGTAAAAAAAAATGGCCCGTCGGAACAGAACGCCGTTTTTCCCATTGAAATCAATGGCCAGATGTTTGGAGGCCTTCTGCTTCCGATTTTTCAGCTCTTTGGAGGCCGTGTGAACATAACCTTACAGAAGCCTGTAAAAATGACAAAATACTGCAATTCATTAGTATTCCAGTGTATTGTACCAGTGATCTGATGGCCGCTGGTTCAAGTCCCTTAGGGGGACTAATAAAATGTGTAAAAAAAAGCTAAACAGAGTTATTAGTAGTGCAAAAAATGTAATACATTTTAAAAGTTAAAAAAAACACCTTTTTCCTATTTTTCCTCTAAAGTAATGTAAAAAATAAACACAATTGGTATCACTAAATCTATAAAAGTCTGAACTATTGCAATATACCATTATTTAACTCGCTGTTATTTGGTCACCTTATCACTCAAAAAAAATGTAATAAAAAGTGATAAAAAAAATTGTATATACCAAAAAATAGTACTAAATAATAAACTAAAACTCGTCCCGCAGAAAAATAAGCCCTCACACTGGTTATGGTTTTGGTTTTGGTTATGGTTTTCGGAATGTGGTGAAACAAAACTATTTTTTCTTTGTAAATGTAGTAAAATATAAAAAGACCTATAAACATTTTGGAACACCATAATGGTATTGAGCTACAAAATAAAGATATGTTGTCATTTTTACCGCACGGTAAAAGCCGTAAAAACGAAACCCAAAAAGCTATGGGGGAATTACAGTTTTTTTCCAATTTCAGCCCGCTGAGAATTTTTTAAGTTTACCAGTACACTATATGGTACTTTAAATGGTGTCAATAGAAACTATAACTCCTCCAGCAAAAAATAAGCCCTCACACCACTCTATTGACGGAAAAAGAAAAAAGTTATGGCTCTTAGAAGGCGGGGAGTGAAATACAAAAATGTAAAAGCAAAAAATTGATCAGTCCTGAAAGGGTTAATTCATTTCTAATAAAAAAAAAAATATTTATGACCACATTTCTTTACAAATGTTGGGGTGCTTTTTATACTTTATCCCTTGTGAAAATTAAAAAATGCAACATTTTAGTCTAAAAAAAGTTGATATTAATTTTCACTGCCTAATTCTAATAAATTCTGCAAAAGTCCTGTGGGGTCTAAATGTTCACTATAGCCCTAGATACGTCCTTAGGGTTGTTGTTTCCAAAATGCGGTAACTTTTGGGGTGTTTCCACTGTTTTGGTGTCTCAGGGGCTTTGCAAATGCGACACTGCACCCGAAAACCATTTCAGCTAAATTTGAGCTCCAAAAGACAAATAGCGCTCTTTCCCTTCTAAGCCCTGCTGTGGGTACAAACAATGGTGTATTACCACATATGGGGAATTGCCGTAAAAAGGAGAAATTGCTTTACAAACGTCAGTGTTCTTTTTCTCCTTTATTCTTTGTAAAAATTAAAAATGTCTACGTTTTTGCACAAAAAGAAAGTAGATTTTTTTTTTCCAGGTCTAATTCCACTAAATTCATTAAAAAACCTGTAGGTCAAAATTCTATCTATACCCCTAGAAAAATTCCTTTAGGGGTGTGGTTTCCAAAGTTTCACTTTTTAAGGGTTTTCACTGTTTGATCCCTCAAGGGTTTTGCTAACGCGACGTGTCACCAAAAACCATTCCTGAAAAATCTGCGCTCCAAAATCAAATGGCGATGCTTCTCTTCTGAGCCCTTTTTTTCCTTTAGTCCTTGTGGAAATGAAAAAAAATGAGCTAAACCTACATTTTATTTGAAAAAAATGTTGATTTTCATTTTCACATCCTACTTCCAAAAATGTCTGCAAAAAAAACTGTGGGGTCAAAATGCTCACTATACCCCTAGATAATTTCCTCAAGAGATATAGTTTCCAAAATGGGGTCACTTGTTGGGGGTTTCCACTGTTTTGTCCCCTCAGGGACTTTGCAAATGTGACATGGCCTCCGCAAACCATTCCTGCTAAATTTGAGCTCCAAGAGCCAAACGGCGCGTTTTCCCTTCTAAGCCCTGCCGTGTGTCAAAACAGCCGTTTATTACCACATATGGAGTATTGCCATAATCGCCGGAAATCGCTTTCAAAATGTTGTGGTGCTTTTTCCCCTTTATTACTTGTAAAAAAATTAACATTTCTATGTTTTTTCATTTTCACAGACTAATTCCAATAAATTTATCACAAATCTGTGGGGTCAGGATGCTCACTATACCACTAGATAAATTCCTTTAGGGGTGTAGTTTCCAAAATGGGGTCACTTTTGCGGGGTTTCCACTGTTTTGGCACCAGAAGACCTCTTCAAACCTGACATGGTGCCTAAAATATATTCTAAAAAAAGGAGGCCTTAAAATCTACTATGCGCTCCTTTGCTTCTGAGGCCAGTGTTTGAGACCATTAGCACACTAGAAATACATGTGGTATATTTCTAAAAACTGTAGAATCTGGCAATAAATATTGAGTTGCATTTCTCAGGTAAAACCTTCTGTGGTACAAACAAAATGTATTACAAATTAATTTCGGTCAAAATAATTACGTAAATTTCACCTCTACATTGCTTTAATTGCTGTGAAACGCCTAAAGGGTCAACAAACTTTTTGAAAGCTGTTTTAAATACTTTGAGGGGTGCAATTTTTAAAATGGGGTGATTTATGGCTACTTTCTAATATATAAGGCCCTTAAAGCCAATTCAGAACTAAACTGGTGCATAAAAAATTAGGTTTTGTAAATTTTCTTGAAAATGTGAGAAATGGCTTCTAAAGTTCTAAGCTTTGTAACGCCATAGAAAAATAAAAGGAAGTTCAAAAAATAATGCAAACATAAAGTAGACATATGGTAAATGTTAACTAGTAACTATTGTGTGTGGTATTGCTATCTGTTTTACAAGCAGATACATTTAAATTTAGAAAAATTAAATTTTTTTTAAATGTTGGTGTTTGTCACAAATAAATACTGAATTTATTGACCAAATTTTTCCACTAACATAAAATATGTCACGAGAAAATAATCTCAGAGTCGCTCGGAAAGGTAAAAGCATTCCAAAGTTATTACTAGATAGAGTAACACGTCAGATTTGAAAGAATTGGCTTTGTCCTCAAGGCCAAAGCAGGCTCAGTCCTGAAGGGGTTAAAGGGATTTTCCCATAGTACGTTTTTATCACCTATCCATAGGTGATGAATTTATGATCGCTGGTGATCCAACCACTGGGACACGCACTAATCCCAAGAACAAGCTTACCTGGCTGTCCCTGTGCGCCCCATATGAATAGAGCGGTACTGCGCATGCTCAGCCACATCTCCATTCATTAATATGGGGCAGCCAAACCCTATCTCCGGCAGCCCCATAGAAATGAATGGAGCAGTGACAAAACATGCGCAGTATCGCTCCAGTCCTATGGGGTGCACAGGGACAGCCAGGTAAGCCCGATCTCGGGATCGGTGGTGGTCCCAGCGGTTGGACCCAAACTGATCAGAAATGATTCACCTATCCTGTGGATAGGTGATAATAATTGATTATGGGATAACCCCTTTAATCGTTATCTAATAAAAAGATATGTTTAGGTTTGAATATGTGAATTAGGGCATTCTTGATTAAATCTGCAGACTTAAAACCTATAAGGACTTATTCACATCACTTTCTACCATATGTATGCCAGGACAGCTCCCTATGTACACGCTAAACTTGTCCATAGGGCTCTGTAACCACAAAGGCGGCCAACAGAGTCTTCTACCTTTTGGAAAGAAGTAGAATTTTTTTCCAACCAGTTTGGACTATGTAGAAGGAGACTTAGTAATCTTCTAAGGACCTACAGTGCTGGCAGTAAAATAGTTTATATAGAAAGAGAAGTCACGAGGAACTGAGCCAGGAACTATTTCCTCAATTTCTACCAATTGGTCTCCTTTAAAAGCTAATCTGAGGGTGTTATCTCTCAGGTAACACTAAGGATGCATAAGTTTATCCAGTTTCAAAAGTAAATATGAATGAACTAGGTGTAGAGGCATCATAGGTGATGGGGAGGACCATGATACCTGCTTTGAGCGAGTTCCTGCCTTTTCTACTAACCTGTAGTAATGATGGATGCAATTGCTAGTCAATGATATATTTGCTATGTGAATATTGACAGAACTGCCAGATTTGCAGTTTTGAATTGATGTTTATTACAGCAATCCATCAGTTTAATGCTTCTGTAACTCAACATTACATAAAGTCAATACAGGCACTGTTTTCATGACCCAGCATCCTTATACACACCTCATTTAAGCCTGATGAAGGGCAACTGAAATATTTGAAATGTTACAGTGATGCCGTAATTGGTACTTTGTCACCTAATAAAACACTATTGCGTCATAAGGACAGAGTGTTGGTAATCAGGTGTTTTTGAAGTACACTGCTTAGAACCCTTGACAATGGGTGTCACTAAATCGACATCCATAAGGAATGCTGGTATAAAGTGCTGAATGTATAAAGTCAGTATAGTACATATCCAAAAGTATGTTGCCATTCCTTTTAACTAGTAGTTTGACCCTTTCAACAGCACCTATAGATAATACAGACAAAATAAAAAAGACATTTCTATAATCTCCTTAAAATAGTATTAGAATGGGTAACAATATAGAACTTATGGATTTTTATAGTTGAAACCCTCACTATTAATTTTCAACCTGCATATGGAATCATCAGGAACTGTTCATTGGAAGCTTCATGCATTTAATTTCTACGGATGAACAGCTGCACACATGCCCATCAGTGCCATATGTAATGCCAATAATTAGCTAGGGTGTTGTAAAGCATGTCGCTACTAAACTGGACTACAAGCCGTGGAAATGTGTTCTTTGGACTAATGAGCTTCTACCAGTCTTACAGAATCAGGGTATGTCAGAAACAGACTTACTGCTTAAATGAAACTTGCCAATTGTAAACCTTGTTAAATGAAGAATAACAGTGATTAACAAAGTTTGGACCACTGTCAATCGTCCCATTCAAGATAAATATTAATATTAATGCCCTTGTGATGGTACAAATCCACACCGTTATGTTCCAGAATCTAGTGGGTAGCTTTCCAAGAGGACAGAGGAGAGGCTATTATAGAGGGGAGGAAACTGGTGAACTCGAAAATGGCAATGGTTTTGAACTTTGGGTATGTGCACACGATGAAAGACTTTTACGTCTGAAAAGACAGCCTGTTTTCAGGAGAAAACAGCTGCCTCGTTTCAGACGTAAATGCTGCTCCTCGTATTATGCGAGGCATCTTTGACGCCTGTAATCTTGAGCTGCTCTTCATTGACGATGCTCTTCAATGAAGAACGGCTCAAATTACGTTGCAAAGAAGTGTCCTGCACTTCTTTGCCGAGGCAGTCAATTTACGCGTCGTAGTTTGACAGCTGTCAAACGACGAAGCGGAAATTACAGGTTGTCTGCACAGTACGTCGGCAAACCCATTCAAATGAATGGGCAGATGTTTGCCGACGTATTGTAGCCCTATTTTCAGACGTAAAACGAGGCATAATACGCCTCGTTTACGTCTGAAAATAGGTCGTGTGAACCCAGCCTAAGATGTTGAACCACCACTTATGAATGTGATTATTAGATGTCCATATACTTGTAGGATTTGTATAAATCATTGTAATTCTTTTAGCAGTTAAACTGTATACTTGCCATCCTGTAAACATGATTTCTGCCACAAGATATGTGAGTGCATTATATATTTGCCATTATTTGTGTTTGTTTTTCTTTTAAGTATGTCATTAAAATCGTAGTCTATAGAGGCAATATTTAACCACCAAACCTTTTAATTGCTTACAGTCCTGACAAGTAGTGCACATTCAAATACTGGGAAAATTGCTTTCAACATACAGTATAAATTAAACCGGTGAGTGGCTAAGCAGTTTTCTGTCAAATATGTGGCCAGAATATTTATTTTATTGCAGAATTTTAAGTATCAAAGGTCCCTGTTTACTGTTACTGAAAATGCCCAATTTACATTTGCTAATGAATAATTCATCAAAAGGACAAGAAGGCTGAAACTGCACTTTGCGGAAAGACATAAAGATCTCTATGAAAATGTATGAAAGGGGAAAATGGAAAAAATATAAATGAGGCATCATATCATTGACTTTTTTCAGAGTAAATATGAATTTGGCAGTCATAATGAAACCTCTAAAGTGAATTATTTTAGCAAAGTTGTCATTATAACGGTACAGATAAATACAGTATGAAGAGTTTCCGCTTGATCATTTTGTATTAATGTTATTTAGAAAATGTCCTAGCTCTGTAAATGTTGTTTTTCTAAATATCAACACAGTTACATAAAAGCATGAAAAGCAGGGAAGAAATGAACAGTTGGACTTGATAGCAGAATAAAAACAGTTTTGTAAATTAAATTTGGCTACAATTCCAGATTTTTATTACATAATAGCAAGGGCCAATGCATAGGGGGGGTTTAGTAGTTAATGAGTCAAACATCCTGGATAATATCCCCATTGGTCTGGAGAGGCTTAGAGGTTAATATCCTTGGTTGGTTTAGATGGTAAAGGGGTTAATGGTATTATCTGTGGTAGCATAAAGAGATTAAAATGTACTTATAACTAAATTTTATCTAAAAAGGTTAAAAACTCTGGTGCTGATGAATTATATATATATATATATATATATATATATATATATATATACACTGTTTTTACAGTGGTTAAAGCTTTGTCTTCCTTCACACAGACAGAGTTAAATTATTTTAATATTCAAGCCAGCACAAAAGGGGGCTCACTGCATACATTTTTATACAGCTGACATTGCACTGAACAATGGGTTTGTAAACCTTTACGAAACAAGCTCCTAGTGATGGCTACAGGCAGGAAGATTTTTCATTCTATGGCTATGTGACTGCTTTTTCTGACTGGTACCAAAGAAAGCATATCAGGGAACTAGGAAAACGCCTTTAAGTGTATCCAAATTTAGAGAGACATACAGGGCCGGCTCCAGGTTTATGTGGGGCCTTGGGCGACACAGACTTAGTAGGCCCCTTTGCGGGGAACTCACTGCGGAGGCAGAAAACATCACTTTGTGGCCCTATATAGACGTTAGGCCCTGTTTATGTCCCAATACAGAAATTAGGCCCCCAGTTTGTACCCCTATAAATTTAGTGCCCTTTGTAGTGCCACACAGCCCCCCTCCCAGAGAGTGCCATATAGCTCCCCTTCCTGGTAGTGTCACACAGCCACCTCCCAGGTAGTGCCACACAGCCCCCCTCACAGGTAGTGCCACACAGACCCCACCACCCTGGTAGTGCCACACAGTCCCCACCCCCCAGGTATCGGCACACAGACCTCACCTTCCAGGTTGCGCCACACAACCCCTACCTCCCAGGTAGCTCCACACAACCCCATCCCAGGTAGCGCCACACAGCCGCCTCCTCCCAAGTAGTGGCACACAGCCCCCTCCTCCCAGGTAGTGCCACACTGTCCCCCTCCCTGCCAGTGCCACACAGCACCCCTCCCTGCTAGTGACACACAGCCACCCTCCCTGGTGGTACAAGACAGCCTCCGTCCTTGTACAGATGTAGCCATCTTTATCTTAACTTTTAATGCATTAAATACACAGTGGCAAGATCCTTTATCTAAACTTCTTCAATTACTTTTTAATGGCTTTTGTTGAGTGATATCACGCTGCAGCAAGTTATCAGAGTCAAGATAAAGATGGCTACATCCGTAGGTAGCACCTTTGGGGTTCCCTCTAGGAGTGGAATCCCCAGCCAGAGCATTGCCGATGGATAATGATGTCTGGAGCAGAGCTGAAGTCCCAGGCAGATCGCTAGTAAAGGCTCTGCTCCAGTACTCCAGCTCTGGGGATGCCCCTGACATCACTGTCCATATACGGCTAGTGATGTCAGGGGCAACCCCAGAGCCAAAGTCCCGGGCAGAGTGGTACTAGCATATATGGACAGTGATGTCAGTTGCTTCCCCAGAGACAGAGTCCCGGAGCAGAGCCGCTAGCGCTCTGCCTGGGACTCCTTCTCTCCTCCTTACATCACTGTCCATATATGAATAGTGATGTCAGGGGCTTCCCCAGAGACAAAGTCCTGGAGCAGAGCTTCTTGTAGCGCTCTGCCTGGGACTCCTTCTCTCCCTCTGACATCACTGTCCATATATGAACAGTGATGACGTGCTGATGGTAGCTACAGCACCCGGCGGCTGAGTGGGCCCGCCCCGGGTGCTGACGCCGGCCCTGGCGACATAACATGAATACTAAATTGAATACAAAATTATAGACAATTTTAGAAGTTCCCTCATGCTGCTTTGTTATTAGCTCTGTATTTGGGACTTTATATTTTGGTCTACATTGTGATCATTGCACTTTATATTGTACATATGTTACATTTTACATTTACAAGGGAAGTGAAAAATTGTACAATGTAAATCACAAAAAATAGTACAATAGAAAAAAAAGAGACCTAAAAAAACAATATGTAGAATTGCAAACAATAGTATTTGAAAGTTTAACAAATTATATAAAATTGGGTATAAGGAAACAACAAGATCAGGGTGAAGAAAGAGGGATGGAACCACGCACTACAACTAACTGGAGAAGAAGAGGCCTGGACACCCATGAACTGTTATGTTTGCTCATGTGAGATGCCCGAAAACTGTTGTCGGCTTGGCACTGGCTAAACTGGGGTAGGGAGTTTAAGACCGGCCATACACATTCAGGACCGGCCGACTACTTAATGTGTCTGGCGGCATCCCAACTCTCCTCGACGGCTGTTGAATTTCAACATCCCCTATACTTTTGTTTGTTATTAGATAAGCCGCTACCAGAGGAGTCTAGAGGAGTCTTTTTCTCTTCTCCCTATTGAAAATCGTGCATATGTATGCGGGGAGATGGTAGGAATATCTGTCGGCTAAACGATCGTTCCTTCCATACCGTTTTTAGAATATGGGCAAAGATAAGGTTAAAGATCTGGGACAGATTTGCGGGAACATGGTACGCAGAAACTTAAGCATTGTCTTAGGAAATAAAAAAGGGTCAAGAGAAGAGGTGTGGGTTGGTTAACTGACAGGGTCTAGGTGGCGTTTGGTCAGAAAAAACAATAAATCATCAGCATAAGCTGCTATTTTGAGATGAGAGCAGCCTCCCTATATGACTGTTATGTTTGGGTCAGGGTTGCCAACCTCCACTTCAGAAATTTATGGACAACTGAGCTAAAATTCACGGACAGACTAACATTTTTACAGACACATTACAAAATCGTTGCCTGTGTACTGTGCAGTGTTCTAGGAGGGACTCACCAATCACAGCCCCCTGCTAACTTAGGTGATGTTTTCTCTGATTAACCGTTCACTTTCCCTTTTTTTCTCCATCCGGCCCAGACCACTTTGGCAACTTATTCCAGCCACGACTCGTCTCTGCAGAATTTAACACACAGACATGTTGGTTTCTCACTTTACCAGCATCCTCCACACCTACACCCCATCCTCTAAACAAACTCGTAATCCACAGTGCCCCAGATGGTAATAATGATCCCTCAGTGCTTAACACAATAAAAGTGCCCCTCAGTAAACGAGACCCCTGCAGATAACACCACACACAGTCCCTCTTGTAGATAGCCACACCCCCTTGTAAATACTGCCACACACAGCCCCCCTGTATATAGCGCCACACAGGCTACCCCTGTAGATAGCGCCACACACAGCCCCCCTTGTAGATAGCGCCACACACAGCCCCCTTGTAGATAGCACCAAAAAGCCCCACTTGCAGATAGCGCCACACAGCCCCCCTTGTAGATAGCAACACACAGTTCCCCCTTGTAGATGGCCACACAGCCCCCCTTGTAGATAGCCACACAGCCCCCCTTGTGGATAGTGCCACATACAGCTCCCCCCTTGTAGATAGACACACATCCCCCTTGTAGATAGCGCCACACACAACCCCCTTGTAGATAGCGTCACACAGCCCCCTTGTAGATAGCGCCACACAGCCCCCATTGTAGATAGCGCCACTCTGCCCCCTTGTAGATAGCCACACACAGCTCCCCCTTGTAGATAGCCACACAGCTCCCCCTTGTAGATAGCCACACAGCCCCCATTGTAGATAGCCACACACAGCGCCCCCCTTCCCTTGTACTTAGTGCAAACAGAGAGGAGAGCGGGAGACTAACGCTATCACTCTTCGTTCTTCCTGACACCACTCACCGTCAGGAGGAGGTGGTCATGCGGCGAAGCGGAGGATCACTTTGAATGGGGTCGGCGACAGCGACTGCACAGGACTGGACCAGACCAGTCACCTGACCTCATGTCAGGAGACTGGATTGGTCCACTCCCAGCACTCACTCACCTCACTTGCCAGCGGCCATCCTGCATATTTTCAGGTTCCACAGAATCTGAAAATATGCCCGGATGCGGCCTACTATTCTTTTGCACTGCGCATGTGCATTTTTTCCGCATGCGCAGTGCAAAGTTCTGGGAGACTGCCGAAAATCCTGGAAGGTGTTTTTTTCTGCCGGACGTTATGGACGGCGTAAAAAAACACCCATTTTTGCGGACTGTCCGTAAATTTACGGACGGTTTGCAACCCTGGTTTGGGTTGTATGAGTAGGTGCTCAAAGGACAATATGAATAAAAGGGGATGGAAGGCCAGCCTAGGTGGTGCCATATTGAATGTGAAAGGGTCAGTGTAAAATCCTTTTACATTAACTGTGGTGGTAGGGTCAGACTAGAGGGCCAAGATCCAAGAGTACATAGAATGCCGAAGGCATAGTTAGTACAACAAGGCAAGCTGCCAGGGAAATGTGTTTATGTGAGGTCCCTATTCGATGCATTTGGGAGAGGAGGTCAAGCAATTTCTGTGCATGGGCCCTTTACAATACATTTACAGGGGATAAATGGGCCTCTTAGATGGAAAAGGGGTTCAAACTGGAGTCGCTATTATTGTTAAAGTAGTTAGTAAGCTCTGATTCAGTCTTTTTTTATAAAAGTTTTGTTGTAGTAGGAGAGATTTATTGGGCCCCCAAGGACCCTGAGGAGAGACTTCCAGGGTGAGGTTTAGAGAGACAGGGGCACGACCAGTGCAAAGAGACAATACCTTCACAACTCCAAGCTTGTGGCGCTTAAGCAGGAAAAAAAATCAGTCCATGTACAGTATAATCTTAGTGTGCATGGTAGTAGGAAGTAACGTACCGCTCACTAGGGTGTTGAATGCTCCAAAAATCCAGGAGCTGACGAGCGTAAACAAGACGCTCAAAGCCTCAAAGGACAGTATATGGGAAGGCAGTTGCTTCTGTAGATGCATCCAGCTTGGGGTCCAGTGCAAAGTTAAACTCAAACTCCACGACTTTACACTGACCAATGTGTCCTCAGAGAAGGTCCAATGTGTGTCTAAATAAATAGGAAGGATGCCTGGTCGGATATGGGCAAGTAGTTATTCGCTAGGACATAAACCTTTGATGCTATTTTCCCCTTTAACAGCAAGGAATCTCCCCTCTCCACCACAGCAATTATCAATGAGGTGCCATGGAAGGGATGGGGCCAGGAAAATACACACTCCTGTGGACCAAGAGTCATTTGAGCAATTGTGGTAACTTAGACCATACATGCAGTAGGAGAGCTTCAATATGCAGTCTTCTTCTGCAGTGTATCCTTAAAGAGGTCAGTTGGAGCACTGATGTCATCTGGAGAGAAAGATAGCAGAGTACAAACAAAAAGGTGGGAGAGAAGGTAAGAAAAGAAGAATTAGCTGGGGATAAGAAGGAGACACAGGAGAATAGGACTACAGTTCCACCAAGGGATGGAATTAGTGACTTAGATCCTGAAGCAGTCAGTGCTGTGGAAAACATCCCTGGGAGTTTTCTTAGGAGGGCACAGGATAGGCCTGCAGGGAAAGTTAGTGAACTCTCTATGGATAAGGGCAATGGGTTCTGGAGCAGAAACTGTCCATACATCCTGGAGGAAAGAGGAAAGCAAAGAGTTTAGAGTGATATAATTGTAGAAGAGAAACAAGTCCAGTATCAGTAGCAGGACACCTCAAATATAGAGTGGGGAAGATAAAATAAAATAAAATATCGGATCCTTTATCCTCGTGCAACTGGATGAAATGAACTCCGTTTTCTAAACAGATAGACAAGGATCAAGCAGAAGTAATATCCAAGGAGATTTTGTAAAGGATATGCCAGGTACAGTTTCTGGGTCTACGCCCATAGGTAATTAGTCTGCACCTGCTTCTATGTCTGTGAGACTGACTCCATCTTCCACCACTCAGGATGGCAGGCTTAGGAGTGGGAGAGCCTATCATAGCCAGGCCAGACGGAGCTAGCTCCCGCCCTCTGTCTATGTATACCTGCCTTTCCTGTTCCTCCTTGCTTGTGATTCTTCTCGTTTGGTTTCCTGGCCCTGCTGCAGCTTCTGAACTATTTGACCCTGCTTCATATTGACCCTGACTTTCTGACTACTCTCCTGCTCTGCGTTTGTTACCTCGTACACTCCTGGTTTGACTCGACTTGTTCACTACTCTCCTGCTCTGCGTTCTCACTCCTGAGGGGGTGGAATTCGAGGTGGCCAAGATTGTGGACAGCAAGATGGTCCAAGGCTCCCTCCAGTACCTGGTCAATTGGAGAGGATACGGGCCTGAGGAGAGGACTTGGGTACCCGCCCGGGATGTTCACGCTGGGGTATTGGTCAGGAGGTTCCACCTTTGTTTCCCCAATAAACCAGGTCCACCTAGAAAGGGTCCGGTGGCCCCTCATAAAAGGGGGGGTACTGTAAAGGATATGCCAGGTACAGCTTCTGGGTCTACGCCCATAGGTAATCAGTCTGCACCTGCTTCTATGTCTGTGAGACTGACTCCATCTTCCACCACTCAGGATGGCAGGCTTAGGAGTGGGAGAGCCTATCACAGCCAGGCCAGACGGAGCTAGCTCCCGCCCTCTGTCTATGTATACCTGCCTTTCCTGTTCCTCCTTGCTTGTGATTCTTCTCGTTTGGTTTCCTGGCCCTGCTGCAGCATATTGACCCTGGCTTTCTGACTACTCTCCTGCTCTGCGTTTGGTACCTCGTACACTCCTGGTTTGACTCGGCTTGTTCACTACTCTCCTGCTCTGCGTTTGGTACCTCGTACACTCCTGGTTTGACTCGGCTCGTTCACCACTCTTGTTGCTCACGGTGTTGCCGTGGGCAACTGCCCCATTTCCCTTAGCTTCTGTATACCCTTCTCTGTTTGTCTGTCGTGCACTTATTGAGCGTAGGGACCGTCGCCCAGTTGTACCCCGTCGCCTAGGGCGGGTCGTTGCAAGTAGGCAGGGACTGAGTGGCGAGTAGATTAGGGCTCACTTGTCTGTTTCCCTACCCCCACCATTACAGATTTATTTGTATATATTAAAACAACGCCATCATCAGGTAAAATACAAAAATTGTAGTATTTTACTTCTGTTTGATCCTTGTCAATCTGTTTGGAAAACCGAGCTCGTTTCATCCAGTTGCACCAGGAAAAAAGGATCCAATATTTTACTTTATCTTCCCCACCTAGCCATCACTCATTGGAGTATATTTGGACCACGTTTTATTTGTATGTTGTGTTCCTACCACAACATAATCAGGTGAGCGTTTTTGACCACCTTCGATTCTAGCATATCCTATATTGTACAGGTTCATGCACTATGTGAGCTGTGTTTTTTTCTTGTTCGCCCTCACCTCAAATATAGAGGGGGAGTATAACGTGTATGTAGTTAGTCAGATTCAGAGATGACTGTTCTATGGAAGAGGCAATATAATGCCTGTTAGAGGGACAAGGTGGCCTGGAAGAAAAAGGTTCCCTTTAAGTGGGTGCAAGGGCTTGGGCAATGGAAAAGCAGTGAAGCCTGGACCCAGTCATAGAGGCCTGGTAGGTCGGAGGGTGCGTAGACAGAGAAGAAGCTGCCATTGCGATGAACCCGCAGGTGGAAAGACAGTACAGATCCTGTCTAGTAAAAGATGCAGTTGACTCCTCTTTCAGAGCATGCGATTGAAGATATCTGGGAGGGTATGGATTTCAGCTCCATTAAAATCGAAGCCTTTATCTCATGCTTTTCTCATAATCTGCACTTTGAGAGAGTGGTAATGTACCCAACAGATAGCGTCTCAATGGCGGCCTTCCTCAGACCGATGCCTTTCCATGACTGTACGGACCCTGTCTAGCTCAATGCTCTAAGTGGGTGCCCTGCTAAGGAGAGTTGCTTCAGGGACATCCTATATGTGAACATTGTTGGGCCTGTTCCAGATCTCATTGTTATCAAGGTACAATATAGCAGTGCAACTAATGGATTCCTGCTAGTCTTGTCTGTGAACACATCAAGTAGGAGATAAATGATTCCAGTGTATGAACCCTTGTGCCCTGTTTGGCCACTGTACAGTGCATCTCTTCTAGGCCATGGTGATGGATAGCCTTCCGTCTAGTCATTATATATACAATATATCAGGAATATCTCATATAGCAGAGAGGGCATAAGCTGCGTGCCTGCAAATAGCATGAGCTGGGAGGATGGGGAAAGATAACAATGGTGACTATGAGAAGAGTGACTGTGGGGAGATAGTGGTAGAGAAGTTTGGAGTACCTCTTGCAGGAAAAGTAATACGCTCCTATAGTTAGCAGCGTCCAGCCTGTGTGCAGTCTGCAACAATGCATTCCACCATGTTGTAGCCTGCAGAGGGATCTAGCTTCCGGCACGTGGAGTGAGTTAGCGGCTGAGCATGGAGCAAAGATTTGATAAGAGTTTCTTGTTCTGCCTTATGTGGCCAGGAAGTAGGAGCTCAAGGAAGAAGTGTCTTCTCTATCTCCATGCCTAGGCCGCGACCCTACATATACATATTTTATAAATCTCCTTGAGAGTGAAAATTTTCTTCAACAGCATTTCACTGGGTAACATGTCTAGAACTAAAAACAGAAATGTTAACATAATTGTAATATTAAATTAATTCTAAAATGGTGATAATTAAAATAATTATACAAAGGCCAAGAAAACAATTCTGCATTTGACTTACCTGGGATGCTTTTTGTAGTGCCCATAAAATATAGTACCTGGTATATTAACAACTGTAACAACCCATAAAATAATTGTGCCAATAGTACAAACCACTTGTAAAAGGGCTGGTATGATAGTGGGGTTCACTGGGCTAGTGTCGCCCACCCTTACTACCTCCTTTATATCTGGGTCACTAGGGTTATGCCTAGTTTCCCCTATCTTTCTCTTGTATTAACGCCAATCTAATCGCTTTGCTGCTAAGTAAGTGTATACAATTGTATAGTAAATAAATCAATATTTATTAATAAAATTCACACTTAGATATAAACACAAAATGCACAGAAGACAGTAAATATTTACAGTATAGTATTAGTATACCCCAATACACATAACAAGTTAATATGTATCGAGTATACTGATACTACATGTGGCACAGTATTATAAACAATGTATCACAATACCATTCTATACCACCATGTACCTAAACATAAATATATAGTCACAATGTAGCATCAGTACACCCTAATACATATAATAACTTAATATGTACTAAGTACCCTAATACTACAGGTGACACAGTATTATTGACTATACCATACCACCCACCCACTTACCTAAACATACATACAAGTTACAGTGCACTCATGCTTCTGTGACCCACCCCACCTGGCTCTAACTGTCCTCTGTTACTGGTGGGTTAAGTACCAGGGGAAATCTGTAGACCAGGGAAGGAAAAGGGTTACAAGCGGAAGTAGGGGTTATGGGTTAAAAGGTAGGAGAGGGTATAGAGAGGGGGAGGATACTTAGCGGTGCATGGGGACAGGAGGTCTGTTGGTCTGTGGTGGGGAGCAGGAAACAAGAGACGGAAGTGTAGGATTGTGGTCCTACTTATACCCTGTCCATCTACGTACACTTCTCTATGACATCACTGTGCCAAACTCATGCACGTGTAGGGGGAGGGAAGATAGCAACTCAAGGTCCCCTCTAGTTGCTGGAATGCATGGCTCCAGCCCAACAGGTAGACAAGAAGATCAAAAGGATATACACTTGTCTTCCTTTTGCAAACAAGACAATGCAGCTGGCTTCCTGTCTCATCTTGAAGCACTCTCCTACAGGCATTTGTGTGAATACACCTATGTCCGAAGGGACTATATATATATATATATATATATATATATATATATATATATATATATATATATATATAATTTCTTATTACTGAAGGACATCGCACAGACCAGGGTGGTAAAGTCAGGCTCTCCATAATGAACCCAGTGTGTGTGTGCGGTATTGCAGGTTATTCTGGATACACACAGACACTAGTTAAATGTCCACTAATTTGATGGACTGTCTGTAAATATACTCTTGACAATCTGCATCATATGCAGGATGTTGTTGTTGCTGGTTGTTAAAATATGATCAATATTCTAAATTTTAATGGTGGAAGCAATGACTGGGATGAAATTATTCTGTTTCATTTCAGTGATGAATATAAAATATAGACTACTGTAATCTATGAGCAAAACATTTTTTTTGTAGGAGGAATATCAATAATAATCCCCTTTTGCAAGTAAGCCTAAAGTAATCCAGTCTGACACTGACAGGACTGTTGATGGCTGAAAACTGTTCAATGTATAAAAGAAAAATCTGATTTGACTTTGAGTGACATTTTATCATTTTATTAGGTATCATATTCACAATGATAAGCAGATAATTGTCATACTGTTTCTGCATGCTTCATAATATAAAGCCGCTTTAACAAATGTTTATGACTCTAGCTGTGTAGTAAATCAATGCTGCAAATATAACAGGCCTATTGTCATTAATTATAGATAAAGTAATCTGTGAAAGCCTAACTGGTTATAGAAAAAATACCATGAAAAACCACAGCTTCCAAAGTAAACAAATTAAAACACAATGAATAACAACAAATCCATAATATTAACTAAAGCTTAAGGCTATAAATAGTGGAAGGCTATGTACGGCTCAAATATTGCGAAAATTAATGTTCTATGTTATAAACAATAAAATATTCTTAAAATGTATTCTTCAGAATACAATGCAAATAGAAAAGCTAAATATTCTACAGCTACTTTTCTTCTTTAGAATAAAGACTATTCAAATATAATTGAAAAAGTATTGTTTTCATGGCAATTTCTTTTAACAGAAGTTTTAGGGCTGTAGAATCACAAATTAATTAGTAAAGTTAAAATAGTTAAAAAAAATCCATTCTTAATACATGTGTGAAGCTGTAATTAAAGGGTAAAGAGAATGTCCACTTAGGACAACCCATTTCCATCAGGCAGGTCCATCCATGGTATTTGCTGTTATCAAAATAGGAAGTGAATGTTAAAGGCTAGCTTTCAAGAAAAACAAGCATTACATAGACCCTAGGGAAATTAATGGGCATCCATGTAATGCACAACTGCCAGCATTCATTTATTTGACTAAAAGGGCATATGTTAAGAAGTCGTCCAAAGCAGACAATGCCCTATATGAAATAGACAAAAGCAAGTGCTGTGTGATAACAGCGATTCTCCAGAAAAACTTCTTGAAAACAACTTTTTGTACTTTTGAAAAAGTTTTTGCTCTACACAAAACTGTGACAAAAAGTGACCCTATGCAGAAACTTTTAACACATACTTTAAATATTGATTCCTCAACAAATGCATGTCAAATTACAGTATCTGGATTAAATTTAGAGGCAATGTCCAGTATGCATAGTTTAAATAGTACAATCCTTTATGTAAAGTAAAGAATATACTGATGATAAAGCTTTGAATGTGCATCTTTTCCATTTACTATGAATAAAAGAACTCATCTGTAGTGATCTTTACCTATAAAATCTCCACCTATCCAATAATTGCAACCCATCCCTACTTATAATTTGATATTAGTCTTTATTAAAATGTTCTTTGCGCTATTGCTTTACATTATATAAAGTGGTATGTACATGTGTGCATGCATTGTTTGTTTCAAGTCCTGCAAAAGCAATTTTATTGTGTTTGGCTAGGTCCACTCTTAACTCCAATTTTGTTTCTGCACGATAATTCATATTTAGACTTGCCTTTGTTTTTGTTTCTTTGTCTTGCTATATACATCAATAACATTCTCCAAAATAATTTTGCCACCATGCAGATATCTATGGTTACATAATGGCAAGTTGTCAAGGGGTGAGGAAGTAAACAATTCATATGCCATCAAACTACAACCACCATTGTTGGCCTTTCGTATACTGTACCTGATGTGAAATGCTGTATTTAGCTTATCAGTCCATACAATTTTTGCAAAGTAGCTTTAGAACTTACAAGTTTTTTCTTCATTTTTGTAAATGTAAGGTAACATGTAGATTGCAGTGGTTTTCACCTTGTTACTCTCACATGAATCATATTTAGCTTATGAACAATTGCCTTCACTTAAAGTGAATGCCGTACCTATAGATGATGCTTACCTGCTAACAATTTATTTCAATACTTGCTGCTTGGCTGTTTTTTAGTTAAGTTCTATGTCGACTATTACGAGGCTTGAGGTAAGGATCCCTGTGGCTTCAACCGGTTTGGCACTGGCTAGACTGGGAAGTGGAGTCTAAGGGATCCCTGGTATTTAGTTTTAATCCTCGCAAGGAGGTATGGTCTTTACTGCAGGGTAATCCCCAGATCAAAATCCCCAGAATAGTCAGCAGTCGGCAGCCGGACGCTGCAGAAACTACAGGACACAGGTGTGAAGACATGAATGAATTATGGACTCAGTACTTGTGCTTGCTCAAATGGAGCCAGATGTCAGGACCAGAAATCAGGATTAGGAGAACCAGGGGTGGAAACTGAAGTCCAGGAAGAAAATATAATAAGCCAATTTTTTTGGGCAGTAGCAGGGCAGAGAAATTGAGTAGTTGGACTTCACTATTAGTCTGGAGTTCATCAATCAATAGGATAGAGACCACTAGGTGCCCACTGAATTCCACATCAGCAGGATTAGAGAATGAGCCAATGAGCAGCAGGCTTACAATGTTCTGACTGACATCTAATAGAGCAGGCACCTAGTGGTCTTTATTTCCATTCAAGTAAGCCTATTGATTGGTAGACTTCCCAAAGATTATGAATAAAACTCAACCACCTCCTACTGCTCCCCCGTTGCTGCTGCTATCAGACTTTTGATCAGCTGCCTAGTGACAGCAACTATGTTTTCAAAGTCTTTTTATTATTAATATGCACAGAAGATTAAAAAGAAATAATGCAAAGGGTACCATCGCCTTATGATAGACATCAATATACTGTCTATACATTCCCGCCAAACCACCCTAAAATAAGAGAGAGGGAGATGGAGGGACCAGGGGAAAGGGGCAGTGGTAACACAAAAAAAAAAAAAGTGTTTGTACCTATGTAAGTCATATTGGAATGTCAAAAATATACACATAATTTTCTATTTTTTTTTTCAGAATTAATAATCCACACCTATCCCATAAGTCAAAATCATTCAAAAGTATACTGTATATAATCTGACCACCCAATCCATGAATCACATAATTTGTTGAATATGTAGGTTTTCCTTCTGTGCATATATGTGAGCCTCTTGAGCAGAATTATGTAATTGATAGCATTCTTCCAAGATACATCTGGAGGATGGGGTCACGCTGTTCTAACCTTTAGTAATCAATTTTCTAGATATAAAATAATTCTGGTGATTGCTAGTCTGATCCATTCATAAAGTATATTAGTTTTACCAAAAATATAAACTTCCAATGAGTGTTGTAGTTTTACTCAGAACACATCCGATAAAGTATTTAATATTTTTGCCCAGTATCTATGCAACTTGGAACAACGCCAAAGCATATACATCAAGTCTCCATTTCGAAGATTACATCTGAAACATTGATCATTCTCCCAGAAACTGTTTTTACACTGTATTCTTGGGGTACATTTTGCTTGATTGAGAATAAAAGTTTGTGCCATTCCACTAAGAGCAGCTCAGAGAACATTTCCAACCATTTTTCATGGTGGTGCTTTGTGTATTTTTTCACCAAAGGCAATAATAAATCGTTATACACCTTAGATATATATTTCCTTGTAGTATTGTTCCTAAATATAAAAAGGCTACATGGCGAATTTGGCCGTGACATAGGTCGCCTCATCTGTATCACAAGCAATGAAAGTCAATGTGGTCACTTTGGTCGCAACCGTATCTCTACATTTGCAAGGAATCCAAATCCTCTGGACTTCTTGCGACTGAAGTGACCACATTCACTTACATTACTGTGGTGTACACAGCGCAACACAGCGATCTTTGAATGCACGACCTTTGTTGCGCCCAAAGGTGCCGTGTAGCCCTAGCCTAAATCAGATACACCTATTCAAATGTTTTTAATCATGCTTGAATAACTAATCTAATATAATGGCAGCCAAAAAAAGACTGAATCAAATGAGTTTTCGTGACCAAAGTCTAGCTGACCTGAACTATACCTCACCAGATTGTCACCTATATAAATATAATAAACTATAACTCACCGGGCTTCTAGTACAGTACAGATTAAATGGCTCATCCACAAGCACCAAAATAAAAAAGAAAGTCAATATATCAAATTAAAATCTTCAAACTTTATTTATATTATATTATATATATTATATAACAGTTACAGTATGTAAAGATCTATAAAATCAATGAGGTACATTTCACTCACCCAATTACAGATTTTAGGCACTAGAACAATAATAATGTTGACCAGGCTACAATATTGACTTATTGCTTGTTTGGGTAGTGCCTAAGGACCCATGGCCAGAAGGACACTATAGCCCCTCAGTTAGGCCTCATGCCCACTTCAGTTATTTTCTTCAGGGTGCTATCCGTTTTTTTAACTGATAGCACACTGACACATTAATTTCTATAGGCCATGCCCATTTCCGTTGTTTTAACAGAACCGTGAGGCCGTTCCAACAAAAATAGAACAGGTCCTATTCCTGTCTGTTTTTGACAGAATAGTCTCGGCCATTCCATTCATTTGGTCTGTTGAAACAATGGACTGCACACAGAAGCCATCCGCGTGCTCTCCGTGTTTCATGGATCCGTCATTAGCGTCTCTACGACGGGCAGTGGATGTGTGCACGAGGAGAAGCTGCTCTCATTTAAGTTTAACTGCAGATAAAATGTAAAAAATCCCCAAATAAAAAAACAATGCTTGAGATAAGTGTTGCTCAAGCACATTGTGCGAATCCAGCTCAAGTGTATGTTGTAATTGCCCAGGGACCCACCATACACCATACACTCAGTCTGGCTGCGTTCTCTAATAAAAGTTATAACTATTGAATCTAGAGCGTATGATGCACAGAGTACCTTCCAAAATGGCAATCTTCTTAAAGTAGGCCATGCCCACTGCTTGGAAAGCAAATGCATCATGTTGATTTACAGGCATTAAATAATCTAAAGTGCATTTTCAGCAGATCTGCACATTTCACATTCCATTAGGCTTTATGTTTAAACGGAGATAGAAAATGTTCCATCTGTGTAAGTACTGCTAGCCTCAGCAGGCCGGAGTAAAACAAGATATTGTGCTGCTGTGATTATTGCAACTTTTTGAACTAATTAGGATTTGTCATGCGCTATGTTTCTGGTGTTTGGCAGCAGAAAAACTCTCACATTGTGCTTATTTTGATTTAATGCACAATATTTTCAAAGTTATCTTTTACTACATGTGTTATTTTATGATTGTAGACCCATCAAAAAAAAGCATACAGCGCTCATCTATTTGATAGATCTTTTTTTTTTTTGTTTGCGAAACCAAAGTGAAGCATTTTTTGTATTTTTTTTTCTTTTTAGGCAGATACAAATATATATACTGTACAAACATATGCATACCTATGTATACGCATATGTTTGGATCCATCTGCCATTGAACCCCATTATAAAAAAAACTACGCTTTAACATATAAACTATTTTAACCCCTTAGGAACAGCCCTATTTTAAACCTTCAGGACCAAGCCATTTTTTTTATGCCACATTCCAAGAGCCATTACTTTTTTATCGACATAGCGGTATGAAAGCTTATTTTTTATTTTTTTTGCATGGTACGTTTTTTTTTTTTTAATGTCACCATTTTGGAAATACATACAATTTTTTGTTATTAACTTTTACGGCTTGTCCACACACAACAGAATTGCTGCAGAAAATTTCTGCTACAATTCCGTTGAAAGTTAAGTGCTTTCCACTGCCGCAAAAACCGCACCATTTCCTGCATTTCAGAAAATGGTGTGGAAATTGTGGCATTTTTCCCAATGTTAGGAGATGGAGACATCTACTCTGAAAAACGCAGCAATTATGCGCACTTTCTGTAGCAGGAATTGACATGATGCGGTCAGAAAAATACGCACCAGGACAATTTTGGCTCAAAAATCTTACGCAGCATGTGGATGAGATTTGTCGAATCCCATTCACTATGCCGCTACTGTATTCTGCTGTATTTTTCTGACCGAAATGTAGCATTATTTTTTAGTCTAGGGAACTGAAAAGGCTAAGTACACCTTTGAAAACTTTTTTTATATAAACACCGTGTTCCAAATTATTATGCACATTGGATGTAAGTGTCATAAACATTTAATTATTAGTTTTTCAACTAAACTCATGGATGGTATTGTGTCTTAGGGCTCTTTGGATCATTGTAATCAATCTCAGACACCTGTGACAAAGTGTGGCGATGCGCGTGGGGCTTTCTATCCCCTTTTTTTCCCCTCATGGTTTGAGAAACTGGACATGCTGATCTGATGCTTATTTGATGCAACATTTGAATACATTTTTCCCAAACATTTCATGCATTGAACGTTTGTTCTAGGGGGACTGGGTGAGTGTGAGGGGGTTGCAATTTGCTTGCCACTTATCATGGTGGTTCCCCCCTGCTAGCGATTTCTATATGGCATTTCTTTATGCTAATCTTAAATGTTTTTAAATTCTGTGTAGGGTATTTAAATAAATAAATATATTTTGTATATTCATATGGTCATTTCAAGATAGATACGTTTTTGCCTCATACATACCCATTTTTGTGGTTCAAATTACAGTGGTTTATAGGGTATGTGGCAGAATATACGCAGTGCCTGCCAGTGATTTACATGCAAAAAAAAAGTCGTTTTACAGCTATGTAGACGGAAAAATAAAAAAGTTATATCTCTTTGAATGAGACAATGAAAAAACGTAAAAAATTGCTTGGTCATTAAGGTTTAAAATACCTTTGGTATTTAAGGGTTAATAATAAAACTGTCATCTTGATTGTTGGCCAAAAGATCTTTTTTTTTTTAAACTCGTTTTATTGAACAATATACAAACCATGCACAGTTCAAATACATATGTACAAGAGAATGCATATCATACTGCTTGGGTTACAGATCGCAGTAACTCCTGTAATAACTGTAATACATACATTCAAAGAAAACTAATACAAGTTAAACAGTATCATACGTCAACATTATGTTTCTGATGTCAATAAACCTTTGTTGTTCATATAATGTTTGTGAAGAATCGCACCAGGGTCCCCAAACCTTAATAAACTTATTTTCACACCCTCTATTCTTGTATACAATTTTTGCATAAGGTAGCATGGAGTTCACCAAAGCTTTCCATTGTGGAATGGAAGGTGGTCTCGGATCCATCCATCTAAGCGCTATTGCCTTTCGTGCAAGGAACAACACTTCTCTCAGAAATATTCTAGTATGATGAGTCCAATGCTCTTTGGATACAATTCCAAATAAGCATACCAATGGCTCAAAGGGTACCGGCATCTGCTGTATATCAAATACCAGTGCTATCACGTCAGTCCAAAAGGAAAAAATTCTGGGGCATGCCCAGATCATATGCCAAAAATCTGCTCTAGAGACTACACATCTATGACACTCAGTGGTCGGGTATCTACCCATCTTGTGCATTCGTATAGGCGTCAGGTAGCTCTGATGAGTAATAAATAATTGTGTCATCTTATTGTTGGCGGCTGGTGATACTAGTGTATGTGAATTTAACATGTCTAGCCATATATCTGTGGTTATTTCCGGAATTAACTCCCGCCATCTCATTTCTACGACCAATGGTGTCACTTTTAGTCTAGCCTGGATGAGGAAAGAGTAGATCACTGAGATCAAGCCCCTAGGTCCCTGGGACCTAAAAATACCAATGAGAGGAAAATCTGAAATATTCTTAGTGCTCAAAAGACTTCACATTCCCATCCACATACATATCCCCAATCCGTTCAACCCCACGTGCCGACCAAAACTGTGGGTCCAGTGCATCTGAAACATGGGGCAAAGACGGGTTTTGCCACAAGGGAGCTTTAGCTATAATATCCACAAAATTGAGTAATTTCTTGGCGGCCAGCCATACCTGCGCTGCCACTCTATGTAATGGAAGTAAGCTCCTGAACATGGAAGTTGAACCTTCTAACACCGGCCATAGATGTGGCACTTCCAAGTAAGATGCTAGATATTGATCACGGTTAGGGAGAACCTCCAGCTCAATCCAAGCAGTAAGATATCTTAGCTGTCCCGACAGGTAATACAAATAGAGATCAGGGAGGGAAGCTCCTCCCATGGCCCTGGGTCTCTGTAATGTGCTGAGTTTAAGCTTCGACCTGCTGTTGCCCCATATGAAGGACGGAAACATAGCATGTAGTCTTTTAAAAAAGGACATCGGTATAGGCACTGCTGCATGCTCCAACATGTACAGGCATTTAGGGAGTATAATCATTTTTATAAGGTTAATACGGCCCGAGACAGCCAGGGGCAATGAGCTCCACAGTTTAAATTTAGCCTTAATGTATTCTAACAGGGGTTGTATATTGTTGTTGAAATCTGAGCCATGGTGTCTGCTAATCATGATCCCAAGATATTTAAAGTTATCAGTCACCCTAAGTCCGCATTCTGTGGGCTCCCAACCCTGGTCACGTAGTGGCATAAAGTGCAATTTATCCCAGTTTATCCGTAGGCCAGAAAACCCACCAAATTAATCAATTATGTTAATCGCCATGGGTAAAGATTCTTTAGGTTGTTGCATATAGAGGACCATGTCATCAGCATAAAGGCCTATTTTATCTGTTCGCCCCCCAAATTGAACCCCTTGGTACAAGTTGTCCTGTCGTATAAGTAATGCCAAGGGCTCTATAGACATATTGAAAAGTAATGGAGATAACGGGCAACCATGCCTTGTGCCTCTGGCAAGTTGGAAATACGGGGATAAGACACCATTGACCACAATTTGGGCCCTAGGGGATTTGTATAATATAGAAACCCACTGTATAAATTTAGGCCCAAAACCAAATTTACGCACTATCTCTAGCAAATACGGCCATTCAATTGAATCGAACGCTTTGGCAGCGTCCAGCGAGGCTATCCCCCAGTCCTTGTCCAGGGCTATACCCACTTGTGTGACCACCTGCACTCTCCTAATGTTATCTGACGTGGATTTCCCTGGCATAAAACCCGTCTGGTCTGAATGGATAATAGTGTGTATGACCGAATTCAACCTAGTTGCCAATATTTTGGTGAGGACCTTATAATCACTGTTTAAAAGTGATATAGGTCTATAGGACCCACACTCTAACGGATCCTTATCTGGTTTTAATAATACAACAATAGTCGCATCATTCATGGATTCAGGTAATGACTCTGTTTCCAACGAATATGCAAACATTGCGTGCATATCAGGAACAACATGTTCTGCATATTTGCTATATACCTCTATGGGAATCCCGTCTGGTCCCGGTGATTTGCCCCTAGCTAGGTCACGGATGGCCCTTGAGACCTCCTCCTCAGAAATTTCAGCATCCATGAGCGCTCTGTCCGAGTCAGATAGAGTGGGAAACACAATATTATGTAAGAAAGAGTGCAAATCGGTAGTATTATAGTTAGCCCTTGAGGAGTATAAATCTCTGTAATACTGTGCAAATCTGTCAGCAATATCGGAGGTGCCTATCAGAACAGTCCCATTTACCGATTTTATTTTAAGGATTGAGGGGGATTGAGTGTTTTGCTTTACAATATGCGCCAGTAATTTACTGGATTGGTTTCCCAACTCAAAGTGCGACTGTTTCATGAAGAAAAATGTCCTATTCGCTCTATCTTGTAGATACACCAAATATTGTTGACCTACTTTAAGCCAGTTCTGTCTATTAAGGTCAGATGGATCTGCTACATACACTTTTTCAAGTTCCGTACATTGTGCAGCCAAATCCTCCTCAATTTTAGTGGTGTTGCGTTTCAAATATGAAATGGTGGATTTAAGGCACCCTCTCATATATGCCTTAAAGGTGTCCCATCTAACACCAGCATCTACATATTGACTATGATCTTGTATGAACATTGACAGTTGGTCGGGGATCCGATCTTGCAGGCCTATAGCCTTTAACCAAAAAGGGTGAATTTTCCAGCCCCTGGGTCGGGGTGGGGTAGGCACGTGGAGGTACACTAAGACAGGGGAATGATCCGACACGCCCCTGGGTTTATATAATACCAGTGGTGTTAGGGACATTAATAAAGAGTTGCCAAATACATAATCGATACGTGACAGGGAGTTATAACCTAACGAGTAGCATGAGTAAACCTTAGTAGAGGGGTGTGTAAACCGATATACGTCTAGCCAACCCAGTTCTGCCATCAAAATTTTGAGAGATGAGCTAATCAACGATCTGGGCCCAGTACTCTGGGAATTTCGAAATCTATCAAGCGCCACATCCATTACCATATTTAGGTCCCCCATGCAAATAAGTGTTGCATTAGGGAAGGAGGCCGCAAAAGTAGCCGCCTTGTGAAGCACATTCAATGTCGCCGGTGGCGGAATGTACAACCCCATAATCACATATGGGCAATTATTAATAAAAGCATGTATAAAAACATAGCGCCCCTCAACATCCACCTTAACAGTGTCTACCTCCCAAATCAATGACCTTTGCACAATTATTGAAACTCCTCTGGAATAAGAGGAGCAACATGAGTGGCGCGACCACTGTACCCATGGTCTATGCAATACCCGTGATGTGGATGGAGTTAGGTGCGTCTCCTGCAAGCAGAGAATTTGTGGATTAAATTTGAGTATTTGCGAAAAGATCATAGTTCTTTTCTTTGCAGATCCCGTCCCCCGGACATTCCAGGACATAACAGTAAATCTAGCCATTCAAAAATGAATGGAAAGTATCGGGGAGATGTGGCTTAACCTCCATATAAGCAGCAGTATACAGATTAGAGATATAGAACATATGCATGGTGAAATATAGAACTAACAGACCTCTCTTAGGTCCAACCTGTAATATAGCATGTAATAAACAGTAAAAAACAGCATCCAAAATGTCGTTACATCCCTTACATCTCTGTGGTCGGGCATGTACGGGGGTAGAACCCATGTGTCTCAATATTAATGGATACCTGCAGTCAAACAGATAAATTCAGAGGTATATATACTGTAACAGCGGTTATATCATAACTAACCAAAAATATAAAAGGATATGTAGAGGCATATTTGGCAGTCCGTGAGAGCACATTTCTCGCTGGCAGACAAACAACTAACGGTTGTAGTCAACCTCCTTGCCACAGAATATTCCAGAATGTCTGGGAACAGCAAATTAGCGGTGCGGAGATCGTCGTTGGCGGTTTACCCAGTCATCTGCTTCTCCTGGCGTCGTGAAGAATATAGTGCGGTCTCCATCCACCACCCGAAGTCTCGCCGGGTATGCCATGGAGTACGAGATATTCAGATCCCGCAGTCGTCGTTTAACTGACATAAAGGTAGCCCTCCGCTTCTGTAAATCTGCGCTGAAATCTGGGAAGATAGATACCGCTGAGCCATTGAAGCGGATTTCTGGTAATTTGCGAGCCAATCTCAGGATTGAGTCCCGGTCATTGCTATTTAGCAGACGCGCTAACATGGGTCTAGGAGGTGCTCCCGGTGGTAATGGCCTCGCTGGAACTCTATGCGCCCGTTCTATATCAAACGCAGCAGAGAAAACCGCATCCGGGAACAAATCACGCAGCCATTTTAGAATGAATTCTATTGGATTTTACCTTCTCAGGTAGGCCAAGGATTCTGAGGTTATTTCGGCGCAGCCGGTTTTCTAGATCGTCAGACTTTTGTTTCCATAACTCAGCCGCACTTTCCAATGCCGCAATCGCCTCCGGTACAGGGGCCACTCTGTCTTCCACACCAGATATACGCTCCTCAGCATGCGTCAATCTCTCACGCAAGTTATGCATATCCTGCCTAAGCAGGCCTATATCCGTTCTAACCTCTTCCAGCTTGCCTGTCAGCGACGATTTGCAGGATGAGATGGCCTGCAGCAGTGTCTCAGAAACCTCCTGCAGAGTGGGTGCACTTTCTCCCTTTATGGAAGCGGCTGCAGCAGCAGCTTTAGCCGCGCCTTCAGGACCACAGGCTCGCTGAGGCAAAGGGGAGCGGCCGCCATCTTGCCCCTCTCCCTGGCATACTCCTGGAGCTTTTCAGCCGCCGATTGCCCTCGTGTAGGTCCCATATCTCCTTCTTCGTATCGCCAGGTAATTCAGAGCCGCTATTTGGTAAGTTCGATCCAGGTATATTATCTTCAGGATGATGATTACATGGGTTCAGTGCGGAGCTATCGAACCATGCGACTGCTCCCGCTGTGCGCCTGGCCACGCCTCCCCGGCCAAAAGATCTTTCATCCTACAATTAGTTTATTTGATACATCAATTAGAAATAAATCTGGTTTTAAAATACTTTAGTAAGAACTCCGGAATCAGCAAGTAGAGCTTATTCCTTAAATAATGATTGTTACACAAGTGCTTGATCCATTACAATACACAGCTCTGAGAAGTGTACAATAACTGTAACATCCTCTGTCAGTAAACAGTGAAGGTTCCAATTTAATGACAGCAAGCAGAGATATTTGAAAACTATGAGGAATTGATACAAAAAAGTGTTAGAAAACAATTACTTTTTATTATACAAAGACTCTTTATTTGCAAAAACTGGAATAACCTTTTAAGGCATATAAAATGTGTTAGATAATCATAAAAAAATAATGTAATTCCCATTAGTATTTTAAGATTCCCAAATGTGTTTCAATGGAAGCTTTTATTTTCTCCTCCTTTTTGAGCGACTCATGATATATGATTTCTATCAGTTTAGTATACATTTTTATTTACTTCCCTATGTTCATTTTAGTTAGTTTTAACTCCAAATGAATTAGTGGTATTGTTAGCAATGCATTATTGTTGCATCAAGGAAGATAGGAGAGCCTACTTCTTTTCCTGCATAATTTAAAACAACCTCCATTTATTAATTTGCTGAACCTCTGATCTCAGCACTATTCATATCATTAGATTTATTCTTCATAGCTGTAAAAAATCATTACTGCCACAATACTCCTTTGTCAGATACTGTGTCAGCCAGATCGAAAGCATACTCTGCAAATCACAGGAAGGAGATATCATTACAGAATATATCACATGAAATGCTGAAGTTGATTTAGGTAATTTATGATGCAAATATTAATTTCTTATTGCGGTAGCATAGAATAGAAATATAATGTATGTATGTAATGGAAAGCTATAGACTTTGTCAGACTTTATACTGTATTAGAAGTGGTATAGATTTTGCTGTGCTTTGTGAATTACACATTGTCCTTATTTTATAGCTAGTGCTGACAATAGAAATGGATACTCTCAATCTACTTCATAGATTCATACTATACCTAAATGGAGGACACCAAACAGTTCCCTAGAAAGTTCATGGTGAATGGCCCATCACAAGAATGTGCGGGCCCTGTCGGGAACTGAGCCTCAGGCCCAAAATAAGCATGGCGGTAACGGTGGACCCGCTAAATATACAACAAAACCTATAACTAGGAGTCTGACACACGAAAAAAGAGTTAAAAAATATGAAAGTTTATTGAATAAATTAAAATAAACACATGTATAAAATTAATAGAGATGTAAACCACAAGAAAAAATGGACAGCCAGAACACATATCACACAGCACAGCACTGTGCGAACAGGCTGAGTACACCAGTGTAAAGTAACAATAATGATGGTATAGGAACAGCCAAACATGGGTCACTAAGAGGTACTAGGAGACAAATGCATCAAAGGTATATATACATTGGTAATGAGTCTACCCAGTGTATCTAGGGCAGTAGTGCATCACCGTTCCAAAGAAAAGTACAGTACATCAAATAACAGGAACTAAATGTATAAATGTATATCCTAATGAACTGTGCATAATATGCACATGTCACTTACCCATGACAGAGTGTGAGTGGCTGGCGTCCTTGGGGTGGACGCCAGCCACTCACACTCTGTCATGGGTAAGTGACATGTGCATATTATGCACAGTTCATTAGGATATACATTTATACATTTAGTTCCTGTTATTTGATGTACTGTACTTTTCTTTGGAACGGTGATGCACTACTGCCCTAGATACACTGGGTAGACTCATTACCAATGTATATATACCTTTGATGCATTTGTCTCCTAGTACCTCTTAGTGACCCATGTTTGGCTGTTCCTATACCATCATTATTGTTACTTTACACTGGTGTACTCAGCCTGTTCGCACAGTGCTGTGCTGTGTGATATGTGTTCTGGCTGTCCATTTTTTCTTGTGGTTTACATCTCTATTAATTTTATACATGTGTTTATTTTAATTTATTCAATAAACTTTCATATTTTTTAACTCTTTTTTCGTGTGTCAGACTCCTAGTTATAGGTTTTGTTGTTCATAGATTCACAGCTGATCAAACTGTACATCAATTATTATGCGCACATGCAAAATATAGTCTATTAGCGGGGGTCTCAAACTCGGCCGGGTAAGTGGGCCACATATAGAAGAAATTACAAATTGACAGGCCGCATTTCAACAATCCAGTTTTCCAGTTTAAGTGTCGCTAAATGCAGTCCGGCGGCTCAGTTGGCAGCATTTGGCAGACACACAAATGTCAAGATTGGGCAGCCACTTTTAAGATAGTGCCACAGAGCCCTCTGTAGATACTGCCACAGAGCCCTCTATAGATACTTCCGCAGAGCCCTCTGTAGATACTGCCACAGTGCCCTCTGTAGATACTGCCACAGTGCCCTCTGTAGATACAGCCACGGTGCCCTCGGTAGATGCTGCCACAGTGCCCACTGTAGATGCTGTCACAGTTCCCTCTGTAGATACTGCCACAGTGCTCTCTGTATATAATGTCATACACCCCTAGATAATGCCACAGTGTCCTCTGTAGATACTGCCACACTGCCCTCTGTAGTTGCTGTCACACATCCACCCATAAATAATGCCACAGTGCCCTCTGTAGATACTGCCACAGTGCCCTCTGTAGATACTGCCACACACCCACCTATAGATAATGCCACAGTGCCCTCTGTAGATACTGCCACACACCCACCTATAGATAAGGTCACAGATGCTGCCATAGTGCCCTCTGTAGATGCTGCCACAGTTTCCTCTGTAGATGCTGCCAAGGTGCCACATATGGACAGTGATGTCAGGGGCTTGCCCAGAGCTGGAGTCCCAGAGCAGAGCCGCTTCTAGCACTCTGCCTAGGACTACAGCTGCGCTCCTGACATTACTGTCCAGCTCTGGGGAAGCCCTACACATCAGGGGATTCCATAGAGTCCCGGAGCAGAGCCTATACTAGAGCTCTGCCTTCGACTCCAGCTCTGGGAAAGCCCCAGACATTGCGTGTGAATATATGGAGAGCGATGTCAGGGGATTCCACAGAGTCCTGGCGTAGAGCCTATACTAGCGCTCTGCCCGTGACTCCGCTCTGGGGACGACCCTGACAACACTGTCCATATATGGACAGCGATGTCAGGGGATTCCACAGAGTCCCCGAGCAGAGCCACTTCTAGCACTCTGCCTGGGACTCCGGCTCTAGGGAAGCTCCAGACATCGCGTGTCCATATATGGACAGCGATGTCAGGGAATTCCACAGAGTCCCGGAGCAGAGCCTGTACTAGCACCCTGCCCGGGACTCCACTCCGGGGAAGACTCTGACAACACTGTCCATATATGGACAGCGATGTCAGGGAATTCCGCAGAGTCCCGGAGCAGAGTATATACTAGCACTGCCCGGGATTCCGCTCTGAGAAAGACCCTGACAACACTGTCCATATATGGGCCGCAGATGACAGCCTCAGGGGCCACATGCAGCCCGCGGGCTGGGTGCTTGAGACCCCTGGACTATAGCAATAATACATAGAACATAAGTAAATATATACGTTACTTCGTCAGTGAGGAGTTATGCCATTTCCAGTCAAGAAAATTGCAAATTCCTATTGATTAACTATATAACTACTAAACTGGCTGCACTTCAACCCATAATAGATACAGTATGTCTACTAAACGAATTCCTACTAATTACATTACATAGTTACATAGTTAATGAGGTTGAAAAAAGACTCCGGTCCATGAAGTCCATCCTATAATCCTACAGTGATGGACTCTAGTACATATAACTTTTGATATTATATCTGTGAAGACATCAAGGTCCCTGACTGTGTTCAATCATTACCACAACTTCTTGTGGCAGCGAGTTTCAAAGTCTCTATGCTCTTACAGTAAAGAAATCCTGTATACGATGATCGAAAAACTATCTTTCCTCTAGATGTAGTGGATATATCTCTCATAGCATTTAAACTAATCATAACTAACCAAGCCACATATAGTATATACCATTAAGACACCACTTTATTTATCCCATGAAGACTTCAGTACAGAGTAATTAAAGTGGTGTCAGAGGCGTAACTTAAAGCGCCCTAATGCAAAATCTGTAGCAGGGCCCCCAACTATCATGTGTCATTTGTAGCACTGGTCTGCTAATATAGTGGAGAGGGTACGTGTGTTTCTCTTCAGGCTCTAGTGCCTGTGTGTGCCCACATCCTCTGCACCTCCTATAGTTAAGCCAGCCTCTATTTACCCCCAATGGGTAATTTGTCAAAAGTCTGAAAATGTCCAAATTGCTTCATTAGTAATTGTGGTACATCTAAAAAACAAAAATTCAGGTTCTATGTTAGTAATTCTGTATATGTTTCTTCTTTCTCATTGTGTGTTATTGCCTTATAATAGGTTTTATTAAAAATGTTTAATCTCATTTGCAAAGTACTTTACTGTTCTATGTTTTTCTTCATAATTTCTTATTCTTAATTACTCATGTTACTTTATTTATCTACTTTATAATTTTTATCACTCTGCACACCAGAGCATTTCCTTCGGACGGAGCTAGGATCACCTTCATTATGTCCCTGGCGTGGGCAAACCCAATCTGGGAACGACTGGGACCCGAGACTTCCAGGGGTTTGTGCAGTTATTCCGTACTGTATTCGAGGACCATAGACGAGTCTCGTCGGCAGCCACTGCTATCTTTAACCTTCGCTAGGAAGACGCCCCCATGGGCGAATACACCATCCAGTTCCGGACCTTGGCACGAGAACTGTCCTGGAACAATGAGGCCTTGGTAGCATTCATCTGGCATGGCGTATCGCCTGAAATCAAGGACGAACTTGCTGCTCGAGATCTACCACCTGCCTTGGACGACCTGATTCTACTTGCCACTCGAGTGGACATAAGGCTCAGAGAGAGATCTCAAGAAGTTCGACAGGAGATACGGCTTCCTAGACTGGCGCCCAAATTCCAGAAACCCCTCTTGCCTTCTTCTTCTGCTCCGCCCGAGGTACCGTTGCAGGTGGATCGGCTTAAACTGTCCGTTCAAGAGAAACAGCGCAGGCGCACTTCTGGCTCTGTTTGTATTGCGGCCTCGCTGGCCATGTCGTGCGTCTGTGTCCCCAGAAGCCAAAAAAAAACAACGCCTAGGATTGGTTGGAGAGGCAACCATGGGCGATACTGCATTTAATAGAGAACTCTCCTCCAAACTGTTCAGTCCTGTGTCGCTGGCGAGAGGTCCCATCCGGTCTCTGCCTACCTGGACATTGGCTCTGCAGCCAATTTCATCTGCCAAGACCTTGTGGATCTTCTTCAGTTGCCCACTGTTCTGCTGGAAAGGACGTTGATCATTGCCTCGGTAGATGGAATGCCTTTGCCTGGCCCAGTTTTGTCTGTGACCAAGCCATTAAGACTCCAAGTGGGAGTTCTCCATTCCAAACACATCTCCCTATTTGTCCTGCCCAAGGCCGTCAACTCCGTGCTGCTGGGTTTGCCTTGGCTCCGTCTACATGCCCCAGTCCTGGATTGGAACCCTGGAGAGGTTCTCCATTGTGGTCCCAAGTGTCGCGACCGCTGACTGGTGAATATCCATCCGCCTCAGTCTCCTCAGCATTCGTCACTGGCAGGGTTGCCTCCTTGTTACTCTCTGTTCCCAGATGTCTTCAACAAGAAGGAAGCAGAGACATTGCCACCACATCGAGCATATTATTGCCCTATCGACTTGGTTCCTGTTTCGCCCCCTCCTCGCGGTAGAGTATACCCTCTCTCCTTGCCTGAGACCCAGTCTATGGCTGCCTACATTAAGGAGAATCTGGAGAAGGGCTTCATACGCAAATCCTCATCCCCGGCCGGAGCCGGGTTTTTCTTTGTCAAGAAGAAGGATGGATCCCTCCGACCCTAAATTGACTACTGGGGCATCAACGAGATCACGTTGAAGAACAGATACCCTTTGCCTTTGATTTCAGAACTGTTTAATTGCATATGGGGGGCCTACAATTTAATACGGATTCGTCAGGGTGACGAGTGGAAGACTGCATTTAATAAACGTGATGGACACTACGAATATCTGGTCATGTCCTTCAGCCTGTGTAACGCCCCCGCGGTGTTTCAAGAATTTGTCAATGACATTTTTCGTGATCTCCTCTATGTCTGTGTTGTGGTGTATCTCGATGACATCTAGATTTTTTCCCCAGATCTTGTAACTCATCAGAATCATGTCCGCCAGGTGTTGCTTCGATTAAGGGAGAATCATCTTTATGCCAAACTGGGCTATATAATCTCTGATCAGGGTCTCAAAATGGACCCTGAGAAGGTAAAAGCTGTTCTGGAATGGCCACGCCCCCAAGGCTTAAGGGCCATACAACACTTCCTGGGATTCGCCAACTTCTACCGGCTGTTCATTCCCAACTTCTCTTCATTGACAGCCCCCATCTCTACCCTCACTAAAAAGAGCTTGAATGCCAAGGTGTGGACTCCAGAAGCAAAATACACATTTAAAACCTTAAAAAAGGCCTTCACGTCAGCCTCTATTCTTCATCACCCTGATGTATCCCTACAGTTTTCATTAGAGGTGGACGCTTCCTCTGTTGGTGCCGGTGCAATTTTGTTCCAGAGAGCTTCGAAAGGCAAGACTGTGGTATGTGGTTACTATTCTAAGCTTTTTTCTTCCGCAGAGCGCAACTACTCGATTGAGGATTGGGAGTTATTGGCCATCAAGCTGGAGTGAAGACACCTACTGGAAGGCGCAGCTCATCCTATCCTGGTCTTCACGGACCACAAGAACCTGACCTATCTACAGACGGCTCAACGGTTGAATCCTCGTCAAGCCAGGTGGTCATTGTTCTCTGCTCAGTTCCGGTTCGAACTCCACTACCGACCTGCCGACAAGAATGTGAGGGCCGATGCTTTGTCTAGGTCGTTTGAAACAGAGGACACTGTGGAGTCCCCACAGAATATTTCCTGCATCTTCTCATTTAACCCTCTGCAAGTTAGAGACATTCCTCCGGGAAGGACTTTTGTAAGTCTGGCAGACAGAGGAAGAATCCTTCGCTGGGGTCACAGTTCCAAGCTTGCAGTTCACGAGGGTGCCCTTAAGACCTAGGCCTTATTTGCAGATCAGTTCTGGTGGCCCACGCTGCCCAAAGACGTCATGGACTTTGTCTCCTCCTGTACGGTATGCGCAGCAAACAAAGTTGCCCACTCCAGACCAGCCAGTCTGCTCCATCCACTGCCTGTGCCGGTGCTCCCTGGCAGCATGATGCTATGGACTTTGTCACAGATCTGCCTCTCTCTGCAGGATGCAGTGTGATCTGGGTGGTGGTGGATCGATTTTCTAAAATGGCTCATTTTGTTCCCCTGACTAACCTGCCTTCTGCTGCTCGACTGGCCGACCTCTTCGTTCAACACATCTTCCGTCTGCACGGCTAGCCTCTGCATATTGTCTCGGATCGAGGGGTCCAGTTCACCTCGAAGTTCTGGAGAGCACTCTGCGGTCTCCTTGGTGTAAAGTTGGACTTCTCCTTGGCCTATCATCCCCAGTCCAATGGTCAAGGCGAGAGGGTTAACCAGATTATGGAGAAGTATCTGCGGAACTTTGTCTCCAGACGGCATGATGACTGGGTGCAGCTGCTCCCGTGGGCTGAGTTCCTCCTACAATAACCATACGAGTGAGTCCACCACCTCCAGTCCGTTCTTCATCGTCTACGGCCAACATCCTCTAATCCCTCCTCCTATCTCTACTATGTTCCAGGTGCCTGCAGCTGTCTTCCAGGAATATCAAGCTGAGGGTGCCGTCCTGCAAGTTTGCTCCCAGGTTCCTCGGACCCTTTGAGAGCCTGCTACAGATTAACCCTGTGTTTTACAAACTTCGGCTGCCTCCTACCCTCAAGATCCCTAACTCCTTTCATGTCTCCCTGCTGAAGCCCGTGGTCCTGAACCGCTACTCCAGGGCTCCTAGTTCCGCAGTTGCTCCTGGCAGCTCGTCAAGACTTTCGAAGTAAGGGAGATCCTGGCCACCAAGAAATTGGGAGGAAGGACGTTTAATTTGGTGGATTGGAGGGGATTCGGTCCAGAAGAGTGGTCTTGGGAGCCAGAGGAGAACATCGATGCCCTGTCCTCGTGAAGAAGTTTCTCTCCCGCTCTGGTCCCAAGCGGAGGGGGCATAAGAGGGGGGATACTGTAACGTCTATGGCGGTGGGCCGTCGTTCTGACTTACCCTCCGACGGGCGCGGGCATGGACACGTGAGTTCCCTGCAGCGTCTTCCTCCTGTGCGACGCCGGCACTCACTTTCTGGATCTGAGACTGTCTCTTTCAGGGCGCATGCGCCTGCGTATGCATGGCCTTAAAGGCCCTGTGCGCGCACAGTTGCAGAAAGTCTGCATTCAAGTCCAGAGTGCTGTTGGACTATAAAAAGGGCTCTGCCCTCTTGACCAGTGCCTGAGCGTTGTTGTGTACCGAAAGTTTATCTTGCATATGGTCTCCTAGTGTTTTCCAGTTCCCAGTGTTACCCGTTCCTGCTTCCTGTACTCTGTATCCTGTGCTACCATGCTACCGTGCCTCTGTGTCATCTACAGTCAAAGTCAAGTTGTGTCTTCCGCTGCATCTACTGCGTCACACCTCGCCTGGTGTCCGTTTACTGCCGGAGCCTTATCTTCAGCCTGAATCACAGCTACTGTCTGCATTGCCTCAGGTACCCTTTCTGGACTATAGACTTTGTACTCTACCTGTTTGGTCAGCTGCTATCCGGCTATTCGGTATGGCCCAGTGGGTCCACACCCGCGCCGTTACAGTCTGTGTGTTACACACCCACATGAGCAACATTTTAACCCATACTTATGGGGCATTTTTCAAGCTTACACATATGTGTGGATGAAGTATCCACTTTTTTCACTGAAGCGTTTGAAACAATGCCTATTTTGATATTTTTGAATCTATCCGTCAAAATAATAATTATATATATATATATATATATATACACTACCGTTCAAAAGTTTGGGGTCACCCAGACAATTTTGTGTTTTCCATGAAAACTCACACTTATATTTATCAAATGAGTTGCAAAATGACTAGAAAATATAGTCAAGACATTGACAAGGTTAGAAATAATTTTCTCCTTCAAACTTTGCTTTCGTCAAAGAATGCTCCATTTGCAGCAATTACAGCATTGCAGACCTTTGGCATTCTAGCTGTTAATTTGCTGAGGTAATCGGGAGAAATTTCACCCCATGCTTCCAGAAGCCCCTCCCACAAGTTGGATTGGCTTGATGGGCACTTCTTGCGTACCATACGGTCAAGCTGCTCCGACAACAGCTCTATGGGGTTGAGATCTGATGACTGCGCTGGCCACTCCATTACAGATAGAATACCAGCTGCCTGCTTCTTCCCTAAATTGTTCTTGCATAATTTAGAGGTGTGCTTTGGGTCATTGTCCTGTTGTAGGATGAAATTGGCTCCAATCAAGCGCTGTCCACAGGGTATGGCATGGCGTTGCAAAATGGAGTGATAGCCTTCCTTATTCAAAATCCCTTTTACCTTGTACAAATCTCCCACTTTACCAGCACCAAAGCAACCCCAGACCATCACATTACCATCACCATGCTTGACAGATGGCGTCAGGCACTCTTCCAGCATCTTTTCAGTTGTTCTGCGTCTCACTAATGTTCTTCAGTGTGATCCAAACACCTCAAACTTCGATTCGTCTGTCCATAACACTTTTTTCCAATCTTCCTCTGTCCAATGTCTGTGTGCTTTTGCCCATATTAATCTTTTCCTATTATTAGCCAGTCTCAGATATGGCTTTTTCTTTGCCACTCTGCCCTGAAGGCCAGCATCCTGGAGTCGCCTCTTCACTGTAGACGTTGACACTGGCGTTTTGCGGGTACTATTTAATGAAGCTGCCAGTTGAGGACCTGTGAGGCGTCTATTTCTCAAACTAGAGACTCTAATGTACTTGTCTTGTTGCTCAGTTGTGCAGCGAGGCCTCCCACTTCTCTTTCTACCCTGGTTAGAGCCTGTTTGTGCTATCCTCTGAAGGGAGTAGTACACACCGTTGTAGGAAATCTTCAGTTTCTTGGCAATTTCTCGCATGGAATAGCCTTCATTTCTAAGAACAAGAATAGACTGTCGAGTTTCACATGAAAACTCTCTTTTTCTAGCCATTTTGAGAGTTTAATCGAACCCACAAATGTAATGCTCCAGATTCTCAACTAGCTCAAAGGAAGGTCAGTTTTATAGCTCCTCTAAAAACTTTACAGCGGTGCTAACATAATTGCACAAGGGTTTTCAAGTGTTTTCTAATCATCCATTAGCCTTCTAACACTGTTAGCAAACACAATGACCCATTAGAACACTGGAGTGATGGTTGCTGGAAATGGGCCTCTATACACCTATGTAGATATTGCATTAAAAACCAGACGTTTGCAGCTAGAATAGTCATTTAGCACATTAACAATGTATAGAGTGTATTTCTGATTAATTTAATGTCATCTTCATTGAAAAAAACTGTGCTTTTCTTGCAAAAATAAGGACATTTCTAAGTGACCCTAAACTTTTGAACGGTAGTGTATATATATATATATATATATATATATATATATATATATATATATATATAATCTTTTTTTCTTACTTTTGTAGGAAAAGTTGTGATAAAATGCATGCCTGCAGGCCATGTGTTGATTGTCTATATAATATATTGGTTAAATGATACTTAAAGACTTTGATGATATTTAACAAAGTAAAATGATGGTCCAAGCTTACTCTGCCATTACTTATAAACTCCACATAAATACTAAAATCCATTCCTCAGATATGTTTAGATATATTATCTCTTAAATAACAAATTGATATCCTCATATTTCATCAAAACCTGTTGAGGCTAGGTATTATACAGTATATTACATTGTAGAGGAAAATACTCGTACTGAAGAATATGGAAAATTTTTACGTATGTTGACAATTTAAAGGCAGAATAAAAATGAACTAATTTTGAATATTTTTTTTAACTAATAAAAGCTCAACTCTTTATTACACAGACAAGATAGATATGGAGTTGGTTTGTGCAATTGAAGTCTTTAACTATTTAAGCAAACCCTGGCTAGCAGACTTACTTCTTAGCTCTAGTGAATCCAGAGACACAGTTATTGACAGTTTCACCTGTATACAAGCTTACAGAGCTAGCTGTCTATTATTGTGTAAACCATTGCACTGTCCAGAGTTGAGAAGCTAGCCATGGTCAACATAAAGAATTTTAAATTTCCACTGCACGGTTTAAAACAATTCCCTCTCTATTTTTTCAGTGGCTCCTCGTTTATCACATGCTCTTAGATAGGCAGGGGCATATCTAAAAGCTCATGGTTCCCGGTGCAAAAGTCCTTCATGAGCCCCCCAACTTCTCTTTATGGCCAATCGGACACAGCTTTCAGCAGCAGTACTGTGTCTACTAAGTGACCCATCGATGCAGCACTAGCAGTCAAGGGGTCATTGCTAAGGTCTTAAGCAGATGTGTAGCTAAAGGCTCATGGGCCCGTGTGCAAGAATTCAGCTTGGGCCCCCCGACCCCTCCCCAACACCACCATCACCAGACCCCTGCATGCGCCTATGCCCAGCCACCTTGCCAAACAGCCCCCATAGTATAATGCGCCACACAGTATAATGCTCCCATAGCTGCCCCCACACAGTATAATGCCCCCATAACTGCCCAATACAGTATAATGCCCCCCATAAATGCCCCATACCATATAATGCTCCCTATTTCAGTCCCCACAGTATAATGCCCCACATAGCTGCCCCATACTGTATAGTGCTCCCATATCAGCTCCCATACAGTATAATGCCCCCTATATCAGTTCCCCATACAGTATAATGCACCCCATATCAGCTCCCCATACAGTATATTTCCCCCATATGAGCTTCCCATACAGTATAATGCCCACCATATGAGCTTTCCATACAGTATAATGCCCACCATATGAGTTCCCCATACAGTATAATGCCACTGCATATCAGCACCCCATACAGTATAATGCCACTGCATATCAGCACCCCATACAGTATAATGCCCCCCAAACAGTATAATACCCCCATACAGTATAATGCGCATCCATATCAGCTCCCCATACAGTATAATGGATCCCCCATATCCGCCCCCATACAGTATAATGCCCCCATACAGTATAATACCCCTCCATATCAGCTCCCCATACAGCATAATGCCCCTCCATATCAGTCCCCCATTCAGTATAATGCCCTCCCCCCGCCATATCAGCCCCCCATACAGTATAATTCCCCCATATGTGCATAATAGAAAAATAAACTAATTACTTACCTTTCCCCGTTCCCACACCGGGTGGAGGAGATCCTTCACCTCCTCTGGTGTGTGCTATGAGTGACTCGGCGCAGACAGGCGCGATGATGTAGCTGCATCGCGCCTGCCTGCGTCGAGCCGCTCAGGGCACAGTGAATGCTGGAGCAAGGAGCCGTCAGCTCCTTGCTCCAGCATTGAATGGAACCGGGACCTCGGTGAGTGACTTGCGACCCCCCGGAGGTCTTCGCACGGCCCCCCAGGGTGCCGCGACCCACAGTTTGTAATGTATTGTGTTGTATTGTGCAGTTTTGGTGGAGAGAGGAGGGGGGCTGTAATTTAACGGGCCTCTCCACCCCAAACACAGACAGCACAATACAACATACAACACAATACATTACATTACAAGACAACACAATACAACACAACACAATACATTACATTACAAGACAACACAATACTTTACATTACAATACAGACTCTGCAGCTCACCTGGAGTCCTCCGCACAGGCTCTTCCACGTTGGCTGGAACGCCCCTCACAGTCACATGATATACTAAGTGTACCATGTGACCGTAACCAGGAAGTGCCAGCTTCACGACACAGAAAATTTATTTGATCAGCACGCTGTTTGTTAACAGGGGACCCATGGGCCCCCCAGGCTTAGGGGCCTAGTCGCAACTGCGACCGCTGTGACCCCTATAGCTACTCCACTGGTCTTAAGACATCAGGGATAATAGCCCCAAGATATATGCTTTGCACCCCCTAAAATGTTTTAATATATAACATCTATCAGAGACAGCATATCTATAAGAATATGACCCCTATTTGCTTCCCCATATGATAGGATTAGATACAGCAGTCCAGCGGACAGTATTACACATGATAGGCTTGGATACAGGACCCAAAAGACAGTGTCATGTACTATAGGCTTGGATACAGGGCCCAGCAGACAGCATCACAAATGATAGGATTAGATACAGGGCCCAGCGGACAGTCTCACACGTGATAGGCTTAGATACAGTCTGTATCTAATCATATCATGTATGAAGCGGTCTGCTGGGGCCCTGTATCTAATCCGATCATGTGGGATACAGTCTGCTGGGACCCTGTATACAGGGTCCAGCAGATAGTTTCCCATATGATTTAATTAGATGCATGCCCCAGCAGACAGTATCTCACATGATTTGATTAGATACAGGGCCCAGAACACAATATTCTCAAACTTAGTTTCTTCGCTCCTTAATCGTGTCCTCTTCATCTTCTGGCGCAGCACGGTCCTGACGCCATTCAGCGTCACATTGTTGTTTGCACGTAACGTTGTGACGTCAGTACTCTGGACCGGATGCTGCTGTAGTAACAGGGGCCCGTGTAGTTTACTACATAGCCCCCAGTTACTACAGTAACTGAAAGAAACTTTCTGCGTGGGGCTGTGGGATCCCTGGCTACGGGGACTGGGTTTCATTTGCGATCCCTATAGCTATACCACCGCAGATAGGGTGTGCTTTAATTTAGAATTTTGTTAAAAATGTCAATGGTGCTTCCCAAAATTATAAAATCTGATCAGTAGATATTATTTTTGTTTAAAAGTATTTACCAGTATGGATAAGCAAAATTCCTTCTTTAGGGCTGTGTTCACATTTGCGTCAGAGGAGCCTCTGTCGCATATTCGGTCAAAAATGGCGGACAAAATAGCACATGTTGGAAACCTGATGAAACCCATTAAAGTCAATGAGTTCCTACGGTTGATGTTCATGGGACAGATCTGCGATACCGGTTATTTGTTGTTCTGCTCCTATGATGATGCAGAACAACAGAAAGCCCTGACAGAGCCTATAAGGGTAGAGTATGGGTAACAACCTCGGGGATCAATGTTCCTTTCAAATTTTGTTGAACTTTTAAAATAAGGGTTCTTATTAAAAAATGGAGATGCAGAGGATTCTTTTCATAGTAGTAAGTTTCCCTCTCAAAATGCCATTCTCATCCAAAGCTGCATTCTCAAGTCTCCAGGTTGCTATGCCAACATCTACCATCCATTGCTGCTTTAGTATCTATAAAGGGCTTATTCTATAAAACTATAAAGGGATTATTCTCCAATAATGTGATCAAATCTAAAGCACTGCTAAACTGTTAGGCTGGATTCACACAAGCATGTTCGGGCCGTAAAGGACGGAACGTATTTCGGCCGCAAGTCCCGGACCGAACACACTGCAGGGAGCCGGGCTCCTAGCATCATAGTTATGTACGACGCTAGGAGTCCCTGCCTCTCCGTGGAACTACTGTCCTGTACTGTAATCATGTTTTCAGGGTATGTTCACACACACTGTTTTCAGTTTTACGCCTCAAATTATGCCTGAAAAAACGGCTCCATTACGCCTACAAACATCTGCCCATTGCCTTCAATGGGTTTTACGATGTTCTGTTCCCACATAGGCGTTCTGCTTCCAATTTTTCGGCCGTTATTCGTCCGTTTACGGCCCGAAAAACGGACAAAAATAGCCCGTGTGAACATACCCTAAGTATTGTAACTTAAAATGGTTTTGTAGTTATATGACAATAAAGCCATTGTATATTAAAAAAGTATGCAACTCTTACAGATTTCAATTCCTTTGTTTTTAGGGCAAGAGCACACTGTGCAGGGCTACTTTCAGAGGAGAGGGACACGCCACCATGACAACGCGTGGGTAATAAGTATAAGCTTTTTCTTTTCTTTTCCTGCAGTATTTCTGCAATAGAACTCGACTTTCAAAGAGAATTATACTGGATTTACACACTAAAATCTGTTAGTCCACTTGGCCATAATGAAATATGTAATTTCAACATCTTTCTATAAAATAACTGTAAAATTATGTTGTTTTTTTAATATTATAGGATTAAGTTTATTAAAACTGTCCGTAGGAATTTATATAACCTTAGCAGGAATTGCACACTAAAACGTCTGACGTCGAGCCTCACCTAAATAAATATTTATAATCTAATTTTTACTCATGAATATTTATAGGAAATATATCCAAATATATCTTCAGAAATGAATATCTTGATGCATTAAGTATAACAAGTCAGGATGGATTCTCTGTAATAAGAAATATACAGAATTCATATCTTCAAATCTACTAATCCTTTTGGATATCAACTAAATACTTTACGTTGTTATATACCGTATATTCTCATATCAAGCCTTTCCTAATAACATCATATATGATTGCCGCATATTAGACTTTTGCCGTTCAATACTAAAAATAAGTAGTTTTCTTTTAAGAGAATAAATGCAAACCACCGCAACACGAGAACAGTTTATATCAAATGTAAAATAAAATATAGATTTTTTGGCCTGTGTTTAATTGCTTACCATCTCAATGCCTGTTTTTATACCTATATTGTTAGCACTTCTTAATTTTTCATTTTGTACTTTTAGAAGTAATTTGTAATACACAAGACTATTTAAACTGGTTGTGGGTTTTACCACGCATGCGTGAAAAAGGGGGTGGACCCCCGAAACATTGCACCAGGCGTAGTAAGACGCTAATCTATCTTCCACGTGAAGTCTTTGCAAATAAACCATAAAAAGCACTGGGAAGAATCCATTCAGATACGTTATGGACTTTAACACATTGGGTAATGTTTATATTTATTCCCTGTATGTGATCATTTTTTGACACTGAATTTATTGACAAAAGAAAATATATTTAGCAAAAATGAAAAAAACTACGATTGTGCTTATTTCTATATTATGTTACATTGTTTTTAGACATAAGAAGCGTCACATTTAGCATGTACTCAATAACCTTGTGTTATTATAATTGGTGCCAAAATCATAATTATTCCTACCGTATTTCCACAGTGGACGTGTCGTCCGAAAAACGGCACCACAATTTGGTGCAGTTTTTCAAGTGAAATTCCCTGCGACTTCCAGGACGGATATGCTGTGTACGCAGCGTATCCGTCCTGTGTGTTTGTAGCCTTAGAGTTCAGATTTCTGTAATTAAAGAGAGCCCTAATATACAGAATGATGCCTCATGCACACGAACTTAAAAACGGCCGTAATTACGGCCCGTGATTACGGCCCATAGAGTTCTATTGGCCATGGGTACCTTCCCGTTTGCTTACGGGAAGGTGCCCGTGCCGTTGAAAAATATAGAACATGTCCTATTTCAGGCCATAATTACGGCACGTGCAGGCCCATAGAAATCTATGGGGCTCCCGTAATTACGGGTGGCTACGTGTGTGCACCCGTAATTACGGGAGAATTGCTAGGCGACGTCCGGGGATAGTCACTGTCCAGGGTGCTGAAAGAGTTAACTGATCGTCAGTAACTCTTTCAGCACCCGGGACAGTGACTACCGCTGGAGTTAATAGTATTAAAAGTTAACTTACCTGCTTCTTCCTCCAGTCCGGCCTCCCGGGATGACGTTTCATCCCATGTGACCACTGCAGCCAAACACAGGCCAATCACAGGCTGCAGCAGTCGCATGGACTGCCGCGTCATCCAGGGAGGTCGAACTGGATGTAAAAGAGGGACGCGTCACCAAGACAACGGCAGGGGTACGTATGAACTTCTTTTACTTAAAATGCCTGTGTTCCGCTGCAGAAACTCTGCCTGAAATGGCTGCCCCTTCTCTCTATCCACCACTGAGAGAAAGAAGGGGCTGCTGATTAGTGCAATGCAATTTAGCAGAGACAACGGGTCTGTAAATACGGGTGAAATACAGGTGACAACGGGCCCATATTTACGGGCACAGGTCCGTAAATACTGGTGGAGTACGGGTAGAATACGTGTGACAAAGTACCCGTATTTACGCCAGTATTTACGGGAGGAAAAAAATATGTTCGTTTGCATGAGGCCTTAGCCATGTATCTATGTCAGTTGGACATGATCAGGTCAGGTTTTCTGCCCCTAGATGTGATAAACAAGAATGTTTCTGATTCTGAATGGTGAGGAAATTAAGCACAAACTGTAATAAAAGCTTTAATAACTACACCCACAGAAATCATGGAGTCCATAAAGTTGAAGGCTAAAAGATCTACAGGCCCAGATAAGGTAATCATTACTATAAAAAAAAATGTAGCTCCATGCTGCCCCCTTTCCTGGTCTCAATATGTAATGACATTGCGGGAGTCTCCTCTTTCACAAAGAAAATGCTTAGTGCTATAGTGGTGACTTGCTCCAAACTCAGCAAACCCTCAAACTGGCCTTCTAATTTTCGCCCAATATCATTACTAAACACTGATTTAAAACGTTATACTTCTTTTATTGCTAACAGATTGGCTTCAATACTCCATCTCTGATATTATACGACCAGATTGCTTTCATTAAGTCGACAGACCTTGGATGGAACCTTGTTTTTTTTCAGATTGCAGAGGTCCACAGGACTCGAAAGCCTTCTCTGCTACTTACACTGGATGAAGCAAAGGCATTTGCAGGGTTAATTGGGGTTATTTAGAGGTTGTCATCGGCAAGTTTGGTTTTAAGGGTCACATTTTTAAAGCTATAATATCTCTGTACTCCTCCCCATGACCACAAATATACACATCCGGTATCATGTCTAAGCCATTTAACATCTCTAATGGCACGCGGCAGGGGTGTCCGCTGTGCCAACTATTATTTGGTCTCATAATGGAATACCTTGTCCAGTGTGTAAGGGAATTCTCTGACATCAAAAACGTTATCTTGGTAATTTTCTTCCCGGAGACATCGCTTCAGTAGCAAATCCTACTGTAAAATTAGCACATCTAAATCGCTGACCTTAAACATTCGTATCCCTTCATAGATAAAACACAGATTTGAAGCTTACTTTCCTTTCACTTAGTCAGAAAGTGAACTACCGTTTCTAGGTATCACCCTCAATTTCTCCATTATCTAAGCTTCACCTGGTCAACACCAATGCTAAAACCCCCACTCTGTGGCTTGTCCGCATCACCACAACTAAAATGATAGTCCTCCCAAAAATATTCTACCATTTTTAGAACATTACAATTCATTTTTCATTCTCACATCCTTACAAAAACGAATCATATCTTTCATTTGGCAGAAGAAAAAGTCCAAGAGCAACAGCTAAGACTCTATATAGTCCAATGGAGAAAGAATAATTGTGATATCCGTGTCTAGGCTCTTACTATAAAGTATCTCTACTAGAAAAAATAGACACTGGTTGGTTAAGAATGTATCCAAACAATGAATATCCACGGAATTAGATATCACTGGTTCTTCTAATTGCTCATCTTTTTTTATGGGCTGCAATCAAGTCTTCATAGTTACTTACAAATCATGCCACTACTACTTGTTCAAACTTGCAAAATTCCCGACATAGACTTTACTCCTTGAGTGAAGAAGGATCTACACTGGTAAAACACTAAACACGTCTGAACTAATTTCTAAGACAGCCCTTCTTCCGTGTAAAGAATTCTGTAAATAGTTGTGGCTCAGGCATTTCCTTCTAGATTGGCCCTATGAACTGTCCTTGTCTGCCTTTGAAACCTTTTTTTAACAACCCCACCAAAACGTCCAAATTTCTTTTGTTACAAAGCCCTTCAAGGTAAACCCTCTCCTGATTAGGTTTTTGTCACTAGATGAGAGGAGCACCTAAAGAGTCACTATAATTATTTTTTTTCTAAATTTGTGCTGCACATTGGCAGATCTATTAGAATATTATATATTATATTAACCCTTTAATATACCACATATCCTGCAAGCGATCGAACGAGCACTGATTCAAGTACCCTAGGGGGACTAATAAAAAAAAAAGTAAACAGTTGAATAAAGTTTTTCTTTAATGTTCCAAAGAAATAAAAAATATTAAAAAAAACAAAAAAAACCCTTTTCCCATTTTTTCCCTGAAGTAATGTTAAAAAAAAAAATCAATGTTAACATAACTGGTATCGCCGCATCCATAAGAGTCCAAACAAGCAATATAGCAATATTTAACCTGCTCGGTGAACGCCGTAAAAAATATATATAAAACACGCAAATTGCTTTTTTTGGGTTATAAAAAGTGATCAAAAAGCTATATGTACCCAAAAATGGTATCAGTAAAAACTAAAGCCCTTCCGCAAAAAATAAGTCCTCACATTGCTCAATTGATGGAATAATAAAAAAAAGTTATGGCTCTGAAAATATGGCTACACAAAACAATTTTTTTTGGGCAAATTGTTTTTTTTTTTTATACAAGTGGTAAAGCATAAAAAAAACCCATCAATTTGGTATCTCCGTAATCACACTAAGGGTATGTTCACACGGCGGGGGTCCGTAACGGCTGAAATTACGGGGATGTTTCAGCCTGAAAACATCCCCGTAATTTCAGCCGTACCGGCATGTGCAGGCGCTTGAACGCCGCGTCCATTACGGCCGTAATTAGCGCTGCTATTCATTGGAGTCAATGAATAACGGCTCCAATTACGGCCAAAGAAGTGACAGGTCACTTCTTTGACGCGGGCGTCTATTTACGCGCCGTCATTTGACAGCGGCGCGTAAATATACGCCTCGTGTGAACAGACAAACGTCTGCCCATTGCTTTCAATGGGCAGATGTTTGTCAGCGCTATTGAGGCGCTATTTTCAGACGTAATTCGGGGCAAAAACGCCCGAATTACGTCCGTAAATAGGCCGTGTGAACATACCCTAACACGTAGAAAAAGGTGAACATGTAGTTTTTACCGCCTGATGGATGCCATAAAACAAAACCCCCCAAAAAATGGCGTAATGGCTATTTTTTTCCCATTTTACACAAAAATATTTTCAGCTTCCCAGTACATTATGCAGTACAATAAATTGTGCCATGAAAAACTAAAACTTTTCCCACAAAAAACAAGCCTGATACGGCTATATCAACGAAAAATAAAAAAGTTATTGCTTTTGGAAGGCAGGGAAGAAAAAACTAAAATGAAAAAACATTGTCTTGCAGTAAATTTTTCTCCATAACCCCGTTGGTAACCACTATTCGACCATTAAACAAAACACCTGCTGACCATTGTTATGTGAAAGCTGTATACCTTTCTCTTCTCAGTGTATATGGATTTCATTCGGTCCTCTGTAGCGTGCAGGCTCCAATTGTGCGAGGATTGCAGGTAACAGACGCAGTCATGAATTATTGTAGTATTTTTTGTGGCACAAATCAGGTTTTTTTTGTTTTTTTTTTGTTAAATGTGAGATGCACTTTAAGCACTACGTTTTCCAGCCAATATTGGGAATTAGTAACATTGTTCCAACATATGTTGGAGATGCAAAACATAAGTAGGAAGCACCAAAATATATGGTGGGAATTCAATATTATATATCCATTTTGGGAATCCGTTTGTATCCAAACAAAAAAAATACTTATGCGATGGTTCACCAGCGTTAGCCCTCCTTTCACTAAGATGAGCCCAACTACTTGTCGCAGATGGGCACTTGACATTTTACATTCTTACTTTGAATAGAAGACACATAGCTAGACATTGGAATGGATTTAGGGCATGCCCCCACGTGGCGGATTTCCTCCGCAAGTGTCCGCATCAATGCCGCACAGAATCTGCGTTGCAGATTCTGCGGCGGATCTGCCCAAAATGTGCAGTAAATTGATGCGGACTAGCTGCTGCGGACTGCGGGAAAAGTGCTTCCCTTCTCTGTATCAGTGCAGGATAGAGAGATGGGACAGCACTTTCCCTAGTGAAAGTAAACGAATTTCATACTTACCGGCCATTGTCTTGGTGACGCGTCCCTCTTTCGGCATCCAGCCCGACCTCCCTGGATGACGCGGCAGTCCATGTGACCGCTGCAGCCTGTGATTGGCTGCAGCCGTCACTTAGACTGAAACGTCATCCTGGGAAGCCGGACTGGAGACAGAAGCAGGGAGTTCTCGGTAAGTATGAACTTCTATTTTTTTGACAGGTTGCTGTATATTGGGATCGGTAGTCACTGTCCAGGGTGCAGAAACAGTTACTGCCGATCGCTTAACTCTTTCAGCACCCTGGACAGTGACTATTTACTGACGTCTCCTAGCAACGCTCCTGTAATTACGGGAGCCCCATTGACTTCCTCAGTCTGGCTGTAGACCTAGAAATACATAGGTCCAGCCAGAATGAAGAAATGTCATGTCAAAAAAGCAAGACGCATCCGCAGCACATATAACATTTTCATGACAGCTGCGGACTTCATTGCGGAATTTAGAATCTCCATTGAAGTCAATGGAGAAATTCCGCCGTGAGTCCGCAACCATTCCGCCACAACTCCGCAGCCTATGCTCTGCAGCGGAATTTTACGCATCGTCTAAACGAACACTGCTAAATAAAAGTGGAAGTCAATGGACAAACGGCTCCGCTGCGGATTAACGCTGCGGAGTGTCCGCTGCGGAATTCAAGAGGAATTCCGCCACGTGTGGGCATGCCCTTAAAATTCCCTTTATCATAGAAATCATAAACTCTATCCAATTAAACTACACCATGAAATTATTGAGTGCTGGCAGACAAGGTAATTTACCAAAGTTCTAGTTTTCTGTGGTGTCCCATTGATATAATATACTATAATACCTGAAATTAAGCTATTGGGCAGCAAACCTTGTTGATACTTCTTTTCTCAACTTTGAAACCTTTTCTCTCTAATTTCTTGTTTACTTCCTTGTAATTAGTAATACTCCATGTGTATTCTCACAATTGTCACTCACTGCACACGTGACTTGTATGTGACTGTAAAGGGATATTTAGCTTTCCACACACTCTTAGGCCCTGTTCACACTGATTTTTTTTGCAGGCAGAAAAATCAGCCTCAAAACTCCTTCAGGAATTTTAAGGCAGATTTTGACCTGCCTGCACTCTTTGCCGTGTTTTTCGCAGCATTTGTCAGGCGCGGCCATTGAGCGCTGCATGGAAAAAAATGCTGCTAAAAATGCTTTCTCTGCCTCCCATTGATGTCAATGGGAGGTCAGAGACGTAACTACCCGAAGAAAGGGTATGTCGCTTCTTTTTCCGGCTCATGGGAAAAAACTGTTTCACCTCCTATTTAACCCCTTCCTGCACCTTGACGTAACTGCACGTCAAGGTGAGCAGTAACTTCACGCGACTGTACTTTTACAGTTAACCGCCATGCGGCACTACACCGCAGCGGTGGTTAACTGTGCAGGGTGTCTGCCCTGCATTCCCTGTTGCCGATCAGCGGCCCATTTCGGCCTTTGACTTTGACTTCGGCAGTTGACTGTGAACACATTACACTATGTAGGTAGTGTAATGTATTCCAGCAGCGATAAGAGCTGCAAGTCTAAATTTCCTCTAGTAGGACAAGTAAAAAAAAAAGATAATAAAAATGTTTTATAAAAGTTTACAAATAAAAATTATGAGTTACATAAACAAAAAAATGCCTTTTTTCCTATAATAAGTCTTTTATTATAGGAAAAAAATGAACACAATAAAAAAGTACACATATTTGGTATCACCGTTGTTCATAACGACCCAAACCATGAAACTGTTTGTTTTCCTGCACGGTGAATACCACAAAAAAAAAGTAAAAAACAATGCCAGAATCACTATTTGTTGGTCACCACCCCTCCCAAAATATACAATAAAAAGTGATCAAAAAGTCGCATGTACCCCAAAATAGTATCAATAAAAACTACAACCCATCCCGCAAAAAAGAAGCCAAGCCCTTACACAGCTTTTTTGACTGAAAAATAAAAAAGTTATGGCTCTCAGAATATGGGGGCACAAAAAATTTATTATTTTATAAAAAAGTGACATTATTGCGCAAACGCAATATGGTATTGCCGTAATCGTATTGACCTGCAACATAAAGTAAAATTGTCATTTGTAGCCCAGGGTGAACGCCGCAAAAAAAAAAAAGAATAAAAAACATTGTCAGAATTAATGAATTTTTGTCATCTTGCTTGCCAAAAAATGGAATAAAAAGTGATAAAAAAAACCGCATGTGCCCCAAAATGGTACCAATGAAAACTATAGATTGTCCCGCAACAAATAATCCCTCACACAGCCCTGGTGGAGAAAAATAGAAAATTCTGGCTCTCAGAATATGGCGATGCAAAATGTGCAGAGTGTTCTAAAAGCGGATAATATCCGGCACCATTTATCAATGCGACACTGGCCACATGTCTATGAATTATTATTTATTTACCCCATTATTATACCCTCTTATTATACCCTGATGTACTCTCCACAGATTACATATGCCCCCCACATTATAAACGGAAATATACAAGTAAAACCCCAAACAGAACTACTACCAAGCTAAATCTGCGCTCCAAAAGCCAAATTGTGCTCCCTCTCATGAGCCGTACAGCGTCCCCAAATAGCAGTTTACGTCCACAGATCTGGGCGCAACATATTGTGCACTAAAATGGCATATGAGTGGAAAATTTTAATTTTCACTCCGCACCACTCATTGCGCATTAACACCTTCGTGCACCACGACTTAATAGCAGGTCGTGGAGTGCAGATGTATGGAGCAGAGCTCATGCGCTGAGGCCCATCCCATATGTTGCCGTTGTGAGCTGGGTATTACAGCTCACACCCGGGACTAACGGACAGAAACAGTGATCACGCTGTTACAGGAGTCTGTAAAAATGACAATATACTGCAATACATTAGTATTGCAGTGTATTGTACCAGCGATCTAATAATAGCTGGTTCAAGTCCCCTAGGGGGACTAATAAAATGTGTAAAAAAATAATAATAATTAAATAAAGTTATTAGTGAAAAAAATTCAATAAGTATTTAAAGTCCAAAAGATACCCCTTTTCCCATTTTTTCGCTAAAGCAATGTAAGAATAAAAAAAATACACAAAATTGGTATCGCTGCATCCGTAAAAGTCTGAAATATTACAATATACCGTTATTTAACTCGGTGAACACTGTAAATGATAAAAAAATTTAACCACCCAAATTGCTGTTTTTTGGTCACCTTAGCTCTAAAAAAAAAGAAAAGTGCTAAAAAAGTTGTACGTACCAAAAAATGGTACCAATAAAAACTACAGTAGGTCCCACAAGAAATAAGCCCTCACACCACTCTATTGGCGGTAACATAGAAACGTTATGGTTCTTGGAAGGCGGTGAGTCAAAAAAAAAAAAAAAAAATGAATTAGTCAAGAAAGGGTTAAAGAATTTCTAATAAAAAAACATTTATGGCCACATGTGGGGTATAGCCGTACTCAGGAGAAATTGCTTTACAAATGTTAGGGTGCTTTTCCTCCTTTATTCTTTGTGAAAATTTAAAAATTCAACATTTTAGTTGAAGTAATGTTGATATTCATTTTCACAGCCTAATTCTAATAAATTCTGCAAAAGACCTGTGGGGTCAAAATGCTCACTATGCCCCTAGATAGATTCCTTAAGTTGTAGTTTCCCAAATGGAGTCACGTTGGCGGGGTTTCCACTGTTTTAGCCTTTCAGGGGCTTTGCAAATTCGACATGGCACCCGAAAACCATTTTAGCTAAATTTCAGCTCCAAAAGCCAAATAGCGTTCCTTCCCTTCTTAGGCTTGCTGTGGGTCCAAACAGCAGTTTATTACCACATATAGGGTATTTCCGTAATTGGGAGAAATTGCTTTACAAATGCTGTGGTGTTTTTTTATCCTTTATTCCTTGTAAAAGTTAAACATTTCTACATTTTTTCTGAAAAAAGTAGATTTTCATCTTCACAGACTAATTCAAATACATTTAGCAAAAAAACTGTGGGGTCAAAATGCTAACTATACCCCTAGATAAATTCCGTGAGTGGTGTAGTTTCCAAAATGGAGTCAGTTTTGGGGTGTTTCCATAGTTTTGGTCCCTACAGTTCATTGCAAATGCGACATGGCAGTGAAAACTAATCCAGTAAAATCAGCGCTCCAAAATCCAAATGACGCTCCTTCTCTTCTGAGCTCTGCTGTGGGTCCAAACAGCAGTTTATTACCACATATGGGGTATTGCCGCAATCGGGATAAATTGCTTTACAAATTTTTAATATTTACAAGGAATAAAGGAGAAATAACACCCCAGTTATTTCTCCTTTATTACTTGTAAAAATTTAATATTTCTACTCTTTTTCAGAAAAAAAAAGTTGATTTTCATCTTCACATACTAATTCAAATACATTTAGCAAAAAAAAACTGTTGGGTCAAACGCTAACTATACCCCTAGATAAATTTATTAAGGGGTGTAGTTTCCAAAATGGGATCACTTTTTTTTTTTTCTGTTTTGGCACCACAAGACCTCTTCAAACCTGACATTGTGCCTAAAATATATTTTTAAAAAAAGGAGGCCCTAAAATCCACCAGGTGCTTCTTTGCTTCTTCTGAGGCCTGTGTTTCAGTCTATTAGCACACTATGGCCACATGTGGGATATTTCTAAAAACTGCACAATCTGGGCAATATATATTGAGTTGCATTTTTCGTGTAAAACCTTCTGTGTTACAGAAAAAACTGTATTACACATGATTTTTGGCAATAAAATATATATATGTTGTAAATTTCACCTCTACATTGCTTTAATTCCTGAGAAACGCCTATGGGGTTAAAACACTTTCTGAATGTTGTTTTGGATACTTTGAGGGGTGCAGTTTTAAAAATGGGGTGATTTATGGGGACTTTCTAATATATAAGGCCCTCAAAGCCACTTCAGAACTGAACTGGTCACTAAAAAAAATGGGCTTCTGAAATTTTCTTGAAATATGAGAAATTGCTGCTAAAGTTCTAAGCCTTGTAGCGTCCTGGAAAAATAAAAATGTTCAAAAAACGATGCAAACATAAAATACACATATGTGATATATGAAATAGTATTTATTTTGTGTGGTATTACTGTCTGTCTTACAAGCAGATACATTAATTTTAGAAAATGCTAATTTTTGCACATTTTCTCAATTTTGGGGTTTTCCACACATACATATTGAATTAATCTTCCAAATTTTTTTACTAACATAAAGTACAATATGTCACGAGAAAATAATCTCCAAATCACTTGGATAGGTAAAAGCATTCCCAAGGTATTACTACATAAGTTAACACATGTCAGATTTGAAAAAGTCGGCTTTGTCCTCAAGGCCAAAACAGGCTCAGAGTCCTGAAGGGGTTAAATCAATGGGAGGCAATTTTTTTTTTTTCGCAGTTTCCATGCCAAAAAATTTGGAAAAAAAAACCTCCCTGTGAACAGGGCCTTACACTCACCTGTTGTATTAGGCTTAGTGTACCACAAAACTATCACACTAAACTTCTCCCTGCCACCACTTATTATGTTAGGCTGACAAGATGCCTTTCTCTGGGTAAGGCACAAGTACATAGGGACACACACTTTGCTCTCTAGCATCAATGGGTAGATTTAAAGTGTAAGGAATAAACTTATTGATTAAAAAATGTAATATACAAGAATACAGTGCTTATAAAAGTTAAAAATAGTTCTTATCAGTAGATACACTGTATAAGGATCGTTGTAGGTTAACTAATGTTTTGCATTTAAAGTAATCATCCAATTTGTACATTCTCTTCTTAATAAGAATCGTCCCCCGACCATATGCTAATCACAAAATGCTCAAATACTGGACACCTAGTCATCAGCAAGTGCTCAATTTCCTGCAGTGCCAACACAGGGAAAATTAAGCATTACACAGTTGCCATTGAAACAATGGGGTGTCCGTGTAATGCAGAGGTCAGCAACCTGTGGCACCGGTGCCACAGCCAGCATGTGGGGCATGGTTTGCTGGCACAATTCCCTCTCCTGGTGTCCAGCACCGTTGTGTTCTTGGTAGATCTGAAGACAGGGAGAGAGAGAGCTGCACTTTATTATGCACTTGGTGAAGCTGATCACTAGGTGAGAGAGCAGTGCTTCATTGTGTTTGTAGCTGAACACTTAACAAGCACACAATGCAGTACTGCTTACTCTCCTGGTGTTCCATGGTCTCAAGCACATAAAGAAAAACTGCTCTCTCCGGGTGAAGAGTGCCGCTCGAACTGAGTTCTGTAACTGCTTTGTAAAAGAAAAAGTTAGCAAACATTAACAGCTCTTTCTTCTATGTGCCCCCCCCCCCCCCGACAGGCTGGTGTTAGTTGCCGTGATCTCTTCTATGTGCACCCCTTTTCCAAGCTGGTGTTCAGTAGCTGCGGTCGCTCTTAATTTCACCCCCCCCCCAAATCTGGTGTTTAGTAGCCGCAGACACTCCTTTGTGCAATCCCCCCTAGCTGGTGTTCAGTGGCCACAGACTCTCCAATGTGCACCCCTCCCCCTAGCTAGTGTACCACGGATAGATCATCTTTGCAAAGAAATTCAGGCACAAGGGTTACACCGAAATGTAAGATTAATATAACTAATTAATTGGTTTGTCACATATGTGGTAACAGTTTCTTATATGCCTTACATGTTTGCATGGCACGCTGAGTACTTCATCATTGATTTTTTTTCTTATTGGCACACCATACAAAAAAGGTCACCTACCCCTGGTGTAATGCATGACTTGCTCTTCTAAGTGCATCCCCCCAGGCTCATGTTTAGTTGCCGTGATCTCGTCTATGTACACCCCTTTTCCAAGCTGGTGTTCAATAGCCACAGTCTCTCCTATGTGCACCCCCCCCCCAAGCTGGTATTCAGTAGCCACAGTCTCTCCTGTGTGCAGTTATCCCTAGCTGGTGTTCAGCAGCCACGATCTTTCCTATATGCACCCCCCAAATCTGGTGTTTAGTAGCCGAGGTCTCTCCTATGTGCACCCCCCCCTAGCTAGTGTTCAGTAGCCATGGTCCCTCCTATGTGCACCCCCCCGAGCTGCTATTCAGTAGCCTGTATGCACCACGGATGGATCATCTTTGCAAAAAAATTCAGGGACAAGAGTCACACTGAAATGTACATTTAATATAACTGATTAAATTGGTTTATCACATATGTGGTAACAGTTTCTTATATGACTTTCATGTTTGCATGGCGCACTGAGTACTTCATCATTGTTTGTTTTTTTTAATTGGAACGCCATACAAAAAAAGGTTGCCTACCCCTGGTATAATGCATGACATGCCCAGGTCCTCCAAAGCCTTTTGTAGAAATTGTCCACTCTTGCTTATAGATTAGAATCTTCAACGTAGGACCTCTCTCTATTGGTTGTGATTTCCCAAATAAACTATTTTAAAATTAGTTTTCTAAAACAGACAACCTCTGTAATATAAAAGGTTGGCTTGAGATTAATGTAAAGTGTGCATGTTTTCATTATCAGGTAGATAATTTAATTTGTACATTATTTCAATGCTTTATTTTGTAAGTTTTAGAGGACTAATCTTAATCTGTCTGATCTATCAATAATTGAATTATTGTTTAAAAATTAATTTTAAAGTTCTTGGAGTAATTAGAACACTTTTAATTCCCTCAAACCTAGTGTTTTTGTTGATCTGAAAAAGGAATATTAAATTCTGTTTCTGTATTTCTAAGGTGTGAAAATTAATTTGCACAGTCCACAAGCTTAATTCATTTAATACTAGATATGCATGACCTTGAAGCAAAACTGTACAAATAAGTAGGGTAAACATATTCATAATGAAGCTAAGAGTACCGTAAGTAGAATGTACTTGTGTTTTCACACATTTCTAAGCACTTTTCGAAACAAAGTCTAATTAGATACATTAAATAGCCAAGTTTGCTTTTTCTTGGATTATTACACAAAGTTGTAGAATTTCATGACCTTTTACAAGGGAATGTGTCATGCATCTAATTTTAGTTTCATTAATTAGATTTAAGTATATAGATGATAAATAATGTGTATGGCCTTTTTAAAAAAATATTGTAGGTATTTATTTTTTATTTGTAAACATTTCCCTTGGAGTGGCCATATTGGAGACACACCCACTTCTTGCTGTACTTCCTGTGTAGTCAGTACAGCAGGAAGTGTGCGCTTTATGGCAGCTTAAATGAATGGAAGTCAATTGGCAAGGAAATCTCATAGATGTTTACAGTCTCCAGTATATAATGGTGTACAGTCCCTCCCGCAGAGACCAAGGGAAAAGCATAGAGAGCCTTATCTGTGTGTTTATAGTGTTGCTATCCTACCTAATAAAGGCTTCCAGTATTACAATATAGCTGTCATTGACTTGCTTACTTGCCATTCTCTAATGTTAATGAGATGATTCTTCTTATCCTGTGTTTGTATATACGGCAAAGTTGACAAGTAAGCTACAGAGAATAAAACATATCAGCTTATTGTGACTGCTCTGGTGTCCAGTGTGAAAACAATAATGTTCCAAGATTTTCTCACATGAACAAGCATTAACAAAACATTTATTACAAATGTGTATAATAAAAGCCTGATTTTAAAAAAAAGAAATGTTGATTATACATTCCTTTTTAAAAAAATGTTTATTGCTTAGATTCAATATTAATTGCTTAGGTCTTTATTAGTGAAAATCAAACCTGACTTTGTACACTAAAACAGCTCATCTGTAAACCATCTGTACATAAACATTTAGCAGTAGACACATTTTGACTAATTTATGTATAATATTTTTAAATAATGAAAACTATCTGTTGAGTTATCTTTTTCACTAAAAACTGGTTATAAGATTTTAACCCCTTACCAACATTTGACGTACATGTACATTATAGTCAGTAAAGGTATGTATCGAGCGGGCTCAGGAGTGAGCCCGCTCCATACACAGCGGGTACCAGCCGTTTGTTACAGATAACATCTCGCTCTAAAGCGAGATGTTAGCTTTGATTCCACCCATTTAACCCCTTAAATGCTGCAGTCAATCATGACCGTGGCATTTAAATAATTAGAATCAGGGGGCGGCCCTGAAGGCCCTGAAGGCCCCCAGGTCTGCCATCTTTGTACTCCTTTGAAGCCCTACCTCTGACAGGGCTTCAAAGGAGACTGTCAGTATAGCAATATACTGCGATATACTTGTATTGCAGTATATCATGCAAGCGATCCAAAAATCACTGGTTCAAGTCCACTACAAAAAAAAAAGTGATAAACAGTCAAATTAAAGTTTTTTAATGCTCCAAAAAAATATTAAAAGTTCAACCCCCCCCTTTCCTATTTAAAAAAAAATTAAAAGTAACTGGTAGCGTTATTTAACTGCTCGGTGAACGCCATAAAAAAAATTATATATAAAACACCAAAATTGCTGTTTTTTGGGTCACCCTAGCTCTCCCAAAAAATGGAATAAAAAGAGATCAGAAAGTCGCATGTACGCCAAAATGGTATCAGTGAATAATTTTTTTTTAGCAAATATGTTTTTATTTTTAAAAATGTGGTCCTACATAAAAAAAAACATACGCCAAATTGAGATCAACCCCGAGAATAAGGTGAACACGTCGTTTTTACCGCATGATGGATGCCGTAAAGGCAAAACCCACTAAAAAAATGGAGTAAACACTGTTTTATCTCGATTAGCAATTAGAAATATGCAAAACAATAAATTACGTTATGTCCGTGTATCAGCAGGCAGCACCACGCTGTTAGAACCAAGATTTAAATTTAAATTAAAATCTATTTATTTATTTTAAAAATAAAAATGTTACTTTGACAGACTGAGGTATAACAGAGCTGTGTAAATGCTTGACGCAGAACAATATTCCAATTTGTGGTGGCATTATTAGATATATGCAAAACAATGAGTGATGTCACCTAATTGATGTCTGTTTCAGAAGGCAGCAGGACACTATCCGCACCAGGATTAATATTATTGAAGAACTCCAGGCTTATTTAAAGCATATGAATGCAGTATGGTTTTCGTTTATGTAGCAATATTTTTATTACCTCCCAATTCTCCTACTCCAGCAGTCAAGCTCTCTAACAAGTCTTGACCAAAAATTTTCATAGGAGAAATAAATAGTTTTATATTTACATTTGTCGCATGGATACGTCATGGAAAGCTAGTGTTTCCCGCATTTTGCCGTATCCGTATGACAAAGGGTGGGCACCGGCTCAGAATTGCCGGGGTAACGGTGACTACAAAGGCAACCGGAGGCCTAACACCAGCATTCCGGTATGCCTAGTACTGAAGCCTTTCAGGCCTCACCCAGAGGCGGGGCCTAAAAGGCTTCCGTAGCCGCCGGCAAGATGGCGCCGGCTCGGGAGCTGAGGTGGATGTAAGCTGTATGTTACAGCTGCCATCCACCTGTAATGGCAGGAACCGGAGCTAGCTCCGATTCTTGCCATTAATGCCTTAGATGCAGCGATCGCTTCATCTTAGTGGTTGGTAGCAGATCGGCAGCCTTGCCATGCAATCGCAGGGCTGCCAACTTCTGCTATGGCAACAGAAGGCCTAACAATGACCTCCTGCTCTGCCATTATGGAAGCCAATTAGGCCCCGCCCGGAGTCGAAGCCTAATCGGCTTGCTGTCAGTGAATGACTGACAAATCTAATACATTGGACTACACAGGTAGTGCAATATATAAGGAAAAAAAAATATGACAGTTGGACCTTCAAATCCCCTAGTGGGACAAAAGAAAAGTGTAAACAAAAAGTGAAAAAGTTGTGAAAATAAATATAATAAAAGTTTCAAGTAATAAAATAAAACATAATCACACTTTTTTCCTTATCAAGTCCTTTATTATTGACATAAACCATACATATTTGGTATAGCCACATCCGTAACGGTCTGAACTATAAAAATATTGTTATATATTCCACGTGGTGAACGGCGTAAAACAAAAACGTAAACAACAATGGCAGAATTTTTTTTTTGGTCACTTTGCCCTACAAAAATTGCAATATAAAGTGATCAAAAAGACGCATGTATCCAAAAATGGTGCCTATAAAGACTATAGCTCATCTCGAAAAAACAAGCCTTCATACAGCTCCATCGACTAAAAAATTAAAATGCTATGGTTCTCACAACATGGCGACAGAAAAAATACATTATTTTTACAAAATTAATTTTATTGTGCAAAAAGTTGTAAAGCAAAAAAGTTCTATAAATTTGGTATCACTGGAAACTTACTGGAATAAAGTAAACATGTAATTTATCACGCATGGTGAACGCTGTATAAAAACTAAAAAACTATGCCAGAATTGCTGTTTTTTGGTCACCTTGCCTCCCAAAAAATAGGATAAAAAGTGATCAAAAAGTTGCATGTACCCAAAATGGTACCAATAATAACTACAGCTCGTCCCACAAAAAAACAGCCCTCATGCCACACGTCTATGAAAAAATCAAATTTGTTAAGGCTCCAATAAGTCAAGAAATAAAAAATATGCAGTTGTGCAGGCCTGGGGGAAACATTTCTCCTGTTTCAAGAGGAGAATTTATCAAGGCCCTAAAACTAGGGAATCAGGAAGGGTAGGGCCCAAACATATCTGCTGGAAGTGAGGGTGTCCGTATTATACCAGGACAACACTTCCCAGCAAAATTCCCCAAACTGCAAAGGTGCGGAGTGTGGACCAAAATGGGGATAATAAACGACAGCATTTATCAGTGCGACACCGGCCTGTGCATAAAGGATTTCTTCACAGCGTAACACACATCTATGGACTATTATTTTATTTTTTTACCCCATTATTATACCACCTGACTATGCCCCTGATGTACTCTGCCCAGCTTACATGTACCCCCACATTATAAACTGAAATACCTGTAATACTCCAAACAAAACAACTACCAAGCAAAATCCACGCTCCAAATGCCAGATGGCACTCCCTCCCTTCTGAACCCTACGGCGTGCCCAAACAGCAGTTTACTTCCACATATATGCCATCGCCATACCCGGGAGAACTGTTTTAAAAAATTTTGGGGTGTGTGTCTCCAGTGGCATTAGCTGGGCATGACATATTTGCCACTGAAATGGCATATCTAGGGGAAAAATTGAAATTTTTACTTTGCATCATCCGCAGCGCAATCATTTATGGAAAAGACCTGTGGGTGAAAATGCTCACTAGACCCCTTAATAAATGCCTTTAGGGGTATAGTTTCCAAAATGGGGTCACTGATCAGGGGTTTCTTATCTTTTTTCACATCAGAGCCTCTGAAATTGTGAACCAATACTTTGTAAGTCGCCAAATTAGGACTCAATTTTGCATGGAACTCTTTCACTCCTGAGCCCTGTCAAATGTCCAGGAAAATGATTAGGGCCACATGTAGGGTGTTTCTAAAACCGGGAAACACAGTATAATAATTAGAGAGCTGTCTTGTTATGGCGGCACAAGCTGGGCCCCACATATTGGCATATCTATGGAAAAAATATCTCATGTACAATCTGCAACATCCACTGCACTCCAATTTAAGCAAAACACATGCGGGGTCAACATGCTCACTACACCCCTAGGTGAATACCTTGTGGGGTGTAGATTCCAAAATGGGGTCACTTCTGGGGGTTTCCCACTGTTTTTGTCTCACAGGGGCTTTGTGATAGAGTCCAGAAACCAATCCAGCAAACTCGGCGCTCCAATATCCAAATGGCACTCCTTCCCTTCTAAGCACTACTGTGTGCCCAAACAGCAGTTTATAACTACAAATGGGGTATTGCCGTACTTGGGAGAAATTGCTTTACAACTCTTGGGGTTCCTTTTTCCTTTATTTGTTGAGAAAAAGAAAATTATTGAGCTAAAGCTACATCTTATTTGGAAAAAAAAATTAATTTTTATTTTCACTGCCCAATTCTAATAAAATCTATGAAACACCTGTGGGATCAAAATTCTCACTACACCCCTAGATCAATTCTTCAAGGTGTGTGGTTTTGTGCATGGAGTAACTTTTGTGTAGTTTCCACTGTACTGGTACCTTAGGGGCTTTGCAAAAGCGACTTGGTGTCAAGAAATCAATTCAGTGAAATCTCTTCTCCAAAAGCTAAATGGCGCTCCTTCTCTTCTGATCCTTGCTGTGTGCCCAACAGCAGTTTATGACCACATATGAGGTATGTCCTTACTCCAGAGAAGTTGCTTTACAAATGTTGGGGTTCTTTTTTTCCTTTATTTGTTGAGAAAATTAAAAATTTTGAGCTAAATCTACGTCTTATTGAAGTAAAAGGATTGTTTTTATTTTCACTGCCCAATTCTAATAAAATCTATGAAACACCTGTAGGGTTAAAATGCTCACTACACCCGTAGATGAATTCTTAAAGGGGTTCAGTTTCCTAAATGGAGTCACTTTTTGGGCGTTTTCACAGTTTTGGTTTGTCGGGGGCTTTGCAAATGCGACATGGCCTCTGCAAATCATTCCAGCTAAATTTGAGCTCCAAAAGCCAAACGGCACTCTTTCCCTTCTAAGCCCTGCCTTGTGTCCAAATAGCCATTTATGACCACATGTGGGGTATTGTTTTACTCGGAAGAAATTGCTTTACAAATGTTGAGGTGCTTTGTATGCTTTAGTCCTTGTGGAAATGAGAAAAAAATTTGCTAAACCTACACTTTCTTTGAAAAATTTATAATTTAAATTTACACGGCCTACTTCCAATAATTTCTGCAATAAACCTGTGGGGTCAAAATGCACACTATACCCCTTGATGGGTGTAGTTTCCTAAATATGGTCACTTTTGTGGTATTTCCACTGTTTTGGCATGGCAATAGCTCTTCAAACCTGACATGGGGCCTAAAATTTATCCTAATAAAAAGGAGGCCTCTTTGATTATGAGGCCGGTGCTTCAGCCCATAAGCGCACTAGGGCCACATCTGGGCAATAAATATTGAGTTGAGTTTCTCTGGTAAAACCTTCTGTGTTCCAAAAAAAAATTGATTAAATGTAATTTCTGCAACAAAAAAAAAATAATGACATTTGTAAATTTCACCTCTACATTGCTTTAATTGCTGTGAAACGTCTAAAGGGTTAATAAACTTTCTAAATGCTGTTTTGAATACTTTGAGGGTGCAGTTTTTAAAATGCAGTGACTTATTGGGGGTTTCTTATATATGAAGCCCTCAAAGCCACTGTACAACTGAACTGGCCCCCGTAAAATTAGCCTTTTGAAATTTTCTTGAAAATGTGAGAAATTGCTGCTAAACTTCTAAGCCTTGTAACGTCCTAGAAAAATAAAAGGATGTTCAAAAAATGATGCCAATATAAAGTAGACATATGGGGGATGTTAATTAGCAACAATTGTGTGTGGTATAACTGCTTTTCTTACAAGCAGATACATTTAAATTTAGAAAAATCATAATTTTTGCAATTTTTCACTAAATTTTGGTGTTTTTCACAATTAAATAATGAATGTATTGAGCAAATTTTGCCAGTAACATAAAGTCCAATGTGTCACGAGAAAACCGTCTCAGAATGGCTTGGATAGGTGAAAGCATTCCAAAGTTATTACCACATAAATTGAAACATGTCAGATTTGAAAAATGAGGCTCTGTCAGGAAGGTCAAAAGTGGCCAAAGCGGGAAGGGGTTAAAATAAGCAGCAGATGGCAGAACATAAAAAACTATTTTATACTGGTTACTGAAGTTTCTGCAGCGCTCACATGATTTTCATGGGTCATTTGCCACTGCAGTCAATCGCTGGCCTCAGCAGTGATGCTGCCATGAATGGCACATGACCACTAGGGCAAGCGATTGGCTGCAATTGCATGTGACCGCTTTCCAGAATGGAGCGGAGGAGAACCAGGCACTTTAGGGGGTGCATTTCTGCTAGTTTATTATATTATGCGACTATTTTAAGAAAGTCCCGGGTAACCGCTTTAACCCCTTACCACACCACCACGTAATAGCATGTCCTGGTGCGGGGGGTGATGTATGGTGCGTGCTCACCCGCTAAGCATGCTCTATACGCTGCTGGTGTGTATACGCTGCTCAGTTGTGTATTACACTCCAGCAGAGCTTAACAGAAGCCTTTAAAAATGACAATATACTACAATACATCAGTATTGCAGTGCATTGTATCAGTGATCTAACGACTACTAAGGTTTTAGTAGTGTAAAAAAAAAAATGTAAAGAAATAAATTTTTCCTCTAAAGTTATGTAAAAAGTAAAATAAAGAAACAAGTATTTTGAAAGTTTCTTAACCCTTTAGACGTTTCACTGGAATTGAAGCAAAGTAGAGGAGAAATGTACACATTTAATTATTTTGTTTTGCAGAAAAACAATTTTAATCCATTTTTTTTTGTAACACTGAAGGTTTTACTTGAGAAACACAACTCAATATTTATTGCCCAGATTCTGCAGTTTTTAGAAATATCCCACGTGTGGTCCTAGTGTGCTTATGGACTGAAGCACAGGCCTCAGAAGCAAAGGAGTACCAAGTGGATTTTGGGGCCTCCTTTTTTTTTTAAGAGATATTTTAAAGAGCATGTCAGGTTTGAAGAGCTCTTGCGGTGCCAAAACAGTGGAAATCCCCCAAAGGTGAACCCATTCGGGAAGCTACACCCCAAAACAGTGAAAACGCCCAAAAAGTGACTCCATTTAGGAAACTACACCCCTTGAGGAATTAATCTAGGGGTGCAGTGAGCATTTTGACCCCACAGGTGTTTCATAGATTTTATTATAGTTGGGCAGTGAAAAGAAAAAAAATCCCTTTTCTTCAATAAGATGTCGTTTTAGCTCAAAATTGTTTACTTTTCTCAACAAATAAAGGGAAACAAACCCTAACCCCTAACACCTAGGGGTTCTAGGGGTTTAGTGAGCATGTTAACCCCACAGGTGTTTTGCAGAAATTAGTGTGTACTCGATGTTGCAGAGTGAAAATGGGATTTTTTACATAGATATGCCAATATGTGGTGCCCAATTTGTGCCACCATTATATTATGCCGTGTTTCCCGGTTTTAGAAGACCCTACATGTGGCCCTAATCTTTTGCCTGGACATTCGACCGGGCTCAAGACTAAAAGAGTACCATGCGAAGTTAAAGCCTAATTTGGCGAGTTACAAAGTATTGGTTCACAATTGCAGGGCTCTGATGTGAAATAAAAGAAACCTGTAATGATGGGGGTAAGGAAACAGACAAGTGAGCCCTAATCTACCCGCCACTCAGTCCCTGCCTACTTGCAACGACCCGCCCTAGGCGACGGGGTACAACTGGGCGACGGTCCCTACGCTCAATAAGTGCACGACAGACAAACAGACAAGGGTACACAGAAGCAAGGGAAAAGGGGCAGTTGCCCACTGCAACACCGTGAGCAACAAGAGAGGTGAACGAGCCGAGTCAAACCAGGAGCGTACGAGGTACCAAACGCAGAGCAGGAGAGTAGTGAACAAGTCGAGTCAAACCAGGAGTGTACGAGGTACCAAACGCAGAGCAGGAGAGTAGTCAGTAAGCCAGGGTCAATATGAAGCAGGGTCAAATGGTACAAGAAGCTGCAGCAGGGCCAGGAAACAAAACGACCCTTTCTAGATGGACCTGGTTTATTGGGGAAACGAAGGTGGAACCTCCTGACCAATACCCCAGCGTGAACATCCCGAGCGGGTACCCAAGTCCTCTCCTCAGGCCCGTATCCTCTCCAATGGACCAGGTACTGGAGGGAGCCTTGGACCATCTTGCTGTCCACAATCTTGGCCAAGTCGAATTCTACCCCCTCAGGGGTGAGAACGGGGACAGGAAGTTTTCTCGAGGGAGCCAAGGACGGGGGGCAGCGTTTAAGGAGGGAGGCATGAAACACGCCATGTACTCGAAAAGATGGGGGTAACTCGAGTCGGAAGGAGACAGGATTGAGGACTTTTAATGACCTTGTACGGCCCTATAAACCGGGGAGAAAACTTCTTGGACGGGACTTTAAGGCGCAAGTTCTTAGACGATAGCCACACCAGATCCCCGACCATAAACAAGGGGTTAGCAGAACGTCTTCTATCTGCCTGAGTTTTTTGTATGCTCTGGGACGCCTCTAGGTTCTTCTGAACCTGGGCCCAAACTGTGCACAGTTCCCGATGAATGACCTCTACCTCGGGATTGTTGGAACTACCAGGTGAAATGGAGGAGAACCGTGGCTTAAACCCAAAATTACAGAAAAAGGGGGAGACCTCTGACGAGTTACTGACCCGGTTATTAAGGGAAAATTCGGCGAGGGGAATGAATGAGACCCAATCATATTGACAGTCAGAGATAAAACACCTTAAATATTGTTCTAGAGACTGATTAGTCCTCTCAGTTTGGCCATTAGTTTCAGGATGGAAGGCAGAGGAGAAGGACAGATCAATCTCCAACTTTTTACAGAAGGCTCTCCAAAACAAAGAAACAAATTGTACCCCTCTGTCAGAAACAATATTGACAGGGACCCCATGGAGATGCAGGATGTGTTTGACAAACGAGGTAGCTAACGTCTTAGCATTGGGTAGTTTTTTGAGGGGCACAAAGTGGCACATCTTACTGAAGCAGTCTACTACAACCCAAACCACGACTTGCCTTGAGATGGAGGCAAATCGGTGATAAAATCCATGGAGATATGGGTCCAAGGTCTCTGGGGAATGGGCAAAGAACGTAGTAAGCCCGCTGGTCGGGACCTGGGAGTCTTGGACCTAGCACAAACCTCACAAGCGGCGACGTAGGCCTTAACGTCTTTAGGCAACACAGGCCACCAATAGTTTCTGGCAATGAGGTGCTTGGTACCCAGGATGCCTGGATGACCAGATAGTGCGGAGTCATGATTTTCCCTAAGTACCCTTAGCCGTAATTGCAGGGGAACAAACAGCTTGTTCTCAGGAAGGTTCCCGGGGGCTGAACCTTGATCAGCCGCAATTTCGGAGACTAAATCAGAATCAATAGAGGAAATGATTATACCTGGAGGCAAAATACAAGCAGGATCTTCCTCCGAAGGAGGGCTGGCCATGAAGCTACGTGACAGTGCATCAGCCTTAATATTTTTAGACCCAGCCCTATAGGTAACCAAAAACTTGAATCTGGTAAAAAATAACGCCCATCCAGCTTGTCTCGGGTTTAGCCTCCGGGCAGATTCTAGGAAAACCAGATTCTTGTGGTCGGTAAGGACCGTTACCTGGTGCCTAGCCCCCTCCAGGAAGTGGCGCCACTCTTCAAATGCCCATTTAATGACTAAGAGTTTACGGTTGCCAATATAATAGTTACTCTCAGTGGGCGAAAACTTCCTGGAGAAGTAGGCACAGGGACGGAGATGGGTGAGGGACCTGTTACCCTGGGACAAGACAGCCCCCACTCCCACCTCGGACGCGTCAACCTCCATGATAAATGGCTCCATTTGGTTGGGCTGAACCAACACCGGGGCCGAGATAAAGAACTTCTTAAGGACCTCAAAAGCCTGGACAGCCTCAGGAGGCCAGCGGAGGAGATCAGCACCCTTGCGAGTGAGGTCCGTAAGAGGCTTAGCGATGACCGAGAAGTTAGCAATAAATCTCCTGTAATAATTAGCGAACCCCAAGAAGCACTGTAACGCCTTCAGGGAGGCAGGTTGGACCCATTCCGCCACAGCCTGAACCTTGTCGGGGTCCATGCGGAATTCATGAGGAGTGAGGATTTGACCCAAAAATGGTATCTCCTGCACCCCAAACACACATTTTTCGGTCTTCGCAAACAGTTTGTTTTCCCGAAGGACCTGGAGCACCTTCCTGACATGCTCAATGTGGGAGGACCAGTCCTTGGAAAACACAAGTATATTATCAAGGTACACTACAAGAAATACCCCCAGGTAATCTCTTAAAATCTCATTTATGAAATTCTGGAAGACCGCGGGAGCATTACACAACCCAAAGGGCATGACGAGGTATTCTAAATGACCTTCGGGCGTGTTAAACGCAGTCTTCCACTCATCCCCCTCTTTGATGCGGATAAGGTTGTACGCCCCCCGTAGATCAAACTTAGAGAACCATTGGGCCCCCTGAACCTGATTAAAGAGATCAGGAATCAAAGGAAGGGGATACTGGTTACTTACAGTGACCTTATTCAAGTTACGGTAGTCAATGCATGGCCTAAGACCACCATCCTTCTTCCCTACGAAGAAGAAGCCAGCACCTACCGGAGAAGTAGAGGGGCGAATGTAACCCTTGGCCAGGCATTCCTGGATATACTCTCTCATGGCTTCACGTTCGGGACAAGAGAGATTAAATATCCTACCCTTAGGGAGCTTAGCTCCTGGTACCAAATCGATAGCGCAATCGTATTCTCTATGAGGAGGTAACACTTCGGAGGCCTCCTTAGAGAAAACATCAGCGAAGTCCTGGACAAACTCAGGTAGCGTGTTCACCTCCTCAGGGGGAGAATTAGAATTAACAGAAAAACATGACGTCAAGCATTCATTACCCCATTTGGTAAGATCCCCAGTATTCCAGTCAAACGTGGGATTATGCAACTGCAACCATGGAATGCCTAAAACCAAATCGGACGATAATCCCTGCATCAACAGTACAGAGCACTGCTCCAAATGCATGGAGCCAACAAGGAGTTCAAAAACAGGGGTATGCTGTGTAAAATAACCATTAGCAAGAGGAGTGGAGTCGATACCCACTACCGGGACAGGTTTAGACAAATCAATCAAAGGCATAGCTAGAGACATAGCAAATTTCACAGACATGATATTAGCAGACGACCCTGAATCCACGAAGGCACTGCCGGTAGCAGACCTACCACCAAAAGAGACCTGAAAGGGAAGCAAGATTTTATTACGTTTCATATTTACGGGAAATACCTGTGCGCCCAAGTGACCTCCCCGATGATCACTTAGGCGCGGAAGTTTTCCGGCTGCTTATTCTTACGCCTAGGACAGGTGTTCACTTGATGCTTGTCATCCCCACAATAGAAGCAGACACCATTCTTCCTGCGGAACTCTCTACGTTGTTGGGGGGACACGGAGGCCCCGAGTTGCATAGGTACCTCCGAGTCTTCCGTGGAAGAACGAAGCAACGGAACCTCAGGAGGCATCATGGGGGAGTCAGAGGAGAAAACACAAAAACGTTCACGTTGTCGTTCCCTGAGACGTCGGTCAAGTCGTACCGCTAAAGCCATAACCTGGTCTAAGGAGTCAGAAGAGGGATAGCTAACTAGCAGGTCTTTCAGGGCGTTTGACAGACCCAACCTAAACTGGCACCTTAAGGCAGGGTCATTCCACCGAGAAGCTACGCACCACTTCCTAAAGTCAGAGCAATACTCCTCAACAGGTCTCTTACCCTGACGTAAGGTCACCAGCTGACTCTCGGCAAAGGCAGTCCTGTCAGTCTCGTCATAAATGAGTCCGAGAGCAGAAAATAAAAGATCAATGGAGGAAAGTTCAGGGGCATCAGGAGCCAAGGAGAAGGCCCATTCTTGGGGCCCTTCCTGGAGCCGTGACATAATTATACCCACCCGCTGGCTCTCAGAACCTGAGGAGTGGGGCTTTAAATGAAAATAGAGCCTACAACGCTCCCGAAAGGAGAGAAAAGTTTTCCGGTCCCCTGAGAACCGGTCAGGCAACTTGAGGTGGGGTTCAAGAGGTGAGGTGAGGAGCACTACCATGGTAGCATCAGGCTGGTTGACCCTCTGAGCCCGGGCCTGGACCTGTAGGGAGAGACCCTGCATTTGCTGAACCAGGGTCTCAAGGGGGTCCATAGTAGTGTGAGGGACCAGGGTAGAGTAGGTATATGGGCTTGTGATTATGTAATGATGGGGGTAAGGAAACAGACAAGTGAGCCCTAATCTACCCGCCACTCAGTCCCTGCCTACTTGCAACGCCCTAGGCGACGGGGTACAACTGGGCGACGGTCCCTACGCTCAATAAGTGCACGACAGACAAACAGACTAGGGTACACAGAAGCAAGGGAAAGGGGGCAGTTGCCCACGGCAACACCGTGAGCAACAAGAGAGGTGAACGAGCCGAGTCAAACCAGGAGTGTACAAGGTACCAAACGCAGAGCAGGAGAGTAGTGAACAAGCCGAGTCAAACCAGGAGTGTACGAGGTACCAAACGCAGAGCAGGAGAGTAGTCAGTAAGCCAGGGTCAATATGAAGCAGGGTCAAATGGTACAAGAAGCTGCAGCATGGCCAGGAAACAAAACGAGAAGAATCACAAGCAAGGAGGAACAGGAAAGGCAGGTATAAATAGACAGAGGGTGGGAGCTAGCTCCGTCTGGCCAGGCTGTGATAGGCTCTCCCACTCCTAAGCCTGCCATCCTGAGTGGTGGAAGATGGAGTCAGTCTCACAGACATAGAAGCAGGTGCAGACTGATTACCTATCGGCGTGGATACAGAAGCTGTGCCTGGCAGATCCTTAACAAAACCCCTGAGAAGTGACTCCATTTTGGGAAAACTACACCCCTCATGGCATTTATTAAGAGGTGTAGTGAGCATTTTCACCCACAAGTCTTTTCCATAAATGATTGCGCTGTGGATGGTGCAAAGTAAAAATTAAAATTTTTCCCTAGATATGCCATTTCAGTGGCAAATATGCCATGCCCAGATTGTGCACCCCAAAAATTCTTAAAAGTGCTCTCCCGAGTATGGCGATGCCATATATGTGGAAGTAGATGTTTGGGCACGCTGTAGGTTTCAGAAGGGAGTAAGCGCCTTTTGGCTTTTGGAGTGTGCATTTTGCTTGGTAGTAGTTTTGTTTGGAGTTTTACTTGTATTTTAGTTTATAATGTGGGGGTATAAGTAAACTGGGCAGAGTACATCAGGGGCATAGTCAGGTGGTGTAATAATGGGGTAAAAAAACCCAATAAAATAATCCATAAATATTTGTTACCCTGTGAAGCAATTCTTTCTGCACAGGCCAGTGTCGCACTGATAAATGGTGGCCTTACTTATCCCCCTTTTGGTCCACACTTCGCACATTTGCAGCTTGGGGAGTTTTGCTGGGGAAGTGTTGTACTGGTATAATACGGGCACCCTCGCTTCCAGCAGATATGTTTGGGCCCTCCCCTTCCTGGTTCCCTAATTTTAGGGCCTTGATAAATCGCATTTTGAAACAGAAGAAATGTTCCCCTCGCGCTGGCACAACTGCATATTTTTATTTCCTGACATATTGGAGCCTTAACTAATTTATTTTTTCATAGACATAGTAGTATGAGGGCTGGTTTGTTGCGGGACGAGCTGTAGTTACTATTGGTACCATTTTGGGGTACATGCGACTTTTTGATCACTACAGCAATTTTATGTTTAACAACATTTTTGCACAATAAAATTACTTGTAAAAAGAATCTTTTTTCTGTTGCCATGTTCTGAGAACCATAACGTTTTATTTATTTTTTTGTCAACGGAGCTGTATGGAGCTGTATTTAGTATTGGTACCGTTTTTGGATACATGCGACTTTTTGATCACTTTTTATTTACATTTTTGTAGGGCAAAGTGACCAAAAAATGTTGTCATTGGTTTTTGCAGTTTTTTTTATGCCGTTCACCGTGTGAAATAAATAACATAATATTTTTATAGTTCAGACCGTTACGGACACGGCAATACCAAATATGTATGGTTTATTTATTTATTTTCCATAATAAAGCACTTGATAATTGAAAAAGGGCAATTGTGTTTTATTTTATTACTTGAAACTTTTATTTTACTTTGAACAACTTTTATTTTTATTTTCTTTAGTCCCACTAGGCGACTTAAAGGTTCAACTGTCAGATTATTTTTCTAATACATTGCACTAGCTATGTAGTGCAATGTATTAGATCTGTCAGTCATTCACTGATAGCAAGCTGATTTAGCTTTGCCTCCAGGCGGGGCCGAATCGGCTTCCGTAATGGCAAAGCAGAAGGCCACTGTTAGGCCTCCTGTTGCCATAGTAGCAGTCGGCAGTCCTGTGATTGCAGGGCAGAGCTGCCAATCTGCTGCCAACCACTAAGATGCAGCGATCACTTTCGATCACTGCAGCTAAGGGGTTAATGGCAGGAATCTGAGCTAGCTCTGGTTCCTGCCGTTATAGGTGGATGCCAGCTGTAACCTACAGCTGACATCCACCGCTGATGATGCCGCCTCAGCCTCTGGTCGGGGCCTGAACTTTTCCGTACTAGCCATATCGGGAGGCCAGTGTTAGGTCTTTGTAGCCACCGGCACCCCAGCAATTTCATTTTTTGGGTGCCGATGAGCTGCAAACACCTTAAATGCAGCAATTGCTTTTGACTAATGCATTAAAGGGGTAAATGGCAGGGTTAACACCAGGGTGTCAGCTATAACATGCAGCCGACAGCAGGGGATGGTGGCACTGACTCAGCTTCTGAGCCGGTGTCCACCATTTGTCGTTTGGATACGGCAAAATGCGGGAAGCACTAGCTTTCCATGGCGTATCCATATGTCAAATGTCGGCAAGGGGTTAATGTGTGCGGTGAGTCGGATCAAACCTACCAGGAGACGTGCACCGAAAAATTACTCAGATAGGTGCTGCTTTTATTTTGTATATTTCCCTTCCTATACGACAGTGAGTGAATAATACCACCGTTCCTGATAATTCTACCACACAGGCCATCTGCCTAGTGTCATCATGACCAGCTAACAGCATACAACACTATTCAGACACAATCAAAGACACAATTAAGGTCAAAACACAACAAACAACAACACAATGTAAAGACTCAATGGAGCAGATTTATTACTACTTTCTTAAATTTAGGGCACATTCAGATGAACGTGAATAACATCAGTGTGTTGCGCATGGAAATCACGCGCAGCACACGGACCCATTGATTTCAATCTGGCTGTTCACACATGCAGGAGTTTTCACGCAGTTAGAGTCCGTTGAGTGAAACACACTGCATGTCCTATATTGGTGTGTTTTTACGCACCTACGCGCCTATTGAAGTCAATGGGTGCGCGAAAACCATGCACCGCACACGGATGCATATCCGTGTGTGGTGAGTGATTTGCGCATCAATTCAATTGAAAAGATGTGCTTTACGAGTGCGTGAACTAAGTTTCCTAAAAATGTATAGAAACAAATGTAAAAAACGGCCGCTGGAGAATTCCACTGTGGACTGTCCGCAGCGGAACTCCACAGCAATTCCGCCAAGTCTGAACCTGCCCTTAGACTCTCATGTCTAACTTTCTGCCACCTCTTGGTTGGCTTACTGTACTTTAATCCATTTCAGGCACACCTTAAAGAGGCCCTGCCACCACATTATAAGTGCCCTATCTCCTACATAAGGAGATGGGCGCTGTAATGTCGTTTTTATTTAGAAAAACAATCTATTTTTACCACTTTATGAGCGATTTTTAGCTTTATGCTAATTCGTTTCTTAATGCCCAAGTGGGCGTGTTTTTACTTTAGACCAAGTGGGCGTTGTACAGAGGAGTGTATGACGCTGACCAATTAGTGACCAATCAGCATCATACACTTCTCTCCATTCATTTACACTGCACTAGCGATATAGCTATATCGTTATGTGCAGCTACATACACACACTATAACATTACTGCAGTGTCCTGATAATGAATATACATGACCTCCAGCCAGGACGTGATGTGTATTCAGAATCCTGACACTTCTGAATCTTTTCTGTGAGATTTCCAGCAAGGCAAACGTAATCTCGCGAGATTACGATGTAAACGAGATTACGTTTGCCTTGTTGAAAATCTTACAGATAAGATTCAGACGTGACAGGATTCTGAATACACATCCCGTCCTGGCTGGAGGTAATGTATATTCATTATCAGGACACTGCAGTAATGTTATAGTGTGTGTATGTAGCTGCACATAACGATATAGCTATATCGCTAGTGCAGTGTAAATGAATGGAGAGAAGTGTATGACGCTGATTGGTCAGCGTCATACACTCCTCTGTACAATGCCCACTTGGTCTAAAGTAAAAACACGCCCACTTGGGCAATAAGAAACGAATTAGCATAAACCTTAAAATCGCTCATAAAGTGGTAAAAATATATTGTTTTTCTAAATAAAAAGCACTGCTGTTACCTACATTACAGCGCCCATCTCCTTATGTAGGAGATAGAAATACAGGAAGAAAAAACAGGATACACGGCGCTGCTTGATGTAATTGATTTAATGGCGATAAATGCTACACGTTTCGATACCGGACCGGCATCTTCATCAGGCATATCAAGAGGATAGTACAAAAACACACATATATATACACAAAAGTAAAAAATGAAAAGCAAGTTCATTGGGCCAGTTCAGACCAGCCTCCTGGCCAAAAAACCGCCAAATCCAGCAGGTCAAAGTTCAGCAATGTCAAAAAATTCAAAACACAGTAAACAGTAAAAATGGGGTGAATAAAAGTCACAAATAGGTTGCTAACAGATAATAATTGATATAAAAGGCCACATTTAGTACAGTAACTAAATGAACATAATGATCCGTTCAGTCAAGGGACAACAGGAAAATGCTGCACTCAATACAAACGATATGTTGTTCATAACAGTGTTTTATATGTAGTATGTGGAAGGGATAGATAATCTGGAGTTATCAGGGGGAGGGTGAGATGGTACGATGTCAAAAACACTGTACGAGATCTTTAATACAGCGCATAGTGGCGCGTTGTCATGGCAACCGTAAACAAAGGCATACCGGAAGAGAAGGGAAACTGTGTTGGAACACATAGTGAAGCGCAAAAACCGCGCAGGGGGGAAGTTTTACACAAAAGCAAATAAGCCAATCTTCGTTTTTAATCAGTCATAGATGAAAAATTAGAAGTAGCAGGATATATGTTTATTATAAGTTTAACAGAAATACTGTGAGGACTATGCCAGAAAGTGGGGTATTGTAAATAATGTGGTCATGACAGATACTAACAGCTACGGTGGCCGGACTGGTTCAATGCAAGGAACAATACCATGAGTCAAAGAAGCAAATAGCTGGAGCATATCGCATAGTTATATCATAATTACAGCTATTAAACAAAAATGCAAACGTGTATGCTGTATATATTTGTAAAAAGTGAAAAATATATAATAAAATGACGCTTAGTTATGAGGATATATGTATACCCTCAACATCGGATAGCTCTGGAAATATTAGTACATAAATATATCTCGATGTAGATAGTAAAATGCAATATATCAATGAAATTGGAAGTAATGCATAAAAATTAATAGGATTAGATTAGTATAGACATTAAGAAGCAACGTATCAATAAAATTAGTGAACTATCAATAAAATTAATAAATTACAATCAAAGAAATAAGATTGACATTAGTCCAACGTGGACTCTGTAATATCATTAAGGCCATTAGGATATAAGGTCACCAATTTGTATATCCAAAAATTTTCTCTTTGCTTTAATCTAATAAATCTATTAGATATATCAAGGGGTATTTTTTTCAATGGGAGTCACAGTGATAGAGTCAAAATTACACTTATGTTCAGTAGCACAGCATGTTTTTCAAACCCAGTCCTACCATTTAATCTATGTTTATTAACCCTACATCTAAGGGTTTGGGTGGTACGACCCACATATTGTCGATCGCACGTGCATTGTAACAAGTAGATGACATAGTCACTACCACAGTTGAGAAAACTTTTTATCGGAAAACTTTCATTCGTGATTATGGAAGTGAAGTGCGTTTTTTTATTTGCAATGTTTAGACAACAAAGGCATCTAGATTTGCCACAACGATACGAACCATTAATAATTAATGATGTTTTTGGTGGGTCTTGGGTAATTCTATGCAGTTTGCTCGGCGCTATCATATTTCTTAACGTTTTAGCCCTTCTATATGTAATCATGGGCCTGATGGGAAGGATACTTTTCATGAATTGGTCATTTTTTAGAATGTGCCAATGCTTCAGAAGTATAGCATTAATTAATTTACTCCCTTTATTAAAAGTAGTGATAAAATTACAGTTAAAATCGGTCGGTTTCACAACAGCTCGGGCTGTGGGGTTGATACATTCAGATTGTGTTAGCGCCTTTGCTCTAGACTCTGCTCCCTTAATCAAACTAGTTGGAAAGTTTTTTTGTTTAAATCTTTTTTTCAAAATATTACATTCAATGGAGAAATCTTTATCGCTAGTACAATTTTTTCTTATTCGTTTGAATTGGCCAAAAGGTACATTCTTTAGCCATGGACGATAATGTGCACTTTTAAAATTTAGATAGCTGTTAACGTCAACTCCTTTAAAATGTGTCTTGGTACTTAAATGGCGGCCATTTTTTTCAATTGTTAAATCTAAAAAAAATTCTTCGTTCAAGAGACGATGTATGCGTGAGTGTAATACCAAAATTGTTGTTATTAAGGTGGCTAACCCAATCTAAAATTACAGTTGCATCCCCTTTAATGATGAAAAAAAGGTCATCTATATAGCGTTTGTAAAAAATAATATTATCCTTAAAATTATGGTCACCGTATATATAAAAGTCTTCAAAGGCCCCCATGTACAGGTTAGCGTATGACGGGGCAAATCTTGACCCCATCGCACAGCCCTTTACCTGTCTGTAAAATTTACCCTCAAAAGTAAATACATTGCGTTTAAGTATAAAATCAATACAGTCCATTAAAAAATTGATCTGATTATTCGGGAAAAGGGGGTTAGAGGTTAAATAGGTTAAAGACGCTTGCATGCCAAGATCATGTGGGAGATTTCTCCATTGAATGTAATATTTTGAAAAAAAGATTTAAACAAAAAAACTTTCCAACTAGTTTGATTAAGGGAGCAGAGTCTAGAGCAAAGGCGCTAACGCAATCTGAATGTATCAACCCCACAGCCCGAGCTGTTGTGAAACCGACCGATTTTAACTGTAATTTTATCACTACTTTTAATAAAGGGAGTAAATTAATTAATGCTATACTTCTGAAGCATTGGCACATTCTAAAAAATGACCAATTCATGAAAAGTATCCTTCCCATCAGGCCCATGATTACATATAGAAGGGCTAAAACGTTAAGAAATATGATAGCGCCGAGCAAACTGCATAGAATTACCCAAGACCCACCAAAAACATCATTAATTATTAATGGGTCGTATCGTTGTGGCAAATCTAGATGCCTTTGTTGTCTAAACATTGCAAATAAAAAAACGCACTTCACTTCCATAATCACGAATGAAAGTTTTCCGATAAAAAGTTTTCTCAACTGTGGTAGTGACTATGTCATCTACTTGTTACAATGCACGTGCGATCGACAATATGTGGGTCGTACCACCCAAACCCTTAGATGTAGGGTTAATAAACATAGATTCAATGTTAGGACTGGGTTTGAAAAACATAGCGTGTCCCGCCACTGTGCTACTGAACATAAGTGTAATTTTGACTCTATCACTGTGACTCCCATTGAAAAAAATACCCCTTGATATATCTAATAGATTTATTAGATTAAAGCAAAGAGAAAATTTTTGGATATACAAATTGGTGACCTTATATCCTAATGGCCTTAATGATATTACAGAGTCCGCGTTGGACTAATGTCAATCTTATTTCTTTGATTGTAATTTATTAATTTTATTGATAGTTCACTAATTTTATTGATACGTTGCTTCTTAATGTCTATACTAATCTAATCCTATTAATTTTTATGCATTACTTCCAATTTCATTGATATATTGCATTTTACTATCTACATCGAGATATATTTATGTACTAATATTTCCAGAGCTATCCGATGTTGAGGGTATACATATATCCTCATAACTAAGCGTCATTTTATTATATATTTTTCACTTTTTACAAATATATACAGCATACACGTTTGCATTTTTGTTTAATAGCTGTAATTATGATATAACTATGCGATATGCTCCAGCTATTTGCTTCTTTGACTCATGGTATTGTTCCTTGCATTGAACCAGTCCGGCCACCGTAGCTGTTAGTATCTGTCATGACCACATTATTTACAATACCCCACTTTCTGGCATAGTCCTCACAGTATTTCTGTTAAACTTATAATAAACATATATCCTGCTACTTCTAATTTTTCATCTATGACTGATTAAAAACGAAGATTGGCTTATTTGCTTTTGTGTAAAACTTCCCCCCTGCGCGGTTTTTGCGCTTCACTATGTGTTCCAACACAGTTTCCCTTCTCTTCCGGTATGCCTTTGTTTACGGTTGCCATGACAACGCGCCACTATGCGCTGTATTAAAGATCTCGTACAGTGTTTTTGACATCGTACCATCTCACCCTCCCCCTGACAACTCCAGATTATCTATCCCTTCCACATACTACATATAAAACACTGTTATGAACAACATATCGTTTGTATTGAGTGCAGCATTTTCCTGTTGTCCCTTGACTGAACGGATCATTATGTTCATTTAGTTACTGTACTAAATGTGGCCTTTTATATCAATTATTATCTGTTAGCAACCTATTTGTGACTTTTATTCACCCCATTTTTACTGTTTACTGTGTTTTGAATTTTTTGACATTGCTGAACTTTGACCTGCTGGTTTTGGCGGTTTTTTGGCCAGGAGGCTGGTCTGAACTGGCCCAATGAACTTGCTTTTCATTTTTTACTTTTGTGTATATATATGTGTGTTTTTGTACTATCCTCTTGATATGCCTGATGAAGATGCCGGTCCGGTATCGAAATGTGTAGCATTTATCGCCATTAAATCAATTACATCAAGCAGCGCCGTGTATCCCGTTTTTTCTTCCTGTATTTCTACTACCTTGGCAACCCCTTGGGAGTTTGCGTTGGGATTGGCAGCAGCTTTTCTACTACGAATTACATGCCGGTAATTTACAACCTTGGAGGTGAGCATATATGTGCATTATCTCCGCTCATTAATTATTGATACCGCAAGTTTGGCGCCGTGTTCTTTTTGTTTCACTTTTAGTATGTAGGAGATAGGGCACTTATAATGTGGTGACAGAGCCTCTTTAAGTCACACCCCCTTTTCCGCTAGCCACTACACTTGTCGGGCGTGTAGCAAACATCTGTTTTTTGTGGTGCGTTTCATTGTTAAATTTGTCTAAAATGATTAGCTAAAAAAAGAACGGCAAGAATTCTGGCGCAGCATCATTAGTAAATCTGCCCCAATGTCTTCTCTTTTCGTGTTCATTTGCTTTCCCTGTCTTCACCATCTTGCCATAAAAGACATGGAGGGTATTTACAGCAAAAAGCTATGGGATCAGAAACACACTATAAATTTGATCTTAGCATGTAAAGCAGATTTTTAAACAAAAAATAGAGGAGCCTGTTAATGGAAATGAGGTGATATGTTAAAACATCACAAAAATGGGAGAATGTTTGCATAGTAAATTTCTAAAACAAGATGTGTGTTTGAAGTTGCTGAAGCAGAATACTCATTCAATTGACTACTCTGTGTCTGTGTTGTAAATCCTGGTATCTTTTGAGTTTCAGACAGTATGTTTTATCACATTTCATTTTTTTATATAATATTGTAATGTCTGCATACAGCAATAGGTAGTAGAATACACAATGAAATTATTATAATTACTTTAAAGTGTAATGTTACAAAATATTTCACAGACTGAAAAATTTTAACAGTAAATTAAATTAAGTCAATAGCCAATCCGGAAATAAGATGTCAATGTTTAATGTTTGCCTTGCACTAGTTATTATGAAATTGCATTTCCTATATACTTTTATTATATCACTTCAAAACTACTCAATTTAAAATTTATCCAGTGCCCACTCTTTGCTACATTTATAGGGGTTATTCAGCTTTCATTTGTTTAATTTATTTATAGAGTAGGAAATAACTTTTTAAAAGTTAACTTTATTAACAGGACAACATCACCCAGAGATAGGCAGCTATATTAATCATCCTCTAGAAACAGTTAGCCAGCTTATACTGTACAAGTAAATACACACACAGGGAAGTTGTTTTATCATTATTCCACCATTAGTCCTATTTACTTTGCACATGAATGTGGATGGGGTGTACAGCACAAGTTATTCTGTTTGGTATTTTGCTGGTATTTCAGTTTATGATGTGGGGGTGTATGTAAGTTGTGCAGAGAACATCAGGGAATAATAAGAGGGTGTAATAATGGGTTAAATAAATAATACATAGATATGTGGCCAGTGTCGCACTGATAAATAGTGCCCAAACTTATCTGCTTTTGGACACTGCACAATTTGTGTCTTCATATTGTAAGAGCCAGAACTTTTTTTATTTTTTCTCCTCCACCGGAGCTGTGTGATGGCTTATTTGTTGCAGGACAATCTGTAGTTTCATTGTTTGTTTTTTTACCGGCATTCACCAAGCGCTATATATTACATATTGACTATTCTGCGGGTCGATATGATTACGGCAATACTATATGTATATTGTTTTTTAATATTTTACAGCGTTACCACAATAAAATCACATTTTTAAATTGTTTCTTTTTTGGGTGGCCATATTCTAAGATCCATAACTTTTTTTATTTTTGCATCGACAAGGCTATGTAAGGGCTTGTTTTTTGCAGGATGAGCTGTAGTGACTTTTTGATCACTTTTTATAAAATTTTTTTGGGAGGCCAGGAGACCAAAAAACTAATTTTGGCAGTTTTTTTTATAAAAAAAAAAGACGTCATTCACCGAGCAGGATAAATAATGTTATAGTTTTATAGTTGGGGTAGTTACGGATGCGGCGATACCAAATGTGTACTTTTTAAAAAGTTTTTTCAGTTTTTTTCTTATAATAAAATATTTATTATGGGAAAAAAGGCGTTTTTTGTTTATGTAATTTGAAACTTTTTTTTTATTCAACATTTTTATTAACTTTTTTTTATTTTTTGTTCCACTAGGGGACTTGAAGGACTGAAGCTCTGGTCGCTATTCTAATACACTGCAACACATACGTAGTGCAGTGTACTAGAGCTGTCAGTCATACACTGACCGCAAGCCTATTAGGTCCCACATCTGGGCGGGGCATAATAAGCTTCCGTACTTCGCAGCCAGGAGGTCATTGTTAGGCCTCTGGTTGCCAAAGCAATCATCGGCACCTCCTGCGATTGCATTACAGGGGTGACGATGTTGTACAAACCAACTGAATGCTGCAGTCCCAATTGACCACAGCATCGGACCTCAGTCTGGTACCTGCCGTTACAGCAGAGTGTCATCACTGTCACGTACAGTTACGTGACAATGTACTAACCCCTTGGCGGCAGCGACGTAATAGTATGTGACATGTCGCCCAGGGGCGTAACTAAGAAAGACTGGGCCCCATAGCAAACCTTTGACTGGGGCCCCCCCTCTGCTGGGTATCACACCCCCCCCCCTTGTAGATAGTGCCTCCCTATAGATTCCACCACACAGCGCCCCCCTATAGATAGCACCATACACAGCCCCCTGTAGATAACACCATACAGCCCCCCAGTAGATAACGCCATACAGCCCTCTCTGTAGATAACACCATACAGACCCCCTCTGTAGATAACGCCATATAGCCCCCCACCAAAAAAAAAACGGCCTATAGTGTGTCCTACAAAAGACATGTATCCCCTCTCCACAGGATAGGGGATACATGTGTGATCGCTGGCAGCGATAAGGAGAACGGGGGACCGAAAGTCCCCGAAGTTCTCCATGACGAACCTCGGACTTCCGGCGTCTGCGCAGTTCAATAAAAATGAAAGGAGCGCTGGTCACGCATGCGCACAAGCACGACCGTTGCACAAGTCATTTTCATGGAGCTGCCGACACAGACCCCGGAAGTCCGAGGTTTGTCATGGAGAACTTAGGGGGGACTTTCGGTCCCCCGTTCTCCTCATCGCTGGGCGTCCCAGCGATCCCACATGTATCCCCTATCCTGTGGATAGGGGATGCATGTCTTTTGTAGGAACAACCCCTTCAGTGGCTTCGCACTGTAGCAGCCATAGCGGCTGCTAGCGGAGCCTGCGGCCATGGGATGGGGCCGTGCCGGCGGGTGGCATGGGCCCCCTCATGCTGCAGGCCCCGTAGAAGTCGCTACGGCTGCTATAGCGGTAGTTACGCCACTGCGTATAGGTTTGTACGGCGTAAAACTACAGCTCCCAGCATGGCCGGAACAATGGTAAGGATATGCTGGGAGATGCGGTTTCACAAAAAAATCATACCACCATCATCTCGCTGCAGATCATACAGTGACTACAATACTGATTAGAGGCAGAATAAACATTTACATTAAGTGACTCACCGGTGACGTCTCAGATTCTAGTTCTTTTCTGGACATAAGGTGAAATCAATCAGGTGAAATGGACATAAGCTGTAATCAAGCACTTCAGTTTTTCAAGTCCGCTTTAATATATACTTTACCGCTCTGACAGCCGGTAATAGCAAAATCCATCCAATCTCTTCAGATAATAATTGTTCTGATTTGGACTCTACCATCCACAAATAGGAGTGCACCTGCACAGGTTTTTCTCTGTGTAGTTCTGTTTGGACGTCTGAGACCTGCACTTAACTGGGGTCCCTCGACCGCATTACTAACTGTTGTTGCGCCCACTGGCCGCCGCATTCAAGAGGTAAAGGTGGTCGGGATTCCGTAAAGAGCCAAGCTGACTGAGCTACATTGTTTCCATAACTTCCATAGAAATAAAGAAATAATCCAATAAATTGGAGCCATAGAAACAGCATAGGTCACTGTGCTGCGCTGTTTCCATAACTCCCATCCACTTCTATAGAACTACCGGAAACAGAGAGTCCAGTGAGCTCAGCTATTTCTGGAATCTCGACCACCTTTACCGCCTGATAGCCGCAACCAATGGCCTCCACACCATGCGGGGACGGGGTTGGTAAATTGCAATATTTCAGCATACCAAGACATTTTGGACAATTGTAGCTTCTAACTTTGTGGGAACAGTTTCGGGAAGGCCCTTTTCTATTCCAGCATGACTGCACCCCAGCGCACAAAGCAAGGTCCATAAGGGCATGGTTGGGGGAGTTTGGTGTGAAAGAACTTGACTGGCCTGCACAGAACCCTGATCTCAACTCCATTAACCCCTTAGAGACTAGCCTATTTTAGGCATAAATGACCAAGCTATTTTTTACGTTTTTCCATAGTCTCATTCAAAGAGCTGGAACTTTTTTATTTTTGCATCAACGTAGCTGTAGAAGGTCTTGTTTTTTTGTGGGACAAGTTGTATTTTTTAATAGCACCACGTTGGGGTACATAGAATTTATTGATTAACTTTTGTTAACTTTTTTTTGGGGAATAGAAAAAAGTGTAATTTTGGCACACTTTTTTGCGTCCTAAATTTACGCCATTTACCGTTTGGTATAAATAACACAATAACTTTATTCAGTGGGTTGTTATGATTGCAACAATACCAAATTGATATAGGTTTTGAATGTTTTACTACTTTACACAGAAAAACACTTTTTTTTCCAAATTATTAGTTTTTGTGTCTTCATATTTGAAGAGCCGTAACTTTTATATTTTTCCGCCGATGTAGCTGTATGAGGGCTTTATTTTTTGCGGGACGACTTGTAGTTTTTATTGTCATTTCTTTCTGGAGTAGATGCGACTTTTTGATCACTTTTTATCACATTTTTTTTAAGGCAGGATTCACAGAAAACAGCAATTTTGTTCTTTTATTTTTTACGGAGTTCACGTGTGGGTTAAATAATGTAATAACTTAATAGTAGGGGTCGTTATGGACGCGACGATACCAAATATGTGTTTTTCAAACTTTTTTCACTTATTTTTGTTTATTAACTTTATTCAACTTTTTACTAGTCCCACTAGGGGACTTCACTATGTAATCTTCCGATCGCATTTATAATACACTGCAATACATTTGTATTGCAGTGTGTTAGTGCCTGTCCGTGTAAAACGGAAAGGCATCTGCTAGGTCATGCCTCTGGCCTCTGGCATGGCCTAGCAGGCATTACTAGTGGCAGAACTGGGGGCCTTCATTAGGCTCCGGCAGCCTAGAAACCACCGACATCCTGCGATCTTATCGCCAGGTGCCGGTGGGGTGAGAGAGGGAGCTCCCTCCCTCTCTCCAAAACCACTCAGATGCGGCTCTTGATATTGAGCATCTCATCTGAGGGGTTAAACTGGCGAGATCGATACTGATATCGATCTCGCCCATTTGAGCAGGGCTACTCCCAACCCTCAGCTACCGGAGGTAGCTGGGAGCAGGGAGATTTAACGGTTCCCTGCTCTATTTATTTATTCCGATGCAGCGCCGTGAAAAGGCTTATACATCGGAATAAAGCCCATTAGTGGCCGCCGTGAAAAGGCGTATTGGCGGTCACTAATGGGTTCAACACCCTTGGGATGGAACTATATTGGAGATTGCAAGTCAGACTACTCCAAAATCTTGTATAAAGCTTTCCCAGAAGAGTGGAAGCTGTTTTAGCTGCAAAGGGAAGACCATCCCCATATTAATGCCTTTGGATTTAGAATAGGATGTCATAATCGCTCCTGTAAGTGTAATGTGTTAGTGTCCCAATTCTTTTATCCATATAGTATATGTACCTAGAGAAATATATATCCACTTTGCTAACATCTATTGTACTGCAAGGAACTAACGTCATGTTATCACTCTAGTTATACCATCTTATACCTTCTACCTCTATCTTACTTGATTACTTGTGCTTTTTTTGTATAGTACACACAACCTGCACAATTTCTAAAGATACAACTGGGAACAGATTACACTGAAAATATCTATTTAAAGAGGCTTTCTAGTTTTATATATGGTAAATATTGGTAATAGAACTCAACTCATATGGTAGCTGGCGACCATGGGATGCAGTGGGGGTAAGTTTGTTTTTAATCTTGCTTAAATTCACTTGTATATATGACTCCCAGATTGTTCCCTATGGGTGAATTCCCCATCTATGGAGCAATGTTCAATACGTAGTGAAAGAATCAAACCCCTCAGCAGCCATGAAGCTCCGCATGTCCGATTAGCATATCTAAGCCTGGAACAAGATTTTCCAATTCTAACTATTTTCTCTAGTAATAGTTGCAGTCCACAGTAGTGCACTGAACTCCATGCAACCCAATATTCTCTTTTGCACTGCAGCTGATAGTAAAAATCAGAAAATCGTCTGTGTGTAGACCAAGCCCAAGGCTAGTTTCAGACATCTGTAATTCATCTGCATTTTAGTTTCCATATTACAACCGCAATACCAGTTCTACTGGACCAAACTTTGAAAACCATAGAAAGTTATGGTAATCTGCAGTAATGTTGGTTCACTATAACCACAGGAGCTTCAGGTATTGCGGCTGCAACATGGACCGTAAATTGTGGCTACATTATGGACATCTGAAAATTGCATAACACAGACCATGTTAGGATTTACAGAACTACATCTGCTTTTTATTTAAGCAATATTTATGTAAAATATAAAACTCCATCACAAGTAATAAAACTCTTACTTGAATGAACAATAGGAATATTGTAGAATCTCAACAAAAAGTATTTGCAACAAGTAAAAGTTTTGATATCAGTATGATAATAAATAATTCTGTATTTAGTATAACAGTAAAAATGAGGTATTTATAAAATGTAAATATTTACTACTTTTAGCAATAAAATAGCGCACAGCATATGGAGGAGCGCTCTCATTATGACAGGATATTTGAACGTATCTACATGTGCATACTGTATGTTTAAAAGTATAAAAAATAGCTACTGAATATTTTATTTTTACGTTGCTGAATTATCATTGGTAAATTTACATTTTATTTGTGTGCAATTCAGTGTATAAGAAAAGCGCATTTTCCTTCACTCCACATAGCCCGCAGGAGCAGAACCATCATGCTTGATACATGTCGACTATTTTCACTGCAATCAGCCAAAGCTATTTCATGTTGGCTTTAGGGTAATGAATTTATTGTTTGTATTGATTTGTTTTATTATGAAATAATGAATCTTAATATATAAAGCTGATTCTTCGGGGCACTGTGAAATTAGGTTTTTCATCTTTACTTGTTTTGCACCAATATTGTGAGCCTCTACTAAATAATCTACTTATTCTTTGTTCTGCTCAACCGGGACTATACATACTTAAGAAGCCTGTTCTAGAGCTCTCAGGTAGGGAATACTTAACTGCAATACATGAAGCAGTAGATTTTGTAAGTTTAGTATAGTGTAAGTTGAATTGCATTGAATTTGTACTAAGCCACTCTCTTTGGTTTTTTGTCATTGTCTGGGTCTAGAGGTCAACCAGGTGAGCTGAGCGCTCTTCTGAGATTTAAAATACTTTTCACAGTTCCGCCCTACAGCTACTTTTTAAATGTGTGCATATATAGATATAGATATATATAATGTATTGCATATATATATATATATATATATATATATATATATATATATATACATATATATATATATATATATAATTATTTTTATTACATTAATTAGCCATAATGTTAAAACATTAAAATCACTGACCTGTGAAGTGAATAACATTGATTATCTAGTCACTTACCTGGGGAAGAGAGTGCATCCTGGTGCCAACTCTGGACAATGTTCTGCTGGGAAACCTTGGGTCCTGGCATTCCTGTGAACTTGACATGTACAACCTACTTCATGGCAACGGTATTCCCTAATGGCAGTGGCCTCTTTCAGCAGGGTAATGACTCTGTCACTCTGCAAAAATGAAGAATGGCTTGAGGAACATGACAGAATTCAAGGTGTTGACTTGGTCTCCAAATTCCCCAGATCTTAATCCGATGTGCCGGAAATTAAGTCTGATCCATGGAAGCCCCACCTTACAATTTACAGGACTTAAATAATCTGCTGCTAACATCTTGGTGCCAGGTACCGCAGAACACCGTCAGAGGTCTTGTGGTGGAGTCCACCTGAATGGGTCACAACTGATTTGGTGGCAAGAGGGGAACATACACAATATTAGGCAGGTGGTTTTAATGTTATGGCTGATTGGTATATATATATATATATATATATATACCAATGTTGCACTGAGACATATTTATTTTAGACTCTGTTTACATCACTTGGCTATAAGTGAATGAAACCCGTCAGGATTTGTTAGGATTCATTTGAAAATGGATCGGTCATAGTTGTCATGGCTCTACTAAGAAGCACATAGTGTGAACGAGGACTTAAACCTAAAGAAATTAATTTTACAAATCAGAAACATTATTATTTATATTGTTTTTAGGGTATGATACTAAGCATATATAACAAAAGAAAGTAAGAATTAGAAGTGAAAATTCATCATATTTGTTCCTGCCCTGAAACACAAAGTTGAACCATGTTTCCATATAGTTTCCAAATCATTGCTGGAAAATGAATCCTTGTGGAGTAAGACCTCTCAGTTGTAATTATAAAAGTAATTTATTTTGTTCTATGACCACAACCTAATTTTCAAGTTCAGTGGTTTGAAAAAACTGTTGCGAATTGACTTAAAAAATAATGCACCTTGTATTATATATGTTAAAAGTGGGAGACAAGTATATTGAAAGAGTGAGTAAAAATCAATTCGATAAATCCAACTAGCATTGTATGATACTTATAGCATTTCTATACAATCAGCTAATTTAGCTGCTACAATATTCGTCCCAGGTGAGTGGTACTAGTGTAAATGACATGGAAAAATGTAATAAAAGTATATAAAACATAATAAGATGTGTATCATGAAATTAACCGCATAAAATGGTAAAGCATAGCTTATTTGCCCATATGCAAATTTATTTCCTTTAAGTGGTATGACTATGATAGATATTTTTTTCGTTGGTTCTTCTATTTTGTTTTTATAACTTAAGTTTAAATCATAATCAAGAAAAAAGAACTAAGATTTTGATATATGATGGTATCTATGGAGTTTTTTGGGAAAAAAGTATGGTTTCAAATATGTTAATGTTTCATTTTTTTTACTTTTTACCTTCGAGGTTATACACAGTAGGGACCCTTTGGATGGATGTGATCATCAGGGTACTCTTAAACTGTGAGAGCCCAGTTGTTTTATTCTAACCTGCTGGACTATTAGGCCAAATTCACGCATGAAGTTTATGATGCAGGTTTTTTTTGGTTTTTCTGTTTACTAAAGCCAGAAGTGGATTTTAAGGAAAGAAAAAGTATAGGAAGGACTTCTATTTGTCCTTTTTTCTTTTTTTAAATCAACTAATGGGTTTGGCTAATTACCAAAAACATCTCCAAAAACTGCATGTGTGAATCCAGCCTTAGAGGGCCACTTGCTTTACTCGTGAAAGATCAATATTAAATAATTGATCATTCTATTAAAACTATTTCCAGTAGGCTAGCTGAAAATTAGTGTCAACATCTTCATTCATGCTGATAATGAAAAAAAAAAGTATTGATACTTGAAGAACATTCATATACAGATGTGCCGCCCTTAACTGTTTCTTCTACTACAGCAGTTCCCGTTCGTTGTCAGTTGGAATCCGTAGCCAGCAACATCAGATGCTGGCTACGGATTCTATGATGAACAGATGCTGAGGGGGAGGCACCACATTGATGTGCGCGCTCCCGAGCCTCCTCACTCTAGGCCCTATTCACAGCATTGCTCCCAACATCACTGTTCATATAAGGATAGGGATGTCCGGAGCAGAGCTAAAGTCCCAGGCAGAGCGCTAGTAGAGGCTCTGCTCCTGTACACTGGCTCTGTGGAAGCCGCTAACATCACTGTCCATATATAGACAGTGATGTCCGGAGCTGAAGTCCCAGGAAGAGCGCTAGTCCATATATAGGCAGTGATTACAGGGGCAACCCCAGAGTCTGAGTCCCGGGCTCCGCTTGGGACTCCTGCTCCTAACATCATTGTCCATATATGGACAGTGATGTGAGGGACTTCCCCATTGCCGGAGTCCCGAAACAAAGCTGCTTCAAGCACTCTGCCTGGGACGCCTTCTCTCCTCCTGACATCACTGTCCATATATAGACAGGTATGTCAGGGGCAACCCCAGAGCCGGAGTCCCTGGGTCTGCTTGGGACTCCTGCTCTGCTCCTAACATCACTGTCCATATATGGACCGTGACAACAGGAGCTTTCCCAGGGCCGGAGTCCTAGGGGAGAGTCTCTACTAGCGCACTGCCTGGGGATTCCGACTCTGAGGAAGCCCCTGACATCACTGTCCTTATATGGACAATTATGTCGGGAGCTACCAGAGGTATATGTTTAACGTATACCTGTGACAGATGCCATACAGTGGCATCAGTCACCCATAGCCACTCATGTTAAAAAAACGTATACCGTGTGGTATACGTTTTTTTATGGGATCCCTCCAAATGGATTAGCGTTGTCTACTACGCTTTTCCATCCTTTTTTTTTTATTACTAATTTTTTATTTGTGTTTTTTTACAGCTTCGGTTGTTGGATTACTTCGTATTCGAGGACTCTTTTTATATATATATATATATATATATATATATATATATATATATATATATATATATAAAATGGTTAACAAGGGTTGAGGGGTGGATATTTTATTTCCCAAAAATATTTTTTCTATATGCCTGTGTTTTTTTTTTTAACTTTATTACCACTGCCATAGCAATGGCTATTGTCTGACAGCTTCCATTACAAATGCGGGGCTTAGTGTTAGCCGGTGAAAATGCTAACATCAACTCCCTATTATTACCCTGACACCCACCGCCACCAGTGGTACCGAGAAGAGTCGGGTACAATCCAGTACCCGACCGTCTGAAGTGATGATCGGGCACTGGGGCGGCCTCAGGCTGGTATTATTAGGCTGGGAGGGTCCAAACACTGTGGTCCTTCCCATCCTGATAATGCTAGGCTGCTGCTGCTGCTGTGTTGTATTTGGCTGGTTATGAAAATTGTGTGGAACCCCACGTCGTTTTTTTCAGTAATTCATTTTTATTTATTTTTTAAATTACGTAGGGTCTCCCTGAATTTTTCCTAACTAGCTAGAAACAACATAGCATCAACAGGCTAGCATTACCAGGGTGGGAAGGCCCACAGTTTTTGGCCTTTCCCAGCCTAATAGTACCAGCCTGCGGCCCCCCCAGTGCATGTCCATCACTACAGATTGTCGGGAACTGGATCAATCTTGGCTCTCCCCAGTACCCCTCGTGGCGCTGGGTACCAGGGTAATAAAGGAGGCGTTATTGTTAGCCCTTCCACCAGCTAACACTAAGCCCCCTTTAGTAATGGACACTATCGATGAGACAGCGACCATTACTAAGGCAGTAATAATAAAGTTTTTAAAAAAAGACACACAGAAAAAATATTAAATTGAAATAAAACCCCCCACACGCAACCCTCGTTAACCATTTTATTAAAGATAAAAGAAAATGCTTTCATCGAAGTTGTCCTCGAATCTGAAGTAGTCCAACAACGGAACCTTCAAAAAAAATCAAACAAAAAAACAAAACATTAGTAACACATAAAAAAACTTTTAACACCCCAGCAACACCCCTGGTGTGTATGTGTATGTGTATGTGTATGTGTATGTATATGTATATATATATATATATATATATATATATATATAATGTATGTGTATATATATATATATAATGTGTGTGTGTGTGTGTGTGTAGCTATCTATCTATCTATCTATCTATCTATCTATCTATCTATCTATCTATCTATCTATCTATATATATATATATATATACTCACACACACAGATATAAACACACACACAGATATATATGTGTATATATATATGTGTGTGTGTATGCGTGAATATATATATCTATACATATGTGTGTGTGTACACGCGTGAATATGTGTATATATACCAATAGGGAATTAAGATTGTGAGCCCCAATGGGGACAGTAAAAAGAGGACCTCTGTACAGCACTGCGTAATATGTTGCCGCTATATAAGTAACTGAAATAAATAAATATATGTATATACGCACGTGTGTGTGTGTGTGTGTGTGTGTGTGTGTGTGTGTATGTATATATATATATGTGTATATAACAAAAAGACAAGAGCATGGAAGCAGCACTCACGAAAAAAAGTGACGTTTATTCACCCAGCAAATGCAAAGTTTCACTTCCTCAATGGAAGCATTTTCAAGCAATTTTGCTTGAAAATGCTTCCATTGAGGAAGTGAAACGTTGCATTTGTTGGGTGAATAAACGTCACTTTTTTTCGTGAGTGCTGCTTCCATGCTCTTGTCTTTTTGTTATACATCGTATGGGGAGAAGTCACTCCTATCATTTGAAGCTTAGCACCGACCATTTATTTGGTAATTTGCACTTGTGCTGCTCCTACCTGCCTTACTATTTTGTATATGTATATGTATATATATATATATATATATATATATATATATCCCCTTCCCGACATTCACCATATATATATATATATATATATATATGGGGGGGAACGTGGGATGGGGTAACATGGAGCGGGCTCACAGGCTGAGTCCCCTCCATAAAACAAGCTTATCGGCTGGGTGTTATAGCTATTACTTCAGAGCGATCCTGCTCGTTTAAACTGTTAAATGCCGCGGTAAATTGTGACTGCGGCATTCAAATCACTAGAAACGGGGGGCGGCCCCCTGTAGCTTTCCAACGGCCCCCCGTGACACAATTTTGGGATGTCGTTGGTTGGCATGCCAGCCTGGGGGCCTGATGAAGGCCCCCAGGGTGGCCATCTTTGTACTCTTAAGAAGCCCTGCCGGAGGCAGGGTTTCATAGGAGACTGTCAGTATCACGATATACTGCAATATGCTAGTATTACAGTATATCGTGCAAGCAATCTAATGATCGCTGGTTCGTCCCCTAGGGGGACAAGTAAAAAACAGTAAAGTAACTTTTTTAATAAAAAAATAATAATTAAAAGTTCAAGAAACCACTTTCTTCCCATTTTCCCCTCAAGCACAATATAAACAAAAGATAAAAACATAACTGGTATTGATGGATCTGTAAAAGTCTGAACTATTACAATATATCATTATTTAGTCCGCTCCGTGAACGCCGAAAAAAAGGAAAACGCCAGAATCTCTGTTTTTGGTCACTTCATCTCCAACAAAAAATGGAATATAACATGATCAAAAAATCTCATGTACCCCAAAATGATACCAATAGAAACTACATCTCGCCCCGCAAAAAAAAGGCACTAACACGTCTCAATCGACAGAAAAATAAAAAAGTTATGCCTGTCAGAATGTGGCAACAAAACTCACATTTTATTTTTAACAATCCGTTTTTTCCTTGTAAAAGTAGTAAAACATCAAAAAAGTTGCACAGTTTTTACTGCACAGTGAACGCAGTAAAAACAAAACCACCCATCAGCACAACTTATTTTCGGGCTGTAAATGGCCGAAAAACGACTGAAAAATTGAAGCAGAACGCCTCCAAACAACTGCCTATTGATTTCAATGGGAAAAATGGTGTTCTGTTCCGACGGCTTCGTAAAAAAATGCCCGCGAAAAAGAAGTGCATGACACTTCTTGAGACGTTTTTGGAGGCGTTTTTGATTGACTCCATAGAAAAACAACTCCAAAAACGAGGGTGAAAAACGCAGCGAAAAACGGCTTCGCATTATCAGACGTTTTTGTATGTGCCCTAAATCTACATGCACACGCTGAGGAATTTGGTGCTGAATATCTGCATCAAAACCGCAGGTAGGGGGGCGTGGCTTTGTCATGGTGGTGTGAGGATGCGTTTCTTTGGAGCTTCGGACCCATCGTGCAGAAAATCGTCCGTACGGGCTCTCTTACCTGATCCCTGCATACGATGACAAAGGGGAGAAGTCGTAAGAGCCACTCGGTCACTCCTGGCGCCTCTTCTATCAGCCGGTACCTTCGGTCCACGCAAGACAGAACTTCACCGCAGTGAGCATCCATTCCTCCTTCAGGCCGCAGCCGGACCCCGCCACCACGTGGGCGCTCATCGCCTTCCTGTCTCGCTGGGCCGGTAAGTCTGCACAGCAGCTCCATGGTCACCGGATCTGTCAGCATGTCCTCGGAGGTAGAACAGGGAGCGGCGGGCTTTCAGGGGTCGGTCCCCCCGACTCCGGCAGAGGACTTTCCTCCCCTTCAGCTCCAGCATGTGTTGGGGCAGGGCGAGGACCGCATGGCCTCGCAGGACAGTGCAGTCACGGTGCCATCTTGGCAGGCCGCCCAGCAGCAGTCTCTCACTCCGGACTTACAACAGCTTAGTCAGGGGACGCCTGCAATTTTCAGGGGTTCCCGCTCTCTGCCAGTGGGATTGGGGGACCATCAGAGGGTTCTTTCCCCGAGGCCCCCACTCTCAATGGAACGGACTCTTGCAGAACTATGGGAGATGGTGAGGGTGCTCCCCACCAAATCCGATCTGGACCTACGCCTTTTGTGGTTGGAGGACAAGCATAACAAGGCAATTGGCGCGGTCTCACAGGAGGTACGCTCCCTGGCCGCAAGGGTAAAGTCCTTAGAGCGCCAAAATTCTTTCCACTCCATGGACATCTCGGTTCTTTCCCAGATCATGGACACTCAGTCCGCCCCAAATGCGAGACTTTTCATTGCACCTGGACGATGTTGAAAATAGGGGGAGAAGAAACAACCTGAAATTAAGGGGCATCCCGGAATCTGTTCCCCCGGATGGTTTATATGATGCGGTGACGCATATCTTTAACAAGCTCTTGGACAGGCCACGTGATATGGCCATTGAGATGGACAGAGTGCACAGACTGGCGGGCTCACCGGCTAGAGATGGTAACCGTCCGCGGGATGTCATATGTAGAGTTCATTTCTACAAACAGAAAGTGGACATAGCACGGAGAGCATGGGAGAAGGGGACCGTTTCCTTCAATGGTTCAGAGATCACCGTCCTGCCGGATGTTGACCCTCTACATGCGGAGGACCGTCCGCCCTTTGCTGGAGGCCACTAAGGCGGCGGGAGCCACCTACAGATGGGGACACCCCTTTCATATCATTCTCCGCAGACAGGGGCATTCATTGGCGGTCCGGTCCCCGGGGGACCTAGAGGAGGCCTTTTGGTTTTTGGCGATTCCCCCGGTGCGGATACCGGATTGGACAGAACTCTTCACCAGGGGAGGTCCTTACCCTGATTATGTGCGTCCACTCCCGCCTCTCTCCAGAGATGGGGCAAGCGACATCGTTCTCCACACAGAGACTGATTTTCATATTTGCACGTGAAGTCTAGTGCTCCAATCTGGGGCCTAGCCCACGGTTTGCATGTTATTTGCACTTAACCCTTTTTTTCCACAGGACCCAATCGGAAGATACAGAGGTCGGCTTTGCTGGTGTATTCAAACGGGACATTTTTGTTCAGTATTTTACCCAGGGGTTTCACAAGTGGGGGTCTACAGCTGGTCGGTCTAGCAGGGGTGGGTCCGGGGTTCCGCTGAGCTTCATTTGTTATTGCTAGTTTACTGTTATCATTTTTGAAGGAATTGTGTCTGTGACGCCTCTGCCATTCTTTGTTCCCCACTAGGGTCCCGTGTAGCTGTGCTGCAGTCGGAGGGTATTCCTCCTTCTGAGGGCGACACAGCCCACGACGAGTTGTTGAGGTGTTTTGTACTCCGCTAGTAGAGGGGTAGTGGGATTCCATTGCTCCGGAACTGTGTGTCCCCGTGAAGCGGTCTTTTTCTTTCTCTTCTTCTTCCCTTTTCCACTCTGTCTTCCTCCACCTCTCCTAATATGTCTGCCATAACCATTGTCTCCCTGAATGCGCAGGGTCTGAATATCCCAGAAAAGAGGTCCTCCATTCTCCGTCTCCTTTGGAAGAAAAAAGCGCAAGTAGCTTTTCTACAGGAGACCCACTTCCGGGCCAACAACATACCGAAACTTACCGACTCCAACTTCACGGAGGGTTATCATAGTACATCCCCTGATTCTAAGACCAAGGGGGTCTCCATCCTGATTTCACGCTCTCTTCCCTGGGAGCATCTGGAGACGCGCACTGATGGAGCAGGAAGGTACCTCTTCGTGAAAGGTAGGCTGGCTAACACCTTGTTCACACTGGCCTCGTACTATCTCCCTAACACTGGTCAGGTTGCATTTCTAGAGAGGGTTTTGGTAGCGTTGGATGACTTTCTGGAAGGTACTCTGATTTTGAGGGGAAATCTGAACGCCACCTTAAATCCCACGTTAGACTCCTCAAGAGGGCACTCGTCCTTATCCAAATCGGCTCACCGCCGTTTGCGTTGGCTGTTGCATGAGCACCAATTGTTCGATACATGGCGGCTCATGCATCCCTCGACCAGGGACTACACTTTCTTCTCGGCTCCTCATAACTCCTACTCCAGATTAGATTACTTATTTTTACGTCACTCCCACCTTCCTGACCTCGTATCTGCCTCCATAGATAACATCACATTCTCTGACCATGCCCTTATCACTCTCTCCCTTTCCTTGCCAACATATCACCCTCGCTCCTGGCAGTGGCGTTTGAACGAATCACTCCTGCAGGACGCGACGGTGGTCTCGGACATCCAAAGGGATCTCGCGGAGTATTTTGCTACTAATGCCTCGCCGGGGGTTGACCCGCTTTGCATTTGGGAGGCACATAAGTGTGTGGTGTGCGGTTCCTTCATTCGTATTGGTTCCAAACTGAAGAGGGAACGGACCGCTCACCTCAGGGACCTCCTGAATCGCATACACAGGTTGGAGCAGTCACATAAGGTCTCCCAGGATCGGGTGGTAGGGGCAGAATTGGGGCAGCTGAGAGAGCAGGTTTGCGCGCTTTGTCTCTCCAAGGCTAGGGCCTACTTAGTTAAATGCAGACAGCACTTTTACTAGTTCAGTAATAAACCTGGTAGAACTCTGGCAAGGGCAGTAAGGAAATCACGTATGCGCACCTATGTCCCTCAGGTACAAGCCCCACACATTCGGTGTCTGCAGCTTCCACATGATATCTCGGAGGCCTTCCGTGCTTATTATCACTCTCTTTATAATCTTCCTGGGGCCCCCCCTTCCTCGGAGGGAGGGGGCCACTTGGAGAGGATTGCGTTGTATCTCCGGTCCTCAGGGATGAAGTGTATCCCCCCAGGAGGCTATTGCTTCACTGGAGGCTCCTATTTCCCCGGAGGAGTGGTCCTGGGCACTGAAGGACTCACCGACGGGGAAGGCACCTGGCCCGAATAGGTTACCTTTACATTATTATAAGGTCTGTTCGGAACTGCTCTCCCCTCATTTTCTGCATGCATTCAATTCACTCATGGAGGGGAGGACCCTTCCTCAGGACCCATTGAGGGCCCACATTACGGTGATACCCAAAGAGGGGAAGGATCCAACCATGTGCCAAAATTACCGTCCAACATTGTTGTTAAATGTAGATCTGAAGTTGTTTGCTAAGATTCTGGCCCATAGGATGACCCCACTATTACATAATGTGATACATAACGACCAGGTGGGCTTCATGCCGCTAAGGGAAGCCCGAGATAACACTATGCAGGCAATTAACCTGATGTATCAGGCGGCCACCACGGCCCTGCCCACTTGCTTCCTAACTACGGATGCGGAGAAGGCCTTCAACAGGGTCAACTGGGATTTTATGTTGGCTACATTGCGCCATGTGGGGCTTGACTCACATATGATGCAGTGGATTTCGAGTCCCTACTCCTCCCCCACGGCACAGGTTAAGGTGAAAGGCCACTTCTCCTCACTCGCTATCTCAAACGGCACGAGGGAAGGTTGTCCCTTGTCCCCCTTAATTTTCATTTTGTGTTTGGAGCCCTTTTTGTGCCATATTGGCTCCAACCCAGACATAGCGGATGTGTCTTTGGGAGGACGGGCCCATAAGGTCGCTGCTTATGCGGATGACCTGCTGTTTTTTTCTCACCGCCCCCAGAATCTCCTTGCCCAACCTGATGGCGGAGCTGAGTAGATACTCGAAAGTTTCTAACTTCAAGATCAATTACCAGAAGTCGGAGGCTCTCAATATCTCGTTGCCGCAGTCCCTGGTGGATGAGCTGTCGGAGTCCTTCTCCTTTAAGTGAGCTAGAGATTCCCTTAAATACCTGGGGGTCCGGCTGACCGGAGATCTATCTCACCTTTACGCGGTGAATTACCCTCCGCTTCTTCAACGTGTGAAGAGCAACTTGGATTCCTGAACGTCGGGCACCTTTACCTGGTTCGGTAGATGTGCCATATTTAAGATGAACATTCTGCCACGGATTCTGTATCTTTTTCAGGCCTTGCCGGTACACGTCCCACGCCCCTTCTTTCAAGCCCTGTTGTCCCTTCTTCACAGATTCATATGGGTGGGGAAACCAGCACGCATTGCTCGGTCCATGCTTTTTCGTGCCAGGTGTGACGGTGGCATTGGTCTCCCGAATTTTGTTTCCTATCACCAGGCCTCACATTTGACACGAATATTGGATTGGTTTAGACACACAGAGGTCAAACATTGGGTGTCCATGGAACAGACCTTTTTTGAGGTCCCGTTACAGGCATTGCCCTGGTTGGGCACACACATCCCCCTCTCGGCACGAACACATCCGACAATAGGGCCCACCCTGGCAGTCGCGTCCCGGCTCTTCCCTCGGAAAGAGATCTCGCCATTCCCCTCACCCTTGTTCCCTATCTTGGGCAATCCTGCATTCCCACCGGGGCAGGAGGGTGGCCCCTTCCAACACTGGCTGAGGGCGGGTAAGGGCTACGCCGCCAATTTTATACAGTATTCGGCATGGATGACCGGCTCACAGCTGGCATCTTTGTCAGAAACCGTCTCCTTTACTTCTTGGCAGGTCACCCAGTTAAGACACTTCATTACCTCCCTGCCTAACCCACAGGCATACTCACGAGATAGCTCCCGTTTCGAACTCTTATTCAGGGGCACGGACACGGTGCGTCACTCGTTGTCCAGACTTTATACGCTGCTGATCTCTCCGTCTACTCTTACCACACCTCCATACTTGAGTAGCTGGGAGAGGGACTTAGGTCTCACATTTACTGCGGAACAGACAGACCGCCTGCTTACTATGACACAAATCCTCCATGGCTAGCAGATTCCAGGAAGCGGGATTTAAGATTCTGTTGTGTTGGTACAGGGTGCCTTCCAGATTGCATGCAATGATCCCTGCGGTCTCTCCGTTGTGCTGGAGATGTGGGTGCCAGGTGGGCACAATTTGACACATCTTTTGGGACTGCCCGCAGCTGTCCGATTTTTGGTCCGAGGTGTGGCGCATTTCTTCCAAATTTACGGACTTCCCCCTTCCGCGTTCTCCAGCTCCGTGCGATGTCCCCCTGTCTACGTACCGACGCTCGGTGGTTCGCCATTTCGTGAATGCAGCTAGGGCATGTGTTCGCGGGTTTTGGAGGCAAACTTGTCCACCAACAGTGGGCATGTGGTTCGGCAAGATCCAGGAGATTATGAGAATGGAGGACCTCACAGCATCAATGAGAGGGGCCCATGCTAAATTTCTCAAATAATGGCGTGAGTGGATTAGATTTCAAATGTCAGAGGAGTATAGGACCATCATGGCCTCCTGAGCATAATTTAGGCTTAAGTGTGGGAGGTCAGTTTCCTCCTCTTCTCCTTTTCTTCCTGCTCCCTCTTCTTTCCTGCTTTTCTATGCTTCTATTTTGTTCTCATTTGGGTTTTTATGCATGGCTGCTGGTTCAGGATGTATAAATTATCTGATCCTTCAAGATTGGTTTCAGCGGAATGTAATGGTTTTCAATTGTGTCTTTTGCACTTCTTGTATCTACACATGCTGGCCTGTGAGCCGATGTGCGTGCTGATTATGTCTGCACTTTCTTCTTGCGTTTTAAAATGTAAAATAAAAGAATTTATAAGAAAAAAACGCAGGTAAAGCTGCAGGTAAAATCCGCACTTAAGGACTTGTTCACACAGAATGGAATTGCTGCAGAAAATTTGTGCAGCAATTCCGTTGAAAGTAGCAGACGTTCCGCTGCAGAAAAAATGCACCATTTCCTGAATTTTCTTACTGCAGAAAATGGTGCGAATTTTGCTGCGTTTTTCTCATTGCTAGTATATTGTGACATCTCCTCTGAAAAACGCAGCAATTTAGTCCACTTTCCGCAGCAGGAATTGACATGCTGCGGTCCGAATAAATACTCTCCGCAGGTCAATTTCTGGTCGGAATATTTATGCAGCATTAATTCTCACACTTTGCTGCTACTGTATTCTGCTGCGTCTTTTCCGTCCGTAATTCCATACGGAAAAACGCAACAATTCCGCAACATGTGGACAAGCCCTAAGGGTATGTTCACATGGTTTATTTTCAACCATTTTTTGGGGAATAAAACGGCCCAAAAAATGGCTGAAAAATCAGAAGCAGAACGCCTACAAACATCTTCCCATTGATTTCAATGGGAAATACGGCGTTCTGTTCCGATGGGTCTTAAAAAAACGCCCCGTAAATAGAAGTGCATGTCACTTCTTGAGCCGTTTTTGGAGCCGTTTTTCATTGACTCAATAGAAAAACAGCTCCAAAAACGGCTCTAAAAATTGCTGGCAAAAAACGCTAGTTGCTTAAAAAACGGCTGAAAATCAGGGGCTGTTTTCCCTTGAAAACAGCTCTGTATTTTCAGTGTTTTTTGTTAAGCGTGTGAACATAGCCTTAAAGTGCATTCTTAGGTGTGGTTTTTACATTTTATGTGGAAATACAGTAGGTGCAGGTTTTATGCTGCAGATTTGTTATGTTTGATTTTTTTTAAACTGGTCAGATACAATTTGCAAGCGGAAACGCAAAATAAATCGACATGCTTCAGATTTTTAAATACGCACCGCAGGTCAATTTATATGCAGAAAAATCTGCAACGTGTAGCTCTCATTTACTTTGCTGGTACTGTATTACGCTGCAGATTTGCTGCACAAAAATACTTGTGGCAAATCCGCATGTAGTACGCATCGTGTGCATTTGGCCTAAAAGTGTTTTTTTTTAATCACCCTAAGGCCCTGTTCACACATGTTAGATTTGATAGGGATTTCAATGACAATCTGCATCCTATGCATATGAGGTTTCCGCAACCCAGTTCACATGCTACGAAAAATTTTCCATGTGTATTTTTGTCCGCACCATGAAAAGAAATCCAGCACAGCAATAAGTAGCATGCTACTTATTTTGCACGGAAAAGCCGAGGATAAGCCCACTTGAATGACAATGGGACTAGTTCTTGTGCGGCTCTGCTAAACGCTTGTGGCACATCTGCGTCAGAAATCCAAGGGTAAGCCCCTGATTTTTGCTAAGTAAAAACACATTGGACTTTAATGGCAATGTTAGAAAGTTAGTGCTCCTTATATCCTCACAAGTGCTTCCCCCTCTCTTAACGCCCCCTTCACATCGTGTTGTTTTCCTACATTTATTGTAGAGAAAATCTCCGAACGTACACTATAAACATTATGTCCTTTTAGCCTATATGTCGGTTTACCTTTTTTTTTTGAAGGATGGAATAGCATAGTAGACTATGCTATTCCATTCTGAGAGATTCCACAAAAAGACGTATACCGCTCCTGACATTACTATGCGGACAGTGATAGCAGGAGCTTCCCAATGCTGGAGTCCCCAGACAGAGCATCACAAGTGCTCTACCCGTGGACTTTGTCCCTGGGGAAGCTCTTGACATCACTGTCCATATATGCAAAGTGACGTCAGGGTATTCTCCAGGGCCGGAATCCCTGGCCAGAACATTGACGACTCTCTGGCCGTGGACTCAGGCTTTGCAAAGCCAGAGTCCCTGGGCAGAGCGCTAGTAGAAGCTCTGCCCGGGGACTCCAGCCCTGGGAAAGCTCCTGACAACACTGTCCATTTATGGACAGTGACTTCAGGATTTTCCCCAGGGCCATTCCCTGGGCGACATATTCCACTTTATGCCATACAGTGGGTTAAATTTTGGCTAAATAGAAGAAAATCAGAGTATTAACCGGTCACTGAATGCTCCATAGTTTAATTCACTGTAATTGACATCAGCACCAAAATCAGTTAATACGTATGACGTAAAAACGTGAGCGGGATCCAGTGATTATAGCACTTGTCTGTCTTTACGCTTTCCTTGCAGAGGATGTCTTTATAAATACTATATGCTGAGGAGAGATTGCAGCAGGAGATTCTGTGATTTGATTGGCTGAGCTGATTTAACGAGTTAAAAGCAAAAGATCCTGGGATATAAGGGCACAAGCTCTGGCTTCAATTCCCTTAGCTGATGTCACAATCAGGAAGTGCCAGCCCATTTCAATATACAGCAAGAGAAGATTTTACATTTACTGTCTGACATGTGTTATGGCTGGATCTCGGGCTAGGAAGTAACTATCTGCATAATATCGGTATAGTTGGAATTGTAGTGAAAGGCTCTATTCAGCTGTGCAAAAACATATTTTTAGGCAATGTCATTAACGTATACTTTTTTTAACATGGGAGTCTTTGGACGAAGGATGGCAGAAGGATTGCATCCGTCAGAGGCATCCATCATAGCCATCCAGTAAATAAGTTATACGTTAAACATATATGTTTATTCAACATGGATGACGGATCGCTGATGGATGGTAATCATCCGAGGTATTCATGGGAGGTATACTTTTCTTTAACATGTTAGTGACTATCTCGCAAAACAAATCTTGGGCTATGTTTGGTTTGGAGATAAGTTAAGAGGGGACACATCTGTAAGGCCTAATGATATGCTGAGGTCTATATGTTCTCACCACGCTTGGGCACTATGTTTAGTGTATTCGTCAGTGAATGTTAGAGTTCTGTTGGTCAAACATATGCCAAAAGAGTGTTCTTTTGGCATATGTTTGGCCAGTATATGTCAATCTACATTTATTTCAGCAGTCTAAGGGCACGTTCAGACATGGCGGAATATTTCCGCAGCAAATGTTGGTGTAGATTTGGGGCAATTACGCAACGGATCTGCACCAACATTTGAATATTTGACAGGTAATTCAGACGTTGCAGAAAACACAGCGGACTTGCCACAGATTTCAGTTTTTGCATTGTAAAGGCTGAAATACGCAGTGAAATTCTGCTTCTTCTCCGCAACAGACAGTGCATGCTGGGGACTGAAAATTCCGCACTGCAGCCTACGGTTCGCAGCGGAGTTTTCCGCAACGTCTGAAGTAGCTTTCCTAAAAATTTATAGAAACAAATGTAACAAACGGCCGCTGGAGAATTCCACTGCGGACTGTCCACAGCGGAATTCCACAGCAATTCCACCACGTCTGAACCTGCCCTTAGTAAGGCTGGGTTCACACGTGGCGGAATTTCACTTAAATTCCGCTGCGGACACTCCGCAGCGTTAATCCGCAGCGGAGCCGTTTGTCCATTGACTTTCACTTTAATTTAGCAGTGTTCGTTTAGACGATGCGTACAATTCCGCTGCGGAGCATAGGCTGCGGAGCGGAATTTGGTGTCCGCAGCATGCTCTGTCTGTTGCGGAGCAGTGGCGGACTCATGGCGGAATTTCTCCATTGACTTCAATGGAGATTCTAATTTCCGCAATGAAGTCCGCAGCTGTCATGCACATGTTATGTGTGCTGCGGATGCGTCTTGCTTTTTTAACTTGATATTTCTTCATTCTGGCTGGACCTATGTATTTCTAGGTCTACAGCCAGACTGAGGAAGTCAATGGGGCTCCCGTAATGACGGGAGCGTTGCTAGGAGACGTCTGTAAATAGTCACTGTCCAGGGTGCTGAAAGAGTTAAGCGATCGGCAGTAACTGTTTCTGCACCCGGGACAGTGACTACCGATCACAATATAGAGCAACCTGTCAAAAAAATATAAGTTCATACTTACCGAGAACTCCCTGCTTGTGTCTCCAGTCCGGCCTCCCAGGATGACGTTTCAGTCTAAGTGACGGCTGCAGCCAATCACAGGCCAAGCACAGGCTGCAGCGGTCACATGGACTGGCGCGTCATCCAGGGAGGTCGGGCTGGATGCCGAAAGAGGGACGCGTCACCAAGACAACGGCCGGTAAGTATGAAAATCGTTTACTTTCACTAGGGAAAGTGCTGTCCCTTCTCTCTATCCTGCACTGATAGGGAGAAGGGAAGCACTTTTCCCGCAGTCCGCAGCAGCTAGTCCGCATCAATTTTCTGCACATTTTGTGCAGATCCGCAGCAGAATCTGCAACGCAGATTCTGTGCGGCATTGATGCGGACAGTTGCGGAGGAAATCCGCCACGTGTGGTCATGCCCTAAATGGTACATATATGCAATTGTCTAGGCTTACAGTTACATACGTCTAACACATATGCTCTGTGGCACTATTCACACATGCATGACAAACGTAATAATGTAATGCTGAAAGGTGGTGTGAAAACAGGTCAAGATTGCTAATTGTTTGAATCTTAGCCGGGTGTTTCCATCGGTCCTATAAACATTAAACAGAGCAGCTCGAATTCATGCTCCTTTTCACTGCGGGTGGTGCAGTGAGGAGAAACAGGGGACCCTCATTATCGTAATCAATTGGGGCCCCCAGCGATCAGACAATTATCCACAGAATAGGTGATAATTGTTGATTCTGGGACAACTACTTTAACTATATAGAAGCACCATAATCCAAAATACAATCAGCCACAGGTATGTAACAAGAATACAATACCGGCAATACAGCAAAAATTATACAGACCAGGATAGACTGAATTATACTGTTAATTCAGCTTTATTCATCCACATGTGGGTCCAGCATGTGCACTATTATTATCAGATACATTCCGTGATGCAATGTTTATTATTTTATATATGGATACGATATCACCTTACCGTAAGTGATTATCTGACATCTTTTTTATCAATTTTTTTTTTACATCTTTTATATGCTCTAATAAAGATTTGTATTGGTATAATATTATGCTTTGTGTTTTCTATATATTTGGTGCCTGCAAATCCTATGCAATACAGGACTCATTCTGTGAGTATTTTCAGCCCAATTGTGACCAGTTAGATAAGGAGATCTAGTCAACTGAAAAAACAAACCGACAAATGCTGGGGGAGAGAATTCTAGCTGGGGTGGTGGAGTATTTAAATTAGGGCTGAGGAGGGAGGCCAATGTAGAAAATAAAGGGGTAGTCAGGTTAGAGAGGGGTCAGACTATATTGGTGGGGGGAGTAACAGACGGTGGGGAGAGGACTAAGCAACAAGATAAGGAGATCCTTTCGTTACAAAACAGCAGTGAAAATAAAAAAGCCCAAATAATGTCAAATAATCACATTTCTGTAAGTGAAACATTTAAAGGCAAGTTAAAGTGTATGTTCACAAATGCAAGAAGTCTAGCAAGCAAAATGGGGGAGCTGGAGGCCTTGGTACTGGAAGAAAATATAAATATAGTTGGTGTTGCTGAAACATGGCTAGACTCTTCACATGACTGGGCTGTAAATCTACAGGGTTTTTACACTTTTTCGGAAAGACAGGACAAATAGGAAATGCGGTGGTATATGTCTGTATGTGAGAAGTGATATGAAGGCGGGTGTGAATGAGACATTAGAGGGTGACGATTGTGAGGAGGTTGAAACCTTGTGGATGGAATTACAAAGGCAGGTAAACAGTGAAAAAAACACTTTTGGTGTAATCTATAGAACCCCAATATAACTGAGGAGATGGAAGTTCAGCTATATAAACAGATGGAGTGGGCTGCACAGGCGGGTACTGTAGTGATAATGGGAGATTTTAATTACCGGGATATTAATTGGTGTCATGGTTCGGCTTCAACTGCAAAGGGGAGACATTTCCTCAACCTGTTGCAGGAAAATTTTATGGGCCAGTTTGTGGAAGACCCGACTAGAGCTGAAGCTCTGTTGGATCTGGTCATTTCTAATAATGCAGAGCTTGTTGGGATTGTCAATGTTCGTGAAAACCTCGGTAACAGTGATCACAATATAGTTACATTTTACCTATACTGTAAAAAACAAACACAGGCTGGGAGGGCAAAAACACTTAATGTTAAGAAGGCCAATTTCCCCAAGATGAGGGCTGCAATTCAGGATATAGACTGGGAGCAACTAATGTCAAATAATGGTACAAATAATAAATGGGAGATTTTCCAATCTACTTTGGGTAATTACACTGCAAAATTTATTCCTATAAGTATAAACGACTAAAAGGAAATCCCACATGACTTTCACCTTCTGTAAAAAGGGCAATACATGACAAAAAAAGGGCATTTGAAAAATACAAATCTGAGGGTACAGTTGTAGCCTTTGTAAAATATAAAGAGCTTAATAAAATCTGTAAAAAGGTAATAAAATCAGCAAAAATACAAAATGAAAGGCAGGTGGCCAAGGATAGTAAAACAAATCCCAAAATATTCTTCAAGCATATAAATGCAAAAAAGCCAAGGTCTGAACATGTAGGACCCCTAGATAGTGGTAATGGGGAGTTGATCACAGGGGATCAAGAGAAGGCAGAGTTACTAAATGGGTTCTTCCGCTCTGTATAAACAACAGAAGAAAGAGCAGCTGATGTAGCCGCTGCCAGTGCTGTTAATAGATCAGTTGATATACTGAATTGGATGAATGTAGATATGGTGCAAGCTAAATTAAATAAAATAAACATACACAAGGCCCCGGGACCAGATGGGTTACACCCTAGAGTTCTTAAGGAGCTTAGTTCAGTTATTTCTGTTCCCTTCTTCATAATATTTAGAGATTCTCTCGTGACTGGTATAGTGCCAAGGGACTGGCGCAGGGCAAATGTGGTGAATATTTTCAAAAAGGGCTCTAGGTCTTCGCTGGGTAATTATAGACTGGTAAGCTTAACATCAATTGTGGGGAAAATGTTTGAGGGACTATATACAGAATTATGTGACAATAAATAGTATCATAAGTGACAACCAGCACGGTTTTACTAAGGACAGAAGCTGTCAAACCAACCTGATATGTTTTTATGAAGAGGTGAGCAGAAGCCTAGACAGAGGGGCCGCTGTGGATGTGGTGTTTTTGGACTTTGACACTGTCCCCGATAGACGTCTAATGGGTAAATTAAGGACTATAGGTTTAGAAAGTATAGTTTGTAATTGGATTGAGAATTAGCTCAAGGACCGTATCCAGGGAGTTGTGGTCAATTATTCCTACTCTGAATGGTCACCGGTAATTAGTGGTGTACCCCAGGGTTCAGTGCTGGGACCACTATTATTCAACTTATTTATTAATGACATCGAGGATGGGATTAATAGCACTATTTCTATTTTTTCAGATGACACCAAGCTATGTAATATAGTTCAGACTATGGAAGATGTTCGTGAATTGAAAGCGGATTTAAACAAACCGAGTGTTTGGCCGTCCACTTGGCAGATGAAGTTTAATGTAGATAAATGTAAAGTTATGCACCTGGGTACGAACAACCTGCAGGCATCATATGTCCTAGGGGGAGCTACCTACACTCGGGGAGTCACTTGTTGAGAAGGATCTGGGTGTACTTGTAAATCATAAACTAAATAACAGCATGCAATGTCAATCAGCTGTTTCAAAGGCCAGCAAGATATTGTCGTGTATTAAAAGAGGCATGGACTCGCGGGACAGGGATGTAATATTAACAAATTACAAAGCATTAGTGAGGCCTCATCTAGAATATGCAGTCCAGTTCTGGGCTCCAGTTCATAGAAAGGATGCCCTGGAGTTGGAAAAAAATACAAAGAAGAGCAACGAAGCTAATAAGGGGCATGGAGAATCTAAGTTATGAGGAAAGATTAAAAGAACTAAACCTATTTAGCCTTGAAAAAAGACGACTAAGGGGGGACATGATTAACTTATATAAATATATGAATGGCACATACAAAAAATATGGTGAAATCCTGTTCCATGTAAAACCCCCACAAAAAACAAGGGGGCACTCCCTCCGTCTGGAGAAAAAAAGGTTCAACCTGCAGAGGCGACAAGCCTTCTTTACTGTGAGAATGGTGAATTTATGGAATAGCCTACCGCAGGAGCTGGTCACAGCAGGGACAGTAGATGGCTTTAAAAAAGGCTTAGATAATTTCCTAGAACAAAAAATATTAGCTCCTATGTGTAGACATTTTTTACTTCCCCTCTTCCCATCCCTTGGTTGAACTTGATGGACATGTGTCTTTTTTCAAACGTACAAACTATGTAACTATGTAAATGTGGATGTGGTAGAATTTATATGGTCGGATTGTAACAAAAATGTCCAGTTTATATTCAGCAGCACCAACACATTTCTTTACCACAGGATGGGTCAAGCACACTGGTTTAATAAGGCGGGGTGCGTTTGTTTAACATGAGAGCTTTATAGAGGGCAGCTGATAGACATTGCAGCTATGTTTGCACAAACCCGATGTAGTCAGCCTGTAAGAAAATCAAAGCCTTTCTTTAGTGGAGCTGACTATAAAATCACTGAAGAGAGACATAAAAGTTTCTCATAATAACAAGCTGTCATATAATTCTCTTTTTAGCCTGTTCCAAATGCTTGGAATACAGTTGTTGGCTGTGAGACAGTTGGCCTCATTCAGACTCACTGTCCTCATGATCTATAAGAAATGTAAATACATGTAGTATATAGCATTGTTTTCTTTAGCTGAGAAAAATAATGAATGAATTTGAATGGTTTGTTACATTGTTTGTATGGATAATTTGATTGAAACCACTTATAGGCATTCTATACCTTTAATAAATAACATTTAAAGCATATCTATCAGTATAATAATGTTGATTAATAAATAGTAAATATGAATTAATAAAACTTTTGTAATTGATCTTATTATTGGATTGTAGCATCTCCCCCACTTTCCAGCAGCCTGTAGTTTGTCTGTCTCTTGCAGTGGCGGATTAAGTAGACCATGGGCCCTGGGCTGTTATCCAAACTTGGGCCCCCCTTCCTCACCGCCGCCCTGCCGCGTCGTAACTATTTTTAACACTACCTTTTTGGGCAAGCATTAACAGTGTTACGATTTCCCTTGTCACAGCGCGGTGTCCCTACATACTGACAGTATCACACTGTGCAGGGACACATCCTCCTGACAAGGGGAATTGTCTATCAGTCCTGGACTGCAGAAAGACTTTTTGTGAAATACAAGGATTTCCTATAATAAACATGTCAGGAGAGGTGGCAGATTCTCTATAAATCTAGTGACTCACATGTGACGACGTCTCAGATTCTAGTAGTTTTTTTCCTCTTTTCTTTTCCATCCGGTCCAGCGCCCATGACGACTTCTCCCGGCCATGACTCATTTCTGCAGAATTTGCCACTCAGACGTCTCCTCACTTTTCCAACATTTCCACACCTATAAACGAAAATAAAGTTATTATGGTGCCACATACTGTACCCCTAAATATAATAGCACCAAACACTGCGCGCCTGAATATAATAATACCACACACTGTAAAACACCACATACACACAGCCCCCTGTACATAGTGCCACACACAGCCCCCTGTACATAGTGCCACACACAGCCCCTGTAGATATTACACACCCCCATAGATATCGCCATACACAGCCCCCTCTATATATCACCCCCCCGTAGAGAGCGTTACACACAGCCCCCTATAGATAGTGCCATACAGCCCCCCTGTAGAGAGCGCCACACAGCCCTCCCCCTCTTGTAAATAGCACCAAAAAGCCCTCCTTATAAAGAGCGCCACACACATACCACTGTGGATAGCACTACACAGCCCCCCCTTGTATATAGTGCCACACAGCGCACCCCCTTGTATATAGTGCCACACAGAGCACCCCCTTGTATATAGTGCCACACAGCGCTCCCCCTTGTATATAGTGCCACACAGCGCTCCCCCTTGTATATAGTGCCACACAGCGCTCCCCCTTGTATATAGTGGCACACAGCGCTCCCCCTTGTATATAGTGGCACACAGCGCTCCCCCCTTGTATATAGTACCTCACAGCGCTCCTCCTTGTATATAGTGCCACAAGGTTATGTACACATTTAAAAACTTTATATTCTAATTATATATTTATATATATATATATATATATATATATATATATATATATATATATATATATATATATATATATATAGTATGTGTGTGTATCAGTGTGATTGATTGATTTTATTAAAAAATATTTTTACTTTTTGAGATACGGCTGCTTTGTATCCTGTATCCGTCAGGTCAGCAGGACTGACAGGATCAGTGACACGCAGGATCCACCTCAAATCTATCACATCTAAGATTATAATTTAGCGCAGGGCCCGTTTCACTGATCCCGTCAGTCCTGCTGACCTGACGGATACAGGATACAAAGCAGCCGTATCTCAAAAAGCGAAAATATTTTTTAATAAAACGTACTTACAAAGTTGCACCAAACACACATTTTTATTAAAAAAAGAATAAAACTGACGTGATTTTTGCGACGTTTTTTCCGTAGACAATGCAGGTTTCGTTTTTTATCGTTTTTATACACACCTTTTTTGCTATTTTAGAACTTTTATTCATAAAGTTTGAATATAATAGTAAAAAAATAAGCTTTTTTACGTTTCAGCTATTTTTTTTGGTAATAACATAGTTTTACCCTAACATAGACCTTTTATTTGTAATCGTCATTGTCTACCGTAAATTTTTATATATTACATGTCTATATTAGGGTAATTGGGTCAGCGCTAGCGTTACAACAATGATTGGCGGGGGGAACGTTTTTTTTTTGGGGTGGGTATTTTATGTGTATTTATTATTTACATTTTTTTTTTGCACTTTACTTTATTATTTTTTTATTACTATGGTCTGTCCCCCAAAGGTCAAAGAAGACCTTTGGGGAACTTTATATATTTTTTTTCTTTCTTTTACACCATGTTTTTCCACTGTAACTGGAGCTGCACAGCAGCCCCAGTTACAGGGGAAATCAGCCCTCTCATAGTGACGATTGTCACTAATAGGGCTGTGCTGGGTCTTGTTAGACCCAGCAGCAGTCTGCCACTAACGGCACCCGGCAATCATGTGACCAGTCACATGATCACCGGGAGGAATAGAGACAGCGCCGCTGCTGCTGTCTCTATTCCTTTACACAGCGTTCATTGAGCGCTGTGTAAAAAGATATCAGAGAAGACAGAAGCAGCTAAAGCTGCTTCTATCTTCTCCTCAGGGTCCCCGGCAGTCACTGACTGCCGGAGACCCGACATTCAGCTGCCCGATCGCGCGGGCAGCAAGTTAAAACCCGAGCCGTAGAAAGTCTATGGCTCGGGTTTTAAGGACCCTGACCGCTGGCCGTAAAAATACAGCCAGCGGTCGGGAACCAGTTGGGCAGGGTTAAGTCAACTAACCTAAGCGCCTGTGACCGCCCGCCCGGCTCTTCTCTTGCAGCTTTGGAGTAACAGAACAGCCGTCCGTCGCTGTTCTGTTACTCAATGGCGGCGACCGCACTGTCAGGGAGGCGTGTCCTACCCCTGGATCCCGGCCAATTCCCTGCTCCTCCCCATCTTCGGAAGTTAGCAGCGCTAGCGCGCTGAATAGGGTTACATGTCGATGTGCGGTTCGGGCTGCCATGGCCCCCTGCGAGCCTCGGGCCCCGGGCGGCCGCCGAATCGCCCATATTATAATCCGCCACTGGTCTCTTGTCTAGAAACTCTGCAAATATTCAGAAACTATTTCAATATACAGATGGAGTGGGATGTACTTTCTTTCTCTGTCACTTTCGCTATCTTTCGCGCTTTCTCTCTCTCATGACTACAGGACCAGACTACGCATGTTTTTTGTTTTTTTTTGCAGTCTGTAACCATGGAGACAGTTAGGTCTGCATGAGAGCTGAATATACACAAATTCAGGTAATTTACATTAACCCCTTAAGGACACAGCCATTTTTTGATTTTTAACTTTTGTTTTTCACTTCCCGCCTTAGAAGAGCCATAACGTTTTTATTTTTCCATCAATAGAGGGGTGTGAGGGCTTATATTTTGCTGGGGGGAGCTGTGATTTCTATTGGTAGGATTTAAAGTACCATATAATGCACTGGAAAGCTGAAAAAAATGATTTGTGGCTGAAATTGGGAAAAACTGTGATTCCTCCATTATTTTTTGGGTTCCGTTTTTATGTCTTTCGCCGTGTGATAAAAAACAACAACTTATCTTTATTCTGTGGCTCAATACAATTACAGTGATATCAAATTTATATAGATTTTTTTTATATTTTACTACTTTAAAAAAACAAAAACTTTTTGTTAAAAATAAAATTGTTTTGCTTCACCCCCTTCTAGAGAGAGCAATAACTTTTCTATTTTTACGTGCATTGAGCAGTGTGAGGGCTTATTTTTTGCGGTACCATTTGTTGGTACATATGACTTTTTGATCACTTTTTATTACATTTTTTTGGGAGCTAAGGTGACCAAAAAGCATTGATTTTGCCGGTTTACATTGGTTTTTTTTACGACGTTCGTCGTGCGCGTTAAATAGCATTATATTGTTATAGTTCAGACTTTTGCGGACGCAGCAATACCAATTTTGTTTCCTTTTTTTATTTTTTACATTACTTTAGAGATAAAATGGGAAAAGGTTTTTTTTTACTTTTAAATATTTCTATTGTTTTTTCACTACTAAAAACTTTATTTCACTTCTTTTTACACATTTTATTAGCCCCCCTAGGGACTTGAAATATATATATATATATATATATATATATATATATATATATATATATATATATATATATATATATATATTGCCATACTAATGTATTGCAGTATATCGTAATTTTTACAGGCATCTATTAAGCCCTACCATAACAACCACGACATCTATTAGGCCCCTGGGCTGCCATAACAACCATCGTCACCCCCCGATCTCGTTGCAGGGGGGGGCGCGATAAGCCATCGGAGGGGGCCGCTCCCTTTTTTAACACCTCAGATGCTGCGGTCGCGATTGACCGCAGCATTTGAGGGATTAAACAGCCGGAAACAGCGCAATCGCTGCTCCTGGCTGTTAGTCACTCATCGCGTGAGTGCGCTCAATACTTCTAACACTGCGTCCTGGTGCGTTAAGGGGGTTAAAGACTATTCACAGCCGTGCTTCTCAATTTATATGTGATGCATTAGGGAAGTAAATAAAAATGGTTGCTAAGTGCTAATAGCCTTTACATTAAGGCCTCATGCCCACGACCGTAGCCATGTGCACGGTCGTGATTTTCGGGTCGGCCGGCAGCGGACTGTCAGCCGCGAGCCGCCCGCAAATCGCTGGCCATGCACATGGCCACGGCCATTATTTTCAATGAGCCTGGACCGCAGAAGACGGCCGTAATAAGACATGTCCGTTCTTTCTGCGGTGCAGGCTCCCAGGAAAACTACGGTCGTGTGCATGGCCCCATAGAAATGAATGGGGCCGCAATTCTCGTGGATTTTCGGGGGAATTGCGGCTGCAAAAGCAAGTTCGTGTATATGGGGCCTAATACATCAATAAATAAATTGATCAATATTACTGCTATGTTAAAACATACAGTATATAATTGCATTCACATATAATAATACTCTTGGTGCTAAAATTTTCATGAACTCTTCGATTAAATATCATGATGCTTTATAACAATGTATATACTGAAAAATAATTTTGGTTGATATTGAGCATTCTATATCAAAATTAGTCACCGTTAGTTTTGAATAATTGAATTGAATTATGGTAATTTCTATTTTTTTGCTATGGATCAATTAATAGTACACGGTTTTCCTTATACTATACTTTTTTCAGTAAAGTACCTATGCCCACAGTCTCCAATGTTGCATTGTTAAATGACTGACCTGTGTGATTCATGCATGTATGGCAATGCTAATTTTACGTTTACAAGTATTGCATTTATCAAAATGATATTTGAAAATTGGCATTAAAAGCATGAACCCAGCATCACTAAAGTGTTTCTCAGGAAAGCAATAAATTGCTGTCAGACAAAGAAACAGCAAAACATTTACAATACAGGAAAATACTGTTGTGCTAATGGCATTTATGTGTGTTAGATAAGAACACGCTGTTCTCTTCTCTGCTGGTTTAGACATATCTACGTTCTTCCAAGGAAGCTTTATTTTCTGAAGAAAATATCAGTATGGCTGGAATAATTTAAAGGAATACATTTCACCATAAGGACTAAAATTGTAATTCTATTTTTAGTTATTTACAATTTTTATAAAATTAATAAAATTTTTACAAAGTTAAAAATGTTGTCACATTAGGGCAGATTTACTGTTTAGAATGTGCCAAAATTCTGGCTCAAATTGAGGCTCTATCTGTGGACGTTGATGTCAGGGGATTCTCCAGTCCGGAATCCCCGGCCAGATCACTTGCATTGCTCTGGCCAGGATCTCCAGCTTCGAAAAGCTCTTGGAGTTACTGTCCGTATATGGAAAGTGATGTCAAGGACTTCCCCGGGACTGGAATCACTGGATAGAGCACTTCTGACGCTCTGGCCGGGGAATCATGTATTTTAGCTCCTAACATAACTGTCTGTATATGGAAAGTGATGTCAGGAACTTCCCCGGGCACATCGCTTCTGTCAGAAGTATTTTAGAAGTTATCCTTAAGCATACCTCTGACGAAAGACAAAACGTGATGTGAACGGTGCCTGAACTGTTTTAGACACTTAGTTTTAGTGGGTGTGGTCTAGCAGAAAAGTGTCATGGCTTAAACTAAATAAAATCTGGCATAAACTAAGCCAATCAAGAGGTGGTATAAGGAAGAGAAAAATGTCTAATGTGTTTAGCAAGATACACCACATTTGTCATACTGCATGCACCACTTTTGATCAATTTGGCGCATGCTCTGACCTTGTCTATGTTTACACTGTCTAAATCTTAGACAGTAATAGTAAATCTGCCCTGTTGTTTTCTCATTGATACACAAACAGGTTGATGAATTCCACCATCAAGAATGAACATACAACTAATGCCCCATGCACACGACCGTAATTTTCATCTGTAATTACAAAATCTGCGGGCACCTTTCCGTATATATACGGATGTGCGTCCGGGCCATAGAAATGATCTTGAGACTACTTTACTGCTAATTTAATGTACTGACAGTTATTTAAATACTGCAGCATATGTCCCACCATCTGCAGTTAAAGGTGTCAACTGCACTGAGAATGGTCATTTCAAAGTGCTAGACGTACGGTAGTGAAATGGGATCAAGTTTTATGGAACTGTCATTCAGTCTAATGAGACCCTGGGAAGGAAGGTATATACAGAATTAACAATACACTGCCGTTGCCAAGATAGATAGGATAATGTTTTAATGTATTCCTTGTCAGATAATTTCAAAATTTGATTTGCAGATTCTTATGTAAAAGTTTTCTCAGAACAACCAATTGTGAAGCCAAGCACCTGGAAAGTTAGGCAGATACTGTGCATAACTGGATAAGTATCTAATGACAGAGAAACTCCATTGAAATGCATTAGAAGCGGGATGATTCTGAGCATGTAAGCATATATTATCTGTTCTGGCACAAAACCAGTGCATCCTAGGCTGACTTGCAGGAAATATATTTAATAATGACTGAAAGTTGGAAGGTGTCCATACAAGTGAGGCTCTGTCCACATTTGCGTCGGAGGCTCCGTTAGGGGCCTCCGTCACAGATCAGGCAGGGTTTACCTGAGACAATATCGTAGCGTGCCATGCTATTGTGTCCGGTAAAATCACTAACACCCTGATGCAAAGCCAACGGAACCTAATAATGTCAATGGGTTCCGTCGGCAACCGTCGGGCTCTGTTGTGCAACGGAACCGTTGCTTCCATCATTCACTTGTTCTGCTCCTCTTACAGAGCAGAACAACGGAATGGTTCAACGCAGGTGTGAACCCTGCTAACAAACATGTACAACAATAGGGGTTGTACAAAATCAGAAAAAAGTGTCTATTTCTCACACAACAGCTCCATGGGCCGTGACTAGTACTTCAAGCTCAGTCCCATTCACTTGAATAGAGGCTGAGTTGACAGGTTTCAGAAGGAACATCTGATTTGACCATTTTGAGACAAAAATCCAACCCACAAATGCTGATGGTGTAGGAAACTATAAAAATGGCCTTCTTTAAACAACACAACGATATTCAGATATAAATATAATGGTGGTTTCTCTTGGCTCAAATACCCACAAAATCTCTCTCAGACCGGAGCAGGCAAAACTAAATTGGGTATGATCCAACACATACCCTAAATAACATATATAAAGTACAGTGAAGTTTACCGCTCAGACGGCACTGGTAACAGTCCAATATCATTCAGTATGGACTCTCTCCCAGAAAAATGCAGTGGACAGTCCGCAATCCAATGAGGGTGTGGATGGTAATTCTTATCCTTGTAGTTCCACCAAGCTCCTTATCTTATCGTCTCTCTCCACATTCAAAGAACTCCTGGTAGGAAAAGGATCTTATGTCTCTAATAGATGGAAAAAGGAAGACACATAGTGCAACACCCTCTGCAAAAAGATTGCTCCACGCCAAGTTTAATCCATACTCACAGAAGTAACAAGAAATAAAAGCATCAAGGTAAGTAAAAATCTTTAAAATTTCTAGGCGGCACGCCAAACACTCTCGCCCGACCCTGGGTTTCGCCCTTCCGGCTTCCTCCGTCTGAGCGGTAAACTTCACTGTACTTTAGATATTCAGATATACTTACATAATTGCACAAGGGTTTTCTAATAAAAAGGTGGCCTTTAAAATAACAAATTAGGAACAGCAAACACTTTATATGCCTATGTATATAATCCATTAAAAATCATCAGGTTACTCCTATAATAGTAATTTACCACATTAACATTGTCTAGACTGCACTTTAAAGGCTATGTAAACCTTTTGAATGGCATTATATATATGTATATATATATATATATATATATATATATATATATATATATAAAGGTCAGTCAGTGTGATTGGTGTAACTTCATAATTAGTTTTTATTAAAAATTATTTATGCTTTTTGAGATACAGCTGCTCTGAATTCACTATACACAGGAGCTGTATCTTTTGCTATGACATGAATCCGTCCGATCTGACATGCAGAGCCTGCTTTCATCCTGTTCCCACAGACCTGACGGGAACAGGATTTAGCGAACAATACAGCTGCTCAATATACAGAATACAGCTGTATCACAAAAAGTAAAAATCATTTTTAATAAACTAGTTATAAAGTTACACCAATCACACTGACTGACCTTTAAAAAAAAAAGAAATTACATTCAAATGTTTACGCAGCATATAATATAATCATTATTTACTTACCTATGTCGGGCTTCTCTATCGTGCATTGCCCCCCACATGCCAGGGACCACAAACTGACTGTCAGGGCTGATGATGTCAGAGGCTGGAGACCCTAAGGCTGGGTTCACACGACCTATTTTCAGGCGTAACCGAGGCGTATTATGCCTTGATTTACACCTGAAAATAGGGCTCCAATACGTCTGCAAACATCTGCCCATTCATTTGAATGGTTTTGCCGATGTACTGTGCCGACGACCTGTAATTTACGCGTCGTCGTTTGACAGCTGTCAAACGACGACGCGTAAAATTACTGCCTCGTCAAAGAAGTGCAGGACACTTCTTTGGACGTTTTTGGAGCCGTTTTCTCATAGACTCCAATGAAAACAGCTCCAAAAACGGACGTAAAAAAAACCGCAAAAACGCAGCGAATAACGCGAGTTGCTCAAAAAACGTCTGAAAATCAGGGGCTGTTTTCCCTTGAAAACAGCTCCGTATTTTCAGACGTAATTGCAGTTATCGTGTGCACATACCCTAAAGGGGAACTGATCCTGTAATTATTTTCTTAATTCTCAGCCCTGATGATGAATACATTTGCCTTGCATACAGAACTGCTTTGGGATCCATGAAGCTGTATGATTTGTCAAATTAACAGATTATGGCAGTTCAGCATTTAGAAGTTTACATAGTAAATGGCTTACATAACAAAGCACAATCTAATTTACTTCACAATTCATGGAAGAAGCAGGCATACAGTCATTTGATTTTGGATAAGACAGATAAGAGATAGAAACAAAGGAAAAAGCACATTACCTAAAAGTTTACAATGTATAGGTAATGGGGAAGGGATACAATTGGTAAAGGTGATTTTTAAAATATCATTGAGTGAGTAAGTCACCCAGGCATTATCTGTGCAGACCCAGTTATAAAGTGCCTAGGGGTACAAACAGCATTTAAAGGACTGGGAATGAAGGCTTCCTGAATGTGTGGGTAAGTATTAAGATAGGTAGATAAATGGTCGTAAGAGGAATTAAGGGCTGCAAAGGTGGAACCATATATTAAAGTTTTTTTTCCACCAGGGACATTTATGACATATCCACAGGATATTTCAAAGAAGTAGTCGGACAACAGCACACGTCTTCAAATCATCAAAGTGGTTTTATTGTCAAGACATCCACAAACGACAGGCAACGTTTCGACCCATAGTGAGTGAGGGGTCTTTGTCAAGCCTAACATCATGTCTAAAAACATCGTTATAAATAGGTGAATACAAATGATCACCTGGTCCATTCTAACCAGTGAAAATCGTGAACCTGGTCTCCCAGGTGAAGCATACATTAGTCTTAATGACATTCTTCAAATAGTTATATAATCCTCAAAAAAGTGTAAAAATGCAACATATAGTACATCTTCAATACGTCATCAACAACAATATGTCAGTCACTGTTGTTGTAATGGAAAAATGAAGGAGGGAAGTTCAACAGAGGCTCTGTGGCTTGAAACAACAAGTGGTTTGTATATCAAGTGGAGTTCCAAAAACCGGATTGATTTACTGTGTTGTGTGTGACAAAGTGGGGGGCCATTGTATGTGATATATGTATTGATTGCTTGCTTGCTACAAAGTTTGCAAAAGTGACATTATTTAAAACCATTTTTCCCTTGCAGTTTCCTTCCTGAGTAGCTGAGTAAGGGGGAGGGGTTAGCTGGTCCCAGGTGCTATAAATCAGGCCTCACTACTCTGTAGAGCCTGCTCTGTGGCTTGAAACAACAAGTGGTTTGTATATCAAGTGGAGTTCCAAAAACCGGATTGATTTACTGTGTTGTGTGTGACAAAGTGGGGGGCCATTGTATGTGATATATGTATTGATTGCTTGCTTGCTACAAAGTTTGCAAAAGTGACATTATTTAAAACCATTTTTCCCTTGCAGTTTCCTTCCTGAGTAGCTGAGTAAGGGGGAGGGGTTAGCTGGTCCCAGGTGCTATAAATCAGGCCTCACTACTCTGTAGAGCCTGCTCTGTGGCTTGAAACAACAAGTGGTTTGTATATCAAGTGGAGTTCCAAAAACCGGATTGATTTACTGTGTTGTGTGTGACAAAGTGGGGGGCCATTGTATGTGATATATGTATTGATTGCTTGCTTGCTACAAAGTTTGCAAAAGTGACATTATTTAAAACCATTTTTCCCTTGCAGTTTCCTTCCTGAGTAGCTGAGTAAGGGGGAGGGGTTAGCTGGTCCCAGGTGCTATAAATCAGGTCTCACTACTCTGTAGAGCCTGCTCTGTGGCTTGAAACAACAAGTGGTTTGTATATCAAGTGGAGTTCCAAAAACCGGATTGATTTACTGTGTTGTGTGTGACAAAGTGGGGGGCCATTGTATGTGATATATGTATTGATTGCTTGCTTGCTACAAAGTTTGCAAAAGTGACATTATTTAAAACCATTTTTCCCTTGCAGTTTCCTTCCTGAGTAGCTGAGTAAGGGGGAGGGGTTAGCTGGTCCCAGGTGCTATAAATCAGGCCTCACTACTCTGTAGAGCCTGCTCTGTGGCTTGAAACAACAAGTGGTTTGTATATCAAGTGGAGTTCCAAAAACCGGATTGATTTACTGTGTTGTGTGTGACAAAGTGGGGGGCCATTGTATGTGATATATGTATTGATTGCTTGCTTGCTACAAAGTTTGCAAAAGTGACATTATTTAAAACCATTTTTCCCTTGCAGTTTCCTTCCTGAGTAGCTGAGTAAGGGGGAGGGGTTAGCTGCTACCAGGTGCTATAAATCAGGCCTCACTACTCTGTAGAGCCTGCTCTGTGGCTTGAAACAACAAGTGGTTTGTATATCAAGTGGAGTTCCAAAAACCGGATTGATTTACTGTGTTGTGTGTGACAAAGTGGGGGGCCATTGTATGTGATATATGTATTGATTGCTTGCTTGCTACAAAGTTTGCAAAAGTGACATTATTTAAAACCATTTTTCCCTTGCAGTTTCCTTCCTGAGTAGCTGAGTAAGGGGGAGGGGTTAGCTGGTCCCAGGTGCTATAAATCAGGCCTCACTACTCTGTAGAGCCTGCTCTGTGGCTTGAAACAACAAGTGGTTTGTATATCAAGTGGAGTTCCAAAAACCGGATTGATTTACTGTGTTGTGTGTGACAAAGTGGGGGGCCATTGTATGTGATATATGTATTGATTGCTTGCTTGCTACAAAGTTTGCAAAAGTGACATTATTTAAAACCATTTTTCCCTTGCAGTTTCCTTCCTGAGTAGCTGAGTAAGGGGGAGGGGTTAGCTGCTACCAGGTGCTATAAATCAGGCCTCACTACTCTGTAGAGCCTGCTCTGTGGCTTGAAACAACAAGTGGTTTGTATATCAAGTGGAGTTCCAAAAACCGGAGTTCAAAAGAGGAGTTAAAGTCCCAGTAAGTGCTCTTCTACTTCTTTTTCTTTTTGATTAACACCTGTTCGCTGTTTTTTTTGTAACTTGGATAATGGATAGCAAGATTGGAGGTTTTCTTCAGTGCACAGTTTGCCATATGTATGCACGACTGGAGCCGGAGTTCCAGGGTGAATATCTCTGTGGCAGATGTGAGCATGTTGTTCACCTGGAAGCTCGTATTAGAGATCTGGAGGAGCAGAATGCAACACTGAGGAGGATAGACAATTTTGAGCGGAGCTTGCTGCTCACAGAGCATGCAGTTAGTGGGTTACAACTGGAGGGTGAAGACATGGGTGAGCAGGATCAGGTAAGTAGCTGGGTTAATGTAGTTAGGGGCAGTAGAAAGGGGTCAAAGACAAGGAAGGCCGATCCGGTTTCTGACATTCCAGGCAAAATTGCCAAGTTGGGTGATGATGCGAGGGTGTCAGTCTCAGAAATGGCAGCCCTAGTGGATACTGATCTCCCTAACAGCCGGGAGAACAGCCCAGCTAGTAGTCGGCGGGATGGTAATGCAGGTAAGCCAAGACAATTGATAGTCGTAGGGGATTCTATAATCAGGAAGACGGATAGAATAATTTGTCGCCAAGACCACCTCAACCGAATGGTTTGCTGTCTCCCTGGTGCCAGGGTTCGGCATGTGGTGGAACGGGTGGACAAATTGCTGGGAGGGGCTGGTGATGATCCAGCTGTCGTGGTCCATGTCGGTACCAACGACAGAATAAATGGTAGGTGGAGGAGCCTTAAGAATAATTTTAAAGAACTAGGCTACAAACTGAAGGGAAGGACCTCCAAAGTAGTATTCTCAGGAATACTGCCTGTGCCATGCGCATCACAGGAAAGACAGCGGGAGCTCAGGGAGTTAAATGCATGGCTAAAGTCTTGGTGTAGAGGAGAAGGATTTGGGTTCCTAGAGCACTGGGCTGACTTTTCATTGGGGTACAAACTGTATTCTGCAGATGATTTGCACCTAAATGGAAGGGGGTCCGCTGTGCTGGGGGAGAGAATTCTAGCTGGGGTGGCGGAGTATTTAAACTAGGGCTGAGGAGGGAGGTCAATGTAGAAAAAAAAGGGGTAGCCAGGTTAGAGAGGGGTCAGACTATATTGGTGGGGGGAGAAACAGAATGTGGGGAGAGGACTAGACAACAAGATAAGGAGATCCTTTCGTTACAAAACATCAGTGTAAATAAAAAGGCCCGATTAATGTCAAATCACATTTCTGATAATAAAAGTGAAAAACTGACAGGCAAGTTAAAGTGTATGTTCACAAATGCCAGAAGTCTAGCAAGCAAAATGGGGGAGCTGGAGGCCTTGATACTGGAAGAAAATATAGATATAGTTGGTGTTGATGAAACATGGCTGGACTCTTCACATGACTGGGCTGTAAATCTACAGGGTTTTACACTTTTTCGGAAAGACAGGACAAATAGGAAAGGTGGTGGTGTATGTCTGTATGTGAGAAATGATATGAAGGCGAGTGTGAAAGAGACAATAGTGGGTGAATACTGTGAGGAGGTTGAAACCTTGTGGGTGGAACTAGAAAGGGAGGTAAACACTGAAAAAATTACTTTTGGTGTAATCTATAGACCCCCCAATATAACTGAGGAGATGGAAGTTCAGCTATATAAACAGATGGAGCGGGCTGAACAGGCGGGTACTGTAGTGATAATGGGAGATTTTAATTTCCGGGATATTAATTGGTGTCATGGTTCGGCTTCAACTGCAAAGGGGAGACATTTCCTCAACCTGTTGCAGGAAAATTTTATGGGCCAGTTTGTGGAAGACCCGACTAGAGGTGAAGCTCTGTTGGATCTGGTCATTTCTAATAATGCAGATCTTGTTGGGAATGTCAATGTTCGTGAGAACCTCGGTAACAGTGATCATAATATAGTTACATTTTACCTATACTGTAAAAAACAAATGCAGGCTGGGAGGGCAAAAACATTTAATTTTAAGAAAGCCAATTTCCCCAGGATGAGGGCTGCAATTCAGGATATAGACTGGGAAGAACTAATGTCAAATAATGGAACAAATGATAAATGGGAGATTTTCAAATCTACTTTGAGTTATTATAGTGCAAAATTTATTCCTACAGGTAACAAGTATAAACGACTCAAATTAAACCCCACATGGCTTACACCTTCTGTGAAAGGGGCAATACATGACAAAAAAAGGGCATTTAAAAAATACAAATCTGAGGGTACAGCTGTAGCCTTTGTAAAATATAAAGAGCTTAATAAAATCTGTAAAAATGTAATAAAATTAGCAAAAATACAAAATGAAAGGCAGGTGACCAGGAATAGTAAAACAAATCCCAAAAAATTCTTCAAGCATATAAATGCAAAAAAGCCCAGGTCTGAACATGTAGGACCCCTAGATAATTGTAATGGGGAGTTGATCACAGGGGATCAAGAGAAGGCAGAGTTACTAAATGGGTTCTTTAGCTCTGTATATACAACTGAAGAAGGAGCAGCTGATGTAGCCGGTGCCAGTGCTGTTAATATATCAGTTGATATACTGAATTGGATGAATGTAGAGATGGTCCAAGCTAAATTAAATAAAATAAATGTGCACAAGGCCCCGGGACCAGATGGGTTACACCCTAGAATTCTTAAAGAGCTTAGTTCAGTTATTTCTGTCCCCCTTTTCATAATATTCAGAGAATCTCTAGTGACTGGTATAGTGCCAAGGGACTGGCGCAGGGCAAATGTGGTGCCTATTTTCAAAAAGGGCTCTAGGTCTTCCCCGGGTAATTATAGACCAGTAAGCTTAACATCCATCGTGGGGAAAATATTTGAGGGGCTATTGAGGGACTATATACAGGATTATGTGACAATAAATAGCATTATAAGTGACAGCCAGCACGGTTTTACTAAGGACAGAAGTTGTCAAACTAACCTAATCTGTTTTTATGAAGAGGTGAGCAGAAGTCTAGACAGAGGGGCCGCTGTGGATTTAGTGTTTTTGGACTTTGCAAAGGCATTTGACACTGTCCCCCATAGACGCATAATGGGTAAATTAAGGACTATAGGTTTAGAAAATATAGTTTGTAATTGGATTGAGAATTGGCTCAAGGACCGTATCCAGAGATTTGTGGTCAATGATTCCTACTCTGAATGGTCACCGGTTATAAGTGGTGTACCCCAGGGTTCAGTGCTGGGACCCCTATTATTCAACTTATTTATTAATGATATAGAGGATGGGATTAATAGCACTATTTCTATTTTTGCAGATGACACCAAGCTATGCAATATAGTTCAGACTATGGAAGATGTTCATGAATTACAGGCAGATTTAAACAAACTAAGTGTTTGGGCGTCCACTTGGCAGATGAAGTTTAATGTAGATAAATGTAAAGTTATGCATCTGGGTACAAACAACCTGCATGCATCATATGTCCTAGGGGGAGCTACACTGGCGGATTCACTTGTTGAGAAGGATCTGGGTTTACTTGTAAATCATAAACTCAATAACAGCATGCAGTGTCAATCAGCTGCTTCAAAGGCCAGCAGGATATTGTCGTGTATTAAAAGAGGCATGGACTCGCGGGACAGGGATGTAATATTACCACTTTACAAAGCATTAGTGAGGCCTCATCTAGAATATGCAGTCCAGTTCTGGGCTCCAGTTCATAGAAAGGATGCCCTGGAGTTGGAAAAAATACAAAGAAGAGCAACGAAGCTAATTAGGGGCATGGAGAATTTAAGTTATGAGGAAAGATTGAAAGAATTAAACCTATTTAGCTTTGAAAAAAGACGACTAAGGGGGGACATGATTAACTTATATAAATATATTAATGGCACATACAAAAAATATGGTGAAATCCTGTTCCTTGTAAAACCCCCTCAAAAAACAAGGGGGCACTCCCTCCGTCTGGAGAAAAAAAGGTTCAAGCTGCAGAGGCGACAAGGCTTCTTTACAGTGAGAACGGTGAATTTATGGAATAGTCTACTGCAGGAGCTGGTCACAGCAGGGACAGTAGATGGCTTTAAAAAAGGGTTAGATAATTTCCTAGAACAAAAAAATATTAGCTCCTATGTGTAGAAATTTTTCCTTCCCTTTTCCCTTCCCTTGGTTGAACTTGATGGACATGTGTCTTTTTTCAGCCGTACTAACTATGTAACACACTCCAGGTTCCAGTTACGATCCTAGAGCGCTACTGCGCTTGCTCCGCAATCAGTCGTCTCTGCTGCACAAATAGAAACCAGCATTTGATCAAAAAAGAATCACAATCGGATATACGTAGATATAATAATATCCTCAATCATGACAAGAATCCATCGAACTATAGCTATATTTCTATGCAATTTGAGGCAAACTCAATTCGGTTGTTATGGACGCCTTCACTGTGTGATGATAAGTCACGTGTGAATAGGTCTCCGAAGAGTCAGAAAAAGGGGGAAGAGGTCAGGTTATTACTGCTTCATAATATATACATATTATATAACTATTTGAAGAATGTCATTAAGACTAATGTATGCTTCACCTGGGAGATCAGGTTCATGATTTTCACTGGTTAGAATTGACCATGTGATCATTTGTATTCACCTATTTATAACGATGTTTTTAGACATGATGTTAGGCTTGACAAAGACCCCTCACTCACTATGGGTCGAAACGTTGCCTGTCGTTTCTGGATGTCTTGATGATTTGAAGACGTGTGCTGTTGTCCTACTACTTCTTTGAAATTTACATCGTGCCGGAGTGGGTTTGCCTGGCTTGACAGCGTGCACCGCATCATAATCGGGAATAGTGCTGCTTCAAAAATCCTTTTTTTCTTGATATCAAACCACAGAAGCGTGCATTTTGGAGGATGAATCCGAATCCACCCAGTGCCATGGGTTTGATTCCCCGAGATACTACTGCACCAACTTTACAAGGTATGTCAAAGACATTTGCATACAGCAATGAAGATGCGTTGAGGATTGTACAGAGTGCAACTTATGATTCAGCGTTTCTAAGTACTCCATCAATGGATGCCTTAAAGAGGCAATATGAAAGTGAAGCTAAAAGAAAGATTTCACTGGAGCTACATTTATCCACATTATTGGAGTACTACAAGGCACAGAGAATCCCCAGAGGCTTAAGATCACATCTACGCCCGAATCTGTTTCCTAATAATGAATACTTCTGTACGAAGTTCGAACACATATCCAATAAATATGCCTTCGATTTAATGCTTCTCAATGTGGAATATCTGCAATCAGAAATCGTATTGATTGAAAACAAATTGAAGGAAGTTGAAGCATCAATCGTTCAATCCTCTAATGAGCAGACCTTTGGTTCTCTAAAGGAGAAAATCTCCATTAATTTGGATAGAGTGAAGACCGAGATAGAGAGAACGAAAAGAGATAAGTGGCATCGTGATCTGGAGGACTATCGAAATGGAAAAATGTATAATTGGCAAAACATCAATACATATGGTCCTTCTCAGAGACGGAGAAAACCAAGGAAATTGGGGAGTGGCAATCTTCTATACACCACAGGTGATTCTGATTCAACCGATGACGCCAATCATGTACCTTTTTTAGACAAAGGTCCACTTGGAAGCATGGACGGTCTAGGAGGGGTGGACGGAAGCATCAACGACAACGCAAGAGGCCGATTCCGTTCAAGATCGAGACCCCCAATGAGGAGGAATCCTCCAAGAACGAAAACATAGTGGTAAATATTTCATCTATAGATCTTACTAATGACCAACTACAAGTGTTACAGAAAGGTCTCTCATTTTGTCTTGATACTAATGTTGATTGGTTCCAATTAGATCTTGACCTAAAAAGTTTTTTTAGACGTCTAAACCTTAAAATAATGTTTTCTAAAGAAAATGATACTGTCTGTGATAAAATTGATTCCAATTGTATGTTTCAGTCTAACAAATTGGGTCTTAGACCAAATAGTACATATATGCCTCCCTCTAGCCCAGTCATTGACACATTCTCAAAGATTGTGCTAGATGAGATTAGGATATTAAAAGAGAGTACCATTCATGATACAAGGATTAATTTGAATCTTACAAATAAGGAAAGGAAGGCTTTGAAGGAACTTATGAGTAATAAGGAGATTACCATAAAGCAGGCCGACAAAGGTGGGGCTACGGTCATTTTGGATAGCATTAAATATGAATCTGAGATTTATAGTCAACTGGCAGATAGTGAGATATATCAATTGCTACCTAGAGACCCTAAGTCAGAGTTACTGAAAGAGATTAAAGGGATTATTGATGTTGCAGTGGAACAAGGTATTATTGACCAACAATTAGGGAAGTTTCTGAAGGTGGAGGAACCAATCACTCCAATATTATATACACTGCCTAAGATTCATAAAAATTTGCATGCCCCCCCAGGCAGACCAATTGTGTCGGGGAGAGGTTCAATTTTTAACAATATCGCAATTTTTCTTGATAAAGTCCTGAGAGAACATGTTTTGAAGGCCTCGTCTTATTTCAAAGACACAACAGATTTTTTGAATAAATTACAGCATATTGAGGCTAGAGGTCCCGTATTACTTGTATCATTTGATATTGTATCATTGTATACTAGCATTGAACACAATAGAGGTTTAAGGGCAATAGAGAAATGTCTCGCCAGCACCGGATGTGACCCAGGGTGTAGACGCTTCATCCTCCAGCTGCTGGAGCTGGTACTAGGGAGGAATTATTTCCTCTTTGGTGACCAGTTCTATCTACAGCTAAGGGGGATGGCGATGGGGTCCAATGTGGCCCCAACGTATGCGAACATCTTTATGTCCACCTTTGAGGAGGAGCATGTCTACACCTCCCCATTTATGGGCCACATCCGCTGCTGGTGGAGATTTATTGATGACATTTTTGTCATATGGGAGGGTGATAGGTTGTGTCTAGATCAATTCTTGTTAGAACTTAACACTCATATTCCAGCTCTTCAATTTACCATGGTTTGCTTTGACCGAGAGTTACAATTTTTGGACACATTGGTACAATGGAAAGATGGAGTATTTTCCACAGACTTATTTGTGAAACCCACAGACAGAAACAATCTCCTCTTATATAGCAGTAATCATCCTAGACACATGATTGAGTATTTACCATGGAGTCAAATACTGAGAGTAGATAGAATTGTGTCAGACACTACACAAAAACAAATTAGGTTGACTCAGATGTGTAATAAATTTAAGAGGAGAGGTTATCCTAGGAATCTTGTGCAGAAACATAAGGACAGACTAGACAATGGTTTAGAGTCCAAAATCAAGAGTACACAAGCTGAATGTATACCGTTCATCTCAACCCTTAGCAATCTGAGTGGTCGCATAGGCAATATTCTGCGAAAAAATTGGCCAGTAGTGTCCAATTGGCATAATGAGATTGACACGTTGAGAACACCACCTATTATGTCATATCGGAGGACTAAGAATATCAGGGATACATTAGTTAAGTCAGACGTGGGAAGCAGGAAGAAAAACACACAATCACTACTTTGCCCCCCTAAAAATAGAAATTTTCCATGTTTGAATTGTTGCAATTGCAATAATATTTTGAAAGGGAATACATTTCAGCACCCATACACTGGGAAGGTCTTCAATATCGGACATAGGTTTACGTGCAATTCAGATTTCGTTGTGTATATGATCACATGTCCCTGTTCATTAATTTACATAGGAGAGACGACTATGCCTATTAAATTGAGAATTAATAAGCATAAAAGTACAATCAGGAAGAAAATGATGGAACTTCCATTACCGAGGCATTTTATTGAGAAAAATCATCAGTTAAATCAATTGAGATTTAGGGTAATAGATTGTGTCCCGGTACTCAGGAGGGGAGGGGATAGACAGAAGCTATTGAAAAAGAAGGAATTACGTTTGATCTTTGAATTAGATTCCCTATACCCCAAAGACTTGAATCTAGAATATAAGATAATACCTGGACTCTGAGATCCCATTGCTGTTTTTAAATTTTTTTATTAACAATGTACACATGATGGGTGATTTCTTGGATAAATTTTATTGCATCTATTTTTCATCTTCTTGTTTTCATGATGTCTTTCTAAACATATTCTGAATATTTCTTACAGTTTGAGAATATTCTTGATGGAGGCTTATTCACCACACACCAGCGGATACATGACCAGAATGAAGATTATAATGGCTCCTCTCATGTTTGCATCCATTGGGAGTTTTTGTGCATTGATTTTGAGGTTAGAGAGACCCTAATAGGGAGGGCACAGATGATGTTTGATCATCATTCTTTAATCTTGTGTTTTTTTTGCGGTATAATTGTCTGATGTGATTCGTCGGACAGATATTACGAGCATTCCACAAAAAGTTTTTTTGATCACTTCAGTGATCTAATTTATGTAGGCGATTTAACACAATTAATTATTTGATGATATTATCACTTTGTGATCTATATTATGAAGCAGTAATAACCTGACCTCTTCCCCCTTTTTCTGACTCTTCGGAGACCTATTCACACGTGACTTATCATCACACAGTGAAGGCGTCCATAACAACCGAATTGAGTTTGCCTCAAATTGCATAGAAATGTAGCTATAGTTCGATGGATTCTTGTCATGATTGAGGATATTATTATATCTACGTATATCCGATTGTGATTCTTTTTTGATCAAATGCTGGTTTCTATTTGTGCAGCAGAGACGACTGATTGCGGAGCAAGCGCAGTAGCGCTCTAGGATCGTAACTGGAACCTGGAGTGTGGTGAACTTCCCTCCTTCATTTTTCCATTACAACAACAATGACTCACATATTGTTGATGACGATGTATTGAAGATGTACTATAGGTTGCATTTTTACACTTTTTTGATGATTATATAACTATTTGAAGAATGTCATTAAGACTAATGTATGTTTCACCTGGGAGACCAGGTTCACGATTTTCACTGGTTAGAATGGACCATGTGATCATTTGTATTCACCTATTTATAACGATGTTTTTAGACATGATGTTAGGCTTGACAAAGACCCCTCACTCACTATGGGTCGAAACGTTGCCTGCCGTTTGTGGATGTCTTGACAATAAAACCACTTTGATGATTTGAAGACGTGTGCTGTTGTCCTAATACTTCTTTGAAATTTACATCGTGCCGGAGTGGGTTTGCCTGGCTTGACAGCATGCACCGCATCATACTCGGGAATAGTGCTGCTTCAAAAATCCTTTTTTTCTTGATATCCACAGGATATGTCATAAATGTCAGATAGATGCGGGTCCCACCTCTGGGACCCGCACCTATCTCTAGATGGGTGGCCCCTAAACCCTGTTCTACTGCTCTGTGTTGTGGTTGAAGCGTGTGATTTCCGACCATGAATTACAGAAACAGCTGAGCTACGCTGTTTCCGTAAGTCCCATAGAACTCAATGGTAGTTACGAAAACAGCGTAACTCGCATGCTACGCTGCCATCATAACTGCCATTCACTACTACTGGAGTTACAGAGACAGTGTAGCTGAGCAAGCTACGATGTTTCCGTAATTCATGGTCAGAAATCACACGCTTCAGCCACAACACAGAGCGATAGAACGGGGTTTAGGGGCACCGTTCTAGAGATAGGTGCGGGTTCCAAAGGTGGGACCCACATCTATCTGACATTTATGACATATCCTCTGGATATGTCATAAATATCTCTGATGGGAAAACTCCTTTAAGGCCTCAAGCAAACATCCATTGCTATTTGTATGGCCGTACATCATAGATCCGTGAAACATGGACCGCACAGGGATGGCTTCCGTGTGCGGTCTGTTTTACTTGACCAAATGAATAGAAAGGCCGGGACTGATCTGCGAAAAACGGACAAGAGTAGGACCTATTCTATTTTTCATTGGTAGATAGGAATGAAGGGTTGTGAAGAGGAAGGATGATTCAGGAAATGACTGCTAACATTTGTATAAAATCACAGAACCCCCCCAAACATTAAATACACAAGTATGTCTCTAAAAATATAATAACAATACAGATTCCCTAATTAATGGGTAGTTCATGCTTACATTTCTATAAAAGATTAATGGGTGTAACTACCAGGATAGCAAGTTTTTAAGCTGCTATGGGGCTCATCAATTACTAGGTCCCATTTCTACTAAGAGATAAGGTGCTGTAAGTGATAGCTGTGGATGATGTAAGTCACATAACTGGGTGACCAATAAAGAAAGAAAAAGACACAGGGGGACAGAATGGAGACAAAAATAATCCCAAGCCTTTTATGTCGTAATTGAGCGGGTCCCATTTCAGGTGTTGCTACTTGGTACGCCCCTGAATGGAAGAATGGATTTTAGTTATAAGAATATTTATAGTATTGATGCTTTCCTAATCATTAACAAACATACGGTACCCGTGCAATAGCCCTGTTTTCCCTCATGGTTGGGAATTATTTAGAGTGTATTTATTATTGCCTGTATCTGAGAATTATTCTGCAATCCACTTTTGTTTCCAAGTTATGCAGAGTAGTATTGCTTACGGTGGGTAATATCCTATTCAATTTACATTTTATTATGTAGCTATTTGTTCTCTATAAAATAAAGCAGTACCAAAATAGCCTTCCAGCTAGCTTTAAAATTGCAATGTATGCTTTATATAAGGATGGATGGAATTCATTTAACACCCTATCTGCTCAGAGACTTTGTACAATCATTCTTATCTGAGCCTGTGATTAAGTATTTCATTGGAAATGCACACTTGCTTATTTGCACTTGCCCTGTCAATGGAGAAATCTAGTTTTGTATTAAATGTGCCTATCTGAAGCCACCATATCATAGCTGCCTGACACAACCTAGACAGACTGTTTATCTGAAGGATGAACATTGTTTCACTATAATAAGAGGCATACAGAGGAAATTCTTAACTGTCTTCATCTAGTCTTATTCAACAGTTGTTAAAAAAACATCAAAAACCTCTTTGTAAAAATAAAATCTGTAAATATTTTATTACATGAAATAGTGTAGTAAATAGTGTCACTAGTAATAAAACATGCTTTAACCCCTTAACGCTATGTGGCGTAATAGTCCGTCACAGGTGTTGTCCTGTTAACGCAAACTGACAGATTATTACGTCAGAGCATTAACTGGGTACTGTGTCTGCAGACATGTCTGCAGACACAGTTTTAAAGCAGTGATAGCTTATGCTATCATTGCTTTAAGGCCAAGTCCTGAGCTAGCCTCTGATCCAGGCGATTAACCCCTTAGATGCAGCGCTCAAAAGCGAGAGCTGCATTTATGGTGTTTACAAGCAGATCGAAACCCCGCAATGAAATCACGGGGTTCCGATGACTGCTCCGGCAGACTGGAGGCCTTACAATGTCCTCCTGTCTGCCAAGTACGGAAGCCTGCTAGGTCCCGTCCAGAGCCTGCGACATCAGCCACTGGTGTCAGCTGTATGTTACACCTGACACCGTGCTGTAACAGCAGGGAACGGAGCTATCTCCGATCCCTGCCATTAAGATTCCGCAATCAAAAGCGATCACGGCATCTTAGTGGTTTGTAGCGATCGGAATCGACAAGATGCGATCGTGAGGATGCCGATCATTGCTATGGCAACCGGAGGCATAATAATGGCCACCTGGTCTACCATGAACAATAGCCTATTAGGCCCCGCCCACAGACGGGACCAGTGGCGTAACTACCACGCTAGCAGCCGTAGCGGCTGCTATGGGTCCCGTGGCTTGAGGGGGCCTGTGCCGCCAGCCAACACGCCCCCCATATGCCCGGTGATGCCGCTAGCAGCCGTTGAGGAAGCACACATCGCGAAACGCGTGTTGGGGTTCTAAACACGGCATCCAGGCTTCCATATCACTGACATGGGTAAGGTTTCTCATATCTCTTTGACATTTAGGCTTTCTCTTATTCTTTCCGGCCCACTGTGTTCATTATTTGATGGTCTCTTTCATGAGGGGTCAGCCACATATAGGATAATATACCACCCTTCCCATATATCCTCATTGTAAGGATTCCAGTGCATTACTTTATTGCTACAATTATATGGATAGTCTGTTTTCCTGTTACACCATGTAATATTATAGAGTCTTTCCATCCATTATGTACCTTTTTAAATGTCTGTCTTATTTCTGTGATTAATAAAAAATGGTTCTATTTTTATATATATATATATATATATATATATATATATATATATATATATATATATATATATATGGCTTTATACGTACTATTGTTCGGGCCATGCTGGGAGCTGTAGTTTTACGCTGTACAAACCTATACGGCAGGGGTTGTACTAAATTGAGCTGTATTTGTTCTGGTGTTGTATATATGTACTGAGCTTGGTTCTGGGGCTGTATATATGTACTGAGCTTTGTTCTGATGTTGTATTTAGGTACTGAGCTTTGTTATGGTGCTGTATATATGTATGACATTGGTTTTGGTGCTGTATATATGTAATGAGCTTGGTCCTGGGGATGTATATATGTACTGAGCTTTGTTCTGGTGCTGTCTTTATGTACAGAGCTTGGTTCTGTGGCTGCATTTATGTACTGATCTTTCTTCTGGTATTGTATATATGTACTGAACTTGGTTCTGGTGCTGTAAATATGTACTGAGCTTGGTTCTGGGGCTGTATATATGTCAGAGCTTGGTTCTAGTGCTGTATTTATATACTGAGCTTGGTTGTGGTACTGTATATATGTATGAGCTTGTTTCTGGAGCTGTAATTATATAGGATATATTTATAATAACAAAATTGCAGGGCAGATGGAATTGTTCTCAATTCATTGTATATTTCATGGGAATCTGTCTGGTAGTTTTAACCCCTTGAATCGCCACCATGCGGTAATACATGACCTGACAATATTTCTAAATGTATGTTTTTCACAGATGCAGCAAAATCTTTAAAATCCACTTTTAAAACGGCACACACCATATGCTAATTACTCATTAAAGGGTCATGGGGCAGTGCTCCTATCCTGAAGAGTCACATAGTCCTGCCTCAAAACCCACCTTTCCATTTTTTATTGACATCCACCTGGCTGATACAACTTTCTCGGATGCGCCATTTCCTTGTGGCACTATTTACAAGGGGGGCTGTGTGGCACTATACACAAGGGGGGGATATGTGGCACTATACACAAGGTAGAGCTTTGGGGCACTATACACAAGGGGGAGCTGTGTGGCACTATACACAAGGGGGAGCTGTGTGGCACTATACACATGGGGAGCTGTGTGTCACTATATACAAGGGGCTGTGTGGCACTACTAAGGGGGCTGGCAGTGTGGCACCATCTACTAGGGGGGCTGTGTGCCACTATTTACAAGGGGAAAGGGCTGTGGCTCTATCTACAGGGGCTGTGTGTGGCACAATCTACAGTGGTCTTTGTGTGGTGCAATCTACAGTGGTCTTTATTGTGTCACCATCTACTAAGGGGGGGGGGGCTGTGCGGCACTGTCTACTAAGGGGGACTGTGTGGCACTATATACAAGGGAGGGGCTGTGTGGTACTATATACAGTGGGAGCTGTATAGCGCTATATACAGGGGGAGCTTTATGGCGATATCTGTATGGCACTATCCTCAAGGGGGAGATGGGGGGTGCTATCTACAACAGGGGTGTGACACTGTCTATAGGCAGGGCTGTATAGCACTGTCTACAGGGGGCTGTATGGCACATTCTACAGGGGGCATTATCTATAAGGGGGGATGCTTGTGGCACCTGGGGGCCCCGGTCAAGAGTTTGCTATGTGGCCCAGTCTTTCCTAGTTATGCCCCTGGATGGGACCTAATAGGCTTGCTGTCAGTGAATGAAGCTCTAATGTAATGCACTATGTGGGTAGTGAAATGCATTAGGGTAAAAATTAGAGGTGCAGGCCCTCAAGTCCCCTAGTGGGACAAAAAAAAAAGTAGAATATAAGTGTTAAAAGAAAAGTTTCAAGTTCATAAAAACAAACTCTGCATTTTTTTCTATAATAAGTCTTTTACTATAGGGAAAAAATGAAAACTTTAAAAAAAGTACGCATATTTGGTATTGCCGCATCTGTAACGACCCAATCTATAAAACCATAATGTTATTTTTCCCACGCGGTCAATACCGCAAACAAAAAATCGCTAATTATTTATGATCATGAAGTCCAATTTACCCCAAAATAGTACCATTAAAAACTACAACCCTTCCCGCAATAAACAAGCCCTTACACAGCTTTTTTGACTGAAAAATAAAAAAGTTCTGGCTCTCAGAATATGGCTACACAAAATAATGAGAGTGTCCAAAAGCGGATAAGATTGGGCACCATTTATCAGTCCGACACTGGCCACTTATCTCTGAAACATTATTTATTTAATGAATTATTATACCCTCTTATTGTGCCCTGATATACTCTGCCAAGCCTACATATGCCCCTACATTATAAATTGAAATACCAGCAAAACCCCAAACAGAACAACTACCAAGCTAAATCTGGGCTCCAAAAGCTAAATGGCGCTCCCTCATTTTTGAACCCTACATCGTGCCCAAACAGCAGTTTGCGTCCACATATATGGCATCGCCATAACCAGGAGAACTAGTTTAGCATGTTTACGAGGTGTGTATCTTTGGTGGCACAAACTGGGCACAACATATTGTGCACTAAAATGACATATCAGCGGAAAATTGCAATTTTCACTTTGCAGCATCCGCTGCGCCTTAATTACTAATGGGAAAACACCTGTGGTGGGCAAAATGCTTACTACACCCCTTAAAATACCTTAAGGGGTGTAATTTACAAAATAAGGGTCACTACTTGTTTGTTTTACTATTTGACATCAGGGCTATGCAATTGTGGGCCAATGCTGTGAAAATCACCTAAATAGACCTTAAATGTTGCTCTTGACTTCTGAGCTCTTTCGTATGTCCAGGTAAATGATAAATGTAGTTCACCGCCTGAAAGAACGATTAAAATGTAAAGTTTATTAATAGTATTTATAAAATTGTGGCTCAACCAGCCACTGATACCAGACCAGGCATAAGCAAGCGATTAGCGACAAGAGAAAATGGTTCAGAGTGAATGATGTATCTCACACCTAAATAGCACTTCCCCTGCTAATAGTATAAATTCCGCTAAAACCTTGCCAAAAATCACTATCTATACAGATCCTACGCGTTTCCTCATCACACTTAAGGTGATGTTTCCTCAGGGATTCATAGATATAAATTGTAGTTAAATTCTAAAGTGTTTCAATGGTTGCAATGTTACAGCACTGGATAGCACTGTTCATGTGCTGATTATTAGCCTCCAGGCGCATGCACGGCTCTAATACACTGTCCGTACACGCGCCGAAAAGACCCATGGTTTAAAAGGCTGAGAGCCCACCCTCAAAAGGTCGTCCCCGGGGGAAGCCACCAATCCGCGTCCTACACGACAGCCTGTGACGTGCCGGAGGCGGCTCCCCCGGACCTAGCAACCAGTGAGGGTTCCTGAACGCCGAACGCGTCCATAGTAACTAGGGGACGCTAGACGCGGCTCCTGAACTGTCAGTCGACAGCAATACACATACGAATACAGTTAATGTAATACACGGCAGTGTAAAAGAACCAGGCCGTGTAAGTACAATGGGAGAGGTGAGCCCTCATGAGAGCCGTCTTAGTAGGAGACAATGCTCTCGAACGTGACACAGTAAGTGTCCTATTATCCCAGACGTCAGCCAGGGATCACAGATGCATCCAGACAGCGTATATAGCATCGCCGAAAAGGTATGCTAGGTACAAGTTATGGGGGATCCACAATATTAATCATCCCGTCCCAGTTTACCTTAGAAGATCGCACGCACAGGCACAACTCGCGCCCACTGACCAGTGGTACACAGGAAGAATCAACTGGTAGCATACTCAAGTGGTATCAAAATCAGAAGTAAGAGTATACTGAGTCAGAAGAGCCGGGAGAGCTAGAACATGTGAGAAACGCGGAAAAACGCGTTCAGAAAACGCATGGTGTGCATGGAGGACAAGGGCCGATTGATCCACAAATACCCAGGAGTGGCATATATTGTAAATATGGAAGACTCCCTACATGACCCAGCAAGCCATAGGGTCACATTATGTGATTAAAGGAAACAAGAGTAAGAGATTTGTTCGTTAATGCCATGAGGGTTAATTGTCTGCATTCTAAAAATCCATTCTGCCTCTTTTTGTAATATCTTCTTATCCAGGTCCCCCCCTCTCAGGAGGGGTCTCACATGTTCTATTCCCTGGAAGACAAGGGCAGTAGCATCCCCATCATGGCAGGACCACACGTGTCTTGATACCGGGGTGTCCACTTTCCTTCTGACATCCCCAATGTGGTCCCGAATCCTTCTCCTAAATTCCCTTTTGGTCTTACCCACATATTGTAGGCCACACTTACAGGTAATCAAGTAAACAATGCCCTTTGTTTTGCAGTTTATGAAAGACCTGTTGTCAAAGGTTTTACCAGTTTGGGTGCTCGTGAAGTTCTTACTACATAATATGGACACACAGGCTTTGCATGTTCCACATCTGTATGTCCCTTTGGTACTGTTAACCAGCCAGGTACTACACGGTATCATCGGTTGTAAATGGCTATGGACCAGTCGGTCCCTGAGATTACGTCCCCTTCTATAGGTAATGAGCGGGGCATCCCCAACAATGGCCCCCACATCTGGATCTGCCTTAAGAATGCCCCAGAAGCGTTTGAGCACTTCCCTGACCTCTCTGTTGGCCGAGTCAAAAGTACCAATGACCCTGATTTGTTCTTCATTTGTTTCCCTCGGTTTTGGGTTAAGCAGGTCCTCTCTATTGCACCCAAGTGCATTCTGATATGCCCCTCTCAACACATCCCTGGGGTATCCCCTATGTCTAAATCTGTTCTCTAGATCACGTGCGGATATCCTAAAATCGGTAATAGTAGAGCAATTCCTCCGTGCCCTGAGGTATTGGCCCTTTGGTATCCCTCTCTTTAAGTTAGAAGGGTGCCAGCTTTCCCACCGTAGTAGGCTATTGGTCGCCGTCTCCTTGCGATACATATTGGTCTCCAGAATCCCCATGTCCGTCTTAGAGATCGTAATGTCCAGAAAGGTGATCCTAGTGTCTTGAATCTCAGATGTAAAGAAAAGACCTAATTCATTGGCATTCAAGATCTCCACAAATTCCTTAAATTCCTCCCTGGTCCCTGTCCAAAGGATAAGGACATCATCTATAAATCTCAGCCAGAGCAAGATAGATGATGACCATTTGTCCATCAACTCACTGAACACAACCTCTTTTTCCCACCAACCCAGATATAGGTTGGCAAAGGTGGGTGCACATGGACTACCCATAGCTACTCCTCTGAGTTGATGGTAGATCTTCTGATCAAATAAAAAGAAGTTGTGTTCTAGGACAAACCTGAGTAGTTCAATCACAAATTTATTGTGGGCCTGGTATTGTATCCCTTTATCCATCAGGAAGTGTTCAATAGCTCTACACCCCTGATTATGTGGAATGGAGCTATAAAGTGACTCAACGTCAAGAGATGCCAATAGAGTCTCACCATCGCAGCGTATACCCTCAAGCTTTCTCAGCACATCCATTGTGTCCCTCACATAAGATGGCAGGGACACAACGAACGGCCTAAGCACCTGATCAAGGTACAGGCTAGCGTTTTGTGTGAGGCTCTCAATCCCCGATACAATGGGACGACCCTTCAACGGGTTCACCCCCTTATGTACCTTAGGTAAGCTATAAAACGTTGCCGTTTGTGGGTACTCTGTTAGAATGAATTTCATTTCCCTATCATTGATAAGGTTATCCGATTTCGCCGGACCAAGGATGTCCTTTAATTTCTCTTTGAAAGTGGTCATCGGGTTACTGGCAAGGACCCCATAGCAGTTATGATCATCCAAAATATCGTGGCACATCCTGCTATATTGTGATCGATTCATCACCACTATATTCCCCCCTTTGTCAGAGGGTTTTATAATGATATTGTCATCCCTCTCTAGAGATAACAGAGCTGCCATCTCTCTAGTGGAAAAGTTAGAGCCATGCTCCTTTTGATTGATTAATTTAAGTTGGTCCTCCACTACCTTAACAAAAACATCAATGGGGGTGTTGTCACTAAGGGGTGCATATTTAGTTGACGGGACCCTTAGCTCTGTAAATGGGCCCTTGCCCTCCTCCCTGTGACCCTCCTCCCATAGATCCTCCAGCAGTCTAAAATGTGGGAGATCTTCTTCCATGATTCCTAATTCAAGGCATTGCCGTTTGTTATGCATCTTAAAAAACTTTTTCCACTTAAGTTTCCTGGCAAAGAGGTTGAGGTCCTTAACCCACGTGAAAAGATTAAATTTATTGGTTGGGACAAATGAGAGGCCCTTGCTGAGTACCTCCACCTCCTCTCCTGTGAGATTACGTGTGGAGAGGTTCACTATCTGGAGTCTATCACTGTTCCCTCCTGAAGTTCCTATAGCTCCCTTCTGTCTCGCAAAAGGTAGTCTGAGATCGGGTGGTTCTTGGCTAAAAAACCACCACGATGCTGACTCTTTCCTCTGCCTCTGCCTCTAAAGTTTTGACGGGTCTGGTATCTACCAGTTTCGTTCCCTCCCTGACCTCTTCTGGGTGGATTTCTACCAAACTCTGAGTCCGATTGTTCCTGCTCAGATGAGGAAGGATCGGTATCAGGCTCATGCGACAAACCAGTCCTAGCACTATAGTCAAAGATTCTTCCTTCTTTGAAGTCCACAGTGTCACGTACAAATTGGAAATGTTTCCTTTCTTTAATGTGACACGTGAACTTCTCAACTGTTTGTTGTAGAACAGCCTCCTTTCTTTCGTATTCTGAGTTGTTGTTAAATTTTTTAACTGCAGTAATACACTCTTTTAGTTCTTGACTACTACGTGCCAGGCTGATATGTTCCTCCTCTAACAAAATTCCCATAAACCTCAATGAGGATTCGATCGATTCTTTCTCCCACTTTTTTAAAAGCTCAGGGGAGCGAACCCTCACTGCAGGGATAAGGGAAATTCTCAGGCCCCTTGGAACAATTTTGTTTTTAATGTACGTTTCTAGAGTTTGAATTTCCCACCAGGATCTAATGTGGTCTTTATATACTTTAGTTAGTTGTCGAAAAGAAGCAGTAATGCTTAAATTATGAGACTGCGGTATCAGTTCTTTGTCTGAGAAAACCTCCCTCGCATCTGTAAACCATTTGTCGGTATTGATGTCACTCGTCAGGAATCCTGCCATCCCCACTAAATGATATCGTTAAATAGTAGATTCACTGAAAAATTGATAATGAATGTCGTTCCAATATTGTTAAATATAGTTCACCGCCTGAAAGAACGATTAAAATGTAAAGTTTATTAATAGTATTTATAAAATTGTGGCTCAACCAGCCACTGATACCAGACCAGGCATAAGCAAGCGATTAGCGACAAGAGAAAATGGTTCAGAGTGAATGATGTATCTCACACCTAAATAGCACTTCCCCTGCTAATAGTATAAATTCCGCTAAAACCTTGCCAAAAATCACTATCTATACAGATCCTACGCGTTTCCTCATCACACTTAAGGTGATGTTTCCTCAGGGATTCATAGATATAAATTGTAGTTAAATTCTAAAGTGTTTCAATGGTTGCAATGTTACAGCACTGGATAGCACTGTTCATGTGCTGATTATTAGCCTCCAGGCGCATGCACGGCTCTAATACACTGTCCGTACACGCGCCGAAAAGACCCATGGTTTAAAAGGCTGAGAGCCCACCCTCAAAAGGTCGTCCCCGGGGGAAGCCACCAATCCGCGTCCTACACGACAGCCTGTGACGTGCCGGAGGCGGCTCCCCCGGACCTAGCAACCAGTGAGGGTTCCTGAACGCCGAACGCGTCCATAGTAACTAGGGGACGCTAGACGCGGCTCCTGAACTGTCAGTCGACAGCAATACACATACGAATACAGTTAATGTAATACACGGCAGTGTAAAAGAACCAGGCCGTGTAAGTACAATGGGAGAGGTGAGCCCTCATGAGAGCCGTCTTAGTAGGAGACAATGCTCTCGAACGTGACACAGTAAGTGTCCTATTATCCCAGACGTCAGCCAGGGATCACAGATGCATCCAGACAGCGTATATAGCATCGCCGAAAAGGTATGCTAGGTACAAGTTATGGGGGATCCACAATATTAATCATCCCGTCCCAGTTTACCTTAGAAGATCGCACGCACAGGCACAACTCGCGCCCACTGACCAGTGGTACACAGGAAGAATCAACTGGTAGCATACTCAAGTGGTATCAAAATCAGAAGTAAGAGTATACTGAGTCAGAAGAGCCGGGAGAGCTAGAACATGTGAGAAACGCGGAAAAACGCGTTCAGAAAACGCATGGTGTGCATGGAGGACAAGGGCCGATTGATCCACAAATACCCAGGAGTGGCATATATTGTAAATATGGAAGACTCCCTACATGACCCAGCAAGCCATAGGGTCACATTATGTGATTAAAGGAAACAAGAGTAAGAGATTTGTTCGTTAATGCCATGAGGGTTAATTGTCTGCATTCTAAAAATCCATTCTGCCTCTTTTTGTAATATCTTCTTATCCAGGTCCCCCCCTCTCAGGAGGGGTCTCACATGTTCTATTCCCTGGAAGACAAGGGCAGTAGCATCCCCATCATGGCAGGACCACACGTGTCTTGATACCGGGGTGTCCACTTTCCTTCTGACATCCCCAATGTGGTCCCGAATCCTTCTCCTAAATTCCCTTTTGGTCTTACCCACATATTGTAGGCCACACTTACAGGTAATCAAGTAAACAATGCCCTTTGTTTTGCAGTTTATGAAAGACCTGTTGTCAAAGGTTTTACCAGTTTGGGTGCTCGTGAAGTTCTTACTACATAATATGGACACACAGGCTTTGCATGTTCCACATCTGTATGTCCCTTTGGTACTGTTAACCAGCCAGGTACTACACGGTATCATCGGTTGTAAATGGCTATGGACCAGTCGGTCCCTGAGATTACGTCCCCTTCTATAGGTAATGAGCGGGGCATCCCCAACAATGGCCCCCACATCTGGATCTGCCTTAAGAATGCCCCAGAAGCGTTTGAGCACTTCCCTGACCTCTCTGTTGGCCGAGTCAAAAGTACCAATGACCCTGATTTGTTCTTCATTTGTTTCCCTCGGTTTTGGGTTAAGCAGGTCCTCTCTATTGCACCCAAGTGCATTCTGATATGCCCCTCTCAACACATCCCTGGGGTATCCCCTATGTCTAAATCTGTTCTCTAGATCACGTGCGGATATCCTAAAATCGGTAATAGTAGAGCAATTCCTCCGTGCCCTGAGGTATTGGCCCTTTGGTATCCCTCTCTTTAAGTTAGAAGGGTGCCAGCTTTCCCACCGTAGTAGGCTATTGGTCGCCGTCTCCTTGCGATACATATTGGTCTCCAGAATCCCCATGTCCGTCTTAGAGATCGTAATGTCCAGAAAGGTGATCCTAGTGTCTTGAATCTCAGATGTAAAGAAAAGACCTAATTCATTGGCATTCAAGATCTCCACAAATTCCTTAAATTCCTCCCTGGTCCCTGTCCAAAGGATAAGGACATCATCTATAAATCTCAGCCAGAGCAAGATAGATGATGACCATTTGTCCATCAACTCACTGAACACAACCTCTTTTTCCCACCAACCCAGATATAGGTTGGCAAAGGTGGGTGCACATGGACTACCCATAGCTACTCCTCTGAGTTGATGGTAGATCTTCTGATCAAATAAAAAGAAGTTGTGTTCTAGGACAAACCTGAGTAGTTCAATCACAAATTTATTGTGGGCCTGGTATTGTATCCCTTTATCCATCAGGAAGTGTTCAATAGCTCTACACCCCTGATTATGTGGAATGGAGCTATAAAGTGACTCAACGTCAAGAGATGCCAATAGAGTCTCACCATCGCAGCGTATACCCTCAAGCTTTCTCAGCACATCCATTGTGTCCCTCACATAAGATGGCAGGGACACAACGAACGGCCTAAGCACCTGATCAAGGTACAGGCTAGCGTTTTGTGTGAGGCTCTCAATCCCCGATACAATGGGACGACCCTTCAACGGGTTCACCCCCTTATGTACCTTAGGTAAGCTATAAAACGTTGCCGTTTGTGGGTACTCTGTTAGAATGAATTTCATTTCCCTATCATTGATAAGGTTATCCGATTTCGCCGGACCAAGGATGTCCTTTAATTTCTCTTTGAAAGTGGTCATCGGGTTACTGGCAAGGACCCCATAGCAGTTATGATCATCCAAAATATCGTGGCACATCCTGCTATATTGTGATCGATTCATCACCACTATATTCCCCCCTTTGTCAGAGGGTTTTATAATGATATTGTCATCCCTCTCTAGAGATAACAGAGCTGCCATCTCTCTAGTGGAAAAGTTAGAGCCATGCTCCTTTTGATTGATTAATTTAAGTTGGTCCTCCACTACCTTAACAAAAACATCAATGGGGGTGTTGTCACTAAGGGGTGCATATTTAGTTGACGGGACCCTTAGCTCTGTAAATGGGCCCTTGCCCTCCTCCCTGTGACCCTCCTCCCATAGATCCTCCAGCAGTCTAAAATGTGGGAGATCTTCTTCCATGATTCCTAATTCAAGGCATTGCCGTTTGTTATGCATCTTAAAAAACTTTTTCCACTTAAGTTTCCTGGCAAAGAGGTTGAGGTCCTTAACCCACGTGAAAAGATTAAATTTATTGGTTGGGACAAATGAGAGGCCCTTGCTGAGTACCTCCACCTCCTCTCCTGTGAGATTACGTGTGGAGAGGTTCACTATCTGGAGTCTATCACTGTTCCCTCCTGAAGTTCCTATAGCTCCCTTCTGTCTCGCAAAAGGTAGTCTGAGATCGGGTGGTTCTTGGCTAAAAAACCACCACGATGCTGACTCTTTCCTCTGCCTCTGCCTCTAAAGTTTTGACGGGTCTGGTATCTACCAGTTTCGTTCCCTCCCTGACCTCTTCTGGGTGGATTTCTACCAAACTCTGAGTCCGATTGTTCCTGCTCAGATGAGGAAGGATCGGTATCAGGCTCATGCGACAAACCAGTCCTAGCACTATAGTCAAAGATTCTTCCTTCTTTGAAGTCCACAGTGTCACGTACAAATTGGAAATGTTTCCTTTCTTTAATGTGACACGTGAACTTCTCAACTGTTTGTTGTAGAACAGCCTCCTTTCTTTCGTATTCTGAGTTGTTGTTAAATTTTTTAACTGCAGTAATACACTCTTTTAGTTCTTGACTACTACGTGCCAGGCTGATATGTTCCTCCTCTAACAAAATTCCCATAAACCTCAATGAGGATTCGATCGATTCTTTCTCCCACTTTTTTAAAAGCTCAGGGGAGCGAACCCTCACTGCAGGGATAAGGGAAATTCTCAGGCCCCTTGGAACAATTTTGTTTTTAATGTACGTTTCTAGAGTTTGAATTTCCCACCAGGATCTAATGTGGTCTTTATATACTTTAGTTAGTTGTCGAAAAGAAGCAGTAATGCTTAAATTATGAGACTGCGGTATCAGTTCTTTGTCTGAGAAAACCTCCCTCGCATCTGTAAACCATTTGTCGGTATTGATGTCACTCGTCAGGAATCCTGCCATCCCCACTAAATGATATCGTTAAATAGTAGATTCACTGAAAAATTGATAATGAATGTCGTTCCAATATTGTTAAATATAGTTCACCGCCTGAAAGAACGATTAAAATGTAAAGTTTATTAATAGTATTTATAAAATTGTGGCTCAACCAGCCACTGATACCAGACCAGGCATAAGCAAGCGATTAGCGACAAGAGAAAATGGTTCAGAGTGAATGATGTATCTCACACCTAAATAGCACTTCCCCTGCTAATAGTATAAATTCCGCTAAAACCTTGCCAAAAATCACTATCTATACAGATCCTACGCGTTTCCTCATCACACTTAAGGTGATGTTTCCTCAGGGAGGGCTCACCTCTCCCATTGTACTTACACGGCCTGGTTCTTTTACACTGCCGTGTATTACATTAACTGTATTCGTATGTGTATTGCTGTCGACTGACAGTTCAGGAGCCGCGTCTAGCGTCCCCTAGTTACTATGGACGCGTTCGGCGTTCAGGAACCCTCACTGGTTGCTAGGTCCGGGGGAGCCGCCTCCGGCACGTCACAGGCTGTCGTGTAGGACGCGGATTGGTGGCTTCCCCCGGGGACGACCTTTTGAGGGTGGGCTCTCAGCCTTTTAAACCATGGGTCTTTTCGGCGCGTGTACGGACAGTGTATTAGAGCCGTGCATGCGCCTGGAGGCTAATAATCAGCACATGAACAGTGCTATCCAGTGCTGTAACATTGCAACCATTGAAACACTTTAGAATTTAACTACAATTTATATCTATGAATCCCTGAGGAAACATCACCTTAAGTGTGATGAGGAAACGCGTAGGATCTGTATAGATAGTGATTTTTGGCAAGGTTTTAGCGGAATTTATACTATTAGCAGGGGAAGTGCTATTTAGGTGTGAGATACATCATTCACTCTGAACCATTTTCTCTTGTCGCTAATCGCTTGCTTATGCCTGGTCTGGTATCAGTGGCTGGTTGAGCCACAATTTTATAAATACTATTAATAAACTTTACATTTTAATCGTTCTTTCAGGCGGTGAACTATATTTAACAATATTGGAACGACATTCATTATCAATTTTTCAGTGAACGTAAATGATAAATGCCTTGAGGGGTGTAGTTTCCAAAATGGGGTCACTTCTTGGGGGCTTCCACTGTACTCTGGTACCTTAGGGTTTTGCAAATGTGACATGGCGCCCAAATCCAATCCAGCAAAATCTACATCCCAAATAGCGGTCCTGCCTTTCTGAGCTCTGCCGTGTATCCAAATAGCAGTTTATGTCCACATGTGGGGTATTTCCGTACTGTGGAGAAATTGCTTTACAACTCTTTTTTCCATTGTGAAAATGAAAAAAATGTAACTTTTTAGTTGAAAAAATGTTGATATTAATTTTTACAGCCAAATTCCAATAAATTCTGCAAAAGAGCAGTGGGGTCTAAATGCCTACTATACCCCTAGATAGATTCCTTAAGTGGTCACTTTTGGGGGGTTCCTACTGTTTTGGTCCCGCAGGCACTTTGCAAATGTGACATGGCACTCAAAAACAATTCCATCTAAATTTGAGCTCCAAGTAGTGCTCCTTCCCTTTTGAGCCCTGCCGTGTGTCCAAACAGCAGTTTATGACCACTTAAGGGGTATTGCCGTAATCGGGAGATATTGGTTTTCAAATGTTGGGGTGCTTTTTCTCCTTTATTTATTGTGAAAATGGAAAAATCTGAGCTAAAACTACATTTTATTAGAAAAAGTGTAGATTTGAATTTTCATGGCCTAATTCCACTAAAGTCAACAAAAAACCTGAGGGGTCAAAATGTTCACTATACCCCTCGATACATTCCATGAGGGGTGTAGTTTGATAAATGGGGTCACTTCTGGGTGGTTTCCACTGATTTGGTCCCTCAGGGGTTTTGCTAATGCGACATGCCACCCAAATACCATTGCAGCAAAACTTGAGCTCTAAAAGCCAAATGGTTCTCCTTCCCTTCTGGGACCTGTCATGTGTCCAAACAGCAATTTATTACCACATATGGGGTATTGTCAGAATCTGTAGAAATTGATTTTCAAATGTTGGGGTGTTTTTTCTCCTTTATGCCTTGTAAAAATGTACAATTTCTACATTTTATTGGAAAAAATGCGGATTTTCATTTTCACGGCTTCATTCCACTAAAAGAAAAAAAATGTGAGGTCAAAATGCTCACTATACCCCTTGATAAATTCCTTGAGGGCTGCAGTGTGCCAAATGTTGTCTTTTTGGGGGTATTTCCACTGTTTTGGAATCACAAGACCTCATCAAACCGGACATGGTGCCTAAAATGTATTTGAATAAAAAAAAGGACCCAAAATCCTCTAGGTGCTCCTTTGCTTCGGAGGTCTGTGTTTCAGTAAGTTAGCACACTAAGGCCACATGTGGGATATTTCTAAAAACGGCAGAATTTGGGCAATAAATATTGAGTTGCGTTTCTCTGGCAAAACCTTCTGTGTTACAGAAAAAAAAGGATTAAAAATGAATTTCTGCAAAAAAATTAAATTTGTAAATTTCATCTCTACTTTGCTGTAATTCTTAACGCCTGAAGAATACATGTTCTAAATGCTGTTTTGAATACTTAGATGGTTTCAGTTTTTAAAATGGGGTGATTTATGGGGGTTTGCATTTTATGAGCCCCTCAAATCACTTCACAACTGAACTCGTCCCTGTAAAAATAGTCTTTTGAAATTTTCTTGAAAATTTTAGAATTTTATGCTAAAGTTCTAAGCCTTGTAACGTCCTAGAAAAATAAAAGGATGTTTTAAAAATGATGACAATCTAAAGTAGACATATGGGAAATGTTAATTAGAATTTATGTTGTGTGGTATAACTATCTGTCTTACAAGCAGATACATTTAAATTTAGAAAAAATGCAAATTTTTGAAATTTTTCACGAAATTTTGGTGTTTTTCACAATAAAATACTGAATGAATCGACCAAATTTTACCACTAACTTAAAGTGTAATGTGTCACAAGAAAACGTTCTCAGAATCGCTTGGATATGTTTAAGCATTCCAAAGTTATTACCACATAAAGTGACACGTGTCAGATTTGAAAAATGTGATTGCGCCATGAACGTGCAAACTAGTCCATGTTCTTAAGGGTTTAATGTAATAAAAAAAGCAATAATAATAATAATAATAATAATAATAATAATTGGTATGTTTCCATATTAAAATCTCTTATTACTTTAACTAGATATTAGTATTAAAAAAAATAATACAAATCTGCCATATTAAATAACATATTCTATTATTATATATAGTAATATCATGTGATAAAAACCAATATTAATCATCATAACTTGATATCATCTACCATATTTCCATGTATCTGCTACATTGTTGTACAGGATGTAGGTATCACAAAAAAAAAAAAAATGTGACATTTTTAAATTGAACGCTTTTTGCGAACCACCTTAATATTACGGCACAGTGATGCCACGTGAATAAATGTTGTGCCCACTCTATAACCAGCGGAACATGTCTGAAAGTAATAGTCAGGGTCAATATTGACAGTGAAACATAAGGGTAAAAACAAAGGGAGGGGCTCCCTATGTCATCTCAGAGGGCCCCCGTATGTCACCCTATTGGCTGACCCTGTGAAACCATTATGGGATGCCATTGATTTGCTAAAGCAGCTGTGAGCCTAACAAAAGCCATGCCTTAATTTTACACTGACAAACTGTAAATCATTGGAATACAGAGGTATTCCAATGCATTTTGCAGTAAAAATTAAAATGATCAGTAAAAGTCTCAGAAGAAAAAAAAGTTAAAAAAGTTTAATGAAGTTTAGAAAAAACAAACACAGTTAAAAATATAATAAACAGATTTCCCCAAAAAAATTGTTATTTCTAAAAAGAAATAAAACATAAAAAAAGAATACATATTTGGTATTGCGATAATCACCCATAGACCCATATAATAAATGTAACATATTATTTATTTAGCAAAAATAAATGTAATTGTTCTTTTATTTTTTCTGCCGCCACCCCCAAAATACTTATGTGTACCCAAATATTGTCATTAAAAAATATAACTCAAACCAATAAAAAAAAAGTTATTGAGCAGCTAGATAAACGGAAATCTATGACTGTCGGAATGCAGCGAAGGAAAAATAAAAAATTGCTGCGTCCTAAAGTCTAACATTAGCTCTGTGCTAAATGGCTTAATCATTAACAAGACAATATGGGAGCAATCATACTAGCATCTGTTTCAAGAATCGTGTGTGTGTGTGTGTGTGTGTGTGTGTATGTGTGTATGTTTGTGTGTGTATGTTTGTGTGTGTGTGTGTGTGTGTGTATGTGTGTGTGTGTGTGTGTGTGTGTGTGTGCATGCGTGTCTGTGTGTATGTGTATGTGTCTGTGTGTGTGTGTGTGTGTGTGTGTGTGTGTGTGTGTGTGTGTGTGTGTGTGTGTAGAAAGGGTAGAACGACAGATTCATTTTTTTGCATCAGTTGTCTAATCCATACAGATGTTGCCATCTTTATCTAGATTGGTAATTAAATAGTGTCAAGAAAACTTAGAGCTCGTTTACACGAGCGTGTTATACGTCCGTGCGACGCTTGTGCTTTTCACGCGCGTCGTACCCACCTATGTTAATCTATGGGGCCGTGCAGACAGTCCGTGATTTTTGCGCAACGTGAGTCCGTTGCGTAAAACTCACGACATGTCCTATATTTCTGCGTTGTTCGCGCATCACGCACCCATTGAAGTCAATGGGTGCGTGAAAATCACGCATGCCACACGGAAGAACTTCCTTGGGACAAGCGTGATTCTCGCAACAGCTGTCAGACTATGAATGTAAAGAGAAAAGCACCACGTGCTTTTCTGTTTACAAACATCCAAACGGAGTGTCATAATGATGGCGGCTGCAAGAAAATCACGCAGCCGCGCATCATATGGGGCTGACACACGGAGCTGTTAAGTGCCTTTTGCGCACGCAAAACGCAGCGTTTTTTGCGTGCGCAAAACACACACGCTCGTGTAAACCCGGCCTTAATGGCTTTTCAACGGCTTTTGTTGTGTGATATCACGCTGCAGCAAGTTATCAAAGCCAAGATAAACTTGGCTACATCTGTATGTGGAAAGATATAGGAAATAAATCTGTATTTCTTCAATAGATATACGTTTTATGAATTGTTTTTTTTCCGCTTAGTCCAATGTTCTCCATTCTGTGTCCAAGTTTAGATGGATCTCTAGATCAGGGGGCTATAAATTTCGATTAATAATTATTTTACATAGTAAGGCTGGGTTCACACGACCTATTTTCAGACGTAAACGAGGCGTATTTTGCCTCGTTTTACGTCTGAAAATAGGGCTACAATACGTCGGCAAACATCTGCCCATTCATTTGAATGGGTTTGCCGACGTAATGTGCAGACAACCTGTCATTTACGCGTCGTCGTTTGACAGCTGTCAAACGACGACGCGTAAAAATACAGCCTCGTCAAAAGAAGTGCAGGACACTTCTTTCAAACGTAATTTAGCCGTACTTCATTGAAGTCAATGAAGAGCAGCTCAAGATTTACGAGCGTCACAGACGCCTCGCAAAATGCGAGGAGGAGCTTTTATGTCTGAAACGACGCAGCTGTTTTCTCCTGAAAACAGTCTGTCTTTTCAGACGTAAAAGCCTCTCATCGTGTGCACATACCCTTACATAGTTAGTACGGCTGAAAAAAGACACATGTCCATCAAGTTCAACCAAGGGACGGGAAAAGGGAAAAGGGAAGGGAAAAATTATATATATATATATATATATATATATATATATATATATATATATATATATATATATATATATTTGTTATTATTTGTGGGGTCACCTTTTTCCTAAATGCCTCATTGTTTATTTCAGATTTCAGGCTGTTCGAACTTGCGTACTTTCGGAGTGGCTGTGCAAGGTATTGCAGTGTTGTTACAAATGCAATGATGCCAAATGTGTGTCATCTTTTGTTTTTTTAGATGTATCCATAAAAAAAAATTATACAGGGAAAATGTAATGACAGGGGGGTAGGGAAACAGACAGTGAGCCCTAATTTACCCACCACTCAGTCCCTGCCTACTTGCAACGACCCGCCCTAGGCGACAGGGTACAACTGGGCGACGGTCCCTACGCTCAGTAGGTGCACGACAGACAAACAGACAAGGGGACACAAGCAAAGGGAAATGGGGCAGTTGCCCACGGCAACACCGTGAGCAACAAGAGAGGTGAACGAGCCGAGTCAAACCAGGAATGTACGGGGTACCAAACGCAGAGCGGGAGAGTAGTCAGAAAGCCGGGGTCAGTATGAAGCAAGGTCAAATAGCTAGGAGCTGCAGCAAGGCCAGGAAACCAGACGAGAAGAATCACAAGCAAAGGAGGAACAGGAAAGGCAGGTATAAATAGACAGAGGGCGGGAGCTAGCTCCGTCTGGCCAGGCTGTGATAGGTTCTCCCACTCCTAAGCCTGCCATCCTGAGTGGTGGAAGATGGAGTCAGTCGAAGAGACATAGAACCAGGTGCAGACTGATTACCCATGGGCGTATACACAGAAGTTGTGCCTGGCAGATCCTTTACAGAAAAGATGTTGTTTTTTTTTATTTTCAATTTCTATTTTTCTAAATACTTAATTGATGTTTATTTAATCTTTTTTTTAGGGCATGTTCAGACGTGGCAGAATTTTTCTGCTGCAAATGTTGGTGCAGATTTGGGGCAATTACGCAACGAATCTGCAGCAACATTTGCATATTTGACAGGTAATTCAGACGTTGCAGATATCACAGCGGACTTGCCACAGATTTCAGTTTTTGCATTGCAAAGGCTGAAATCCGCAGTGAAATTCAGCTTCTTCTCCGCAACGTCATGCGCATGCTGCGGAGGGAAAATGCTCTGATTTCCGCACAGTTATTTTCTGCAACGTCTGAACTAACTTTCCTAAAAATGTATAGAAACAAATGTAAAAAACGGCTGCTGCAGAATTCCACTGCGGACTGTCCACAGCGGAATTCAACAACAATTCCGCCACATCTGAATGTGCCCTTAGTCCTACTATGGGACTAAACATGCGATCATTGGATCACTTGTGTAATATACTGCAGTCTGTTTTATGACAGGAATCCTATTAGGCCCTACCATTTGTATGGGTATTGATTAAATACATTTCTGACACATAAAATGTAGCACGGTCATTTTTATGCAACTAATTTATGCTTTTTGATCTTTATTTGCATGTTCAAGTCTGATTGATGTATGTTTGTGGATCTCATGTTAATTTAAGCCCAAATTCTGCAGATGAATTTGCAGGACATCAGTAGTGAGTAGAATCTACTCACAAAATTAAATTCCCCACCATTGCACTGAAAATCTGGCAGCAGATTGCAGGCTGTCATTCTGCTGACTTTCACTGCTGCATTTATTGGAATAATATAATGGTAAAATGTAAATAGGTTTCGTTTAATAAGGCTCATCATTATTCCATAATTTAATCCTGTGCATGTGTTCACTAAGAAAATTGGTCTTAAACACTCTGTATTGCTGTAAAGAAATTGTAATTAAAGCTCCTGGCTTCTGAAAAGAAGAGGCTAAATTATTTCCAACATCCAAAGGGCTTCAACAGTAAATTGATTTGACTTAGTACTCCTATTATGATGTTGAAAGAAAATATTGGACACTTAAAGCAATAACATACTAGATCAATATAAATCACGAATGATTAAGGTTTCTAACTCTTTGCTTCACGTCTTTTATCCAACATTTTACCTGCTTGCCACTTTTCACTCTCTTCCAGCTGATAACTGTGTGACATGTATTCTGTTATTCCCAAGTTTTGTTGCTTGTAGAATCCATATATTTTTTTTTTCTTATAGCAGGATGTACAGTATATTTGCCTTAAAATAAATATTGTGTCTAAGGAGTGTGTTGTATTTGAGGTGGTTCTGAGTGCTTTTGTAAATAGGGGTCAAATGGATAGCCACAAAAGGGTATCCCGAGGAAGCCCCCAAAGCATTATAGTAATAGGTTCCGGTTGGCATGTTTAGTAAATTGTGTCGGACAGGTAGAATGAATATACAGGGTGGGCCATTTATATGGATACACCTAAATAAAATGGGAATGGTTGGTGATATTAACTTCCTGTTTGTGGCACATTAGTATATGGGAAGGGGGAAACTTTTCAAGCTGGGTGTTGACCATGGCGGCCATTTTGAAGTCGGCCATTTTGTATCCAACTTTAGTTTTTCAATGGGAAGAGGGTCATGTGACACATCAAACTTATCGAAAATTTCACAAGAAAAACAATGGTGTGCTTGGTTTTAACTTTACTTTATTCTTTCATGAGTTATTTACAAGTTTCTGACCACTTATAAAATGTGTTCAAAGTGCTGCCCATTGTGTTGGATTGTCAATGCAACCCTCTTCTCCAACTCTTCACACACTGATAGCAACACCGCAGAAGAAATGCTAGCACAGGCTTCCAGTATCCGTAGTTTCAGTTGCTGCACATCTCGTATCTATTTTAAATTCAGATCCCAGAGCAGACCCCAAAATGAATTCAGACTTCAGACCAGGCTTCTAAATTCATACAGACCCCAGACCAGACCCCAAAATATAAAAGAAATCAGACACCAGACCAGACTGCAGCATTTACTTACAATTCTGGCTCCCAAGCCCTTTTCACCTCCAGAGGTGCCGCAATCCTCAAGCTCACGGCTCCTTTTTCGCTAGTGCCAGGACATGGTGTGCATCAGTGCACACGTCATGACGCTAGACTGTCAGTACCTAGTGGGAATCAGCGTGCTGAGGAGACAGGATGCCCATTGGATGCACACAGGTCCTGATGCCCTGGCACCATGACATGTGTGCCGACAAACTCTGCGTCGGGACCAATGCAGCGGTGCACCTGATTAGAAAATAGAACGGAGCTGTGAGAATGCCCATGTCATAATTTGGACTTGATTTGCATGATGCAAACTAAATTAATTAATAACTGCCTAATTGGGAAAATTACAATCTACAGGGAGCCTGGTGGAGGCCCGTGAGGCCCTCACATGTATGCACCACTAAAAGTACACGTGCAGCTTTACCACACTCACTTTTCTCACTTGTTTTCTTTTTGGAGTAAGAAGACAAATATCAGACAATTTTAGATGCGGCTTTTCAACCTGTGCAGTTTCTGTCATAATCAAGCATAAACAAAATTATACATGCGTAACAACATTTACAGTAATACAGTCAGGAAAATTCTCTGGTTTCTAAACACATTTTATCCGAAACATATAAACAATATAACCTTTTACACCGATTTGAGTTTCAACTTCCTCACTTTTTTGGGGGGTATTGAGTAAATAAAATACTGATGAAAAAAAATGTATGTCACATGCCCAAAGAGTAGCGGAGGCCAAATAGTAATGTCTGTGCAGCTACTTAGAAATAGTCCAAGTAGTTGTTAATAACCAGTAGTGCCTGCCATAACAGTGTCCATGCAGTCATACCAGCCACATAGAAGTGTCAATAAAGAAGCACAATTCCATATAGTACTGTAGCGTCTATAGTCTAATATCTACCTGAGCTATGCAAATACAGTAGCGACAGTCCTTAAAAGGACCCATACAAATGTGGCAACAAATTAGTGCCCATGCAGTAGCCTCAAATGATGAGTTTTCATGCAAATGTGCCAGTCTTAGTATATTCTGCGGCTTTGTCGCAAAAACCAAATAAAGATATTTTCATATGACAATAAAGCTCCAGATATTAATATATCTAATGCAAGCTCAAGACTATTATGTAATTAGAAGCATTAATCTGAAAAGAGTCCGGGTCTACAGTCTTTAACAGACCGCTCAAAGGGTCCATGGCAGAAACGAAAGACTAAGAATTTCTGTGTTTGGTGGAAAAATATTTTTTAAAATATATAATTGAAATATGATTTAAAAAAATAATAAGAAATCTAAATATAAAAATGAATATTTGCCATATATGATTTAATTATTGCATATCTTAATTGCTATCTTGACGTAACATATCTAGAAATTAAAACTTCAGAACTGATAGGCTGCACATGTATTCAAACACTAAATGAATTTCTTCAGTTGAAATCCTGGCCCTGTCTCAGTCTCAGTTTGATATGCCAGGTTTAGTCCAATCAACCTGATTTGCCTCTGAGGTTCATTCCCACCAATCAGGCTTTTGACCTTTCTGGCATTTCTTGTGCAGATGATTATTCCTTATAGTTTATCACAGCAGAAAAGGACTATACAATTGACACTCAGGTGACGAGTAATGATCAACTGTGGATATACAGTAATCTCCGAAGAATGCACTGTTGGGCAATAAAAAAAAATGCAAAGAAACAGCCGTTACTATGGAATTAATGTCAAGAAGTCTTCTTACTAATATATAAATAATGTAATCTATTGTATGCTGTATCCTAGCATCTAGTGCTAAAGTTCACAGCCTTTTTTAATGGAGCTGTAGTGGGAGCAGGGTCGACTTGAAGGCTCTCAGAATAATGTTGGAGGCTTTGCCTAGGTTTGCAAAAGGTTTCAACAAAAACTGTAAATCCATTTTATTCACTCTGACCAGTCTTGAGACTTTAACACTATTGTGTATAGTACAGTGAAGATAATGCTAAGGTTTTAGCTACATCTACATAGAGCAGTTTTTGTGTCAAGGCAGTAACACCTAGCCTATCTAACATTCAACATTTTTTTTCCTATATTTAGTCAATTGATAGATGGATTTGCACCATCCTATAATGCAATGAATCTTGTTTGTTTATGCAAGGGGAGAGGAGGGGAAAAGAGGTGCATGCCAAAATTTAACTTTTACTAAGCCATCGTAATACGAACAAAACTAGCAGTTTTATAAGTAAAAATATAAATAGAAAATCAGTCTGGTCATTAAAAATTTCTTAATGCAGTTGCCCTCAGATGCTACAAAAAAGCTAGACCGAATGATCTTGAAGGTTGTATGGATGTCACAATGGCTGTAGAGTAGTCCTGACTGGCAGGCAATTACAGTACATATTTTAAGCTCATTGTTGCATCTAGCCTAAATGTATGACTCTACTTTCCTCCAGCTAGGTCTATAAAGTTAGTGGCAAACATTAACAGATTACCCCAAAGTAGATTTATTGGAAGTTGTATCATCTTACTTCACCAAGGAGTTCTTGTGAGGAGCTATGTGATATTAGAATCACAATCTTACCTGCTCTATGGGTTAATATGCATTAACCCCTTGGCACCTCCAACGTACAGTTAAATCCGATATCCACTGTCACAATATGGCATGAGCTGAGAAACTAAGCCCGCACCATACGCTGAGGATGGCAGTTACTTTGATAACTCCGATCCTGGTTGTTTAACCCCTCAGATGCCACAGTCAATAGCGACCATGGCATCTGAGAAATTAGACAAAGGGAGAGGGCTTAAAGGGGTTTTCCCATGAAGGACATTTATGACATATCCACAGGATATGTCATAAATGTAAGATAGATGTGGCTCCCACATCTGGGACCCACACCGATCACTAGGATGGGGCCCCCTAATCCCCGTTCTATTTTTTTGTCCTCACGCGGACTCCTGGCCACTTCCTGAGAACATGGTCGGGACATGGTCGGGAGTTCGGGAAATAGCGTAACTCGCTGAGCTACGCTGTTTCCATAAAACCCATAGTAGTGAATGGCAGTTACAAAAGCAGCGCAGCTTGCGAGCTATGCTGTTTCCGTAACTACTATTCAGTTCTATGGGAGTTACGGAAACAGCTCAGCTCAGCGAGTTACGCTGTTTCTGTAAATCCCGACCATGTAATCAGTAAGTGGCTGGTAGGCAGCATAAACACAAAAAGCTGGAACGGGCGTTTAGGGGGCCCCGTTCTAGAGATAGGTGCGGGTCCCAGAGGTGGGACCAGCATCTATCTGACATGTCATATAAAAAAGTCCAAATACAATGTCAGCCGCACAGCCTGTGAATCATGGATGGGTGCCGACCTGCCCAGGTGAGGGCTAACAGACCTGCTGTAGTAGAATCCAAAAATCAGGCAGCACTCCAAGGTATAAGCAAAGTAGAAAAAGGTGCTTTATTGGTCCATATACACACGACGTTTCAGCTCAACACAGGAGCCTTTTTCAAGTGACATGTCATATAGTTATATATATCCTAGAAGTCCCTGACTCCCAGTGGAAATACTGTCCCGTACTGAAGACATGTTTACAGTACAAGACAGTATTCCCGTTGGAAGGCAGGGACTCCTAGGATCATACATAACTATGATGCTAGGAACTCCAGCTCCCTGAACTGTGTTTGATCTGGGAAATGTGGCCGATATACGGTCCGTATATTGTGGACCAAACACGGTCTGGTGCATAAGGCCCTAATAGTAGAACAAAGATAAAGGCAATACACTGCAATACAAAAGTATTGCAATGTATTGCATGAGCGATCCATAGATCACATAGTGATCATGGACAAAACATGGTCGTGTGCATGAGGCCTAGGTCTTGCCTACTATTAATAAAGTTTTTCCATGAAGGACAATTGTGTCCATAGATCACATAGTAAAGTCCCCCATGGGGACTAAAAAAAGAAGTACAAATTTTTTATTTCATTTTTCAGAAAAAATTATGTAAGCAAAAAAAAGAAACACAATAGATATTGCCGCGTCTGTAAAGTCTGAACAGAATAAAGTAAAAATGTTGTTTTTACCGCACAGTGAACGCAGTAAAACAATGGATAAATTACAGTATTTTTCACATTCCACCCCACAAAGGATTTTTTTCAGCTTTACAGTACTAATTACATGGTGAAATAAATGATACCAATAAAATCTTGTCACAAAAAATACAACCTATCATATGGCTATGCCGATGGAAAAATAAAAAGATTTGGCTCTTGGAATGTGACAATGGAAATAACTAAAATAAGGAGTTAATAACCTCTTGTCTTCGCCATATGTATATGGCACAGGGTGAAAAGGGGTTAAGAGGGCAGTTATTTTTTCACACAGTGATATGGTTGTTTGATATTATTCTCTCTTATGTGTTAATAACTTTTGAATGCTTTTACCTATCCAAGCATTTCTGAGATTATTTTCTCGTCACTCATTGGACTTTAAGTCAGTGGTAAAATTTGGTTGATACATTCAGTATTTAATTGGGAAAAACACCAATATTTAGTGAAAAATTGCAAAAATTTGCATTTTTTATCAATTTAAATGTATCTGCTTGTAAAAAAAAGATAGTAATACTATTTAAAATAGTTGCTAATTAACATTTCCCATATGTCTACTTTATGTTTGCATCATTTTTTTGCACATCCTTTTATTTTTCTAGGAAGTTACAAGGCTTAGAACTTTATCAGCAATTTCTCCAATTTTCAAGAAAATGTCAAAAGGTTATTTTTAACAGGGACCAGATCAGTTGTGAAGTGGCTTTGAGGGGCCTATGCAATACAAACCCCCAATAAGTAATCCCATTTTAAAAACTGCACCCCTCAATGTATTCAAAACAGCATTTATAAAGTTGTTTTTTAACCCTTTAGGCGTTTCACAAGAATTAAAGCATAGTAGAGGAGAAATGTACAAATTTTAGTTTTTTTGCAGAAATTCATATTTATTCCTTTTTTCTCTGTAACACAGAAGGTTTTACCAGAGAAACACAATTTAATGTTTATTGCCCAGATTCTGCAGTTTTTAGAAGTATCCCACATCTGGCCCTAGTGTGCTAATAGACTGAAGCACATGCCTCAGAAGCAAAGGATCACCTAGAGTATTTTGGGGCCTTCTTTTTATTAGAATATATTTTAGGCACAACGTCGGGTTTGAATAGGTCTTGTGATGGCAAAACAGTGGAAATCCCCATTAAAAAAGACCCCATTTCGGAAACTACACCCCACAAGGAATTCATCTAGGGGTGTAGTGAACATTTTTACCCCACAGGGGTTTCATAGATTTTATTAGAATTTAATAAATTCTTTTTTTTTACAATAAGATGTAGTTTTGGCTTAAAAAAACAAAGTCCACAAGGAATAAAGAAGAAAAAGCCCCCTAATACTTGTAAAGCAACTTCTCTGGAGTATGCAAACACCCCATATGTGGTCATAAGCTGCTGTTTGGGAACACGGCATACACTTCTCTCCATTTATTTACTCAGCACATAGTGATCTTGCTAGATCGCTGTAAGCTGTCATTTACAGCGTGATCTCACAAGATTACGCTTGCTGTGCTGTAAGTCCCACACAAACGTTACCGAAGTGTCGAGATTGTGCATAGACATCGTGTCCTGGCTGGTAGTGATGTCTATTAACTCTCAAGACACTTCAGTAATGTTAATGTGTGAGTATGTGACTGCACATCATGATCTAGCAAGATCACTATGTGCTGAGTAAATGAATGCAAAGAAGTGTATGACGCTGATTGGTCAGCGCCATACACTTCTCTCCACAATGCTAACTTGGTCAAAAAGTAAAAACACGCCTAGTTGGGCATTAAGAAAGTCGTTCGCATAAATCTAATATAGGCCATAACTCCGTCAAAATTGATTGTTTTTCTAAATAAAAAAACACTGCTGTAATCTACATTACAGCGCTGATCACATTATGTAGAAGTTATAATGTGGTGACAGAGCCTATTTAAGTAATTTTTTTTTTTTCATAGACGTAGTGGTATGAAGGCTATTTTTTGTGGGACGTGCTATAGTTTTTATTGCTACCATTTTGGGGTACATTTGACTTTTTGATCACTTTTTATCCTATTTTTTGGTAGACCAGGTGACCAAAAAACATTACATTTACTCTGTGGGTCAATACAATTCCGGCGATACCAAATTTATGGCACATTTTTATGCTTTACAACTTTTTGCACAATAAAATTACTTTTGTAAAAAGAATGTATTTTTCTGTCGCCATGTTGTGAGAACCATAACTTTTACATTTTTTTGTCGATGAAGCTGTATGAGGGCTCATTTTTGCGAGACGAGCTATAGTTTTTATAGGTACCATTTTTGGATCCATGCGACTTTTTGATCACTTTCTATTCCAATCTTTGTAGGGCAACTTGACCAAAAAACAGAAATTCTTGCATAGTTTTTTTACTTTTTTTTTTACGATGCTCACCGCGTGGAATAAATAACATAATAGTTTTATAGTTCAGGCAATTACGGTCGCAGCGATACAAAATATGTATGGTTTATTATTTTTTTCAATAATAAAAGACTTGATAAGCGAAAAGGGCGATTGTGTTTTATTTTATTGCTTGAAACTTTTATTATATTTTTGACAACTTTTTTTTCACTTTTTTTTACACTTAGTCCCCTAGGGGACTTGAAGGTCCATCTGTCTGATTTTTTTTTCTAATAATTACCTTTCTAAACTCCAAAAATTACTCGCTGACTTTATATGGGCTGGCAGAAAACCAAGGATACAGCTCTCTACCATGGCTCGCCCTTGGGTATCAGACGGGATGGGAGTTCCTGATGTAAGGAGGTACCTTCACTCTACTGTACTTTCCCATATTTTTCACTGGTGGGGCAGATATACTGAACTTAAATGGGTGGAAATTGAGAGGGTTTCAGTCGGGGCTCCTCTTATTTATCTTTTATCAATTGATAGCTTTAAACGTCCTCAAAGGAGCAAATACATGCTTTCTATTGCTGCCTCTATAGCTTCCTGGCAATACCTGGTTACTCACACTCCAAAGTGTGAATGTCAATCCCTTCAGCAATTACCCCTCCGTTATCTCTCCTCCTTTTTACCGGAGTTAAACGTGTCTAAGTGGGAAGCAGCAGGGATTGAAAGTGTCGGCGATCTTTATGAATTTAAGACAATGTCACCCTTTAATAGTTTGGTACAAAAATATGATATACCTTCCCAAGATATGTATAAATATTTTCAGATGCGTCATATTTTGAGTTCTAGGCAGCTAGAGGGGCCGATATTTCCGATTAGTGCATTTGTGACCTTCAACTCTGCAAAGCCTAAGCCAAAGAGCATCTCTATGTTTTATTCTACTATTTCCAGACCTCAAACTTTAATTAAATCAGGGTATTTACTTAAATGGGAGAGATAACTAAACTTGGTTATCACCCTGCCGGAATGGTACTCGGCAATGAATTGGACCTTCAGGATCTCTAAATGTGATAGTCACAGGGAAATAGCGCATACAATTCTGCTCAGATGGTACAGAACTCCAGCGTTGATAGCTAAATTTAACTCTTCTTACTTCCCCTTGTGTTGGAGAAATTGTGGTATGCCAGGTAATTACATGCATGTTTGGTGGAATTGTCCATTTGTATTCAACTTTTGGAAAACTACTTTTGCATTTCTGTCCTCTATTTTACATTATTTAATATCCCCTTCCCCTGCATTGGCGTTGTGTTTCATTGGTTTTGCTAATGTTCCTAGGGACTTCGTGTGTATAACAGGGCATGTTATTATAGCTTCCAGATTGCTGATAGCTAGGTCCTGGAAATATCTAGACCCTCTTACTATTTCCGAGTTAAGTAATCTTGTTCAATTTGACTATATTATGGAAAAAATGTTAGCGGTACGCTCTAAGGGCATGGTCACACGGCCAAATTACGGACGTAATTCGGGCATTTTACGCCTGGAATTATGTCTGAAATTACGGCTTGAAAGCGTTGACAAACATCTGCCCATTGAAAGCAATGGGCTGACGTTTGTCTGTTCACACGAGGCGTATATTTACGCGTCGCTGTCAAAAGACGGCGCGTAAATAGACGCCCGCGCCAAACAAGTGTCATGTCACTTCTTCAGCAGACAAAAAATGGCGACAGCACCCTGCGACACTAATGCCACCTAAACCACTAAATATAAATAAATATGCACTAAAGCTAAATCTACTTACAAATAGGGAGGTTCTTAGAGCACATTTTGATCAAAAAGTGTTAGCCCACCTGCCACGACAAGGTGACCTCTGTAAGGTGGGAACCTACGCTGCACATACACCCAGAACTGGGACTAAGCCTACATATATACCTGGGGATGGTAGGATCCAGCATTGAACTGATTAAAATCACCCAGGGCAGAATGGGAGGAGTGCAAGAACAACAAGTGGAGGCAGTCACTAACCCAATATATATGGATCACACAAACACAAAAGTTTGAACAGCACATTCCAACTAAATGATACAAAATATATGCCGGTGCAAGAACACCTATGACTGCAGATATACAGCAGACAAAAAATGGCGACAGCACCCTGCGACACTAATGCCATCTAAACCACTAAATATAAATAAATATGCACTAAAGCTAAATCTACTTACAAATAGGGAGGTTCTTAGTGCACATTTGTCGCTGTCAAAAGACGGCGCGTAAATAGACGCCCGCGCCAAAGAAGTGTCATGTCACTTCTTCAGACGTAAATAGAGCCGTTTTCCATGGACTCCATGGAAAACCAGCTCCAGTTACGTCCGTAATGGACGCGGCGTTCAAGCGCCTGCACATGCCGTTACGGCTGAAATGACGGGGCTGTTTTCTCCTGGAAACAGCCCCGTAATTTTGGCCGTTAAGGACGCTGCCGTGTGAACATACCCTAATACTTATGGTAAATTTTTAGATAATTGGGTATTATGGTCAGATTATAAAACTTCTAGAACACTTCTTCCCTAGTGCTATAAACACTGGGAGCTATTGTTATTCTGCTGGTGCCCGGGAATTAGGGGATGGCATTAATAATGTCTTGATAGGATCTAATGGGGGTGTCGATGCTAAACGACATTTGATAAACTTTTGACAGCCCTTTTTCATAGTATCAGCAGCCAAACTTTGAATTTTTTATTTTTGTTCTGCTTTTGTAAGTTTGTTTGTTTCCTTTTTTAATGAATTCTTTGCAACTTGTGTACTATTGCATAAAATATACGTTTGTATTGTATTGTTTGCCAATGTCATGGCTATTGTGTTGATGTGATAGTCCACTTCTGACTAAATATATGTTATGTTTTGGAAAAAAATATATATATATAATTAAAAAATAAAAAAAAATAAACAAATAAAGAAGGTTTATATAGCCTTTAAGAGCAGTAGTCATTGTGTGTACAATAATATTCTATATATAGAAGGGGGCTAATATTTTTTCATATCACTACTTTTATTGCACAAAGTACACTTTGCTATAAGTACAAACAATTTATAGGAACCGCAACAGTGTGAGAATCAATTAAATTTCTGACTGAATTGCGCTGAGCAAATAAAAAATATGTAAAGAAACTTTTGCACTCAGTCTGTCGCCTTTTCTTGATAAACTACAGACAGTGGAAGTGAGGGGAAGATCAAAAGTTATATCACATTACTGCAGGATCAGGCACACAGAGACACATCGGTCTGCATAAGAACTGTATACATAAAAAGTAAATTATTTTTAAGCAACACTATTTACAAAGTTACTTTATTTTTTTTATTTTAAATGCATTGAAACAATACAAATAGTTGCACAAAATGTAAACTGATATAAGGGCTTGTTCACATCAGCATTCGCTTTCCGTTGATGGGCTCTGTTGGAGCTTTCCATCGGAGGAACCAATCAACGGAAAGGCAAACGGAAAGCATAGCTTCTGTTTGCATTACCATTGATTTAAATTGTAATGCTTCCATTGCTAATGGTTTCCGTTTGTCTCCGTTCTGTAAGGTTTCCGTTTTTTTTTTTACGGAATCATTTGCTCAGTCGACTGCGCTATTTTTTTAATTTAGTTTTTACAGCATTCAATATGTGGTAAAAATGACATGTTAATTATATTCTGCTGGTCCAAAAAATTGCAAATTACAAATTTATATATATATTATAATTTACTACTTTTACTAAATAAACTATTCTGAAAAAAATATATTTTCTGAAAAAAATATTCTGAGACCCATAACTTTTTATTTTCTGTTGATGGAAGGTTTGTTTTTTTACTGGGCTTGTATTTATAGGTACCATTTTGTGGTACATAGGACTTTTTTATTACTTTTTATTCCATTTTTTGGGAGGCTATGGTGACAAAAAAAAATCAGCAATTCTGACTATTTATATATATTTTTTTAATTCTGGTGTTTACCCTCCGAGATAAGGAATGTTATATTGTAATACTTCGGACTTCTACAGACGAGGTGATACCAATTATAATTTTATTTTAATTACTTAAGGGAAAAATAGGAAAAAGTTTCTTTTTAACTTATATTTTTTACATTACTTAGTACTTTATTTATATATTTAAAAAAATAAAAATAAATTGTGCCCCTAAGGGACTTTAACAAGCGATTATGAGACTGCACTATTTATGTATTTCAATGCATTGAAATTTCTAACTGCTCCAAATAAGCCTTGGAGATTAGGATGACAGACCTGGGGTCTGCATTAGACCCCAGTCTGCCATGAAAACCATGGGCAGGCTGGGCTGGAGGGCAGAGGGGCATGTCCACCAGGGCCGGTCACACAGTAGAAGTTGTGTGGCACTACATTCAAGGGGGGACTGTGTGGCCCTATCTACAAGAACGTTTGTGAGGCACTATCTACAAGAGGGGATTGTTCATTAGGTAAGCTACATACATCATGTCACAGACGTACAGAGAGGGGGGAGCTACCTGCATGCTACGGTTGTGTCGACACGTCACAGCTATGGAGAGAAGCTCCACTTCCGTGACCACGACAGGGAGTGGAAATCTAGATATCTGTGCAGTTTTGAAAATGAAAGCATATTAGTAAATGTCTTCATTTTACAATTGCTCTACAAGTAAGTCGATATTCTGGCATCGGACAACCCCTTTAAGCACTTTTTATCATCATTCTATCACTGTATCAGATATTGCACATGTGTGTGCAATCCCAACAAGAAAACATCACTCTTTTAACGACGGCTGGCTTTAAAGACGAGTCACCTCTGCCACCTTTATACGGCAGGCAGAGGTAAACAGGTCAAGGATGGGCTGCTACTCATGGACTAGTACTGTGTATGAGCAATTGCACCCAAAGCTAAAATTTGACAGCCAGCCCGATGACACCCATTGTCACCCTATGATTTCTATTGGCCGCGACCGCGACATCTATGTGGTTAAAGAGCCAGGATCTGAGTTACTTTCGATCCCGTCTGCTAGTGCAAGGTGTCCGGTGGTACTTACAGCTGACACCCATGGTGTAAGGAGCGGGCTCAGCCCGTGAGCCTTCTCCACCCTCCCCCCTACTGACTATGAAGTACAGTTATGTCAAATGTCGGTTATTGGTTAAATCATTGTTGTCACTTGGACTCCTTTTCATATGATTAATGGCTGTGAACTTTGAATGTGTATGTATAAGAGCATTCCCATACTATTGCGAAAATGATTTTACATTTCCAGGAATTACGCTGCAGTTTATTGTGTTATTTTTCTGACAGCTCATTAAATATTAAAATAAATCCATTTTTCCCAAATACGAGATACCCCTTTGGCCTTCTCCAGACATTATAAAGCCGTTTTGCTTTGCTTTTCTTTCTTTCTCCACATTTATAGTACAATTACATGCCTATTTTCAATAACAATGGAGTGAGATAAGGAGTTTTGCTAAAAATGAAAGTGGTGTTCCTTCTGTTCACTATGTGTTTGTCCAAATAGACTCGACACATCTTTTTAAACCCCCAAATTATTCTAGCATTCCTTTGTTTTGGCAAGCTTTCTAAATCCAGCATAAGCCACGACGCTTCCACTAGATTCCTTAAACAATAAAATGGCTTCATCTTTATCATGTATAAAAAGAAGGAGTTTTGACATATCTATTATGAACTGAATTTTTTTTTCTAGGCAACAAAAAGAAAGATAAGACTTGAAGAGAACATTTTTGTAAATTGCTTTAGTAGCTTAACTGTCACAATAATTACTCCAATACATGGCAGATGTATAGGCCATGTTTTTGAAGTATGCTATATGAAAACTTTTCTGGGCATCTAGAAGCAGCACCTATTGTTCTCTACCAACCACTTTAAAAGACTCTTTGTTTTACTTGCTTGTTGAGATGTTTTTCTATTCCATCACACAGGAGAATACTCTATAACTGAATATTAGATATATGGTAAATTTCACCAGTCACACTTATAAAGGGTAAAAGAATAAGGAAATGTGCTAGACCGAATACTGTATATACTTTTTTCCCTAAACTTTTCTGACTGTCTGGTGAGATTTACATTCACTCCTTTACCACCTAAATATCTCCATTTAGTACAAGTCAGGAGAGGGGTAATGTGAGCTTAATACATTTTTATGTAACGTAACAGCTAATAAATTTGATACTGAAAAGTAATATATCCTTCTAATATATTTTGTGTATCAATTATTCACAATTTACATGATCTCTGTTTTCTGTCAACAATTTGAAACATTGATAAATCACATTTATAGGTCGAAAACTTTGTTCTGCTCACACACCTGCATGGCTCATTAGGGCTCTTCCACACGGTGCGGAATTGCAGCGTTTTTTCTGGCCAGAATTTCAGACGGAAAAGACGCATCAGAATACAGTAGCAGCATAGTGGATGAGATTTAAGAAATCTCATCCACATGCTGCGTAAAATTTTCAAGCCAAAATTGACCTGCGGTGCATATTTTTCGGACCGCAGCAGGAATTGACATGCGGCAGGTCCGAAAAATATGCAACGCAGGTCAATTTCGACTCGGAAAGTGTCCAAAATTGCTGCGTTTTTCAGAGGAGATGTCTCCATCTCCTAACATTGGGAAAAATGCTGCGGCCCGGAAAATAGCTGACGATACGGGGGCTGAACGCCTCCAAACATCTACCCATTGATTTAAATGGGAAAAACTGTGTTTCATTCCCACGTGGCATTCTTTAAGCGCCGTTTGTAAAAAAGTGCCCCGTAAAAAAGAAGTGTGTGTCACTTCTTGAGCCGTTGACTCGATAGAAAAACAGCTCCAAAAACGCCCGTAAAAAACGCCGCAAAAATCTAAAGTTGCTTAAAAAACGGCTGAAAATCAGAGGCTGTTTTCCCTTGAAAACAGTTCCGTCTTTTCAGACCTTTTTTTGTTAAGGTTATGTTCACATGGCCTATTTTCAGGCTGTAAACGTCCCGAAACATGGCTGAAAAATCGGAAGCAGAACGCCTCCTAACATCTGCCCATTGATTTCAACAGGAAATACGGCATTCTGTTCCGACGGTGCGTTTTTTCCGCGGCCGTTTTTAAAAACGGCCACATAAAAAAAGCCTCATAAAAAGAAGTGCATGTCACTTCTTGAGCTGTTTTTGGAGCCGTTTTTCGTTGGCTCAATAGAAAAACAGCTACAAAAACGGCCGTAAAAAACGCTAGTTAATTAAAAAACGGCTGAAAATACAGAGCTGTTTTCAAGGCAAAACGGCTCCTTATGTTCAGCCGTTTTTTTAGCAACTCGCGTTTTTTGCTGCGTTTTTTACGGCCGTTTTTGGAGATGTTTTCCATTGAGTCAATGAAAAACGGCTCCAAAGACGGCTCAAAAATTGACATGCAGTTCTTTTTACGAGGCGTTTTTTTACGTGGCCGTTTTTAAAAACCGTAAATGGCCCGAAAAACGTCTGACAATACGGAGGCTGAACACCCCCAAACATCTGCCCAAAAACTGCGTTATGTTCACACGGGGCGTTTTTTTACACAGCCAGTTTGTGCATGTCACTTTTTGAGCCGTTTTTGGAACCATTTTTCATTGTCTCCATAGAAAAACAGCTACAAAAACAGCCATAAAAAACACTAGTTAATTAAAAAAAGGCTGAAAATACGGAGCTGTTTTCAAGGCAAAAGAGCTCCTGATTTTCATATTATTTTAGGGGTCTGGTCTGGGGTTTTTATTTAGGGGGTCCGGTCTGGGATCTGTATTTAGGAGGTCTGGTCTGGGGTCTGTATTAGTTTAAGCAGCCTGGGGTCTATATTTAGGGGGTCTGGTCTAGGATCTGTATTTAGGGATCTGGTCTGGGGTCTTTATTAGTTTATGCGGTCTGGGGTCTGTATTTAGGGGTCTGGGGTCTGTATTAGTTTAGGACTCATTTTTAGGGGTCAGGTCTGGGGTCTATATTTAGGGGGTCTTGTCTGGGTTATGTATTTAGGTTGCTGGTTCTGGGGTCTGTATTTATTTAGGGGGCTTGTTCTGGGGTCTGTATTTGTTTAGGGGGTCTGGTCTGTGGACTGCAATATTTTAGAATGTCTGGGGTCCGTATGTATTCTAGGATCTGGTCTGGGGTCCGAAACTATTAGTCTGAGTAAAAGGGGTTGTCTGGGCACATGGATATGTCATCAGTATGAAAAACCGGTCTGTGCCCGGACTACACCTTGGTGTCTGAAATTTTGTGTTTCTATAGAGGCTGGAAATGGCTGTAGAAGCGAGCAGCAAAGATGTCTCATTAGGAGAAGTCATCATAACGGTCTGTGTCAGATGGAGAAAAAAAGAGAACGACTCCCATAAGAGATGACGTCACTTGTGAGTTACTGGATCTATAAAGCATCTGTCCCCTCTCCAGACATGCCTGTTGTAGGAAATCCCTGTCTTCCACACAAAGTTTTCATGTAGCCCAGGACTAATAGACAAATGTGTGTTACCATTCCCATTGTCAACAGGATGTGTCCCTAAGCAGTGTGATACTGTCAGCCATGGTTGGAGACTGTAAGAATGTAGGGACACAGCCTTTTGACAAGGGGAATCATAATACCCATTTGTCAATGCTCGCACAGAAAGGTGTTCACTATAGACACGGCAGAGCAGCAGTGGGGAAGGGGGGACCAAGTTTGGAGAACAGCCCAGGGCCTATGGTCTACTTAATCTGCCATCTGCCTATGGTCTACTTAATCACTGTCCATATATGAACTGTTAGGAAACATCCGTCACTTTAAGGTTGTCATGACTACTAGCCTAGCTTCTGGGAGGCCCTGATTTGAGATGCAGAGCCAATCTCATTTCACTGTCTACAACCTATCATTGTCAAGAGTGTTGTATTTGAATCTGTTCAGTTTTCTCATTGTGGCTTGAGATTCTTTTGTGTATGCATGTTCTGATCAAGCTCCTGGTTACACCCTGAGTCACCTAGACTGTTTGGATTCTTTGAACTGGACTTTAGCTTGTCTCTGAATTTATCCTCTGCTCACTGATTTGGACTTTTAGTATCACCTGGTTTAAACTCTTCTTGCTGATTCCCCCTCTGGCTTGTCAGGTTATCCCTTCTGGTATTGCCTGCAGTTGCACCTCCTGTCCAACAACGTATTCTGTAAAAGCAACCTGGGTTCTATACAGACAAATCCAACCTGCCTTGCAGTGGGCTCTGGTGAAGACCATAGAGTAGCCTTAAACTCTGCTAACAAGAGTGGTGACGGACTTGAGGTAGCCAATTTACCTGCACACTTGATCCAGACAGTCTCCAGCTGTTTTTGGGGAATTGCTCGTATAGAAATTCCATAAACTTACACTTTAATGAATTGCTCAAGTAGTGATTCCATGACATGAACAGTGACGTCTCCTGCAAAAACAGAATCCCCAGCCCCTTATGTCACTCTCCATATATGGACCGTGACATCAAGGGTTTTCCCAAGACAGGAGTCCCCTGCCAGAGCGCTTGTGATACTCTGGTCATATATGAACAGTGATGTCAGGGGCTTCCCCGGGCTCAGAGGTTAATGTAGCACTGTGCCCGGAGAGTTCAGGCGACATATCCCACTGTATGCCTTTACAGTGGGCTATGATGGTGCCTTCCGTCGGAGGTATAAGTCGGGACTCCTCCCAACGTATACCTCCGAAAAAACGAAAAAACATGATGTGAACAGGAAATTAGAAGTTGAATTGAACAATATATTAACAAAATACATCAAATGCATGCAATACAACACACTTGAAGATGAATAGGAAGAAAAAAACAAACGCTTGAAGACAATATTGTTAATATTACTATTGAATTGTTCTGTCTGTACTATCTATAGTAACTATCTTTTTGCAGACCTTACAATAACGGCTCTGACTAATTATTATATATTATTATATGGCACACGCATTAATACAAAAAGATTGATAAAGAAAACTGCTGATGTGCTTCTATTCATATCATACAATGTAAAAAGAACTATAAAACATGCATAATATGTTTACTAAAATCTACAGAGCAGTAATCCATGCAAAGCCTTAGTATTAATAGTTTAAAGGTGTTGCATTAAAATATTGTTTAACGAGTTTACAGACCATTTGCCGCAAGTAACGTTCACTTAAAGCATTTCTTTACTGCTCCTAATGATGATGAATTAACCATCTTGACTGAGTGGCATCTACAATTATACCTACAAGCTTATTTACATCCATTGTCTTACATAAATTGTTCAGAAAAAGATAATGAAATTCTTTACATTTATGTGTTGTTTTGGAGGACATTACATGCTTCCATAACCTTGTAGCTTTTATTGTGATTAGCACATTATTTAATTGAAAACCCTATTTCAGCTAAAGATTGAAGCCTTCATTCTTATTTTCTTTACATTATTTATTTATTATTGTTGCTTATATTGTGCCAATAATTTCTGCAGTGCTGTACAGAGATTCTTATTACTCACATCATTGCCTGTCCCCTATGGGGCTCACAATCTAATTTCCTTGTCTCTCACACACTATGGCCAATAGTGTGACAGTAGCCATTTACCCTGACAGTATGTTTTTAGCATGTGGGAGGAAACTGAAGTATTCGGAGGAAACCCAAGTGAACACAGGCATAACACGCAAACTCCATGCAGATGTTGACATTGGTTAGCTCTCAACCGAGCATCCGTAGTGCTGCAAGGCACTACTGTGTAGAAAGTATTACAAATCAGGTTCATTTAGTAATGAAGAATATAAATTCCTTAGGATCCATATGCTAGGAGTAAGCTATGTTACACCCATCAACAGCCTAGCACAGAATACTTGTAGCTTTAGTCCACCCCCTTTACTTTACAAAAAAAATTACTTGCAGTTTTTAGATGGAGCAGTGCATATCATGTTTGCTTGAAGATACATAGCAGTCTATCCCTGACACGTGTCATTCTGTTCCTGCATCAATCTCTGCTAACATAGATCAATACAAGAGGAACACACACATCAGATGTTATTTTGTGATAGCTGTACTGAGCTTTCTACCTGGCAGGAGCAGTTTGTGACAGCTTCTCCTAGGGATTAGAGTTGCCAACACTTGGCCCCCTTGGCTGTCTATGCCTAATGGGAATTTTTTTCCTGGCTATACCAAATGATATATCATATTTGGCTATTTCAGAAATCACCACATGTCACTAAATACCGGCATATAATAGAAAAAGTGGAAAGTATCTTCGCATACGAATTGATTTACATTTACATTTCACTTATAACATTTCGCTGATTGAGAAATATTTTTCCAATTCAACATCTTTTTCTCATTGAGAAGCTCAGTAAGAATCAAATATCCAATTAAATAGCCTGTGTGTATGCCAAAATATTGGCACCTCCATGTATAGCATTTATAATTATTTTCTCCTAGTAACATCAGCAGATAGTTGTATGATGAAGATTTTTATATGCCTAAATAAGTGCCTCTAAAGTGTATAGTTTACATATGTATCTTATTTGTACATTTTGTACAGCACGTCTACCTGTTTTTAATGTGTATTGTAGACTAAGGCCCCATGCACACGACTGTAGTTTTCATCCGTAATTATGGATCAGGTAATTACGGATGAAATTGCAGACTCATTTATTTATATAGGCCACGGACACCTTTCCGTATATGTGTGTCCGAGCCGTAGAAATGATCCGCAAAATATAGAACATGTCCTATTCTTGTCTGCAATTGAAGTCTATGGCCGCTTCCGCAATTGCATACGGCTACGGATGTGCATCCATATTTGCAGATCCGTATTTGCAGACAGTAAAAACCATTATGGTCGTGTGCATGAGGCATAAGCTAAGGGAGACATGCCATTTTAACAATTCCGCAAAGGATGTAATTCATAATCCTGTTGTGATACGCAAAAAAAACATTTGTTCTACCATAAATATTTGTCACAGCATTTTACATTTCTAAATAAAAAATTTTACATTTTCTAGCTTTATAAAGTAAGATTATTAACTAAATATTATGCATCAGGTACGGTTCCACTAATGCTTTAGGTATCATACCTTAAATAATCATCAGATAGAGGAAAATATGTTAGTTTTATTATACATTTGATGTATTATTGCCATCTCAGTCCCTATGGTGGCAAAATAAAAGTTTATAAACGTAATATAAATATTGAATGAAAAATGAAAATACTAGTACCGGCACTCAAGCATCATGCAAAAACCTAATATTAATTTGTGTGTGATACTTGGGTGCCGGTACTATTTTTAAAATGTTTCCTACTTGATTCAGAATTCTTTGGGATATAGAAATCACCAATGTCACTTGCACACACAACTGTTACAAGGCTGCTAGTGAGTCACCCTCAAAACCTGTATACATTAATGAATATAATATCAATAAATGTGGCACTAGGCATGCCTTCAGACCCTTCTAAGATGATGTATAGTATGGCAGGTTCAGACAAAAATATACCCGCAATTTAAGAAGTCTACCCTTGTGTATGACTCTTTTTGGACTGTCAATTTGACAGGCTGGGTGACACTAGTAAAGCTAAGCATATCTCTAAACAGGCTTTCCTTAGTTCGCCAATATCAAATTCCTCCTAAAAACAAAAGCTCATTATTTATGTTTTGGTAACTAAAAAAGAAAACCATGTAAGAGCTTGTTAATCTCCTGCAATTCAACTTTGGAGACAGGCAAAGTAACCTACATCATTTTCCAAAACAATCTGAAAACACCTGGATGACATGGATGAGCATTTTTCAAGGAAACAGCACTAACAAATGTCTGGGCTTTATTTGCTGTTTTGCTAAATGGTCCTTTTCCTTCCCATCATTTTTTTTCCTTTGTTCAGCACTTCCTCCTCATTACTTTCTCTCTTTATTGCAATCTTCATTGTTCTTTGATTACATTTTTTTGGACCCAACTCAAAATCTTGATGAATCAATTGTACCTTTACCTTATAACAGAACAACATTTTCTCTTTCCCTCTCTATCTTATTCCTATTGTATGCAGTATTATATTTTTAAATAAATAATACAAAATAAAAACTTGACATGCGTGACTGTACAAAAAAAACCTTAGATAATACAATACTATGTGTTACTCACAACACAAAGACAGCAAAGCAAATAAAATGTTAAGCCGCATGATATACATAGACAGACTATACCTGGTAAGAAATGTTTATATAGAACTATGCATGGCGAGAGTTCTACATACAGGGTAATATACTTGTACCAAGTGCGTTTGATGTAAATGTGTATATACAGTATATATATATATATATATATATATATATATATATATATATACACATATATATATATATATATATATATATACACATATATATATACACACATATATATATATATATATATATATATATATATATATATATACATACACTGTAAATACTAGATAGAAATGAAAAGAGAAATGAAAAGTAAACCCCTCTTTCCCTCGCCCTCTCTCTCTCTGGGACGTAGCTCTAGTATTGCAAATCTTTAGCATTATAGATTTAGAATTCGGCCCAGGAGCTTCTAGGTACGCGTCTGGATAAGTTGCATTCTTCACTGACTTTTTTTTTCTTTTCTATAAACGAGGATCATGGTGTCCTGTGGGTGACTTCCTCGATGGTGGCATCACTGATCTACATTGCATTAGATTACAATACATTACATTACCTTGCATGCATGTTATATACTAGTATATTTAACAATTGTTCAATGCATGTTTTCATTGCTCACATGCATTTATTGTGCCTTAGATATTTTATTACATATCTAATTTATACATTTACTGTGCATTAGTGGTCTGCAATCTGTATCTCTCTCTCTGAAACTAAGGCCACTTTCAGACATGGCAGATTTGTTGCAGATGTTTCAGTCCTGATTCAGCATCCGAAATCTGCAACAAAGCACAATACAATGCTAGTGAATGGGATTTTACAAAACCTGATTCACATATGGCAGAAAAATATTGTGGATTTTAGGGTATGCCCTAAATTGTGCAGATTTATTGGAGAACATCTCAGCAAATTTTACTCTTTTGCAAAGCAAAAGGGGAAATCTGGGGCAAATTTGCATCAAAGTATATGGCAAAATCTGATGCATTTGCGGCAAAATCCATAGTGAAAACCTTCCACCGCATCTGTGCACCCTAATAGTCCCCTCCCAGTTTACCAGGACTGTCACTTTCATGGCATAATACTTATGCTTGTACCTTCATAAGCTTTAAGAGATTGCTGGTTCACAGACAAGAAGTAGCTAGGTAGCCACCTGCGCTGCCTACTAGAAAATTATATACCCTCTTCTTTATTGCTCCCATCCTTTCTGGATTTCAGAAGATTGATGGGGTGTCTTCCAGTGTAGGTGAATGTTTCTCTACCTCCCGTACCGGCAGGGGTAACTTGTTTTAAGGTTGCAGATAGATCTAAATTAAAAAAACTTGTCATCACTTACCTTTATTTTTATCTTCCTTTTCCAGACAATTTATTTTTACTGAAAATCCTTTTAAAGGGTTATTCCTAGAGGATATGCCATAATTGTCTGATAGATGCTCTTCTGGAGCCCACACCTTTATCAAGAACAGGGGTCCCCCGATCCCTTCCTGCCTTCTGAGATGGCTGCCGGCTATTGTATCTAGGCGTAGAATGAATGGAGAGGAGGCCATCTTGTGCTAATTTATTTGGAATTTACGTAAAAAAAAACAATCCTGATTGCTTGTCTGAATCTGTAACTCCCATATAAGTAAATGGAGAAAGCTGTGCATTGGGACAGCCACCTACCATTCCTTCTCTGCCAGGACGCAGCTGCCACCTAAACACGAGGGCCCCTTTTCTGGAGATAAATAAAAAGGTCAATCAGTGTGTTTTGTGCAACTTTATAATTAGTTTTTATTGAAAATTATTTTTATTTTCTGAGATAAAGCTGCTTTGTATGCTGTATACAGAGCAGGTGTATTGTGCTCTAAGACGTCAATCCGTCAGGTCCACGGGACTGACGGGCTCAGTGTAAGCGGGTCCATGCAGGATCCACCTGTAATCTATCACATCTAAGTTATAAACTTAGATGTGATGGATAACATGTTGATCCTGCATGGCAGGAACCCCTGTCACATGGATCCGTTAGTCCCACGGACCTGATGGGTACGGGATTCAGCGTAAGAAACAGTTGCAATGCATACAGGATACAAAGCAGCTGTATCTCTAAAAATATTTTTAATTAAAAACGAATTATAAAGTTGCACAAAACACACTAATTGCCATTTTATTCTAAAAAAAAAACACTTTCAAAGGTTTACATAGCCTTTAATTCATTTCTCGTAGCTTCATTTATTGGCTTATTTGTTATTTCTTCTTTATTCATGGAACATTTAAACCCTCAATGTATATATTGTGTAATTAGGGAAAATGTTTTTTATATTCTCAGCTCTGTACCCGTAGATTTTATGAAGCACCATTGAAATCAAGCACTTTATTATTTTGACTGTGCATTAGGCAGCACTTAAAACTAAGGAAGCTTATGGCAGCTTCAGGGTGAATCTTTACTACCTGCTGCCAAAAAATTCTTACATACATAACACTCCAGGTGTCTGATACTTAACTGCAGCATTAAAACAAAATCTTATTATACAATTGTTTTTTCAATGATTTAGATACTGCAGAGGAATGGCTTAATTATATCAATCTGTAAATTATATCATCTACAACTTCAATTTATAATAAGTTGTGCTTCTAAATGATGTTAAAATTGTAAATTAAAAAGTACAAGATCTAAAAGGCAGATCTACATAAATGACTCACATTTTTACTAGACAGCCCAAAGGTACAAAATTATTGAATTTGCAATGAGAAAATGTTATTGCCGAAATGCCCAGATTTTTTTCCATATAAAAAAAGAAAATATAAAGTGCAGACAAATAGTCCATTGACGGCTCTACACAAAATTCTCAACTCAGTTCCAATCTCTCAATCATCATGAAGTATTTAAGCCAGAGTTATAAAGGTACAGGCTGTAGAATGCAAATGAGTATTCTATATACTTCTTGTATTAGCTGTTTCTGCTTTGCAGATATTCAGGCACAGCCTGAACTCACATTATTGTGCGGGTTGTCACATTTTATTATCCACATCTCTGTTTGTTCCATGTAAAAAAAGAAAGAAGAATAATTGAAAAATAACAAGACCTTTCAACAACCTGTTCTGAAGCTGGAGATTGTACTCTGCTGCACATAATTTCTCATTGCTTTGTTTAACTATTACAAGTTTGTACTGTTCAGGATATAGGACAACATTGTTAATCAATAAAATAAAGGTGACCATGTTAGCCGGAATAGCAGCTGCTATGGGGCCCCACCTCCACTATTAAACATGCCTCAAAGGTCAGGAAAAGGAGATGGAGGGCAGAGACAGTGGACAATGGAATACTGAACACTGTAATGACAAGTAAGGCTAGAATTACACGAACGTGTCCGTTTTGCGTCCGCAAAAAATACAGCGTTTTCATGCATTGCAGTTTCGTGGGCCATCACTGTGTGTTCCGTGTGGCATCAGTTTTTGATGTCAGTGATGGTGCATTTTTTCATTTATTTATTTCTCTGAATTTCTTTAGTAACTGTTGCGTGAATCACGGATAGCACACGGATGACGTCCGTGTGCTGTCCGTGATTTTCACACACCCATTGACTTCAATGAGTGCGTGGTGCGTAAAAACTCACCAAAATAGGACATGCAGTGAGTTTCAGGCAACAGTCACACGCTGCGTGAAACACAAAGGGGGAGACTGGCAGGACCGGCCGTCACTGAACCCGTCAGTGCAGCGGACCTGACAGATAAAGGTTTCAGTGCTATAAACAGCTGCTCTGTATACAGGATACAAAGCAGCTGTATCACAAAAAGTAAAAATATTTAATAAAACATATTTAGAAAGTTGCATCAATCACATTGATACACTGATTTATTTTATTTTCATTTTTCAAAGGTGTACATAGCCTTTATATACTTTGGTGTCAAAAAATACAAAAGTATTATTGGTCTGATACCTTGATTGGCTAACCAGAAAATCTATGTTTGCAAGCTTTCAGAGCACTATGTATACTATGTTCACATAATTCCAGTTTTTTTTTTTATTCTGTTAAACCCCTTTTAACATTATATTAGCTAATTACAAATATAGTACCCATTTAATTAATATATTGTATTAATTGAAGTTGGGAAATGTATTAAGAATTTTAAATGCAAATAATAACTTGAATTGACATGTACAGTTGGAGCACTCCATGACAGATTTCTGGTGTAGCAAAGCCGCAATTTGCGTAAAAACTAGCTTTTCTATTTTTATGCCTACTGTTATTAAAAAAAGTGTGTGGAGCTCAGTGGCAGGCCACTCAGGACAGATACATTTACAATGATTTACACCAGAAAACTGGTGTAAATTGTAGTGCAAATCTATTAGTAAATTTAATTTTGTGGTGCACGGACCGGTGCCTCTTAATAAATTAGTCGCATCTTACTCCAATTTTCTTTTGATTAAGACTGGCGTATAAAAAGACCAGTTTTAATAAATTGCCCTTAGTATGTGTAAGGAGTTGAACGTGAAAGCTCTATTCCAGATGCTAAAGCTCTACTGACTGGGCATTCACGAGTACTGGACAGTTATTTTTCCTAGCCTTACTGTATATCCAACCTATTTTAACAGCTGTTAACAATAAGTTGTAAAACTATAAACATCATGTTGATTTCCATTGCTGACATTTTCCTTATAATTCTCTTCTACTGTATGCACAGAAACCTGTGTTCTGTCTCACTATTTTCTTCCTAATTACTTAGTGATCGCAACTTACTTCAAGCAAATTAAAAGTTTCACAGGCCAATTGTGTGTCCTGATTTGTTTTATCTAATACCTTTATGCATGATAATAATAGGTGCTCGCAGGCAGTAGGAGCAGTGGTGACTATTCCAGCAAGCCTTTATGCATGAAGCCATTCTCTGGTGATGGGAAAGGGTTTTATATATTCTGATTTTAACCCATTGACATTACAAATGTATTTGTAATAATATTGTGCATAAACCATATAATATTCATCTGGTTCCAGTTTCAGAATGGATTTTCTGAATCTGTTATATAAATACAGATGAGGTGAATATGAAATTTACAGCTGAATTGACTTTTGTCAGATTTAACATTGTAGTTAGGTTCTATATTGCAGCCAGAACTGTAAAAAATTATCTAATATTTTCCCTCCAAACTTCTTCTCCCCCCCCCCCATATTGGTAAGACAGTTTTTAAAGGAACATTAAATTTAGAAATTATTTTTAAAATGAAACCGGATATAAACTTACACTGTTTGTTTTTGAAGCAAACAATTTTGAAGAAAGAAAAGGGTTAATTTCTTTCTAATCTCTTTAATTTTTACCTGGCAGGCAGGTGAAGGGCAAAACTTATAAAAGGGGGTTTAACATTTTTTATCTGTCGGTGAAGGCTCCTGCTGCAGCCAGTTGTCTTACAGACAGACACAGGCTTGCGAGAAGAAGGGGAAGAGGAATGGTTGTTCTCCTGGGACTTATATAGAAGAATTATTTATGTATTTCTTCGTTTAGATTAGTGTAAGCAGAAAAGGAGGAATTACTGGGATTATTCTTTTTTGTGCATATTATAATTTTTAGTGTCGTGAAATTCTGCGCCTTGTCCCAGCTGACCTCCACTGCTCCATCGTTTCTAATGTGATAATGTGCCTTCCATACTGCCACAACTTTTTGAGGAAGAGATTGGCCACCACAGTCTGGTGACATCTTTATGGACAGCATGTCATTGCGTCCACATCTCAACAACATCAGCAGGGACAGAAGGGGGCTGGAGCAAAATTTTGAAGTAAAGTATATTATAGTTTATTATGTCTGTTTTCTTATTGTTGGAAAACCCATTTAACTTAGGAAATAAAAACAGTAGTAATATTAATCTTATTACTAATTTGCATTATTTTCCTCTTTTAATTAAATGCAACCAATAGTGTAAACAATGGATGTTTTCATTGTATTTATGTTCAGAGAATTGTACATACATACCTTTAAATCCAGTTTCTCCTGTAATATATAGTACATGAGCTAATATATAAATACACACGGCATTGTGAAGTTTAATAATTCTACCGATTTTTTTTTTTTTTTATAAATGACAGAAACACTGTTATAGTAAAGATATATAAATTTTCAGATGTAGGGAAATAATAGAATCCCTGTAATATTACAAATAATTTTTTTAACCCCATAATGACCGCTGATATGCCTTTTTACAGCAGCCTTAGGCTTAGGAATATAGGCTATATGCTAAGGTGCTAAGTGCTAAGGCAGGTGCTAAGTGCGGCACAGGTGTCTCGTGCAGGCTGGAGCGGGTGCTTAGCTGTCTAATGACAGCTGATCTAGTGCTTGAGATCGGAGGAACCTCTGATTCTGGTCATTTAACCCGTTAGATGCTGCAGTCAAAAGTCACTGGGGTGCTGATGGATTTCCATGGCAGCCGGGGGCCTACTGAAAGATCCAGATATGCCATCTTTGCACTCCCATTAAGCCCTGCCAGAGTAAAGGCCTAATAGGTTGTCAGTCAGCTTTACACTGACAGACATAATACACTGTAAGGCAGAAACTGTGCAGTGTATTATGTGAGCGATTAACCCCTTCCCGACATCTGCCGTATATATACGGTGCACACCGGGTGGGGGAATATGGAGCGGGCTCCCGTGCTGAGCCAGCTCCATAGAATGACCAGCGGTGTGTTACAGCCGAGACTTCAGGGTAACAAGCGGTATCCTGCACATTTTAAATGGCTTGGTCAGTGACTGTGGGATTTAAATTACTAAAAATATGGGGTTGAGTGGGCCCGAATATCTAAGGGGGACTATAGGCCTTCCAAGGAGTAGCAGTCCCTGATGATTTATTTGAGCCATCTAGCTAGTGAAGCTTTTCTGGCTTTTTTCCCCTTATTTGGCCCTTGAATTGGAGAAACAGCCCTTCAGATTGTCTAAAGGGGGCTGTTATTTCCAGATATGCAAGTAGGGACCTCCTTACGTCTAAGCATTGTGAATCAATAGGGGTATTAGAGTCTGAGTCTAATACCCGTGCTGAGCCAGCTCCATAGAACGACCATCTCGGCGGTGTGTTACAGCCGAGACTTCAGGGTAATAAGCTGTATCCTGCACATTTTAAATGGCTTGGTCAATAGTGACTGTGGGATTTAAATTACTAAAAATATGGGGGAGGCCCCCTGTAGCATTTCAACCCCCTCCCCCCGTGATGCGATCGCAGAGTGCTGTTGATTGGCATGGCAGCCTGGGGGCCTGATGAAGGCCCCCAGGTCTGCCATCTTTGTACTCCTATGAATCCCAGGGCATCATAGGAGCGTGTCATTATCACGATATACTGCAATACATTAGTATTGCACTATATCATGCAAGCGATCCAATGATCGCTGGTTCAAGTCCCCTAGGGGGACAAGTAAAAAGAGTAAAAAACAGTCAAATACATTTTTTTTAATAAATAATAAAAAAAAAATACGTTACCTTTCCATTTTTCCTATAGCACAATGTAAAAAAATGTAAAATAAAAACTTAACATAACTGATATCAAAGCATCCATAAAAGTCTGAACTATTACAATATATCATTATTTAGTCCACACGGTGAACGACGTAAAAAGATAAAAAACTAAAACCGCCAGAATCTCTGTTTTTTGGTCAAAGTGATCAAAAAGTCTCATGTACCCCAAAATGGTTCCAATAGAAACTACAGCTCACCTCGCAAAAAATATGCCCCCATACCACTCAATCGATGGAAAAATAAAAAAGTTAGGCTCTCAGAATATGGGGACTAAACTCAAATTTTATTTTTAACAGTCAGTATTTTCCTTGTAAAAGTAGTAAAACATAAAAAGAACTATATAAATATGGTATCACTATAATTGTATTGACCCACAGAATAAAGTTAAAATGCTGTTTTTACCACACGTGCACACCGTAAAAACAAAACCCCCCGAAAGATTGTAGAATCGCTGTTCTCTTACTATTCCACCACACAAATATTTTCTTTCCAGTTTCCCACTACATTATATGGTACAAAAAATTGTGCCGTGAAAATGCACAACTCGTCCCACAAAAAACAAGCACTCATACGGCAATATTGATAGAAGAATGGGTTTTTGTACAGTGGGGCGGAAAAAAACAAAAGTGAAAATTGAAAAATGGCTGCGGCGGGTAAGGGTTAAATGATCGCATCTTCATGTTCCCTTATGAGACTAATAAACGTTGTGAAAAAAAAATGCAATAAAATGTTATGAAAAAAGAAAATCCCAAGTAGAAAAATCCAACTTTTTCCTTTAGCAAATGGTTTATATATGAAAAAAATGAAAACAGGAAAAATAAAAGTACACATAATAGATATTGCCACATCCGTAATGACCCAAACTATAAAATTATAACCTTATTTATTCACATGTTATACCCCAGAAATAAAAAAACAATGCCAAAATTGCTGTTTAATGTTCATCCCACTTCCCAAAAAACAGAATAAAAACCAAACAAAAAGTCACATGTACTACAACTCGTCTCACAAAAAAAAAAAAAGCCCTCATGTAGCTTTGTCGATGGAAAAGTGGAAAGTGTATTTGAAATTTTCATTTCCTGGAGTCCGTAGGCAGCACACTTAAGGGTTAAGATACTTCATCTGACGGATAGAAGAGACATATTACTCCGCAGTAATCAATTAAATAATTAGGAGGTCCCAGGTAGCCTTAAATAGAGCCCAAATCCCTTCAGAAAGCGTAATGTATGCAGCAGTATATCAATATAGGGTGGGAAACTTGTGCTGCCTACGGACTCCAGGAAATTAAAATTTCAGGTAAATTTTCCACTTCCTGCTTGTCATGTGGCAGCACACATAAGGGACTTAACAAGCAATGAGAATATGGGGGGGTTTTAAGCTTTGGATGCTCCAACTAGTACTTTTTTTTGCCAAAGGTAGAACCTTCAGAATAAAATAAGTTGGGCCTATAATGTTTAATGAAGGTCGAGGAAGTAGACCAAGTGGCTGCTTTGCAGACTTGGTCTAAGGGGACATGGCATCTTTCTGCCCACAATGTACATGTGGATCTGTTTGGGGGACTAAGGGGGACTATAGGCCTTCCACGGAGTAGCAGTCCCTGATGATTTCTTTGAGCCATCTAGCTAGTGAAGCTTTGCTGGCTTTTTTCCCCTTATTTGGCCCTGGAATTGGAGAAACAGTCCTTCAGATTGTCTATCATGTAATCATGTTTTCAGTACGAGACAGTTGTCTGGCAGCGAGGCAGGGACTCCTAGCGTCGTACATAACTATGATGCTAGGAGCCCGGCTCCCTGCACTGTGTTCAGTCCGGTACTTGCGGCCGAAATACGTCCGTCAACTACGGATGTAATGACCTCGTGTGAACATACCCTTAGACTCAACCAACCATTTGGTACTCGATCCAAAAGGAGGCTTACACAGAGGCAGGTGGCCACTAAAAAGAGACCACAGTAGCCGCTTGAAGGTAATCAATTTATCTGCACATATTTTCTCAGCAACTGACTTGGAAGTAATAGAAAGGGGTCTCACGTTTTCACCTAGTGCTCGTTTTGATATCTTTTCCGCAGTGAAGGACTTACACATCTTTGGTCGTTCACTAATATTCCAAAAATGGTTCCGCAAACCTACCGATATTGACCTATTTCCCACTCGTGAGGAACAACAAACACTGGGGGTGCTTGAGGATCTTCTAGATGAGCACAAGAATGATGTTGCAGGTAAAATTCCATCATGTGTTCAAATTAAATCTAAGAACTTTCCTGCTCTCAGTCTCTGTCCTGCGGTGGACTTGTTCGTTAAATCAGTCACTCAAGAACTCGGTAATATCCCGATCAGCATTAAGCATGACAATTTAACTCCACCGCAAAGACAAAGCTTGAATAAGCTACAAAAAATAAAAGATGTTGTGTTTAAGGCTGCGGAAAAAGGCGGAAATGTGGTAGTGTGGCCCTGTCACATGTATGAGGCGGAATACAGGCATACATAAAGGCAGTTACGTGCCAAACAATGCTACGAAAAACTGACCTTTAATCCCCTATTGTCCTTTAGATCAGAGTTACACCAAATGCTTTCCCAAGCTGTGGAGGAAAGATCGATGAGCCAACTGTGCCTACCGTGTACCTGCTTCCAAAAGTTCATAAGAATGAAAGAATCCCCCCCTGGAAGACCTATCATCTCAGGTATGGGCAGCATCACCGAAGGTGTCTGTAGATTCATCGATTTTCATCTTAAAGGCATGGTGGTTAACTTACCTTCTTATGTTCGCGATACCGCTGATCTCTTACAGAAGATCAGCGGCATCAGCATAGAGGAAGACATGCTCCTCGTCACACGTGGTGTCTCTATACACCAGCATAAGACACCCTGATGGGGTAACAGCTGCAGAATATTTCCTCTTGATGTCTGACTTGGATAAGTCTTTGTGTTCATTCCTAACTAAAATATTAGGATATGCCTTAACACATCATTTCTTTATTTTTAATGGACAATTCTACCTACAGCTCCAGGGTACAGCAATGGGGGCAGCATGCGCATCGTCATATGCCAACCTGTTCCTGGGGCTGTGGGAGAGGGACCTCTTCTCGGATGACCGGGATGACTCAAAAGACCGAGTCCTCTTTTGGGCCCGGTACATCAAAGACATCCTGGTCATTTGGAAAGGCACACGCTTTGAGTTGGCTGAATTCGTGACCAATCTTAACGCGAATGCACTAATGTTGAACTTATATAAATCCGACTGTAAACATATAGAATTTCTAGATAGCAAGATTGCTAAGGACACACACAGCTTCTTGCAAAGCGATGTGTATCGCAAAGAGACCTCTGTAAATTCATTATTACACTCTTCTTCTTCCCATCCCCCACAGTCAATCTAGGCAGTTCCCATTGGACAATTTTTGCGGATTAGGAGAATCTGTTCATCCAATAAATTGTTTGAAGAACAGGTAGAGGATCTAAAAAATCGCGTTCTTAACCGCGGATTCAGCATGAGATCCATTAAAAAGGCATATCACAGGGCGAAACACACTACCAGAGAAGACCTTCTCTTTCCAAAGAAAAGGATAGACACACAAACACAGGTAAGGTTTAAAACTAATTACTATTCCAGGTGGTCTCAGATGAGGGAAATTTTTAAACGATATTGGCCTATCTTATTGACAGACCCCACACTGGAGAGATTTATCACCAGGTATCCAAGCATCACAGCAAGACGCTCAAAAAAGTTGAGGGACCACCTGGTGAGGAGCCACTACGATCCAATCAAAACTAAGAATCCTTTTGGGACCATGACCCTAAATGGGGCTGCAATCCCTGTGGACATTGCGTAGCATGTCTAAATATAGAAAAGGCATCGACATTTACAAATGCCTTAGGCACAAAAATATACAACATCACTCACTCGATAACATGTACCACAAAAGCGGTAGTGTATTACGCGGTATGTCCCTGTCCTAAAATCTATGTTGGCCTTACATTCAGGGAATTGAAGGTCTGAGTAAGGCAACACATGTCCGACATTAAGCGAGCACTAGAAGTGGATAATCTGGAGGCCCTCAAACCAGTAGCCCTACATTTCAGGTTACATCATTCCTGTGATCCATCTCAATTAAAGGTGAGAGGGATTGACCACATCATATCCGGTATGAGGGAAGGTGCTGCTAAACTAAAGCTGGCACAATGTGAAACCCGTTGGATATGGACCCTTGGGCAATGTATCCACATGGCTTGAATGAATCTCTGAGCTTCGCTCCATTTCTATAACCATTGACTCCTAGCGGGTCCAGGTTTTTTATTTGTTCTATGTATTGTATTTTCTATTTTTTCTGACTACCCTCTCCTCCTTTTTTGCTATAGGATTGTGCCATATATATCCTTAAGAAGGATTGATCGAGTGGACTCAATAGGAGGGGTGTGGGAAGAGACTGGACACCATCTATATAATACCATTGACTACGGACGTGTCCTTCTCCCCAATATCTTTGTCTCTTCTTATTTAGCCATACATATATATGTGATATGTTTATTAATATTGTATTATATCAGTGCTTTGACCTGCTCCCCCCCTTTTTCTGTTCCCTTCTCTTCCCCGGTCATTCCCTTCCCTTCCTCCCCTCCCATTTCTCCCCTGTCCCTGTCTCCCTTCACTACGTATGAAACTTACATTGACGATTTTATTATGTGAACTATGCGGTTCACATCTTTTATATACAGAGCACATATGCACATTTTATACTTGTACTTTATATATATATATATATATATATATATATATATATATATATATATATATATAATGTTTATACTGAACATATATACGCACTATCCATTATTTTTTCTGATAAATTTCTACAGTACATATGTGCAGAATTTACACATATTTATTACTACATCATCTATAGAGCTTTTTTTTTTAGCATACCTGTCCTTCATTTATATGTACCTGGCTGCATAACCCCTTTTTTTCGCCAGGTGTTTTCCTCACATTTTTTACCCCCTCTTTTTGGCTTTGTTTCTCTATAATGCCACATATCGTTCCCTTATTCACTGATTTAACCTGTACCGTCTTCTTCCTTTATATGTTTTTTCACTTTGACACACATCTTACATCATGTACGCCTTCACCAACACTTCTGTCTCTCACAGGGTCTTACACATTACACTATTATTATTCATTTATTTTTATTTCTTAAATTTTCCACCTTTTTTCCAACCCATCATATGGATACACATATAAACGCTTCCAATATAATTAAACAGCATATTACATATGGTTAACTCAGGTCTCGTTTCCTGGTTATGCATTACATCCTCTTTTTGATTCTATTTGATGTCCTTTGATTACTCTATATGTGGTTTCCATTGTCCCTGGTCTGACTCACCGGATCACAGCGGTGGGCGGGTGCGCTGATGGGGGGAGTGGCCTATGCACCTTTTCGTCCTCTGTCTCTGTTCAGGGTTGTATATGGGAGGCGCTGTCAGACATCGCTGTCAGACATCCTCCCTGATGACGCGGTTTCCGGAAGTGGGGCGGCGGCCAACTTTGTACCCCCTGTCTGATGCCGTATTTCTCCTTCCGTTGGGATCCGGTGATTCCTGATCTGGAACATATGGGCCAGGTAGTATATAGGAGGGGGTCACGCCAGGATGATGCCACCCCCAGACGAAGGCATTTGCCGAAACACGCATCGGGTGTTGGCGTCCTTCCTATGCGAGACCATGACTTCGGGTATGTTGTTTATTTCCAACATCTGTTTGCATTTCATGCTGGTGGTCTGATGTCATTTTGTTCTCTAGATCTTGGAGTGTATTACCTACAGCCCCACCATTGATGTGTATACAGTTTATTAGCATGTGGCTATAGGTCTCATTACCTGTATCTTTTAGCACTTTATATTTGGCCACCATTTTATATATAGCAACCACCTGATACATTTCTCATGCGGTTTGGTTGTCTCTTCTGGACTCCAATACACATATGTGTCTGTATCTTGTTAGTATGCATAAACATGCTCATTGAATCTACTCTTTTTGGTCTTGCATAGGCTGACGCCTTCTCATTGTGTGACTCATCTTTTTATTCTGTCATGTCTATTTGTAATAAAATGTATATATTTTTATACTTTATCATTTTGTGACGAAGTTGATCATTTTTTCAGTTTTTAGGGTTCTCCTAGTTGTTTATTTGATCAACGCACCAAGTTACACTTGGTTATTGCTACGGATTTATCATAGTGCTATAAATACGGATTGATATAACCCACTCACCTTTTGATTTTACACACTGCGTCACTACTGTTTGAGTTAAATCCCTTCAGCCCTCCTTTTGTATATTTGGTTTCCAACTCCCAAGAGGGCAGAGGATTATGATAGTATGGCCTTAATTTTTGTACCGCTTTCAGGAATCTGGTTATCAGTGGATGGGATGGTTGGAGAACCTCCCCCACGTTTAACGTATTGGGCTTGAGGGCTTTCTGGTATCCCTCTTGTAGAAACTGCAATACTGTGGACACTGTATCTGGTAACCTGTCATTATCCTGACACCATTTAGAAAATATAAGCCATATTCGAGAATATATTTTCATCGTACTGGGTTTCCTGGAGGCTAATAAGGTATTGACTACCTCATCAGAGAAGCCCTTATTTTTTGGAGACTGTCGTTCAGTTTCCATGCCGTTAACTGTAACCTATCTAACGTGGGATGAAACCAACCCTTCTGTAGCAGGAGATCTGGACGTAATGGAAGTTTCCAGACATTGCCGTTCAAGAGATTCAACACAAACGGAAACCATGCCCTTCTGGGCCAATGAAGAAGGATCGCTATGGCCTTCAGTTTCTCGTCCCTTATTTTCCTCAATACCCGAGAAATGAGAGAAATGGGGGGAAAGACATATATGAAGGTATTTTCCCAACTCAGAGAAAGAATGTCTATGGCATATGAGTGATCCAACCTATTGAGGGAGCAGAACTTCCTTAATTTGGTATACTTTGCGGTCGCCATGACGTCTAAAGATGGTTTGCCCATCTTCCTGATTATTTGAAGGAAGACTTCCGGATTCAAGCTCCACTCTCCTGGGTGAATCTGCTTCCTGCTCAGCCAATCCGCTTTCTGATTCAACACTCCTCGAATGTGGACTGCGGAGGCTGATCTCAGATTGTATTCTGCCCACCGCATGATCCGACTGCATTCCTTTTTGAGGGAATTGCTTCTGGTGCCTCCCTGCTTGTTTACATAAAACACTGCAGGGAGGTTGTCTGACTGAATTTGGACATCGTGACGATGGAGTACAGTCTGAAAGTGTAATAGGGCTAGTTTGATCGCCCTGAGCTCTTTCATGTTGGATGAAAGACAGCTGTCATATTTGGACCATTTGTTTTGCACCCATGATGTTCCCACATGTGCACCCCAGCCTGAGCCTGAGGCATCCGTAGTGAGGAGTATCCGATGAACTGGTCTCAGAGATCTGCCTTGATCGAGATGGTAGGGTACCAGCCACCACTGGAGGTCTCGTCTCACGTCTGGAGACATTGACATTAGGGTGTCGAGAGACACTATTCTCTTGTCCCAACTTTTTAGTATGTTGGATTGTAACATTCGGATGTGTGCCCTTGCCCAGGGTACCGCCTCGATAGCCGATGTTAGAAGGTCTAACACTCTTATGGCCTGATGGATGGAGCAGTGACTTAGTGATATTAGTCGTTAAACTCCCTGATGGATAGAATAAATCCGGTCACTGGACAATGTGGGTGACATTTTCTGTGTGTCTACCATGAAGCCTAAGTATTTCAACCTGGTACATGTTGTTAGATGAGACTTTTGGAGGTTTATCATGAAACCGTGCGAGATGAGCATGTCTAGAGTGACTTTTAGGTGCTTTGTAAGGATGTCTTCTGACGGGGCTCTCACCAGCTAATCATCCAGGTAAGGATATATGAAGATCCCTTTCATGCATAGTACTGCAGATAGTACCACCGCTACCTTCGTAAACACTCGGGGCGCTGTTGTTATCCCAAATAGCAGGCAGGTGAACTGAAGATGTAAGACTTGATGATGAAGAAGAACTGCTACCCAAAGAAATTTCCTGTGTTTCTTCAGGACTGGGATATGAAGGTATGTATCTTGCAGATCGATAGTGGCTAGAAAATCTCCTTCTTGGATAATATTTATGACTGAGTATATAGATTCCATTTTGAACTTTTTCTTTACAAAGAACTGGTTCAGGTATGTCAAATCTATCACTAACCGCCACTTGTCTTCCTTTTTTGGAACGGCAAAGATAGGGGAGTACAGTCCACGACCACGCTGATGATACGGGACTTCTTCCAATGCTCCCTTCCTTATGATGTCTTGAATGAGACTGAGAACCACCGGATTTCTTCCCCTGTTTATACAAAATTAGTTTTTTGGAATGGTGTTTAGTTCCAACGTGTAGCAATTCTGGATGGTGGATCTGACCCAGGCGTCTGCGGACGTTTTTAGCCATAGGTGAACAAACTTTCCTAGCCTTCCACCTACTGGACACTTCTCTCTCTTGGCGTCATAAATTCGGATTTCTTTGAAAGGGGGATTTCTTCCTGAGGTTACCCTCCTGCTTGCTTTTGAATCTACACTGCCTGTCACCCCAACGAAAATATTTTTGACCCTTGGGGGACCTTTTGGAACGGTTTTGAAAGGTTTTAAATGGTGGCCTCTTTGGAGGGCGTGGGAAGGAAATCCTTCTTTCATAATTTATCAAGTTAAGGATGCCTTCCAGCTGAGTGCCGAAGAGAGAAGAGGGATGAAATGGTAGGGAAGAGAAATGATTCTTGGATGGCACATCCCCTGTTCATTGCTTGATCCAAAGGATTCTACGCGCCATATTAGAGAGAGCCGGGATCTAAAAGAAAACTTCAAGACATCCAGCGGTTCGTCACACAAAAACTCCCCAGCCGCTTTCATGAGAGGGATATTATGTAAGATCTTCTCTCTCGGTATGCCGTCCTCTAGTTCTTGTGAGAGCTGACTAAGCCATGTACGAAGGGCTCCGGCAACCGGGATGGAGGCTGATGCCACTTTACATGCCACAACAGACGATGAATAGGCTTTTTTAATATAGAATCCGCTCTGCGATCCATTGGATCCCATAAGAGTGAAGATTCCTCTGAAGTAAACACAGATTTCTTTGATAATCTGGCAACAGCTAGATCAACCTTGGGCGGAACATCCCAGTTAGAACTAAACTTGGTCTCAACGGTCAGTTTGACTGCTTTCAGCAAGTGCTGGACCTTGTCTTTATCTAACAGATAAACATTATATAGAGGTTCCCCATCAGAGTCCTCTGAAGCCAGATCATCCTTCGATATATTATATTCGGAAGGGGAATGCGGAGAGGGCGTTCGCTTTCTACCTTTAGATTTTTTCGGCATAGCAGCCGACTTAATCTCCTGAAAGGTATCCGTAAGCTGATCCTTAAACCAGGACAGAAACCCCTTGCCTTCAGTATGGAGGGATTGTTCAGGTGGTCTGCAAGAGGAGCAGAAACTCTGGTCCCAATCCCCTGGCATCAGTTGCTGACAACCTTTACACATATTGTGCTTTTATTTCCTTTTGCGTTTCCCTTGAGATGCAGGACTTGCCATCTGTGAAAAAGGCATGCAATTTACAATCTAATCTCTAAGTGGCCTCAAGGAAGCAAACCCCTCTCACAATGAAAGTTAGGTACCTTAATTCTCCAGGGTCAAGCAGCTTAACCAGCGCCGTAGCCCCGGATTCGCGGTCATTTCTTGAAACACCGGGATTCCGCGAGACTTCCATTCTCGCACATGCGCAGTCCGCACCAAAGCCGGGAGAGTGCACGGCGCATGAGTCGGAAGTCGGCGTACACATTACTTCGGCGGCGGCCATCTTGGTACACCAGCCCGGAGGTGTATGGGATCCACGTCTAGGAGCCGAGGGACAGGTAAACCTGTATGCCACTCCAGAATGGAAGCGTGGCTTCTCTTTACCTCCAGGTAAGATTTAGAAGCCAGGCCGAGGGACCGAGGAAACCCCCAGTATACAGCCCCCCATGTCCTCATGGGTCGCAACTTAGCGACAGAGGAAACCCTCTGTATAAAGCATTTCGGTATAGATGTCTTCAGCTATCCATGTTCATAGAAGAGAAAAAATATGCTTTCTGAATGGATTTAGGCTCTATTTAAGGCTACCTGGGACCTCCTAATTGTTTAATTGATTACTGCTGAGTAATATGTCTCTTTTATCCGGTCAGATGAAGTATCTTAACCCTTAAATGTGCTGCCGTAGGACAATCAGGAAATAAAAATGTTATGGCTCTTGGAATACGGCGAAACAAAACTTAATTTAATATATATATATATATATATATATATATATATATATACATATATATACTTAAAGAAATCCTGCGGCACTCAAGTATAGCAGAAAAGTGGTTTATTCAATCAACATAAGGATGCAGTGTTTCTGTCCAACATTGCATCCTTATGTTGATTTGATAAACCACACTTTTTTTGCTATACTGGAGCACTGCAGGATTTTTTTAAACATATTCTACAGTTCTTGTTTCGGGATTACCTGCTGGGCACCCACGTCCACATTGGAATTTGCTTTTGAGTGCTGCTACTTTCTACTGGTATGTATGTGTATATATATATATATATATATATATATATATATATATACATATATATATATATATATATATATACAGTATAAGAGAATAAATTGATCATGTTATTTATACCACATGGTAAACACTAGAAAAACAAATACACAATGGCAAAGTTGCTGGTTTCTTTCCATCCCCTGCCCAAAAAAAGTATAAAAGTAATACAATACATTATATGTACCCCAAAATTGTGCTATTAAAAGATACAACGGAAAAGTTAAAAAGTTATGGCTCTTAGAATCGAAGATGAAAAAAAAAGAAAACAATTGCTTAGTTCTTAAGGCCTAGAATACTTCCAAGGGGAAGGGGTTAATTAAGGCAAAACTGGGTACAACTTGAGTACAAATCACAAAAAATGCCTCAAAGTAGAAGTGATCCCAAAATAGAGCAGGGTAACTGAGAAAATTAAAACTTCCACTCATTTGTCCTGAATTTCCATCAGTAAACTATTGTTTTATTATGCATACTAATCGATATTTTTTTGTAAAACAGTCTGTTTACTGGATGGCTCGGAGGCAAGTTATGGGGAATATGACATGTTCCTGCTATTTTTTTTTTTAATACTTCCAGCTACTGTTAGGTTAACTCTAATGTATATTAAAACTTTTGTGAGACAGCCACCAAAAATTGCACTTTTCTTAACAGGTGGTTATTTCAAAGAAAAGGGCCAATATAAATAAGATATAAGAGAAGTAAAAACCCATGACAGAATGTTTAGTGTAGATTAGTGGTGATCTTTGTAGTATTAGGGCATGTTCGGATGTGGCAGAATTTGTCCGCTGCAAATGTTGCTGCAAATTTGCGGCAATTACGCAACGAATTAGTAGCATCCTTTGCAGTGGATTTGCCGCAGATTTCAGCCTTTGGATCGCAAAGGCTGAAATCTGCAGTGAAAATTTGCTGCTTCTCCGCTGGCAGCCATGCATGCTGTGGAATAAAAATTCTGCACCGCAGCCTATATTCCGTACTGTTATTTTCCACAACGTCTGAACTAAGTTACCTAAAAGGGTATAGAAAACAATGGAAAAAATGGCTGCTGCGGATTTACACTGCGAACTGTCCGCAGCGGAATTCATCAGCAATTCTGCCACGTGTGAATATGCCCTTAGGCGCTCTTTTCTTCTTTTCCATTGGCATTCTGATGTTTTGACAGCAAAAATAGCATAAAAGTCTTTTAGAATTCATTGGGATCTATTTAAAAATGTATGAGTCATACTGTAGATGTCATAGCTCATTTAAGAGCGAAGGTACTAACCATTTATAGCAATGATTACATGTTAATCATAAAGGTTTTGGGCATGTAGACCTCAGACTACCTTTTATAAACTGAATCAGAAGATGAATTGTAGATTGTGCAGCGGGCAACAAAGTCACTTTTAATCTGAGACCATTTTAATACGTGTGGCCTATTGATATCCTTGTAATAGATACTAATTTGAAATTAAAATGAAAAAAAATTAAAAGCGGACTGCTAAATTTAAGATGTCAAATAATGTGTATTTTGTTATTCAAAAAGTATATGTATGTTTTACAGAATCATAGAGACAAAAATTTGAAAAACTACCCATCTTCTGAACATTTGGTGTAGTCATACCTAGTAGTGTTTGAAAAGGGAATTTAGAAACAACCCTGGCATATTTTTTTTTAACTTCTATTACTACGAATCAACTGGTAAAAAGGAGATACCAGGTTTATCGAATTTATTTTCTGCTCAGTAAACATTTAACTGATTGCTCTATATTTCATCCCGTTGTATTTTGCAACAAATTCTAACTAATAATTTCTTGCATGAAATGTCCGAACAGCTAAACATTATTTATATGGTCATTCTGGAGCAACCTATTACATTTCCGGGCATTTTGTTCTCAGCTCACTGAACACAAAAATATTAAGCAGAACTATAAGTAACGGATTTATAACAGAAAAAAAATATCTATATTATAGATAGTGTGAGTAAAAAAAAAATAGTCTGTCTGAAACCAACTGTTAAATTAAAGTGCCAGTAACACATTTATCTTTTAAGCTGGTTTTTATTATGGTTCACATTAAAACATATTTCATGTTGCAATTGAAAAAAATAAATCTTTATTTACTTTTATTTCTTGTATTGCATTTACTTATAATAATATATAGTTTATTTAGTTTAATCCCCCGTTACTTAGTTTCAGGTCACAACATTGTGCATAGCGCAAGTGACTGCAACTTTCAATGACATAATGCTTAAATGAGTTTTCCCATCTTCGACATTTATGGTATATTCACAGCATGTCGGTCGGTACGTGTCGGGAGTATTCCAGATTGCAAAGTTTCAGCTAACATTAAGTCTTAACAAAGGATTAGGATTAAGATGAAATTTGCATGTTGGAATAAAAAACACTTTTTTTTCCACATTTCATAGTGGTACTGAGTGCTGTCACCAAGCAACTCTTGGAACTGTATAGAATATGTCAGGATACATTTTTTGGTGTACAAATATATATTTAACATAGGTTAAAAATGTGGAGTGAATTGAGTTTTACCTACTGTATGCTGGCACTGTAGCAGACGCTTAGACCTCATCAAATTGGCAGAGCACAGAGTCTATATCGAGGCACATGATGTACCTGTGGCTCTATATTACAGAGCCGTAGGCACTCTGTTTGCCACCGTATAGTGCATCCGCATGGCGCCGTATTACGGATATATTTACTCCTAAAAGCAATGATTCTAGGGGAGAATATCTCCATAATAGTGTAACTGATGAAACATAACATTTGACAGAAAAAAAAAGCCTGTATATAAGGCATATAAAGTATTATGTATTTAATTTTTTTTATATAATAATAGTTTATGAAAAATAACCCAACAAACAGACCAAAATAAAAAAAAAAAAAAAAATCCGACCAAGCTATACTGATCATTTGTCACACTGAATACTACTGTGTTCATATTACTTCCAATTTCACCCTGGAAGACTGAACTTTACATTTCTTCATTTTATATAGCTGATAGAAGCAGTTACCTGTGCATAGCAGATAACGTTGGATCTACTTTGACTAATTAAATGCATTGATATAAAAAGGTATAGCATTCTCATCAGTCTGCCATAAACATTTATCTTCCCTACACAACCCTCTGGTAACTCCCTGAGTATGAAGAAAATTGCTCTTTACTTCTGTTGTGTCCAGTGCAACCATGTGTTAACATGCATTTCATCCTGCCATAAATGGCTGGTATTCGAAAGACTTCTTTTAGTCTTAATCATGTTCATCCCAGGGAACTCAGTTCATGGCTCCTGGAAGACGTTTTAATTTCTAGGCATCTGCAATATTGACTGCTCCAAAGCAGAACCAGCAGCAAAGTGGAGAGACGCAATGCTCCCTGGAAAACACATAGATATAAAAATAAAAGAGAACTGTGTTTGAAGGTTTTAAGACCATCCACCCCACCTTGAGCTATTGTCCAACTCTACCAAAGTCTTAAACTTGACCTGAATACTACAACCCTCGTGGGCAGATTTAATTTTGGTTTGAGAGTAAGCATTTCAGCATTTCATTGTCTGGCTAGTTAATATTCGAGATAAGTTCTAAGACTATTTTAAAATGAGGCGTTGACCTACCAGGTAAATACAAAAAACAAATCAATTGTAAAGGATCTGCCAGGCACAGCTTCTGTGTCTACGGCCATAGGTAATCTGTCTGCACCTGCTTCTATGTCTGTGAGACTGACTCCATCCTCCACCACTCAGGATGGCAGGCTTAGGAGTGGGAGAGCCTATCACAGCCTGGCCAGACTGAGCTAGCTCCCGCCCTCTGTCTATTTATACCTGCCTTTCCTGTTCCTTCTTGCTTGTGATTCTTCTCGTTTGGTTTCCTGGCCCTGCTGCAGCTTCTTGTACTATTTGTCCCTGCTTCATACTGACCCTGGCTTACTGACGGCTCTCCTGCTCTGCGTTTGATACCTCGTACACTCCTGGTTTGACTCGGCTCGTTCACCACTCTTGTTGCTCACGGTGTTGCCGTGGGCAACTGCCCCATTTCCCTTAGCTTCTGTGTACCCTTGTCTGTTTGTCCGTCGTGCACTTATTGAGCGTAGGGACTGTCGCCCAGTTGTACCCCGTCGCTTAGGGCGGGTCGTTGCAAGTAGGCAGGGACTGAGTGGCGGGTAGATTAGGGCTCACTTGTCTGTTTCCCTACCCCTATCATTACATAAATTGGTTCATATATCTTTACATACTTAAATTTTTATTAGGTTTAGATGTGTGGACCAATTCCTTAGATTTTTACACTGTGCTTTAGAGGTGGTGACTGCCTTTATTTTAGACCAGCACTCCTCCCATAACATCTAACATAAATAGTAGCTTTTTACTATTTAACTTTAGTAGTATGAAGGCCTGGAATGGCCAAACTTTGTCAGTATGGAGACTGAGTTAGGTCATCTACTACAGGACCTGGGAAGGCAAATGGCACACAAAGGACACTGCTGCAAATTTTTTATATGTCCCTTTGTCAGATGCTCCAGTGTCTCCAAAATAGTATTAGCAGCTATCGTCAGTATTTGCACTTGCTCCATAGCCGTACCTTCATTTGTGACCATAGTGCTTCACTTCTCTGTCCTGCTCAATCTTAACATGTATATTAGTTGTAAAAGAGTGTTTGAGACCCATAGCTATTAACATTGGCTTACCAGTCCCTATATGATTTTCCAAGAAGAATTTCACTTGAAAGAGTGGAGACGTAGAGCGTCAACTGAAATACAAACCTACAATAAAGTCGTTTTCCCACTTATGTGCTCAAGCCAGTAAGAGAACAGCCTGCCTGATGATCCAACATCAAGATCTAATGATCCACGCTTTGAGGTCTATTGGTAAAAAGCTATCTACTATTTGCCCACCACTGATCTAGGCCTTTGGTATTTCTCCTGTTATACAGACGCAATCTAGTGTAGAATAGCGTTTGTGCAGTACGGCTGAAAAGTTTGTCAGGGGCCCAGCCACAACAAAAGGTTCCAATCCGCCTCCGTTTAAGGTTCTGGTCGGAGATCTGAATTAATTTAGGGGTCTGGTCGGGGGTGAATTTTTTAAGTGTCTGGTCGGGGTGCTACATTAATATAGGGATATGGTCGGAAAACTCAATTAATTTGGGGCTGATTTTTTATTTAATTTAGGGGTCAGGTCTGGGGTCTGAATTTAAAGGTCTGGCTGTGGGGTTTAAATAAATTTGGGGATCTGGTCGGGGGTCTGAAATAACTGGTCGGACATCTGGTCTTGTGTCTGTGCAGTGTGAAGAAGCGAAGAATTAATACAGGCGTGCCGCGGTGGTGAAAGATCTAAGGGCCTGCAGGAGCCAGAAGCAGCAGTCCACACTGCAACTTGGTGAGTGACTGTGCTGTATACAGCCAGCAGCTTCAGTGCAATTACATGTTATGCTGTTCCCCTACACACCAACTGTCTCCCCTTTGGCCTCCCACAGAGCCCCTGCCTCTCCACAGAGCCCCTGCCGAGATACATATCCCCCTGACCACACTCGCCCCTGCAACTTCCTGCTCTCTTAGCCCTTTCCCCACAGAGCCACTTAGTCTCTTTTAGTCTCTCCCCTTGTCCCCTGACAGAGACCCTACCCACCTAATGTGGTGCACCCTAACCCTCCACAGAGATACTGCCAGTTTGCTCACCTCTGACACCTTCATTGTACTGTATGTGGCATACACAATTTGGTCAAAATAATTACTAAAAGCCTAACATTATTTTAAAATGTTTAAATAGTAATTGTACATTTACATAACTATTGACACATGTGCTGTCATTGTATACTTCTGAACGTTTGTGTTTGTTGGATTTCCAGGGTATTGATGTAAATGAAACTTTACAGACAGTTTTTTTTCCTTTTGGAGCAGAGATATTGTTTTACTTCCCCGACACATAATAACAAACTTGTAAGTATCAGTAGTTCTATCATTTGTGTTACATTTTCATGCTAAATTCATATTTATATGCAAAATATATTTTTTGCACAAGGTCTTTGAGGTTGTATATTCAACTTTAAATAATATTATAAACCACTAGTTTTAATGAAACAAAGATTTAAAATGAGTCTTAGAAAATACAAAACTTAGTCATAAAAGTAATGTCATAGAAAACTGATATTAACTTTTTATTTTTATGGATGACATTAAGAGAAATTAATAGTTTCTGCTTAAAATGTCTATACTTTTCAGTTTATAATGCTAATAGAGATATCATTCATGTTGACAACCTATGCAACATCAAATTACAAAAGCTATTCTGAAAGATTGAAGACTGGTGTCTGAAGCAAGATTAATAAATTTATAAATATGTATTTTTTTATAGAAATTTAATATGTTCTTTATTATTGCTAATTCAGATTAGAAGGATTTTATACTTATTTGTTTTCTCCACCTATTTTAAAGGACATTAGATGCAATTTACTTAAACATATATTGAAGTAAATTAAATAGAAAACATAGAAAATATACGGTACATATATAAATATATACATGTATATACTGTATATGTAGCAAGTCCTTCTCTAACATATGGTTTTCACATATGTTATCCAGGGCAACTCAGTGCCCCAATGGTAATTAGCAAGTAACCTTGCTGAACTTGTTAATTCTCAGTGAGCACTGAGTTTAGGCCCCATGCACACGAACGTAAAAACGCCCGTAATTACGGGCCCATAGACTTCTATTGGCCACGGGTACCTCCCCGTATGCTTACGGGAAGGTGCCCGTGCCGTTAAAAATATATAGAACATGTCCTTTTTCAGGCCGTAATAAAGGCACGGGCAGGCCCATAGAAGTCTATGGGGCTCCCGTAATTACGGGTGACTAAGTGTGTGCACCCGTAATTACGGGAGCGTTTCTAGGTGACGTCAGAGGATAGTCACTGTCCAGGGTGCTGAAAGAGTTAACTGATCGCCAGTAACTCTTTCAGCACCCTGAACAGTGACTACCGATCACAATATAGATCAACCTGTAAAAAAAATAGAAGTTCATACTTACCCAGAACTCCTTGTTTCCTCCTCCAGTCCGGCCTCCCGGGATGACGTTTCAGCCCATGTGACCGCTGAAGACAATCACAGGCCAATCACAGGCTGCAGCGGTCACATGGACTGCCGCGTCATCCAGGGAGGTCGGACTGGATGTCAAGAGAGGGACGCGTCACCAAGACAATGGCCGGATAAGTATGAATTTCTTTTACTTTTTCTGCAAAAAGGGCTGTCCCTTCTCTCTATCCTGCACTGATAGAGAGAAGGGCTGCCGATTACTGCAGTGCAATTTTGCAGCAAAAACGTGCACGGAAATACGGGTGGAATACTGGTGACACCGGACCCGTATTTACGGGCACTGGTCCGTAAATACTGGTGCAATACGGGTCGAATACGTGTGACCAAGGACCCGTATTTACGCCAGTATTTACGGGAGGACAAAAATATGTTTGTGTGCATGAGGCCTCAATGGGATGTAGAGCTTACACCTCCACAATTTAAGATGGGTTTAAGAACAGTGAAAGCTTCCCTTGATGGCATTTACAGTACTTTTGGTTTGACTGGAATTTATTAGATTGTTATGCTTTGGTGTGCACAACTAAATACATTCAAGATACAACTCTGAGTCCTAATGCTACTGAAGCATGTGCCACTGGGACAAGTGACATGTATCATTATGACTCTTAGAACCTCAATGTGTTTCCTTGGCTTAGCAATAAAAGAGTTAATTATCAAATTATAAGTGCCCAACAACAGGATAATACCAGTTATAACTTCACTGTCAAACAATCATAACTGGTTTGTCCACACTGTACATTGCAATTGAATTTATAGTAACCATTTGCCATTGACTGGCAGTGTAGGGTTGATAAGAATTATTACTCTTATTATTTACTATAACCATATAGAGACATGAGCGATTCATGCATAACATCATGCATAACAGAGCCATGTATATGGACCCTGTACAGAGGAAGACAGAGTTCCTATGGTTCCATAGTTCTAAGCTATAGGCACTCAGGACACTGTCATATGGTGCATCCATACAGGACTGCAATACGGAGATATAGAAATGATTTTGGGTGCGAATATTTCCATAATACGGCATCTGATGCCACATGGCATCATTTTTTATCTTTCGGATTCCATATGAATCTAAGAGCAAAAAACATTGTCTGACTTTGTATGAAATTGAACTCATATGAAGGCACAGTAGGGCCCTATGGACTTTTATAGGTGCTATATTATGTCTCTGTATAACCAGTTGTAATTTGGCCATGTACATGATGCCTTACACATTGTGAGCTCTTTCGAGCAGGGTCCTCAGTGCTCTTATTTAAATTGTTTATTAGTTTTGTCAGTATGTAATGTCTGATATTGTCTGTACATGTTCCCTCTGAATTATAAAGTGCTGCGGAATATGTTGGCACTATATAAACAAAGATTATTTTTTATTATTATTATTATTATTATATAGAAGTATCAACAGAGAAAACAAGACATTGCATTAAAATAAATTAGTGAACGAGTGTATGGGGTAAGGGTCCATTTACACCCAGGGCCGCACGGTCCATGAGGCGAGATGAGCATCTCGCCTCAGGCTGACCCCTGCTGCCTGAGGGGGCGGTGGTGCCACTGAAACCTGCCACCGCCACCCCCCCTCCTGCAACTAATTGTACCTGCGTCTATAGGATGTCTACAATGACGCTGCTGATGGGGAGGCCCGGGCTGCACTGTCCGGCCTGCTGCCTCTCTGACGGGGCAGTGGCACAAATGAAACCAGCCGCCGCCACCCCTTCCTGCACTAATTGTTACCTGCGTCTATAGGACGCAAGTACAATTACATGCATAAGAGCTGATTGGCCGGGTACGTTCCGTGCTCGACCATTTAGTGCCTTACAATGACGCTGGTTGGCAGGGCAGAATGACTTCCCCCATCAATCAGCACCTTTCAAAGATGATAGTGGCTCGATGACGTCATCACGCCGCTTCCGTTGTTAAAAGGCGCTGATTGGCGGGGTAAGCCATTCTGCCCTGCCAATCAGCACTTTTTAACGATGCACGCGGCGCGATGATGTAATCGTGCCGCTTGCATTGTTCAGCCCCACGAGACCTGCTCAAAAGAGAGCAGGTCTGCATTGCCACCGGACGGCGTGGGAACGGGATCAAGGCGAGTATCTAAAGTTTATTTTTTTCTACTTAAAAGGTGTGTGTGACATTATCTACAGGGGAGGCTATAGGTGGGACACTTATAGAGGTACCTCTTTTAGGGTTTTAAGCTTCTTATAGTGCCCTGATATACACCACCAATGGTAAATATAGCAAAACGGGGGAAAGGGGAAAATAAGGGAAAAAGAAGGGCAAGAAGCGTTAGGATCAAAAGGTATCTAGATTGAATGAATAAAACCATCTTAGAAGGTATATGTTACCTAGCAGGGATAGGGTGAACGGTCCCTAAATCAAGAGCACCCTATTGTAATTTTAAATCCCATTTAACATCATACTCTGTTTAACACCATACTGCATTGGTATAATATTGAAAAACGGTTAAATGGGAATAGAGATGAGATGAAGCAAAAGACACGGCACCACATAGTGCAGGTTACCCAGGTATAAAGTGGTAGATGAGAAGAGTGATACTCACCTGGTAACGATGTTAAAAAAGCAATGGAGAGATAAGGTGCTGCTGCTGCCAGGACTCAAGGCCGGTGATTCGGATGAAAGACCGCAAAGAATATGCTGGGTGAGCTGGAAAGGAGTCTCCGAGGGCGCTGCTGCACTTAAATAGGACCGAAAGGACACGAACTTCGGAGTGATGATAATAAATAGAATTTATTGGTAATATGACTACGCGTTTCAATGCCGTACCGGCATCTTCATCAGGTCATCTTGGATAGAGAGGGAGAGATAAATGCACAAATCTAAATCTATGCAGTGAGGTGCTCTCCAAGGCAAAACTGTAAGGTATTGGTGCGTTGTCCCTTTGGAGCACTGCACCGCATCTGTTGCTGGCAAATAAATTGCCCTTATATTGAACTTTTGCCAGACTTTATTGTTCAGACCCTCACTGGGTGAGAAGTGAGTGAGGGTCTGAACAACATATGTGGGACCCTACAGGGGTGGCTATATGTGGGGAACTATATACAGGGAGCGCTATATGTGGGGCACTATCTACAGGGGGGCTATATGTGGGGCATTATGTACAGGGAGGCTATATGTGTGGCACTATGTAAAGGGGTGTTATATATAGAGCGATATCTACAGGGGAGCTATATGTAGAGCGCTATCTACAGTGGGGCTAGATGTGGGGCACTATCGACTGAGGGGTTATATATGGGGCACTATCTACTACAGGGGGGCTATATGAGGGGCACTATCTAAAGGGGTCTGTATGTGGGCCACTATCTACAGGGGTATCTATGTAAAGCACTATCTACAAGGTAATATATGTCGGGCCCTATCTACAGGGGGCTCTATGGGGGCATTATCTACAGCGGGCTCTATGGGGGCACTATCTACAGGGAGCACTGTGTGTGTGGGACACTGTAATGTACGTGGCTGCGGGCCGTCAGCTCCAATCTCCTGACAGCCGCTGCCACGAGTCGGCAAGCGCTTTCCCCAGCCTCCTCCTCAGGAGACGCCAGCGCTCACGTCCACTCACCTCAGCTTTATCCCGTAGGGGTAGCGCACGCACCGGACTTCTGATGAACTTGAACCCGTGAGTGCCCTGGACTATAAGAGGGCTCCAGTCCCCTGCTTCTATGCCTGAGCGTTGTTGATGTTTCCTAAGTTTGTCTATGTGATGGCCTCCTAGTGATTTCCTATTCCTGTTCCTTGCATTCCATACTATCCTGGTCGAGCAGTGTGCTGTGCCAAAGTCGTGTCGTGCTGTATCCCACGTCTAACCTGCTGCACCTTGCCTGCCGTCTACCTGCTGCCTAGTCCATGCCCAGCCTGCCCTGCTGCTGTCCGAGCTGCCACATGTACCTATACGAACCATAGACATTGACCTGCGTCCTGTTGGCCAGCTGCCTTACCGCCAAGGCAGTACAGCCCAGTGGGTCCACAGACCCTTCGTGACAGTACGCTCAGGCCATGGACCCCACTGGTCGATTCAAGACTATGACGACGTCTCAAGAAATGCGGGCGGATATCCCAAACCTCCGGTCTCGACAGGAACAACTCTTCCAGGCATTGAACATTCTTGCATGTCAGCAGGAGGCACAAGCTGCTGTTCCTCCTACTACACCTCCTGGCAGTGTTGATCCTCAGACTACACCTCTTGGGAGTGTTGACTCGCGTGTTTCTTTGCCACTTCCTGACCGCTATGATGGAGAAGCAAGTATCTGTCATGGATTTCTGAATCAGTGCCAGATCCACTTCGGCCTGTATAATAGGACATTTTCGTCTAATAGCGCAATGGTCGCTTTCATTATGTCTCTCCTCACTGGCAAGGCTCTTGCATTTGCGAACCCTATCTGGGAGAGACAAGTACCAAAGACCTGTGACTTCCAAGCCTTCCTCCGGACTTTTTGTATGGTGTTTGAGGAGCCTGGTCGGGTATCATCTGCAGCGGCTTCTTTGATTAGCCTTCGCCAAGGAGACACCTCCGTGAGTGAGTACGCCATCCACCTCCGCACCCTGGCGGGAGAGCTGTTATGGAACAATGAGGCCCTGGTGGCTGCATTCTGCATGGACTGGCTCCTAAAATTAAGGATGAACTTGCCGCTAGGGATCTGCCGTCTTCCCTGGATGACCTCATCCTTCTGCCCGCCCCGGGTTAATATACGGATCCGAGAACGCCTCCAAGAGGTTCAATGGGAGGGAGTCCTTTCCAGTCTGGCTCCTACTTTGCAGCAACCCCTGCTGTCCTCAGATGTTGATCCTCCTAAGGAGTCTGTGATAATGGACCAGTGTAAGTTATCCACCCAGGAGAGGCAACGCAGACGCACTTCTGGACTCTGTCTTTATTGTGGCCTTGGTGGTCATGCGCCTGTGTCCCCAAAGATCCCAAAGCCTAGGGCTGCTAGGAGTGACAACCTTGGGTAAGAATGGACTTCCGTCTAAACTGTCCGTACTTGTGACCATAGTGACCATAGTGTCCGGTGAGAGAACTCATCAGGTCTCTGCGTATCTAGACTCTGGATCCGCTGCTAATTTCATCCGTAGAGACCTGGTGGACCTTCTGCAATTACCCACCACCCCTCTTGAGAGCCCATTGACAGTTGCTTCAGTAAATGGACTCTGCCAGACCCAGTTATAGCCGTGACCAAGCCGCTGATGCTCCTAGTAGGGCTCTTCACTCCGAACTTCTGTCATTCTATGTCCTATCCAAAGCTGTTAACCCTGTGTTGCTGGGCCTGCCTTTGCTCCGACTGCATGCCCCAGTCCTGGACTGGAATTCTGGAGAGGTTCTCCAGTGGGGCCCTGAGTGTCAAAGCCGTTGCCTTTTGCAGATTAGTTCGGTTCAGCCTTCTCTGCCTCGGTCATTGGCAGGATTGCCGAGTCATTATGCTGCATATTTGGACGTCTTCAGCAAGAGGGAGGCGGAGACATTGCCTCCACATCGGGCGTATGACTGCCCTATTGAACTGATTCCTGGTGCATCCCTTCCCCGTGGTAGGGTATGTCCGCCTATGTGAAAGAGAACATGGAGAGGGGCTTCATACGAAAGTATTCCTCCCCAGCAGGAGCTGGGTTCTTCTTTGTCAAAAAGAAAGATGGCTCTCTTCGTCCTTGTATCGACTACCGAGGTCTCAACCAGATCACGGTGAAGAATAAATATCCGTTGCCACTGATCTCTGAACTGTTTCATCGTATACGTGGTGCCAAGATATTTTCTAAACTAGACCTGCGTAGGGCTGACAACCTAGTCCGGAATTCGCGAGGGTGATGAATGAAAGACTGCATTTAACACCCGTGATGTACACTATGAGTATCTAGTAATGGCCTTCGGCCTGTGTAATGCTCCCGCGGTCTTCCAGCAGTTTATTAATGACATTTTCCATGACCTTCTCTATGTTTGTGTAGTAGTCTACCTTGATGACATCTTGATTTTTTCTCCAGATCCTATGACGCATCAGAGACATGTCCGGCAAGTTCTGCTATGGTTAAGGGAGAATCGTCTTTACGCCAAGTTGGAGAAGTGCGTGTTTGACAGAGATGCCCTACCCTTCCTGGGCTACATTGTCTCGAATTGAGGTCTCGAGATGGATCCTGAGTAGGTAAAGTCTGTCCTGGAATGGCTACGCCCTCAAGGCTTGAGGGCCATACAGCGCTTTTTGGGATTCGCCAATTTTTACAGGCAATTTATTCCAAACTTCTCCTCAATGACTTTTCCCATCTCTAACCTCACTAAGAAGGGTATAAACGCCAAGGTGTGGACTCCCGAGGTAGAGTCCGCATTCAATAGCCTGAAGAGTGCCTTCACGTCAGCCTCTATCCTCCATCATCCGGATGTCTCTCTGCAGTTCTCGTTGGAGGTGGACGCATCCTCTGTCGATGCTGGTGCACTCCTGTTCCAGAGAGGTCCCAAGGGCAAGTCAAGGGTATGTGGATATTTCCCTATGGTATTCTTCTCTTCTACAGAACGCATTTACTCGATTGGGGGTCGGGAGTTACTGGCCATCAAATTGCCTCTAGAAGAGTGGAGACATCTACTAGAGGGCGCAGCTCATCCGATCCTGATTTTTACAGATCACAAGAATCTGACCTACCTGCAGACGGCCCAACTGTTGAACCCTCGTCAGGCCAGGTGGTCACTGTTCTTTACCAGGTTCCAGTTTGAGCTCCTTTATCGCCCGGCCGACAAGAATGTGAGGGCCGATGCCTTGTCCAGGTCTTTTGAGACGGAAGACACTATGGAAATTCCACAGAACATCATTGATCCGTCTTGCATTGTTTCTGTCAACCACCTGCAAGTTGGGGACATTCCTCCAGAGAGGACTTTTGTGCGCCTGGCTGATCGTGGAAGAATCCTATGCTGGGGACACTCCTCTAGACTGTAAGGTCACGCGGGGGTCTGTAAAACCCGGGATCTAATTGCTCGTCATTTCTGGTGGCCCACGCTGCCCAAGGACATTATGTACTTAATTTCTTCCTGTTCTGTATGTGCAGCCAACATGGCCGCTCACTCTAGACCTGCTGGTCTGCTCCAGCCATTGCCTGTGCCTAATGCTCTCTGGCAGCATATAGCTATGGACTTTATTACGGACCTGCCTCTCTCTGCTGGATGCAGTGCTGTCGGGGTGGTGGTGGACTAATTTTCGAAGATGGCCCACTACGTTCCTCTGACCAGTCTTCCTTCTGCTCCTCAGCTGGCCAAGCTGTTCATCCAACACATCTTCCGTCTGCACGGCTTGCCACAGTATATTGTGTCTGATCGGGGGGTTTAGTTTACCTCGAAGTTCTGGAGAGCCCTCTGCGGACTCCTCGGTGTGAAGTTGGACTTTTTCGTAGCCTACCTTTCTCAGTCCAATGGTCAGGTCGAGAGGATCAATCAGATCTTGGAGAACTACCTACGCCACTTCATCTCCAATCAGCATGATGACTGGGTGCAGTTGCTCCAAAGGGCTGAATTCTTCTACAATAATCACACCAGCGAGTCTACAAGGAATACACCGTTCTTCATTGTCTACGAACAGCATCCACATATTCCTCTCCCAGTGCCCGATACTTCCGAGGTACCAGCGCCTGACTCCGCTTTTAGAGACTTCCTGCAGATCTGGCAGCAGACTCGATCCTCCATCCTAATGGCAGTCGACCGCATGAAACGGAAGGCGGACACAAGGAGAAGGGAACCTCCTCAGTTTCTTCCTGGCACAAAGGTCTGGCTGTCTTCTAGGAATATCCGACTAAGGGTGCCGTCGTGCAAATTTGCTCCCAGGTTCCTCGGACCATTCGAGATACTGCAGCAGATGAACCCTGTCGCCTACAAGCTTTGGCTACCTCCTACTCTCAGGATCCCCAACTCCTTCTATGTCTCCCTCCTGAAACCGGTGGTTCTGAACCGCTATACCAAGACTCCTAGCCCTGCGGTTGCCTCCAGCAGCCCTTCGGACACCTTTGAGGTTAAGGAGATCTTGGACACCAAGAAAGTGAGAGGAAATACTTTTTATTTGGTGGGTTTAAGGGGGTTTGGTCGTGAAGACAGGTCCTGGCAGCCAGAGGAGTACCTCAATGCCCCTACTCTTCTGAAAAAGTTTCTCTCTCGTTCTGGTCCCAAGAAGAGGGCGTAAGAGGGGGGATAGTGTAATGTCCGTGGCTGCGGGCCGTCAGCTCCAATCACCTCCTGACAGCTGCAGCCACGAGTCGGCAAGTGCTGGCCCCAGCCTCCTCAGTAGACGCCAGCGCTCGCGTCCACTCACCTCAGCCGGATCCCGTAGGGTGAGCGCGCATGCTCGTGCCCACTCTTAAAAGGGCAGCGTGCACACCGGACTTCTGATGAACTTGAACCCGTGAGTACCCTGGACTATAAGGGGCTCCAGTCACCTGCTTCTATGCCTGAGCATTGTTGATGTTTCCTAAGTTTGTCTGTGTGATGGCCTCCTAGTGTTTTCCTGTTCCTGTTCCCTGCATTCCATACTATCCTGGTCGAGCACCGTGCTGTATCCCAAGTCTGACCATGATTCACCTCGCCTGACGTCTACCTGCTGCCTAGTCCAAGCCGAGCCTGCCCTGTTGTTGTTCGAGCTGCCACAGGCACCTATACGAACTATAGACATTGACCTGCACACTGTTGGCCAGCTGTCTTACCACCAAGGTGGTATGGCCCAGTGGGTCCACAGACCCTTCGTGACAGACACAGTGTATGTTGATATTATATTCAGGGACACAGTGTATGGCGCTATTATAATCAGGGACACAGTGTATGGTGCTATTTTAATCAGGGACACAGTGTATGGTGCTATTATAATTAGAGATGCAGTGTATGGAACTATTATATCCAGGGGTGTAGTGTATGGTACCATGAGAATCATATCTTAATTTATAGGTATGGAAATGTTTTAAAAGTGAGAAGCTGAAGACATCTGAGCGGCAAACTGCAGAAATGGGCTGTGGCAAGGAGAAGTCGTCATAGAGGTCTGGACCGGATGGAGAAGAAAAGAGAAAAAGAACAACTAGAATATGAAAAGACGTCTCAGGTGAGTCACTTAAAGTAAATGTTTATTCTGCCTCTAATTAGCACTGTAGTCACTATATGATCTTCAGCAAGATGATGGGTGTTATGATTTTTTTTTTGTTGAAACAACAACTCCCAGCATATCCTTACCATTGTTTGGGCCATGCTGGGAGCTGTAGTTTTACGCTGTACAAACTTATACGGCAGGGGTTGCACTAATTTGTGCTGTATATATGAGCTTGGTTTTGGTACTGTATATATGTACTGAGCTTGGTTGTGGCGCTGTATATATGTACTGAGCGTGGTTGTGGTGTTGTATATATGTACTGAGCTTGGTTCTGGTGCTTTATTTATGTATTGTGCTTTGTTCTGGTGCTGTATTTATGTGCGGAGCTTGGTTCTGGTACTATATATATGTAATGAGCTTGGTTCTTCAGCTGTATATATGTACTGAGGTTGGTTATGGTACTGTATATATGTACTGAGTTTGGTTCTGGAGCTGTATTTATGTATTGAGCTTTATCCAAAGGAGAAGCAGGCAGCACAGTAGAACAGAAAACCTCCAAGGTATTAGGGTGCAAGCCTCCAGGGATCCAACTTGTAAATCCCTAAATGCAGACAAAATGGAAAAAGAGGCAGCACTCCACAAATCAAAAGTAGCAACATTTATTCACCCATCAGTGAAAAGGTGCAAAGTTTCAGCTGCTCAATGCAGCTTTTGTCAAGCAATGTAAAACAGATGATTCAGTGCATTTATACAACCCACAATGGAAGGAGCCATAATCAGAGGTAAACATCTTAATAAAAAGATTTAACATTTTGTAAGTGCATAATTGATCATACAAGATCCATAGTGTCAATATCATAACATAAAAAAACACGTATATGTGAACATCTGAACAGCAATACTCCACATAAGAAGTGACATAATAAAAATAACATCACAATATCCTAAATCAGACTCAAAGTTTAATATTCATCAGCTGTAAAGTTTCAGGTGTATGGAGGTAATACATATAAGTGTATAATCACTGGCACTCACCCAAAGCAAAGGCACATAGCACTCATGGGTCTAACGCATCACACTACTCTGGCTACGGCGTCCATGAAACACAACTGCGCATGCGTGGCCCACAGTCACGTGATACTAGTGTCACGTGATTGGCTGTCAAGCAGATAGCGTCTAGCAACCAAAAGTGTGGCATACTGCGCACGCGCACATGGAAGCCAGAGGGGAAAGAACACACTCCTATCGGTGACCACAATGTAAGTCTATACTACTTAATGGATGTCTTTGACCCGACTTATATCACCTAAAAATAAGTAGGGAAGTCTAATATCCCAGCAAAATATAGCCATGGGCAACCCACGCTATAATGCTAAGCTCATACAGGGTTCTATTGATCCAAAAAGAAGACAAATTTCAACAGATACAATAATATCAAGAGGCCAGGATAAGGTAACTTGGTGTGGTAGATGATGGTCGATGTATAAGTCCACCGAAATAAAACCCTCAAATGTATCCCTCGGCTTGGGCCAGCATTCAGTGAAGTAATCCAAATCCAATACCATATAAACAAAGCCTGTAAAGTAAATAAATAGATAGATAGAAATAAATATAAATACAAATAAAATAGTAAATAAACGAATCAGAAAAAGAGATATGCGATCTTGTAAAAATACCATATACAGTGAAAAATAAGTGTACATAAACCCCTAATAAAAACAAGATACGTCTTACTACTTAAAGGGATAAAGTCATCAAAAGGTAATAAGGGAAAATAACTGCATCCCCAACCCCCCACAGCAAGACATTCTAAGAAAACGCTTTTAAGTTATACTCAAAATTGAGTCCATGTGGTTGTAACGTATTGAGTTTATTAATCCACTCTACCTCTCTCCTCTTGAGTAGTTTTTCCCTATCACCACCTCTCCTAAGAGGGGGTATATGGTCAATAATCCAAAAACTAAGCTGATTAACCCTATGATTGGCTTCGCAGAAATGTCTGCGAATAGGTAATTCAGTCTTATTTGTATTGATGGTAGATTTATGTGTATTGAGCCTAATCCTACATTCATTAGTCGTCACCCCAACATATATAAGTTTGCATAAGGATATAAACAACAAAATCCGATCTACAGGTCAGATAGTGTCTAATTCTATAGGTCCTACCAGTCGTTGGATGTGTAAAAAGAATCTCCCTTGCACATCAAACCACAATTAGCAACATGCAAGAAAGATTCTTAAATGTAATTTATCTAAGGCATATATACTGGTTTTACAAAAAAAAAAAAAAGCTAGTTATGTGTATCATGCATTGAAGGGATAAAAATAATCTTAACTAGGGTAACAGACAAGGAGAATAACAGGCTAATCAAATGATGGGAGGCTATGGGTTTGTATCCTAGAAATAAATTTATATAATTCACTTTTTGTGAACTGCTTACCAACTCTATCCATTAACGTTATATGAAAGTTGAAATTCACAGACATATGAAACTGTCATCTATGTGTCTTTCTTCTACAAAAATATATTATTCTGTAAATCCCAAAACTTGGATACACACTCCTCATCTGCTTCCACTTATCAACTTACTGAAACATTTGACCCCAGACAAAATAACCATATGACATCTAACAAAACAAATCAGACTGCTAGAAAGTCCAAAGTTTACAGATACGTGTCCTTGTCTAGTCAATCATGGAATACTTCTAGAGTAAAAGTCCTTTTACACTGGCCTATTTTGGCCGGTACAACGAGCATCGATCAACGAGAAAGCTTGTTGATCGGTGCTAGGTTGCTTCTTTCACAAGGCGATAGTATGGGGACGAGCGATCGTTACAACTGATCGTTCTTCCCCATATATTTCTATCATGTCAGCAGCATTTTTCCCTCTATACACAGGGAGATTTGCTGCCGACAATGATAATATTTAGGGTATTTAAAATGATACAATCAGCCGATGAATGAACGTTTGCTCGTTCATCGGCTGATCGCTGTCCTATTTACACAGGGCAAATATCGGGAACGAGCCTTCTGTGAACACTCGTTTGCCTGATAATTGGCCGGTGTATAAAGGCCCTAAGACATTCACTTACAAAATAAATGTAAAAATATAAATGCATTGGTCTACTTTTTCTAACATAGCTAAAAGTTTATTATGTTAAGATGTATGGACCAATTCCTTTTTATTTTACACTGTGTTTTGTAGGTGACAACTGCCTTAATTTTAGACCAGCACTCCTCCCATCCAACATAATCTGTGAAAATAGAGCTTGTTACTATGTAATTTTGTTAGTATGAAGGCCCCGAGTGGACAAATATTTTTAGTATGATACCTAGTTAGGTCATCTACGATGGGAAAGGAACACATGGCCCACAAAGCACCATGCTGCAATGTTACGTATTAAAGAAAAAGGGGCTTTGGAGAACACTTCTGTTATCAGATGTATAGAAACTCTAATGAAACATGAGTGATTTTTTCTTATAAAGCCAGATGCTATGCATGTTACTTATGTTTTTATTTTTGAAGATCACATAAAAGCATTTTAATTTCCATTTTTGAAATAAAGAGTACAGTTGAGGCACGATAATGAAAGCTATCACACAATGTTTGTATGTTCTGTTTATATACTGATACCGAACCTACAATTACCTCTAACTGGACCAAAAGAGAGGGTCCTTCAAAAGTATATATCAAAACTTACATCAAACCAAAAAGAAGGACATGAAGCCCATAATATGTGCTAATAATAAGTTTATTACATATAAATAACAAGCATATAAAAAAAGCACAGTTAAAAGGGTTGGGAATATCAATATGGACAAGATGAAAATATGTTCAAGAACACAGAGAAATGCATCCATTCATCCAAAACAGAAATATATATAAGCAGTTAACTCATGTGTGCACAGATAATACCAGTTACAGTATAACGTATCTGGACACCGAGAAATATGCATAACATGAAAAATGATACATGTATGTAGATCAAAAAGTATGGAAGATCAAGAAAAGTACCACAACCAAAAACAGACTGGAATAGTAAATATTGTATAAAAGTATAATAGTATAAAGTATAGCTGACACTGAAACTATTATAATATAATTCTCCAGCATGTCATAAATAAGGAGTAGCTAATCCTTCTAACAGACCACAGGCCTACCACAACCCAGGTATATAAGCCTAAAATAAAAGGGGTAGGTGTAAATGCCTATAGCATATCAATGTAGAAGCTATGTACAGTAGGTGGTAGCAAGACACGGCAATAAATCTAAAAATATAGCCATACCTAATCAGAGCCTGTGGCTCCGATTCTTCAAATGTTTTTTGGGTTTCAGTTTTATGGCATTCATCATGCTGTGAAACGACATGTTAGCTTTATTCTGCGTAATAAGGGCAATACAAAATGTATATCGCTTTTTTTTATGTTTTGTTACTTTTACAAGAACAAACGAATTATTAAAAATAAATTTGCTTTGTGTCCCCATATTCTGAGATCCATAAGTTTTTTCTTTTTCCATAGATCTGCGGGGCAAGCTGTAGTTTCTATTGGTACAAGTTTGGGGTACAAGAGAAATTGTGATCCCTTCTTATTCCGTTTTATGTGGGAGATGAGGTGACCAAAAAACAGCTATTCTGGCGTTTAGGGAAGCGACGATACCAGTTATGTTAATTTTTTTTTTTATATATTTAAAAAAAACTTTATTAATCTGTGTTAAACTTTTTCTATTAGTCCCCCTAGGGGGTTTGAACCAGTGATCGCTGGATTGCTTGCACAATAAACTGCAATGCTAATGTATCGTGATTCTGACAGGCACCTACTAAGCCATGCTTCTGACAGGGCCTAATAAGAGTACAAGGATGGCAGACCTGGGGGCCTTAACGAGGCGCCAAAATTGCCATGACAACCATAGGTATTACGAAATCTCGTCACAGTGGGGTCGATTGAATATCAGAGGGGCCATCCCCCTGTTTCTAATGGTTTAGATGCTGCGGTCGCCATTGATTGCAGGAACTAAGGGGTTAAACAAGCAGGATCCCGCTCGATACACTAATGTGTTGACTATAACATACAGCCAACACACTCATTTTATGGAGCGGGGCCTTGCGGCATCATACTTTTTTTTTTCCAGCACATGCCACAGATGCTGGATCGGATTAAGATTAGAGGAATTTTGAGGCCAACGCAACACCTAGAAATCTTTTATACCAACAATAGTGGAGGACATGCCTGTTTTGTAACCTAATTTTTCCTGAACAATTTGCGCACTGCGGTAGGGTGCATTATCCTGCTGAAAGAGGCCACTGCTATTAGGGAATACTATTGCCATGAAGGAAGGAACTTGTGCAATGTACAATGTTTAGGTAGGTGGTACTGTATGTGTCAAGGTCACAACCACATGAATACCAGGAACAAAGGTTTCCCACTGGCATCACACTGGCTCCGCTGGCTTGCCTTCTAATGATATTTCTTTCCCAGGTAAGCGATGCCCACGCACCTGGCCATTTACACGGTGTAAAAGAAAATGTGATTCATTAGACTAGGTCACCTTCTTTGATTGCTCCATGATTCAGTTCTGATGCTCATGTGTCCATTGTAGGTGGCATTTGGCAGTGGACAGGGCAGCATGGGTACTGTGACCAATCCCCAAATGCATCAAACTGCACTGCACTGTGTGTTTTGACACCTTAGTATTAACTTTCTCAGTAGTTTTTCTGTGGGATCAGACCAGACGGGCTAGCCTTCGCTCCAAATGCACACAAATGAGCCTTGGATGCCCATGACCCTGTTGCCGATTCACCAGTAGTCCTTCCTTGGACCACTTTGGTAGGCACTATCCACTACATAATGGGAAAACCTCACAACACCTTCCGTTTTGGAGATGTTATGAACCAGTCCTATAGCCATCACAATTTGGCCCTTGTCTAAGTCGCTCAGATTCTTATGCTTTCCCATTTTTTCTGCTTCCAAAACATCAACTTCAAGAACTGCGTGTTCATTTGCTGCCTGATGTATCCCACCCCTTGACAGATGCCATTGTAAAAAAAATTATAATATAATTCACTTCACCTGTCAGTGGTTTTAATGTTACGACTGATCGGTATATGTTAATATTGCAGCCAGTTGAAGACTAATTTACATTATACCTAATTTGGGTATGTTCATATTTGTTGTTATGGCAACCAATCGATTTCCAGTAACAGTGGATACTTGTAATATTACTTATAAGGATGTGACAGATTGACATCAGTATTTGTGTGTTAATTTACTCTGCTATATTGGATATTAAACGGAGTTTAAAATGGTAAAATGGTCTCTCCATTACTTTCCTCTGTTTATAGAGATAATGTAGGTAATAGGCAGACAATATTCTGATTCCACATACCTAAATACCCATAACATATGAATACATTAACATAATGACTTATTGGTTAGCACAGTTGCCTGGCAGCATAAAGGCTCTGGGTTCCAATCCCATGAGGGGCAACATCTGTATGAAGTCAATATATTTTCCCCTTACCTGTGATAGTTCGCTACGCTGCTTTCCTTCCACACCCCAATACACACTTGTTGGTAAATTATCTTATAATGAACTTGTGTGTGTGATATACAGTAGGTACTGATATAGATTGTATATGATTGCAATTTGTGTACAGCATTGTAGAATAAGCTGGCACTATATACAGTAAATAATAGAATATAAATATCCATTCGAATTAAAGTAGCAACCTATATTGAGTAAATATATTGTTGTAACCTATAGTATTTAGGCAACTATTTGCCTCTTTCTGATACACTAGCTCTGACTTTTCTATTTTGCAATGAGTCAAGGCCATCTAAACATTAAAACTTTGTAAGAATTTTATTATTATTATAAGGGCCTGTTCACATCAGCGTTGGGTTCCGTTTGTGATTTCCATTCAACCTTTCCGTCAGAGGAACAGATGAATGGAAAGCCAAATGGAAACGATAGCTTCCGTTTGCATTACCATTGATTTCAATGTTAATGCTTCCATTGCAGTTGGTTTCCGTTTGTTTCTGTTCCGTAAAGTTTATTTTTTTTTTGCCTAAGGTGGCAACCGGTGTCGACACAAACCATCAGAAGGTGTTTGCATGACATTGGCCTATGAGCCAGACGTCCAGCTACAGGTGTTCCATTGACCACACACCAACGCTCTTCAAGGCTATCATGGTGCACAGCAAGATGGTAATGGAGGCTCGAATAGAGGTCTATCCTCTTCAGTGATGAGTCACGTTTTTTTCTCGGATGCAATGCCATGAAGAGGCCTTCACAAGGGAACATCACATCGGTCCTACTCCCGGGATTATGGTGTGGGGTGGCATAATGTACTGAAGCCGGACCCCTCTAGTCTTTATTTCAGGTACACTAACAGATCGGATTACATTTGATTTGGTCATGGAACCAGTGGTACGGTCATTTCTCCAAAGTGTCCCAGAAGCCGTTTTTCAACAGGACAACGCCAGGCCGCATGTTACTCATGCGCTGCATAAATGTGGCCTAAATGTGCAACCATTGCCTGCAGCGTCTCTGGACTTGTCTCCCGTCGAGCACATCTAAGACGTCATTAGTCGGAAATTGCAAAGGGAGCAGCAGCCAATTTTGATGATTTGCGTGCCCAAGTGCATTCAGCGTGGCATAATATTCCTCAGACAATCATTAATTACCTGATTGATAGCATGCCAAGGCGTGTAAGTGTGTGTATTTCTGCACGTGGCGCTCATACTCGATACTGAATAAATCAAGATGTTTGGAATATGTTTCTTTTTTTATCATTTGCATATTATTAACATGTCTATTGATCCTGTGATTTCCACAATTCCAAAACGTTTCCATTTTAGTGTTGCCATTTAAATGTTGAGGAGTGTATATATCCAAAACCACTGTACATCTAGAACCACTATACTTCTATAAGCACTATAAATACAAAACCACTATATATTCAGAGAACCACTATACTTTAGTAGCACCATACAGTACATGCAAAGCCACTATATATTTAGAACCACTGTACTATATATATCCAAAATCGCTATACATCTATATCCACTGATTTAAAGCACAAGTTCTACTCTCATTTAGGCTGCAACCTTACTGGTTATCCTATTAGTTTAACTATTAGTTTCATAGGTGACATTTTGTGTTGTTGGTGTCAATATGATTGTTTAACACATCATGAGAAACAAAAATTATATTCTAAGGCTGGCTTCACACAGAGTTTTTTGCAGGCAGAAAATCTGCCTCAAAATTCCGTTTGGAGTTTGAGGCAGATTTTCCTCTGCCTGCACGTCGATTTCCGCGGCGTTTTTCGCCCACGGCCATTGAGCGCCGCAGGCATAAAATGCTGCAAAATACGCTTTCTCTGGCTCCCATTAAAGTCAATGGGAGGTCAGAGGCGTAATCGCGCGAAGATAGGGCATGTCCCTTCTTTCTCCCGCGAGCCAGTTTTACCGCTCGCGGGAGAAAACCGCTCCCGCCTCCCATTTAAATCAATGGGAGGCATTTTCGGACGTTTTTTGGCTTGTTTTGCGGAGCGGTTTCCGTGCCAAAAAACTTGGCAAAAAACTCTGTGTGAAGCCAGCCTAAGGAAAGTTTATATTTCAGGTTATATCCATAATATAACAGAAAAAGCAACATATGGATGAATCCCAAGCTAATCCCTACCTTTTATAACTCATATAATTAGTCTAAATGAAAGTTGACTTTGTTCACTCATTATTTTGCAATTTAACTGCTTATTATTCTTAAGGCATGCAATATTTTAATTAAATGACATGCAAGGTAACACCAAACCATCTGGCAAAGATGAAAAAAATATAATAATCTAGGCAGATCATTTTATGATGTCATGCCTCACTTGTTCATGTTTTCAGTCACAAACATTGCATCGGTAACATTTTCCCATTTTTTTTTAACATTGTTTAAATCAGTTATTAAAAATACAAACCTGACAATTGTATTTGAAAAAAATTAAATAGCTTTTATCTAGTGTTATTTTGTTAATTATATACAATTTATGATTTGGGAAGAGTTATTTCCTTCAACTAGTTGCATTAAGAGGACCTGTCATCAGCAGAAATAATTATATTTAGTATTTTTTTACGCTTATCATATAAACACTTTCAATACCAGAGGTTTTTTGACATTTTTCACTTTTAGCAGAAAATGTGAGCCAAGCAGAAAATTAGACGCACAACTCCTCCATAAAAAAAAACCCCAAGGTTGAAGATGTACATATATACCACCTAGGCCTACGTCTACATGCATGTAGCTTTATAAAATCGCCAGAACTGTAGAGACCAAAATTCTGGCTTTAAAGGGTTTCTGCGTTGACATAAAATTAAAGGCCAATATTCAGGGTAGGCCTTCAATATCTGATCGGTGCGGGACTGACTCTCGGGTACCTCCACCAATCAGCTGTTTGAATGTATGAGTGTGATGTCATTGTGCAGTACATAGCTGTGTTCGAAGGGTAGGGGAAGCAGCGCTCGCTGGATCGGCATGGCTACTTCAATCGGCAGGGTTGCGGAGAGTCAGACCCCCACTGATAAGATATTAATGGCCTATTCTGAGACTAAGCCTTCAATTTTATTTCACAAGATGACCCCTTTAAGCTAGAAATTAAAAAAAGTAACAACCTGTAAAATACAGGAGGGATGACACATCTGGAAAAGTGAGTGTACCCCCTAGACAATGGTTCTCAAACTCGGCCGGGTAAGTGGGCCACATATAGAAAAAATGGGAAGTTGACGGGCCTCATTACTTTCAAATTTGATGCAATACAAAATTATCGTTAATCAATTAGTTATTTGAACTACTATAATAATACTACATTACCGTAACAATACTGCATTACTATAATACTACTACATTATTATAACAATACTACACTATAAAAATACTACATTACTATAACAATACTACATTACTTTAATACTACATAACTATAATAATGCTACATTACTATAACACTACATTACTATAACAATACTACATTACTGTAATAATACTACATTAGTATAACAATACTACATTACTACAATACTACATTACTATGATAATACTAAATTACTATAACAAAACTATATTACTACAATACTACATTACTATAATAACACTACTACATTACTTTAATGATACTACATTACTATAACAATAATACTACAATACTGTAATAATACTACATTACTATAATAATACTAGATTACTATAAAAATACTATAAAAATACTACATTACTATAATACTACATTACTATAACACTACATTACTATAAGAATACTACATTACTATAATAATACCGCTAGGTTTAAACTTAACGGAAAGTTTACTCCAGATGCTTATTTCAACAATCCAGTAAATATTAGGCAGCCCTTTTTAAGATAGTGCCACAGTGCCCTCTAAAGATAATGCCACAGTGCCCTCTGTAGATACTGCCACAGTGCCATCTGTAGATACTGCCACAGTGCCGTCTGTAGATACTGCCACAGTGCCCTCTGTAGATAATGCCACAGTGCCCTCTGTAGATAATGCCACAAACCCCTAGATAATGCCACAGTGTCCTCTCTAGATACTGCCACCCACCCATAGATAAGGCCACAGTGCCATCTGTAGATAATTCCACAGTGCCCTCTGTAGATGCTGTGACAGTGCCCTCTGCAGATGCTGCCACACACACACCCCTTGTAAATAGTGCCACACACACCCACAATAAATAGTGCAACACACACCCCCAGTAGATAGTGCCACCCCCCCAGTAGATAGCTCCATTGGGGCTCCCTCTAGGAGTCTAATCCCCAGCCAGAGCATTGCCGACGCTTTGGCTGGGGATTCCTCTGCTGGAGGAGCCCCTGACATCACTGTCCATACATATTTGGCCAGAGATGTCAGGGGCAACCCCAGAGCTGGAGTCCCAGGCAGAGCGCTAGTAGCGCTCCTACTGGGACTCCAGCTGTGCTCCCGACATCACTGTCCAGCTCTGGGGAAGTCCTAGACATCGCTGTCCATATATGGACAGCAATGTCATGGAATTCCACAGAGTCCCGGAGCAGAGCCTATACTAGCGCTCTGCCCGGGACTCAGCTCTGGGGAAGCTCTAGACATCCCGTGTCAATATATGGACAGAGATGTCAGGGGGATTACACAGAGTACTGGAGCAGAGCCTATACTAGCGCTCTGCTCGGGACTCTGCTCTGGGAAAGACCCTGACAACACTGTCCATATATTCCACAGAGTCCCGGAGCAGAACCTATACTAGCGGTTCTGTGTCCTGCGGTTCGCAGATGACAGCCTCAGGGGTCGCATGCGGCCCACGGGCCACTCGCTTGAGACCCCTGCAGGGTATCCAACCACCAATAAAAAAATTTATGGACAAGTTGGCCCAAAATCACGGACAAACATACATCTTTACGGACAGTTTTTGAAAATTCAGAATAACGTGTTTCTCGAACATAAAACATTAATATAACCAGGTTAGCTATGTTAATTGTGAATTAGAATTAGAAAGTGATAATAATTTAAAATTATAATAATAGGTTCAGGTCAACACTGTATTTTTACTTTTTGTAATGTTCTGGTTCAGTTCAAGGCTGCGGCACTAAAGCTTGCAGACAATACGTACTCAGTTCTAGGAAGATCGGTGCAATTTATAAAGAGATTGCGGCATGGATCACCAGTAATATAGCTACATACTACATATACACGCACTAAGAAACACACACACTACATCTACACACATTGCACACATACATACATAATACATACTGCACACATACATACATACATACATACATACATACATACATATACACTGCCAAAACACTGCACACATACATACTGCACACACACTACATATAGACTCAGTGCACACATATATGCTGCACACATATATACTGAACACATACATACATACAGACTGCCCACACACTACATATACACAAAATGCATGCATACAAACTGCACACACATACATACATACATACATACATACATACATACATACTGCACACACTACATATACACACAATGCACACATACATACTGAACACATACATACATACATACCTACATACATACATACATACTGAACACTCATACATACATACATGCTGAACACACATACATACATACATACATACATACTGAACACACATACTGAACACACACACACATACTGCACACATACATACTGCACACATATATACTGCACAAATATACATACTGCCCACACACTACATATACACATAATACACACATACATACTGTACACGTATACATACTGAACACACATACATACTGCACACATACATACTGCACACATACATACTGCATACATACATACATACATACATACTGCACACATACATACATAAATGCATACTGCACACATACATACTGCACACATACATACATACTGCACACATACATACATACATACATACATATATACTGCACACACACATACATACATACATACATACATACTGCACACATATATACTGCACACATACATACATACTGCACACACTACATATACACACAATGCACACATACATACTGAACACATACATACATACCTACATACATACATACTGAACACTCATACATACATACATGCTGAACACACATACATACATACATACATACATACATACATACATATATACATACATACTGAACACACATACTGAACACACACACACATACTGCACACATACATACTGCACACATATATACTGCACAAATATACATACTGCCCACACACTACATATACACATAATACACACATACATACTGTACACGTATACATACTGAACACACATACATACTGCACACATACATACTGCACACATACATACTGCATACATACATACATACATACTGCACACATACATACATAAATGCATACTGCACACATACATACTGCACACATACATACATACTGCACACATACATACATACTGCACACACATACATACATACATACATACATACATACATACATACTGCACACACACATACATACATACATACATACATACTACACACATATATACTGCACACATACATACATACATACATACATGCTGCACACATACATACATATACACATGCACATACACATACATACATACATACATACATACATGCATACATACATACATGTACACATACATACATGCATGCACACATACATACATACATACATACATACATACACATACAACACAAATATATATTGCGCACACACACACACACACACACACACACACACATACATACATACATAAATACATACTGCACACATATACAAACTGCCCACACACTACATATACACACACAATGCACACATACATACTGCACACACATACATACATACTGCACACATATACCTACTGCACACACATACATACTGAACACACATACATACTGAACACACATACATACGGCACACACATACATACTGCACACACATACATAATGCACACACATACATAATGCACACATATATACATACATACTGCACACATATATACTGCACACACATATACACATACAACTTGCACATGCGCAGCTCCTTGGACAACAAAAAAATATAGAAATCACGGACACATTATTTTTATTCCGGCGGGTGAACCCTGCAACGGAATGTCAAACTGAAACCACAGCTTCCGTTGCCGTCACCATTGAGATCAATGGTGATGGAAACATTGCTAATGGTTTCCGTTCGTCACCATTCCTGGCAGGTTTCCGTATTTCCGTAACTCCCATAGTAGTGAATGGCAGTTACAGAAGCAGCGTAGCATGCTACTCAGTTTCCGTAACTACTATTCAGTTCTATGGGAGTTGCGGAAATAGCGTAGCTCAGCGAGTTACGCTATTTGCGTAACTCGACCATGTAACCAGGAAGTGAAGTAGCCGGAAGACAGCGGAGCCAGGTAAGATAGAACGGGGCTTAGGGGGCCCCGTTCTAAAGATAGATGTGGGTCCCAGTGGTGAGAGCCGCATCTATCTGATATTTATGACATATCCTGTGGATATGTCATAAATGTCCTTCATAGGAAAACCAATGTAAATGCCTTGGTCACTATTGACCGCGGCATTTATCTAGTTAAACGGCCAGGAACAGCGGCATCACTGTTCCCAGCCATTAGTGCAGTGTGTCAAAAGCTGACACCTGCAGTGTTTGGAGCGGGCTCAGCGCGTGAGCCCGCTCCATACATCATCCCCTCCCCGCTCGATGATGTGATGGCACATCACGGGTCGGGAAGGGGTTAAGTAAGGTGCGGTCAGGGGGCCAGGCACTGCTGGCTCCCTTGACTGCCGACTATAAGACGCAGGGACTTTTTAGCAAGATTTATTGTTGCTAATAACTGCGTCTTATAGTCTGAAAAATACGGTACCTTGTTTTATGCGGGAGAAATTTTAATTTTTCCTGTGGATCTTGGGGGTAGAAATAAATTGCTGTGTAATTTATATAATTCATGTTTGCAGGGGAAAAAAGCGATTTTTGGCATTGTTTTTTTTTTTTCTTTTTTATATTGTTCACGTTTTAAACGAAATAACCTGTTAAATTACTTCTTCCATTCTTCTATTTATTACGGTTGTGTAGCTACCTAATACGTGTAGGTTTTTTGTTTTTTATGTAATGTATGGGAAATAAAATATATTTTATACTAAATAAGGACTTTCTTTCTAGACATTTTTTTATTATTATAGTTTTTAGTCCCATGAAGGGATAACTTTTTAGTAACTTTACATAGTTGATAAGGTTGAAAAAATACACAGGTCCATAAAATCCAACCTATCATCCTACCGTGAAAAACAAGAGGACAGGGAGTCATGCATTATTGAAAGTAGAAAATAATCTTTATTAGGGCGGGTTCACACATGGCGGAATTTCACTTAAATTCCGCTGCGGACACTCCGCAGCGTTAATCCGCAGCGGAGCCGTTTCTCCATTGACTTTCACTTTAATTTAGCAGTGTTCGTTTACACGATGCGTACAATTCCGCTGCGGAGCATAGGCTGCGGAGCGGAATTTGGTGTCCGCAGCATGCTCTGTCTGTTGCGGAGCAGTGGCGGACTGGTTGCGGACTCATGGCGGAATTTCTCCATTGACTTCAATGGAGAGTCAAAATTCCGCAATGAAGTCCGCAGATCTTATGTGTGCTGCGGAGCGTATTGTTTTTACTACCATGACATTTCTTCATTCTGGCTGGACCTATGTATTTCTAGGTCTACAGCCAGACTGAGGAAGTCAATGGGGCTCCCGTAATGACGGGAGCGTTGCTAGGAGACGTCTGTAAATAGTCACTGTCCAGGGTGCTGAAAGAGTTACGCGATCGGCAGTAACTGTTTCTGCACCCGGGACAGTGACTACCGATCTCAATATACATGTATCTGTAAAAAAAAATATAAGTTCATACTTACCGAGAACTCCCTGCGTCTGTCTCCAGTCCGGCCTCCCAGGATGACGTTTCAGTGTAAGTGACGGCTGCAGCCAATCACAGGCCAAGCACAGGCTGCAGCGGTCACATGGACTGGAGCGTCATCCAGGGAGGTCGGGCTGGATGCCGAAAGAGGGACGCGTCACCAAGACAACGGGCGGTAAGTATGAATTTCTTTGACTTTCACTAGGGAAAGTGCTGTCCCTTCTCTCTATCCTGCACTGAATAGGGAGAAGGGAAGCACTTTTCCTGCAGTCCGCAGCGGCCAGTCCGCATCAATTTTCTGCACATTTTGTGCAGATCCGCAGCCGTAATCCGCAACCCGGATTAGGTGCGGCATTGATGCGGACAGTTGCGGAGGAATTCCGCCATGTGTGGTCATGCCCTTAGAGCAAAAAGCTAAAACACATATTAAAATATAGAAGAACCAAATATAATTAACTGTCTGCAGCTATACAATGTTAAAGCCACCAGGTCCAGGTCGTTCGAGACAGAGGACACTATGGAGTCTCCACAGAATATCATTAATCCGTCCTGCATCATCCCTGTCAACCCTCTGCAAGTTAGAGACATTCCCCCGGAGAGGACTTTTGTGCGTCTGGCAGACAGAAGTAGAATCCTCGGCTGGGGACACAGTTTCAAACTGGCAGGGCACACGGGTGTCCATAAGACCCAGGACTTGATCGCTCGTCAGTTGTGGTGGTCCACGCTGCCTAAAGACATCATGGTCTTTGTCTCCTCCTGCATGGTGTGTGCAGAAAATAAAGTAGCCCACTCCCAACCGGCGGGCCTGCTCCAGCCACTGCCTGTGCCCGATGCCCCCTGGCAGCATGTTACTATGGACTTTGTCATGGACCTGCCTCTCTCTGCTGGCTGTAGTACGGTCTGGGTGGTGGTAGACCGATTCTCCAAGATGGCTCATTTCGTTCCACTGACCGGTCTACTGTCCGCTTCTTGACTGGCCAATCTCTTCGTCCAACACATCTTCCGTCTGCACGGCTTGCCTATGCATATTGTGTCAGATCAGGGGGTTCAGTTCACCTGAAAGTTCTGGAAAGCCCTCTGCATACTCTTCGGTGTGAAGTTGGACTTTTCCTCTGTCTACCATCCCCAGTCCAATGGTCAAGTCAGAGGCATAGCTAGGTTCTCCAGCACCCGGGGAAAAGATTCAGTTTGGCGCCCCCCCCCCCAACCTCTTTCCTGACATCTCCTTCCCCCTCGCCGTGTTTGTTTTCTCTACCAATCGACGTGTCATTTATTTTTATGTAACGCGAGCATAAAATTATTTGTACATTTCACAAGCAATATGGTTCTATACACAGCCCCAGAACCAAGCTCAGTACATATATACAACACCAGCACAAATACAGCTCAATTTAGTGCAACCCCTGCCGTATAGGTGTGTACGGCGTAAAACTACAGATCCCAGCATGGCCCGAACAATGGTAAGGATATGCTGGGAGATGCTGTTTCACAAAAAATAAATCCTATCATAATCATACCACCCATCATCTCGCTGCAGATCATACAGTGACTACAGTGCTGATTAGAGGCAGAGTGAACATTTACATTAAGTGACTCACCGGTGACGTCTCTGATTCTAGTTCTTTCTCTCCATCCGGTCCAGACCTCTATGGTGACTTCTCCCGGTCACAGCCCATTTCTGCAGTTTGCCGCTCACATTTCTTCAGCTTCTCACTTTTCCAACATTTCTGCACCTATAAATAAATATAAAGTTATCATTATACCACACACTACGCCCCTAAATATAATAGCACCATACACTGCACCTCTAATTATAATAGCACCATACACCGTGTCCCACACACACCGTGACCCCTGTAGATAGTGCCCCCATATAGCCCACCCCTGTATATAGTGTCCCACAAATAACTCCCCCTATAGTGCTCTACAGATAGCCCACCCCTGTTTATAGCCCCCTGTAGATATAGCCCACCCCTGTATATAGAGCTCTACAGATAGCCCAATCATGAATGTAGCCCCCCTGTAGATATAGCCCACCCCTGTATATAGTGCTCCACATATAGTCCTCCCCTGTATATAGTGTTTCACAGATAGCCCACCCCTGTATATAGCCCCCCTTGTACATATAGTCCACCCCTGTATATAGTGCTCCACTAGATAGTCCACCCCTGTATATAGTGCTCCACAGATAGCCCACCCCTGTATATACTATATACAAGGGTGGGCTATCTGTGGAGCACTACATACAGGGGTGGGCTATATCTACAGGGGGACTATATACAGGGGTGGGCTATATCTACAGGGGGACTATATATACAGGGGTGGCCTATCTACAGGGGGACCATATATACAGGGGGACCATATCTACAGGGGGACCATATCTACAGGGCTGGGCTATACACAGGGGGGCTATATCTACAGAGGGGGGATATACACAGGGGTGGGCTATACACGGGGAATATATCTACAGGGGGGCTATATCTACAGGGGGCTATATCTACAGGGGGGGCTATATCTACAGGGGTGGGCTATCTATGGAGCACCATATACAGAGGTGGGCTATATCTACAGGGGGCTATATACTATGTAACCCACCCCTGTATATGGTGCTCTATAGACAGCCCACTCCAGTATATAGCCCCCTGTAGATATAGTCCCCCTGTATATAGCCCAGCCCTGTAGATATAGTCCCCCTGTATATAGCCCAGCCCTGTAGATATAGTCCCCCTGTATATAGCTCCCCTGTAGATATAGTCCCCCTAGATATAGTCCCCCTGTATATAGCCCCCCTGTAGATATAGTCCCCCTGTATATAGCCCAGCCCTGTAGATATAGTCCCCCTGTATATAGCCCCCCTGTAGATATAGTCCCCCTGTATATAGCCCCCTGTAGATATAGTCCCCCTGTATATAGCCCCCGTGTAGATATAGTCCCCCTGTATATAGCCCAGCCCTGTAGATATAGTCCCCCTGTATATAGCCCAGCCCTGTAGATATAGTCGCCCTGTAGATATAGTCCCCCTGTATATAGCCCAGCCCTGTAGATATAGTCCCCCTGTATATAGCCCACCCCCTGTAGATATAGTCCCCCTGTATATAGCCCAGCCCAGTAGATAAAGTCCCCCTGTAGATAGACACCCCCCCATGTAGATATAGTCCCCCTGTATATAGCCCCCCTGTAGATATAGTCCCCCTGTATATAGCCCAGCCCTGTAGATATAGTCCCCCTGTAGATAGACACCCCCCCCCCCCCGTAGACAAAGTTCCCCCCGCAGATACAGACACACACACGTCTATTACAATTTAAAAAAATAAATTAAATTCAAACTCACCTTAATCCCGCTCCCACGCCGTCCGGCAGCCATGGAGACCTGCTCTCTTCTGCGCAGGTCTCCAGGGAGTTGAATACAGCGTCTATGAAAGGCGCTGATTGGCTGTGCAGGATGACTTTCCCTGCCAGTCAGTCAGCGCCTTTCATCGACGGAAGCGTCACTGGTACAAAAGGTACCAGTCGCTTCATTCGTGGAGAGGCGCTGAATGGCCGGGCACGGAACGTGCCCGGTCATTCATTGCTTCTAATTGTACCTGTGTCCTTGCGACACAGGTACAATTATAGTGCAGGAGGAGGGGGCGCTGGCGCCCCCCTCTTAACTGCGCCCGGGGCACGCGCCCCGCCTGCCCCCCCTAGCTACGCCCCTGGTCAAGTCGAGAGAATAAATCAGATTTATGGAGAACTATCTACGACACTTTATCTCCAGGCAGCATGATAACAGGGTGCAGCTGCTTCCTTGGGCTGAGTTCTCCTACAACAAGCACACTAGTGACAGAACCAAAAAAGCAGCATGAATCAATATGCCCCAATATTAAAGTTAATAGAATGCATGTTAAATTTAATGGGTTGATTCAAGGGTGTTAAACCCAAACAGCATCACGACCAAATATGTAGAACCGAAAGAAAGAATGAATGCTGGGAGACTAAAGGGTGATGAGAAAATACAAAAATACTTTATTAACATAAATAAGTCATACAATGATTAGAGAATCCATAGACCAACAGTATAAACAAGGGCACTCAACTGGAAATTGTCAGAATAAGCACAGATGATAAATGAAAAATGTGTGAATCCCCTGATAGGAATAATATAAGTGAGGTATATGATGGTATTAAGTATAATCAGCTTAAGTAAACAAATCAAATATATATGCATGCACAATGGCATACAATGAGGATCGTAAATACATGAATCATAGTGCAAAATAGATTGCAGCCAAAGTCTAATGTTACAATCAGGATACAACATGTACTGGGCACCACACATATACTATGCATGCATGGAGACTCAACATGCATAGAAAGTAGAACAGGGAAGGTATGTTACAATCAATAAATAAACCATAATATGGAGGTTTAACATACCCATAGTAAGGAGACCGGACAATCACAGCTGAGATCCACTCCAACGCGCGTTTCGGCGCTAATGCCTTCGTCCACCACTAAGAGTCCATTCTTCATTGTCTATGGCCAACACCCTCGAATACCTCTCCCTGTTTCCACTACATCCTAGGTGCCTGCAGCTGACTCTGCATTCAGGGACTTTCTACAATTCTGGCAGCAGACCCGATCTTCTATTCTGCTGGAGGTCGACCGCATGAAAAGAAAGGCAGATACAAGAACATGAAAACCTCCCCAGTTTCTTCCAGGTACTAAGGTCTGGCTGTCCTCTAGGAATATCAGGCTGAGGGTGCCATCATACAAGTTTGCTCCCAGGTTCCTTGGACCCTTTGGGATTTTGCCACGAATCAACCCTGTCTTCTACAAGCTTCGGCTGCCTCCTACCCTCAAGATCCCCAACTCCTTCGATTTCTCCCTCCTGAAACCTGTAGTCCTGAACCGCTACTCTAAGACTCTTAGCGCTGCAGTTGCCCCCAGCGGTTCTTCCGAAATATTCGAGGTTAAGGAGATCCTGGACACCAAAAAAGTAAGACGAAGAACCTTTAATTTAGTAGATTGGAGGGGGTTTAGTCCAGAAGAGAGGTCCTGGGAACAAGAAGAGAATCTCAATAATCCTACCCTCATTAAGAAGTTTCTCTCTCATTCTAGTCTCAAGAGGAGGGGGCGTAAGAGGGGGATACTGTAACATCTGTGGTCGCTGACCATGAACTCCTTCCATCTGGTCGACACCCTTCTCTCCAGAGATGGATGCACATGAGGCCGTTCTGTTTCACAGTGACCACCAGGGTTCGCTCGCGAGCTCAGTCCAGCCTTGGAGCCAGAGCGCACACAGGTGGGAGATTGAGCTGATTGCTCCCAGAGCACCCTGGACTATAAGAAGGGCTCTGCCCCTTCCTGACTTGCCTGAGCCTTGTTGTCATTATCCTAGTATGTTTATGCAAATGGCCTAAGAGTTTTCCAGTACCCAGTGTTCCCCGTTCCTGCTACCTTTAACCTGTATCCCGTGCTATCCTGGTCAAGTGCCGTGTTGAGCTGAAGTCGTGCTGTGATGTGTTCCATGCCTGTCCTGCTACACCATGCCTGGCACCTGGCTTCTGCCTAGTCCCAGCCGAGCCTGTCTTGCTACTGTCTGAGCTACCACAGGTTCACTATAAGAATATAGACTGTGACCTGTGTCCTGTTGGCCAGCTGCCATACCATCAAGGCGGTACGGCCTAGTGGGTCCACGTACCCAATGTGACAGACAGTTATTTGTGTTTGTATCTTCTATATTTTAACTTGTGTTTTAGCTTTTTCCTATAATATAGATTATTTTCTACTTTCAATAGTGCATGACTCCCTGTCCTCTTGTTTTTCTTATGACTTTTTTGGAGTTTCTATTTCTTTGATTACATATAATTATTTTGGAGGTGAAGTGCTATAATTTGTGGAAACAACTAGCTGTTTTATTCTGTGCTTTGAGACATATGTTTATGCTATCATCCTACCGTGTTGATCCAGAGAAAGGGAAAAAAACTCTATTAGGTTGATTTAAATTGACTCATTAGGGAAAAAATTGCTCCCCGACTCCAAATATGACAATCAGAATAGATCCCTGGATCAACGTCCCACCTCCAGAATACAGTTCTCCTAACCTGTAATATTATATTTTTCAAAAAAGGCATCCTTATTTTATACTTGAAATGTATTAACATACTCCTGTATGCTAATACATTACACTGTGTCACTATGGCACAAGCTGCTTTTAGGACAACACGTAGTGTGTCCTAACAGCAGGCTTACCGAACAGACAGCCCTGAGGTCCCCAGGGTTGACTGCAGAGGGTTCCCCTAGTCTCTGATCGAGTCACCGGGTTTCCGGTGACATGTTTGAACAGGGTAGTCCCCTTTGATCATGCAGCGGCGATCAAAATGTTTAATAGCTGAGGTCGGAGTTTCCTCTGATCCCAGCTGTATTCACCAGGCTTCTCTAGAAAAAGGAGCTTTTAGTAACAGCTATGATTAAAGAATGAGTGCTCATTGAAGCCCTAATAAGCCTTTACTACAGCGACAACAAAATGGTTAATGGTTTTATTAATAAAACAGGTACCCTATGTGCCATGACAGGTACTCTTTAAAAAATATTTATAAACATCATACAACATACAAATATTGTTCATCTGCACAAATATGCAATAGTGTGCTTTATAATACATCTACATATGTAACTATGTAACAAATTAGTTGTTTTATATGTTTCCTATAGCAACCGAACTGGAACATGTTGCAATCGTTCCAAGGTTAACCTACTGTTAATGTCAAATGAAATTCCGTGAAATTTTCATGTTTATGCTCATTGGCTTGGATTAAAAAAAATTGGATTACTGATAAGCAGGGGCGTGACTAGGAAAGACTGGGCCCCATAGCAAACTCTTGACTGGGCCCCCCCCCCGGGTGCCACAAGCAGCCCCCCTTATAAATAGTGCCCCCCGTAGAATGTGCCATGCAGCCCCCTATAGACAGTGCTATACAGTGAAGGAAATAAGTATTTGATCCCTTGCTGATTTTGTAAGTTTGCCCACTGTCAAAGACATGAACAGTGTAGAATTTTTAAGCTAGGTTAATTTTACCAGTGAGAGATGGATTATATAAAAAAAAAAAAACTGAAAATCACAATGTCAAAATTATATATATTTATTTGCATTGTGCACAGAGAAATAAGTATTTGATCCCTTTGGCAAACAAGACTTAATACTTGGTGGCAAAACCCTAATTGGCAAGCACAGAAGTCAGACGTTTTTTGTAGTTGATGATGAGGTTTGCACAAATGTTAGATGGAATTTTGGCCCACTCCTCTTTGCAGATCATCTGTAAATCATTAAGATTTCGAGGCTGTCGCTAGGCAACTCGGATCTTCAGCTCCCTCCATAAGTTTTCGATGGGATTAAGGTCTGGAGACTGGCGAGGCCACTCCATGACCTTAATGTGCTTCTTTTTGAGCCACTCCTTTGTTGCCTTGGCTGTATGTTTCGGGTCATTGTCGTGCTGGAAGACCCAGCCATGAGCCATTTTTAATGTCCTGGTGGAGGGAAGGAGGTTGTCACTCAGGATTTGACGGTACATGGCTCCATCCATTCTCCCATTGAAGCGGTGAAGTAGTCCTGTGCCCTTAGCAGAGAAACACCCCCAAAACATAATGTTTCCACCTCCATGCTTGACAGTGGGGACGGTGTTCTTTGGGTCATAGGCAGCATTTCTCTTCCTCCAAACACAGCGAGTTGAGTTAATGCCAAAGAGCTCAATTTTAGTCTCATCTGACCACAGCACCTTCTCCCAATCACTCTCAGAATCAGATGTTCATTTGCAAACTTCAGACGGGCCTGTACATGTGCCTTCTTGAGCAGGGGGACCTTGCGGGCACTGCAGGATTTTAATCCATTACGGCGTAATGTATTACCAATGGTTTTCTTGGTGACTGTGGTCCCAGCTGCCTTGAGATCATTAAAAAGTCCCCCCCCCGTGTAGTTTTCGGCTGAACTCTCACCTTCCTCAGGATCAAGGATACCCCACAAGGTGAGATTTTGCATGGAGCCCCAGATCAATGTCGATTGACAGTCATTTTGTATGTCTCCTTCTCACCCAGCGTCTTACTTATGGTTTTGTAGCCCATTCCAGCCTTGTGCAGGTCTATGATCTTGTCCCTGACATCCTTAGAAAGCTCTTTGGTCTTGCCCATGTTGTAGAGGTTAGAGTCAGACTGATTAATAGAGTCTGTGGACAGGAGTCTTTTATACAGGTCACCATTTAAGATAGATGTCTTTAATGCAGGCACCAAGTTGATTTGGAGCGTGTAACTGGTCTGGAGGAGGCTGAACTCTTAATGATTGGTAGGGGATCAAATACTTATTTCTCTGTGCACAATGCAAATAAATATATATAATTTTGACTATGTGATTTTCTTTTTTTTTTTTAATATACTCTATCTCTCACTGGTAAAATTAACCTAGCCTAAAAATTCTAGACTGTTCATGTCTTTGACAGTGGGCAAACTTACAAAATCAGCAAGGGATCAAATACTTATTTCCTTCACTGTATAGCCCTGCCTATAGACAGTGTCACACCCCATTTGTAAATAGCGCCCCCACCTACCCCTTGTAGATATTGCCATACAGACCCCCTGTATATATTGCCATAAAGCCCCCACTGTATATAGTGCCACACAGCCCCACTCCCATGTATATAGTGCCACACAGCCACCCTTAGTAGATAGTGCCACACTCAGCCCTACCCCTTGTAAATAGTGCCATACAGTTGCCCCATGTGTATAGTGCCACACAGCTCCCCCTTATGTATAGTGCCACACAGCTCCCCTTTGTGTATAGTGCCACACAGCCCCCCTTGCGTATAGTGCCACAAGGCAATGGTGCATCAAAGAAAGTTGTATCAGCCAGGGAGATGTCACTCAAACATGGAAAGGTGGGTTTGGAGGAAGGACTTTGTGACTCTTCAGGATAGCGGCCTCGCCCCATGACCCTCTAATGAGTAATTAGCATATAGTGTGCACCATTTTAAAAGTGGATTTTAAAGATTTTGCTGCGTCTGAAAAAAAGATACAAGGGAATGTTTTGAAATATTGTCAGGTTATTTATCACCGCATGGTGGAGATTCAAGGGGGTTAAAACTACCTGACAGATTCCCATTAAATATACAATAAATTGAGAAAAATTTCATTTGCTCTGCAATTTTGTTCTTAGAAATATATCCTATATAATTACAGATCCAGAACAAAGCTCTGACATATATACAGTACCACAACCAAGCTCAGTACATAAATACAGCACTAGAACCAAGCTCTGACATATATACAGCACCAGAACCAAGCTCAGTACATATATACAGCACTAGAACAAAGCTCAGTACATAAATACAGCACTAGAACCAACCTCAGTACATAAATACAGCACTAGAACCAAGCTCAGTACATAAATACAGCACTAGAACCAAGATCTGACATATATACAGTACCTCAACCAAGCTCAGTACATAAATACAGCACTAGAACCAAGCTCTGACATATATACAGTACCACAACCACGCTCAGTACATAAATACAGCACTAGAACCAAGCTCTGACATATATACAGCACCAGAACCAAGCTCAGTACATATATATATAGCACTAGAACCAAGCTTAGTTCATAAATACAGCACTAGAACCAACCTCAGTACATAAATACAGCACTAGAAACAAGCTCAGTACATAAATACAGCACTAGAACCAAGCTCTGACATATATACAGTACCACAACCACGCTCAGTGCATAAATACAGCACTAGAACTGAGCTCTGACATATATACAGCACCAGTACAAACCTCAGTATATAAATACAGCACCAGAACCAACCTCAGTACATAAATACAGCACAAGAACCAAGCCCTGACATATATACAGCACAAGAACCAAGCTCAGTACATATATACAGCACTAGAACCAAACTCAGTACATAAATACAGCACTAGAACCAAGCTAAGTACATAAATACAGCACTAGTACCAAGCTCTGACATATATACAGCACCAGAACAAAGCTGAGTACATATATACAGCACTAGAACAAAGCTTAGTACATAAATACAGCACTAGAACCAACCTCAGTACATAAATACAGCACTAGAAACAAGCTCAGTACATAAATACAGCACTAGAACCAAGCTCTGACATATACAGTGAAGGAAATAAGTATTTGATCCCTTGCTGATTTTGTAAGTTTGCCCACTGTCAAAGACATGAACAGTCTAAAATTTTAGGCTAGGTTAATTTTACCAGTGAGAGATAGATTATATAAAAAAAAAAAAAGAAAATCACATAGTCAAAATTATATATATTTATTTGCATTGTGCACAGAGAAATAAGTATTTGATCCCCTACCAACCATTAAGAGTTCAGCCTCCTCCAGACCAGTTACACGCTCCAAAACAGCTTGGTGCCTGCATTAAAGACAGCTGTCTTAAATGGTCACCTGTATAAAAGACTCCTGTCTACAGACTCAATTAATCAGTCTGACTCTAACCTCTACAACATGGGCAAGACCAAAGAGCTTTCTAAGGATGTCAGGGACAAGATCATAGACCTGCACAAGGCTGGAATGGGCTACAAAAACATAAGTAAGACACTGGGTGAGAAGGAGACAACTGTTGGTGCAATAGTAAGAAAATGGAAGACATACAAAATGACTGTCAATCAACATCGATCTGGGGCTCCAGGCAAAATCTCACCTCGTGGGGTATCTTTGATCCTGAGGAAGGTGAGAGCTCAGCCGAAAACTACACGGGGGGAACTTGTTAATGATCTCAAGGCAACTGGGACCACAGTCACCAAGAAAACCATTGGTAACACATTACGCCGTAATAGATTAAAATCCTGTAGTGCCCGCAAGGTCCCCCTGCTCAAGAAGGCACATGCACAGGCCCATCTGAAGTTTGCATTAACTCAACTCGCCGTGTTTGGAGGAAGAGAAATGCTGCCTATGACCCAAAGAACACCGTCCCCACAGTCAATCATGAAGGTGGAAACATTATGTTTTGGGGGTGTTTCTCTGCTAAGGGCACAGGACTACTTCACCGCATCAATGTGAGAATGGATGGAGCCATGTACCGTCAAATCCTCAGTGACAACCCCTTCCCTCCACAAGGACATTAAAAATGGCTCGTGGCTGGGTCTTCCAGCACGACAATGACCCGAAACATACAGCCAAGGCAACAAAGGAGTGGCTCAAAAAGAATCACATTAAGGTCATGGAGTGGCCTAGCCAGTCTTCAGACCTTAATCAAATTGAAAACTTATGGAGGGAGCTGAAGATCCGAGTTGCCAAGCGACAGCCTCGAAATCTTAATGATTTACAGATGATCTGCAAAGAGGAGTGGGCCAAAATTCCATCTAATATGTGTGCAAACCTCATCATCAACTACAAAAAACGTCTGACTGCTGTGCTTGCCAACAAGGGTTTTGCCACCAAGTATTAAGTCTTGTTTGCCAAAGGGATCAAATACTTATGTCTCTGTGCAAAATGCAAATAAATATATATAATTTTGACAATGTGATTTTCTGTTTTTTTTTAAATATAATCTATCTCTCACTGGTAAAATTAACCTAGCCTAAAAATTCTAGACTGTTCATTCCTTTGACAGTGGGAATACTTACAAAATCAGCAAGGGATCAAATACTTATTTCCTTCACTGGTACCTTAATTACAGATCCAGAACAAAGCTCTGACATATATACAGTACCACAACCACGCTCAGTACATAAATACAGCACTAGAACCAAGCTATGACATATATACAGCACCAGAACAAACCTCAGTACATATATACAGCACCAGTACCAACCTCAGTACATAAATGCAGCATCAGAACCAACCTCAGTACATAAATACAGCACCAGAACAAAGCTCAGTACATATATACAGCACCAGAACAAAGCTCAGTACTTACATACAGCATCATAACAAAGATAAGTACATATATACAACAGCAGAATGAAGCTCAGTACTTACATACAGAATCATAACAAAGATCAATATAAATGTACAGCACCAGAACAAATACAGCTCAATCTAGTGCAACGCCTGCCGTATGGGTTTGTACGGCGTAAATCTACAGCTCCCAGCATGGCCCGGACATGGTAAAAATAAGCTGAGAGATGCTGTTTCAGAAAAAAATCATACCACTATCATCTCGCTGCAGATCATACAGTGACTACATTACTGATTAGAGTCAGAATAAACATTTGCATTAAGTGACTCACCTGTGACGTTTCAGATTCTAGTTCTTTTCTTCTCCCTCCGGTCCAGACCTCTATGATGGATTTCTACCGGCCATGACCCATTTCTGCAGTTTTCCGCTCAGATGTCTTCAGCTTCTCACTTTTAAAACATTTCTGCACCTATAAATGAAGTTAAAGTTCTTAACACCTCTAAATATAATAAAGCACCATACACTGCACCTCTAACTATAATAACGCCATACACTGCGTCCCTGATTATAATAGTACGATACACTGTCTCACACACACACACACACACACACACACACACACACACACACACCATGCCCCCTGTAGATAATTCCCCCATAGCCCCCTGTAGATAGTGACCCCCATAGAGCCTCTGTAGATAGTGCCCTACATATAGCCCTCTGTAGATAGTGCCCACATATGGACTCCAGAGCTGCAAGACAATAGTGATAACGACTGAGCCACCGTGCTGCCCTACATATAGCTTCCCCTATAGATAGTGCTCCACGTATAGCCCACCTCTGTAGATAGTGTCTCACATATAGCTCCCCCTGTATGTAGTGTCCCACATATGGCCCACCCCTGTAGACAGTGCCCTACATATAGCCACCATGTAGCTAGTGGCCCACAGGTAATCCACCCTAGTATATAGTGTCCCACATATAGCCCACCCCTATAGAGAGTGCCCTAAAAAATAGCTCCCCTATAGATAGTGCTCTACATATAGCCCACCCCTGTATGGTGTCTCACATATAGCTCCGCCTGTATATAGTTCCCCACATGCAGACCCCCTGTATATAGTGCCCCACATCCCCACATATATACCCCCCTGTAGATAGTTCCCCACATATAGACACCCCCTGTATATAGTGGCCCACATCCCCACATATAGACCCCCCTGTATATAGTGGCCCACATATAGACCCCTCCTGTAAATAGTGCCACACATCCCCACATATAGACCACCCCTGTAGATAGTGCCCCACATATAGACCTTCTTGTATATAGTGACCCACATATAGACGACGCCCCCTGTAGATAGAGCCCCCACTATAGATAATGCCACTCACAGTTTTATTAGAAAAAAAACAAAAAACTTTACATACTCACATGATCCCGTTCCCGCGCAGTCCGATGGCAATGCAGACCTGCTCTCTTCTGAGCATATGGGGGGGGCGTGTCGACTGGCGTGTTGGGACCTCAAGTCGCGGGCCCCGTAGCAGCGGCTACGGCTGCTATCGCGGTAGTTACGCCACTGCTGATAAGAGTGCTAATCATTTTTTTCTGTCCTGAACAGGAAACAGGAACCCCTGGGGTCCAAATCATGGGGCTCCAGGACCTCTGTATGTTTATGTTTCAGGATCTTAGGAGGTTAACTGCTGGCATGTCTCCTCTAGGAGCTGCAGGAGGAGTGTAGAGTATCCCCTTTTTCTGCGGCTTATGTGTAATGACGGGGTAGGGAGACAGACAGGTGAGCCCTAATCTACCCACCACTCAGTCCCTGCCTACTTGCAACGACCCATCCTAGGCGACGGGGTACAACTGGGCGATGGTCCCTACGCTCAGTAAGTGCACGACAGACAAACAGACAAGGGTACACAAAAGCTAGGGAAACGGGGCAGCTGCCCACGGAGACACCGTGAGCAACGAGAGTAGTGAACGAGTCGAGTCAAACCAGGAGTGCACGAGGTACAAAACGCTGAGCAGGAGAGTGGTCAGTAAGCCAAGGTCAATAACAAGCAGAGGATCAGTAGTTCAAGCAGCAGAGCCAGGAAACAAGCAGAGCAGAATCACAGGCAAAGGAGGAACAGGGAATGCAGGTATAAATAGACAGTGAGCGGGAGCTAGCTCCGTCTGGTCAGGCTGTGATAGGCTCTCCCACTCCTAAGCCTGCCATCCTGAGTGGTGGAAGATGGAGTCAGTCTCACAGACATAGGAGCAGGTGCATACTGATTAACCACGGGCGTCGACACAGAAGCTGTGTCTGGCAGATCCTTTACATTATGATTGATGAAATCTTAATCTTTACCTTGGCCCGGTTACTGAGGAAGCAAGGAGGATGGTAGCATCAGTATTCTGTTTTTTCTGTTCTCCTGGTGAGTGGGTGATTCCCCACCCTGCTATGAATGGAATTCTACAACTGATTTCCTAGGCCTTCCATCCTTGACCGTATGTGGGACATACAGTAAATGGGTTTCTAAGCTTGTCCTCCATCGGGTGCTGCGGTGTGCAGTGAAAGTAGTGCGAGTGTTGCTGGTGATTAGAGATGAGCGAACCGGGACAACCGTACCCGGTTTCGGTCCAAACATCGGGAAAAGTTCGGTTTGCAGCGAATCAGAACTTCACCGGATTCGGCCGAACCCGTTTTGACCGAACCCGGCTACATTTTGGCGCCTGCCACATGTTAGATGTAAAATGGAGGATTTCACAATATCACCTGACATCAGGCTACCCCATAATGCCTTGCAAATGGCTCTCCCAGCCAATCGGGAGGCAGCATAGGGGCGGGCTCAAGCCTGCAATAAAAGTCTGTGCACGGAGCTCAGCGGCCATTTTAGAGACAGGAGCTGTAGGGATAGCATCTCTGTGCAGTAAGGGAAAGCTTTAGGAATCTAAAAGGCAGGAATCCAGCAATCGAAGGGGCTCATCCACTACTCACTACTCAGCCAGTGTGTGAATACGCTTTTATAAGGGGCTCATCCCCGTTGCATCCAACTTACAATACAGGCAGGCTTTGTAGTACTACAACGCCCAGCATTCCCTGAGTGCACCGCGGCGTGTCTGATAGAAATTCTCATTCATTGCCATTTGCCAAGCCAGTGTCAGTGTGTAAATACGCTTTTAGAAGGGGCTCATCCCCGGCCGTTAACATAACAAACAAATAACAATCCAACTTGCAATACAGGCAGCCTTTGTAGTAGACGTAGTACTACAACGCCCAGCATTCCCTGAGTGCACCGCGGCGTGTCTGATAGAAATTCTCATTCATTGCCATTTGCCAAGCCAGTGTCAGTGTGTGAATACGCTTTTAGAAGGGGCTCATCCCCGGCCGTTAACATAACAAACAAATAACAATCCAACTTGCAATACAGGCAGCCTTTGTAGTAGACGTAGTAGTACTACAACGCCCAGCATTCCCTGAGTGCACCGCGGCGTGTCTGATAGAAATTCTCATTCATTGCCATTTGCCAAGCCAATGTCAGTGTGTGAATACGCTTTTAGAAGGGGCTCATGCCCGGTCGTTAACATAACAAACAAATAACAATCCAACTTGCAATACAGGCAGCCTTTGTAGTAGACGTAGTACTACAACGCCCAGCATTCCCTGAGTGCACCGCGGCGTGGCTGATAGAAATTCTCATTCATTGCCATTTGCCAAGCCAGTGTGTGAATACGCTATTAGAAGGGGCTCATCCCCGGGGTTTTGATTCAACTTGCTGCACTCCAGCAGTGAAATGTCTGGTAAAAAAAAGGTTGTGAAAGGACAGGGTAGAGGAAAAAACACGCATGCCGTGTCCTCTTCCAGTACAAATGTTGGATCTGTTGGTACTACCTCTTTACGGTACTCTGCCGTGTGGCAATTTTTCTGTACCTTACCGGAGGACGAAAACATGACACAGTGCCGTATCTGCAAGCAGAAAGTAAGGCGTGGGCAGGGCAGCAACGTAGGAACTACCGCTCTACGTAAACACATGGAGCGGCATCACAAGGCCATGTGGGACAATCGACATGCCCCACCATCATCATGTACATCTAATGAAGACCCCTCTGCCGCTGCTGCTGCTGCTGCTCCGAGTCCCTGTCATCTAAGTAGTAGCCAGGCCTTATCCACCATGTCGTTGTCATCATCATCATCACATTCATCTAGTGCTCCTCCTACGTCCCGTCAGTTATCCATTACGGAATCGTTGTCCAATAAGCAACAATATATACCCAGTCATCCACTTGTCGTGCGGCTTAATTCACACCTGGCTAAGTTGTTGGTGGTGCAGTCGCTGCCGTACCACCTGGTCGTCTCCGCCGGCTTCAAGCAATTGATGGCGTGCGCTCAGCCTAGGTGGCGAATACCTAGCCGCCATTACTTCTCCAAAACAGCTGTCCCTGCCCTGCACAAGCACGTGGAGGAAAAGGTGTGCCAGTCCTTGCAATTATCCGTGTGCAGCAGGGTACATGCCACCGTCGACACGTGGAGCAGCAACTATGGGCAGGGACAGTACATGTCTTTCACGGCCCACTGGGTCAATATTTTGCAGTCCGATGCACCACTGCAGCAATGCCAGGCATTACCACCTCCACGCTTGTATCTTTCTGGTTCAACTCCAGACACCAGGTGCCTACCATCCTCCTCCTCCTCCTACTCCTCCTCCTCCTCCTTGCCCTCCTCAATGGAGGTCTTCCCGTCCCCGTCAGGACACAGCGTATCTTCCACTCCTCCTCCCTCCTCTTTTCATAGGTGCAAGGTGAAGCACCACAACGCTGTCTTACACCTACTGAGCCTGGGCGAGAAAAGCCACACAGGGCAGGAGCTGCTGCTGTGCATCAAGGAGGAAATCACACGCTGGCTGAAACTCACACTGGGCAATGTTGTCTCTGATAACGGGAAGAACGTTGTGGCTGCACTGCGTCTAGGTCACCTGACACACGCTCCTTGCATGGCACATGTGATCAATCTGGTCATAACACGCTTCTTAAAGTCATATGTTGGTTTAAAGGGTGTGCTGGCCATGTCCAGGAGGGTTTGCGTTCGCTTTAGACGTTCATATGCATTTAAGCATGCCCTCCTGGACTTGCAGCGTCAAAACAATCTCCCAGAACACAGCCTGATTTGCGACGTTCCAACACGATGGAATTCCACCCTGCACATGTTGGACCGTCTGTACGAACAGCGGAAAGCCGTGAATGATTTCCTGATGCAGCAGACGGGCAGCGTTTGGAGCCAGTGTAATTTTCGAGCTCAGGCACTGGCAGCTGGTTAGAGACGAATGATGCCACTGATTAGATCTCACATTGCTGCTGCTGCTGCTGCTGCCGCTGCCGCCTGCTACTGCCACCTGCTACTACAGGATTCTGTCCTGTCCACTCTTTTTTTAATGCTGTTGGTGCTGCTACTACTTCTACCACCAATCCACCCCCAGTGCCGTCTGCTACAAGCAGGCCTGCCCCACCACAGGGCTTTGTCCTGTGACTATCCAGTGTCTTTTAATGTGCTGCTGCTACTACTACTACCACCCTTGCTGTCCGTTTGCTACCTCTACTACCACCAACACACCTCCACTGCCGTCTGCTACAAGCGGGCCTGAGGCCTACCCCACCACAGCGCTTTGTCCTCCTGTGACTGTCCAGTCTCTTTTAATGTGCTGCTACTACTACTACTACTACTACCACCCTTGCTGTCTGTTGGCTACCTCTACTACCACCAATACACCTCCACTGCCGTCTGCTACAAGCAGGCTTGAGGCCTGCCCCACCACAGGGCTTTGTCCTGTGACTGTCCAGTCTCTTTTAATGTGCTGCTACTACTACTACCACCCTTGCTGTCTGTTGGCTACCTCTACTACCACCAATACACCTCCACTGCCGTCTGCTACAAGCAGGCCTGCCCCACCACAGGGCTTTGTCTGTGACTGTGACTGTCTAGTCTGTTTTAATGTGCTGCAACTACTACTACTACCACCCTTGCTGTCTGTTGGCTACCTCTACTACCACGGTCCACCAATACACCTCCACTGCCGTCTGCTGCAAGCAGGCCTGAGTCCTGCCCCACCACAGGGCTTTGTCCTCCTGTGACTGTCCAGTCTCTTTTAATGTGCTGCTACTACTACTACTACTACTACTACCACCCTTGCTGTCTGTTGGCTACCTCTACTACCACCAATACACCTCCACTGCCGTCTGCTACAAGCAGGCCTGAGGCCTGCCCCACCACAGGGTTTTGTCCTCCTGTGACTGTCCAGTCTCTTTTAATGTGCTGCTACTACTACTACTACTACTACTACTACTACTACTACTACTACTACTACTACTACTACTGCTACTACCACCCTTGCTATCTGTTGGCTACCTCTACTACCACCAATACACCTCCACTGCCGTCTGCTACAAGCAGGCCTGAGGCCTGCCCCACCACAGGGCTTTGTCCTGTGACTGTCCCGTATCTTTTAATGTGCTGCTACTACTACTACTACCACCCTTGCTGTCTGTTGGCTACCTCTACTACCACCAATACACCTCCACTGCCGTCTGCTACAAGCAGGCCTGAGGCCTGCTCCACCACAGGGCTTTGTCCTCCTGTGACTGTCCAGTCTGTTTTAATGTGCTGATACTACTACTACTACCACCCTTGCTGTCTGTTGGCTACCTCTACTACCACCAATACACCTCCACTGCCGTCTGCTACAAGCAGGCCTGAGGCCTGCCCCACCACAGGGTTTTGTCCTCCTGTGACTGTCCAGTCTCTTTTAATGTGCTGCTATTACTACTACTACTACTACTACTACTACTACTGCTACTACCACCCTTGCTATCTGTTGGCTACCTCTACTACCACCAATACACCTCCACTGCCGTCTGCTACAAGCAGGCCTGAGGCCTGCCCCACCACAGGGCTTTGTCCTGTGACTGTCCCGTATCTTTTAATGTGCTGCTACTACTACTACTACCACCCTTGCTGTCTGTTGGCTACCTCTACTACCACCAATACACCTCCACTGCCGTCTGCTACAAGCAGGCCTGAGGCCTGCCCCACCACAGGGCTTTGTCCTCCTGTGACTGTCCAGTCTCTTTTAATGTGCTGCTACTACTACTACTACTACTACTACTACTACTACTACTACTACTGCTACTACCACCCTTGCTATCTGTTGGCTACCTCTACTACCACCAATACACCTCCACTGCCGTCTGCTACAAGCAGGCCTGAGGCCTGCCCCACCACAGGGCTTTGTCCTGTGACTGTCCCGTATCTTTTAATGTGCTGCTACTACTACTACTACCACCCTTGCTGTCTGTTGGCTACCTCTACTACCACCAATACACCTCCACTGCCGTCTGCTACAAGCAGGCCTGAGGCCTGCCCCACCACAGGGCTTTGTCCTCCTGTGACTGTCCAGTCTCTTTTAATGTGCTGCTACTACTACTACCACCCTTGCTGTCTGTTGGCTACCTCTACTACCACCAATACACCTCCACTGCCATCTGCTACAAGCAGGCCTGAGGCCTGCCCACTACAGGGCTTTGTCCTCCTGTGACTGTCCAGTCGGTTTTAATGTGCTGCTACTACTACTATCACCCTTGCTGTCTGTTGGCTACCTCTACTACCACCAATACACCTCCACTGCCATCTGCTACAAGCAGGCCTGAGGCCTGCCCACTACAGGGCTTTGTCCTCCTGTGACTGCCCAGTCGGTTTTAATGTGCTGCTACTACTACTACTACTACCCTTGCTGTCTGTTGGCTACCTCTACTACCACCAATACACCTCCACTGCCGTCTGCTACAAGCAGGCCTGAGGCCTGCCCCACCACAGGGCTTTGTCCTCCTGTGACTGTCCAGTCTCTTTTAATGTGCTGCTACTACTACTACTACTACCACCACTGGCGTAGCTATAGGGGTCGCAGCGGTCACAATTGCGAACGGGCCCCGAAGCCAGGGGGGCCCACGGCCCCCCGCACCACATCAATAAAAAGTTACTATAGTAACTCGGGCCGCGGGCCCCTGATACTATAGTAACATACTTCACTTACCTTCCTGGTTCCGGATCGCAGCGGAAGTCCTGACGTCAAGCGCTGTGCGCAGCGCATGACGTCACAGCGCTATGCGCCGCGCACATTATCGAGATGACAGAACTCCCGCCGCGGCCGAAGAGGAAGGTAAGATAGCCCTGACTGGCGGGGTCCGACTCCCGGGACCCGCCAATCAGCTGTTTTGAAGGGGCCGCAGCACTCGTACGAGAGCTGCTCCCCTTCATTCCTGTCACTTCATTCCGGTCACACTGTGAATCCGTGTCGGCGATTCACAGTGTGAGCAAGTAGTGAAATGAAGGGGAAGCAGCTCTCGTACGAGTGCTGCGGCCCCTTCAAAACAGCTGATTGGCGGGTCCCGGGCGACACATCAGCTATTGATGGCCTAACCTGTGGATAGGCCATCAATGTTTAGGGACTGCACAACCCCTAAGCCTACGATGTAGCAGGCTTAGGGGGCCCATGAGACAGGATCACAGATTGTGTGATCCTGTCTGCTGGGCCCTGTATCTAAGCCAATCACATGGTAGGCTTATATACATGGCCCATGCGTGATCCTGTCTGCTGGGCCCTGTATCTAAGCCAATCACATGGTAGGCTTAGATACATGGCCCATGCGTGATCCTGTCTGCTGGGCCCTGTATCTAAACCTACCACACTGTAGGTTTAGATACAGGGCCCCAGCACACAGTAATCTTATACTCTATAAGATTACTGTCTGCTGGACCCTGTATCTAAGCCTACCTTGTGATAGGCTCAGATACAGGGTCCCACAGACAGTATCACACATGGGCCCTGTATCTAAGCCTAACACGTGTTACTAATCGTTTTTCTTGTGTGTTTTCTTACAGGTTCGGTCGTTGGACTACGTCGGATTCCAGGACTACTTCAATGACAGCTTTTTTTTTATTATCAATAAAATGGTTAATGAGGGTTGTGTGTTTTTTTTTTTTTATTTCAATAAAATATTTTTTCTATGTCTTTGTGTTTTTTTTTTCAACTATATTACTACCGCCTTAGTAATGGCCGCCGGCTGATTGACAGCATCCATTGCTAAGGCGGGGCTTAGTGTTAGCCGGTGCAGAGGCGAACACTAACCCCCTTTATTACCCCGGTACCCACCGCCACCAGGGGTGCTGGGAAGAGCCGGGTACGATCCAGTACCTGACCATCTGTAGTGATGGTCGGGCACTGGGGTGGCTGCAGGCTGTTATTATCAGGAGGGGAAAGGCCAAAAACAGTGGCCCTTCCCACCCTGATAATGCTAGGCTGCTGCTTTATTGTATCTGGCTGGTTATGAAAAATGGGGGGGACCCCACGTCACTTTAAAAAAAAATATATAATAATTGGAAAAAACGATGTGGGGTCCCCCCCAATTTTCATAACCAGCCAGATACAACACAGCAGCAGCAGGCAGCATTACCAGGGTGGGAAGGGCCACTGTTTTTGGCCTTCCCCAGCCTAATACTACCAGCCTGCGGCCGCCCCGGTGCCTGCCCGTCACTACACAGATGGTCGGGTACTGGTTCGTACCCGGCTCTTCCCAGTACCCCTGGTGTCGGTGGGTACCGGGGGAATAATGGGGGTTAGTGTTGGCCTCTGCACCTGCTAACATTAAGCCCTGCCTTAGTAGTGGAGGTTGTCAATCAGCCAGCGGCCATTACTATGGCGGTGATAATAAAGTTTAAAAAGATACAAGCACATAGAAAAAATATTTTATTGAAATAAAAAAACACAACCCTCATTAACCATTTTATTGAGAATAAACAAAACGGCGTCATTGAAGTCCTCGAATCCGTAGTCCAACAACCGAACCTGTAAAAAAACACAAACACACAAAAATAATCAGTAACACATAAAGAAGCAAAATTATTATTCTTACCTTTCCTGGGTCCAGCGCTGGAGATGCAATGTCAGTGAGCTGGGCCCTGTATCTAATCCAATCATGTGTGATACTGTCTGCTGAGCTGTGTATCTAATCCAATCATGTGTGATACTGTCTGCTGGGCCCTGTATCTAATCGTATCTTGTGTGATACTGTCTGCTGGGCCCTATATCTAATCCGATCATGTGTGATACTGTCTGCTGAGCCACTGTATCTAATTCTATCCATAGTTTATAGGGTAGTAGTGCTATAGATATGCTATGCTGTCTCATATACACATTTTTTTGGGGCAGACACATATGTATTGGGGCTATTTCCCTGACATTTTAAGCCCTGAGGGTATGTTCACACGGCAGCGTCTGTTACGGCTGAAATTACGGTGCTGTTTTCAGGAGAAAACAGCACCGTAATTTCAGCTGTAATGGCATGTGCAGGCGTCTTTCGTTGCGTCTATTACGGATGTAATTGGAGCTGTTTTTCTATGGAGTCCATGGAAAACGGCTCCATTTACGTCTGAAGAAGTGACAAGCACTTCTTTGACGCGGGTGTCTTTTTTATGCGCCGCCTTTTGACAGTGGCGCGTAAAAAAAAATGACCGTCGGCACAGAACATCGTAAGACCCATTCAAATGAATGGGCAGATGTTTGCCAACGCTTTTGAGCCGCATTTTCGGACGTAATTCAATGCTAAAACGCCCGAATTACGTCCGTAAATAGGGTGTATGAACCCAGCCTTAGTGACGCCCCCGGCTGCTAGTGCTGCATTGTTGGGTCACTTAGGAGACCCAGCGATGCAGCTGAAAGCTGCGGACTGTCGGCCATGAGAAGTTTGCGGGGGGTGTGGCCCAGTAAGAATTTTTTCATCGGGGCCCATGAGCCTTTAGCTACGCCCCTGACTACCACCCTTGCTGTCTGTTGGCTACCTCTACTACCACCAATACACCTCCACTGCTGTCTGCTACAAGCAGGCCTGAGGCCTACCCCACCAAAGGGCTTTGTCCTGTCACTGTCCAGTGTCTTGTAATGTGCTGTTACTACTACTACCACCCTTGCTGTCCGTTGGCTACCTCTACTTCCACCAATACACCTCCACTGCCATCTGCTACAAGGAGACCTGGAGGGCTTGTCAAAAGCCATTGCTTGTTGCTTTTACATCCATGTATGGAAGAACCCCGGCAGGCATCTACCAATAAAAAGGGTACATTTTTGGAGGGCTTTTCAAAAGCCATTGCTTGTTGCTTTTACATCCATGTATGGAAGAACCCCGGCAGGCATCTGCCAATAAAAAGGGTACATTTTTTGAGGGCTTGTCAAAAGCCATTGCTTGTTGCTTTTACATTACATCCATGTATGGATGAACCCCGGCAGGTATCTGCCAATAAAAAGGGTAAATTTTTGGAGGGCTTGTGAAAAGCCATTGCTTGTTGCTTTTACATCCATGTATGGATGAACGCCGGCAGGCATCTGCCAATAAAAAGGGTACATTTTTTGAGGGCTTGTGAAAAGCCATTGCTTGTTGCTTTTACATCCATGTATGGATGAACACCGGCAGGCATCTGCCAATAAAAAGGGTACATTTTAGGAGGGCTTGTGAAAAGCCATTGCTTGTTGCTTTTACATCCATGTATGGAAGAACCCCGGCAGGCATCTGCCAATAAAGAGGGTACATTTTTTGAGGGCTTGTCAAAAGCCATTGCTTGTTGCTTTTACATTACATCCATGTATGGATGAACCCCGGCAGGTATCTGCCAATAAAACGGGTAAATTTTTGGAGGGCTTGTGAAAAGCCATTGCTTGTTGCTTTTACATCCATGTATGGATGAACCCCGGCAGGCATCTGCCAATAAAAAGGGTAAATTTTTTGAGGGCTTGTCAAAAGCCATTGCTTGTTGCTTTTACATCCATGTATGGATGAACCCCGGCAGGCATCTGCCAATAAAAAGGGTAAATTTTTGGAGGACTTGTCAAAAGCCATTGCTTGTTGCTTTTAGATCCATGTATGGATGAACGCCGGCAGGCATCTGCCAATAAAAAGGGTACATTTTTTGAGGGCTTGTGAAAAGCCATTGCTTGTTGCTTTTACATCCATGTATGGATGAACACCGGCAGGCATCTGCCAATAAAAAGGGTACATTTTAGGAGGGCTTGTGAAAAGCCATTGCTTGTTGCTTTTACATCCATGTATGGATGAACCCCGGCAGGCATCTGCCACCATAAAGGGTACATTTTTTGAGGGCTTGTCAAAAGCCATTGCTTCTTCTTTTACCACCTTATATGCATGAACCCTGGCAGGCATCTGCCGCCAAAAATGGTTAATTGTTGTACCTTTTTTAACAATGCATTAAGCATACAACATGCACAAGTGCAGTGGTTTCTGTTAGTTATCACCGCGTCCCATCCGTTTTCCTATAGCCATACATGTTGGCGTAACTTTGACACTAACTTTGCCTTAAAGACAGCTCAAAAGTACTTGGATACACTCATGGTTGACCTAAGAGTGTTATACAGGGCTTCTAGGGCTTTTAAACAGTGTTATACACGATTTTTAGGGGCTTTCTTGTATTACAGGTTCGGTCAGAACTAGTTCGGTCCGAATCAAACTTTTTCATGAAATTCGGCGAACCAGCCAAACCGAACTTTTCATACGTTCGCTCATCTCTACTGGTGATCACTGGGTGCATGCATCAGGTCCTGCAAAAGACCCAATATTTTACAATCAGAGAGCAAATATACTCTCTGATTGATAAGGGGGTGGGGGTAATAACAAAAGTTAATAACCCCTGAGGTCATCCACGTCCATACATGAAAAGGAAGAACATCACAGATTCTCCTTCTACCCCTGCATGCTTTAAACGTGTCCTCCACTGCCCCCCCCCTGCTCTTCACACAGGCTGAAGTGGGAGCTGCAAATATATGTATTAACTATCAGATCGGAAAGGGCTGAAAAGGGCTTTCCAGGCTAAAACAAAATAAAATAATTCTTGCTTCTGCTTAGATACAGGAGAAGCAAGAAAAAAAGAAAAACTTTGATCCAGCGCTGATGGTATGTAAAAGGAATCGGAGTTCCAATTTGATTTGATTTACAACTTTAAAATTTTCAAAGTGCAAGAAAGGGGTAAATCGCATTGATCGTTCGCCTACGCTTTTCAGACACCTGGCATGACTAAGGACACAGGAGGTGTCTGAAATGTGTAGGCGATCGATCAATGTGATTCACCCCTTTCTTGCACTATGAAAATTTTAAAGTTGGAAATCAAATAAAATCAACCAGGGGGCTGTGGGCTGTGTGTCACTACCAACCAGAGGGCTGTTGGCTGTGGGGCACTACCAACCAGGGGGCTGTGTGGCACTACCAACCAGGGGGCTGTGTGGCACTACCTATCAGGGGGCTGTGGGCTGTGTGGCACTACCAACCAGGGGGCTGCGGGCTGTGTGGCACTACCAACCAGGGGGCTGTGTGGCACTACCAACCAGGGGGCTGTGGGCTGTGTGGCACTACAAACCAGGGGGCTGTGGGGCACTACCAACCAGGGGGCTGTGTGGCACTCCCTACCAGGGGGCTGTGGGCTGTGTGGCACTCCCTACCAGGGGTCTGTGCGACACTCTCTACCAGGGGGCTGTGCGGCACTCCATACAGGGGGCTGTGTGGCACTTCCTACCAGGGGACTGTGTTTCACTCCCTACAGGGGGCTGTGTGGCACTCCCTGCAGGGGACTGTGTTTTGCACTCTACAGGGGGCTGTGTGGCGCTCTTTACAGGGGGCTGTGTGGCGCTATCTACAAGGGGGCTGTGTGACACTATCTACAATGGGGCTGTGTGGCGCTACCTACAAGGGGGCGTCTGGCGCTACCTACAAGGGGGCTGTCTGGCACTACCTACAAGGGGGCTGTGTGGTGCTACCTACAAGGGGCTGTGCGGCGCTACCCAAAAGTGTCTGTGTGGCGCTACTTACAAGGGGCTGTGTGGCGCTACCTACAGGGGTAATCTGTGAGTGGTGGGTTACTGGTCATTTTACTGTGAGTGGTGGGCTGATGGTCATTTTACTTTGAGTGGGGGGCTGATGGTTATTTTACTGTGAGTGGTGGGCTGATGGTCATTTTACTGTGTGTGGGGGGCTGATGATCTTCAAGTGGTTTCCACCTCTGACCTCCAATTGAAATTAATAGGTGGCAGAAAATACCTGCGGCGCTCGTTTGGAGCTTTTTTTCCTGCGTCTTTTGCATTCGCTTCAACAGTTTAAGAAAAAACACAAAAAAAAGGTCACACAACGCTGTCAGTTTCTGAAGGAATTTTGAGGCAGATTTTTTATGCCTTACAAAAAACGTGTGTGAACATACCCTACGAGTGTAGAGCTTGTTCTTAGCCGTTTTCTGTATTTCTCGAAACTATTTTTGGTAGGGGGGCCCTGAGCAAATTTTATTTTTCCAGTGCTGCAAAAGTCTGAAAAGGTTGGGAAACTCTGTACTAGGCTACAGGATCCCATCATGGAGCAGCTCAGTTCGTCATGGGAACGAGCCTGGGTGAGTACAATTTTTGTTTTTCTTTGGGGGCACTGTCTACAAGGGGGAGGTGGGACACTGTACGGCACTGTCTACAAGGGGGAGGTGGGGGACTGTACGGCACTGTCCACAAGGGGGAGGTGGTGGACTGTATGGCATTGTTTACAAGGGGGAGGTGGGGGGCTGTATGGCACGATCTACAAAAAGGAGGTGGGGGATTATGGCACTGTCTACAGGGAGGCTATATGGCAAAATCTACAGGGGGCACTATACTGTGTGGGGGCCACTAAGCGGACATTATACTGTGTAGGGGTACTACAGGTGGAATAATACTGTGGACACAATTAGAGGACAAAATACTGTGTCCTTGAAGGGGTTGTAATATATTATTAAATATTATTATTATTATACTGTATGGGGGCACTAGAGGGGCATTATAATTTTTTTATTGGGCATTTTTTTTTAATGATGGGGTGGGGCGCCGAAAGATAATTTCGCACAGGGCACCATCTATCCTAGTGCTGACCCTGAATGTAATTACAGGCTTGATACATTTTTATACTTTTTCTAAATTGTAACATTCATTGAGGGTTTATTTTACATAGAATTTTAATATAAAATGGTTACAATTTCAATTTTAATGTAAAATGTTACAATGCAACAGTTACTACATTTGATTGGTGTAGGAAATGTACCTTTCAATAGACACTTGATGTTTATGCGGGCATGAGGAATCTTCAATCAAGCTGAGGTTACTTATCTAATTTTCAAGGCAATGTCTTTCAGCTTTTATTAAGGGAATGTCATTTTAGTGTCAATACAATACTTTATGAATGGGTAATGTCTTTATGAACTTTAATTTATTAATTTCAGTCTCATTTGTGTTGATTAAAAGTCATGTATTGATTTCCTCAGCCCCACAGTTCAAATGGCATGGAAATTGTCTGCCTATCACTATACCTTTACAGATAATGAAAATGATGAGGGTGGTCACCTTTGGCTATAGCTGAGATTGGCAGTGTCCGCTATTTCCATGCAATGTTAATAAATGCAGACTAAACGATTTACATGTTCAGAGTGAAGCAGAAATGTGTACAGGCTGATAGTCTATGATAGTATATAGATTGTGTTAATATGCAAATTTGATATAATGAGGGCATTAATGCTAGTGTGGCTGGTAACATTTGTGGTATTATATGCTGATGGCATGATAAGAATAATATTCTGAGTGGTGCTGTCAGATATGACAAGAAAAGTAATGGGGTATATTAAAGTGATTGTACAAATCTGAGCTTAAAAATTATATGTAAGTCATTGTCTATAGATGCTTCTTACTTGCTATTCATTTTCCTCAGTGCTGCTTGCTTGCATTTTATCTCAGCTCCGTTAGGGCAGAGCTGTGATCTGTGTACATTTTAGCTATAGTGCCTACAGGTAGTCTGGAATCCAGCTCCTGACTCATCATTGGTTCAGAAGGAGATAGAAAAAACACAAAGCGCACAATAGTGCATGACACTGTGATATGCAGCGTGTGAACAAGAGCTGAAAATGGCTCACCTGGTGCGGTTATGCTGGGAGCATAACATCCAGTGTAACATAATCCAAAAAACGATAGCCTCCACGATGTGGGCAGCTTCACAATGCAGGTGTCAGGATCAATTTTGCAGCATAGGACCCGATTTGAGAACTTAGACTATGAAGACTCAATATAGAAATGAAGGAATAAAAGCAAAAAACGGGTGTCTTCCATGCGCTATTGATCGAGGTAGTCATCCATACCATCCAATTTATGCAATGTCGGAGATTAGTCCGTGGTAAAAGGATTTATTGAATATAACACGACTGTTTGACAATGAACAGTTTCAAAACCGGACCGGTTTCTTCCTCAGGTAACAATACAGATACGTAACAGGGTGGAGTGTCGGTTAAATAACCGATTAAGAGGTCAGGTGAGGGCAAGAACTACTGGGTCGGGTACACAGGTTAAACAGAGTTGCATATCGAATAATACATATGATTACAAAACAATTACAAAACAATTTGAAATTGAATGACAATGAAATAGAGGACAAGACAGACACAAAAAAAGTAAAGGAGAAACAACAAACAAACTCCTATTCCCTCAATTTCATAACTAAATATAATGCAGCACACAGAAATATAAAAGATATCATGAATAAACATTGGCACATTTTACATACCGACCCGTTTTTAAAAAATAACCTGCCAATAAAACCAAAAATAACTTTTAAAAGAGCAAAAACTATGAAGAATTTTCTGGCACCGAGCCGTATTGATTTTGATGGAAAACAAAAGAAGTTGCAACAAAGTACTCTGATCCCGTGTCTATATATAAAGGGGAGTTTTCAATGCAAGAAAAAAAGATGCTTATGCTGTTCTAGTATACATATTTCAGATACCTTTATATCAAATCAAACAAAAAAGATATATCAAATTGAAATACAGCTAAACTGCCTATCAAGCTATGTTATCTATCTATGTTAGAAGGCTAATGGATGATTAGAAAACCCTTGTGCAATTATGTTAGCACCGCTGTTTAGAGGAGCTATAAAACTGACCATCCATTGAGCTAGTTGAGAATCTGGAGCATTACATTTGTGGGTTCGATTAAACGCTCAAAATGGCTAGAAAAAGAGATCTTTCATGTGAAACTCGACAGTCTATTCTTGTTCTTAGAAATTAAGACTATTCCATGCGAGAAATTGCCAAGAAACTGAAGATTTCCTACAACGGTGTGTACTACTCCCTTCAGAGGATAGCACAAACAGGCTCTAACCAGAGTAGAAAGAGAAGTGGGAGGCCCAGCTGCAAAACTGAGCAACAAGACAAGGTAGAAGACTTAGAGAAAGAGAAGTCATTACGCCAAAAATATAATAAAGAATTGACAAATTTTATTAGGACAGACACAAAAAAAGTAAAGGAGAAACAACAAACAAACTCCTATTCCCTCAATTTCATAACTAAATATAATGCAGCACACAGAAATATAAAAGATATCATGAATAAACATTGGCACATTTTACATACCGACCCGTTTTTAAAAAATAACCTGCCAATAAAACCAAAAATAACTTTTAAAAGAGCAAAAACTATGAAGAATTTTCTGGCACCGAGCCGTATTGATTTTGATGGAAAACAAAAGAAGTTGCAACAAAGTACTCTGATCCCGTGTCTATATATAAAGGGGAGTTTTCAATGCAAGAAAAAAAGATGCTTATGCTGTTCTAGTATACATATTTCAGATACCTTTATATCAAATCAAACAAAAAAGATATATCAAATTGAAATACAGCTAAACTGCCTATCAAGCTATGTTATCTATCTCATGGATTGTATTTGCGGTCTTCAATATGTGGGAAGAACTACTCAACCCTTACATTGCCGACTAAACAAACACCGTTCCAATTGTAAGCAAAAATTTCTCCTGCACAGTATCTCTAAACACTGTACTTTATCTCATAATAGTGATTTCAAGTGTTTCAATATTACACCTATTGAACATATAAATATAAACCGAGTGGACAGATATGATGCACTATGCAAAAGGGAAATCTATTGGATTTACAAACTGAAGACCCTAAAACCTGAAGGTCTAAATGAAATTAGTGAGATTATAATTTAACAAAACAAATTTATTTCGGATCAGTTCAATGACACAAAGAACACTTAGAATTTCGTTATAGGTGACTACATATATCACTATATAGGAATCGGCAAAGACCATACCTATGAAAAAAGAAAAAATGTATAGACACATAATTTTTCTAAACAATAAAAACTATGACTCTGTTTGAAAAGAACATTAATGTCCAGTGTAAAAAATAATAAAAAATCAGTACTTTTCTATGGAAACGTTATAACTATAGAGTAATAAGGAAACATGAATGGTGTATATACACAGAATCCGCAGAAAAAATATTATGGCTTAAAATCTATGAATTTTCATGGTTAAATATAAAAATAGAAATAAACATATATATATATAAAAAAGGACTTTAGAAACAACTATAAATAATATGATACTCCATTTATATTTTAACACTTCCTTTACGGTAATCACTCTAAGGGTTAAGAATACTATGATAGTTTTTAAAATAAATTCTTTTTAAAATTACCCCACCTTTTTTAAATAAAATTCCTTTTTAAACTAAGACCTTTTGATTATCAAGGTTTTTTATACAGTGATATTTACCCGATAAAATACATGTGTATATGACATTTATATATATATAGTCACATATATGTGCATATAGATTTTATTTTGTTTGATTAGTGTTTTATATAATGATCAGATATGTCCCTTTTATAAAATAAAATATGAAAAGTAACTATGTTTTTAACCATTACACAAACTCACATTTTTAATCGTTTTACTTATTTCAAATTGTTTTGTAATCATATGTATTATTCGATATGCAACTCTGTTTAACCTGTGTACCCGACCCAGTAGTTCTTGCCCTCACCTGACCTCTTAATCGGTTATTTAACCGACACTCCACCCTGTTACGTATCTGTATTGTTACCTGAGGAAGAAACCGGTCCGGTTTTGAAACTGTTCATTGTCAAACAGTCGTGTTATATTCAATAAATCCTTTTACCACGGACTAATCTCCGACATTGCATAAATTGGATGGTATGGATGACTACCTCGATCAATAGCGCATGGAAGACACCCGTTTTTTGCTTTTATTCCTTCATCATTGGTTCAGGCTGCTGCTCTTTCTCTCTTTCTCTCTCTCTCTCTCCCCACAGTAGCTCTGGCTCTTCAGTTGAGTGGTGTATATAAACACAAGACTAGCACAAGCTCACAATGTAGTCAGTAGACGGATAGCTGATTTCTATTATAGCAAGGAAAGAATAATTATATTATAGTGAAAATATAATTATCAGGATATAGCTGCGCATATACTGAGGCAAATGAGCGTCAGGAAGCGAGATCTTAGAGATTATGTAAAGTGAAGTGTTTTATGTGTGTATATATATATATATATATATATATATATATATATATACACTACCGTTCAAAAGTTTAGGGTCACTTAGAAATTTCCTTATTTTTGAAAGAAAAGCACAGTTTTTTTCAATGAAGATAACATTAAATTAATCAGAAATACACTCTATACATTGTTAATGTGCTAAATGACTATTCTAGCTGCAAACGTCTGGTTTTTAATGCAATATCTACATAGGTGTATAGAGGCCCATTTCCAGCAACCATCACTCCAGTGTTCTAATGGTACATTGTGTTTGCTTACTGTGTTAGAAGGCTAATGGATGATTAGAAAACCCTTGTGCAATTATGTTAGCACCGCTGTTTAGAGGAGCTATAAAACTGACCATCCATTGAGCTAGTTGAGAATCTGGAGCATTACATTTGTGGGTTCGATTAAACGCTCAAAATGGCTAGAAAAAGAGATCTTTCATGTGAAACTCGACAGTCTATTCTTGTTCTTAGAAATTAAGACTATTCCATGCGAGAAATTGCCAAGAAACTGAAGATTTCCTACAACGGTGTGTACTACTCCCTTCAGAGGATAGCACAAACAGGCTCTAACCAGAGTAGAAAGAGAAGTGGGAGGCCCAGCTGCAAAACTGAGCAACAAGACAAGGTAGAAGACTTAGAGAAAGAGAAGTCATTACGCCAAAAATATAATAAAGAATTGACAAATTTTATTAGGACATATAATACAAAATACTAGTATAAAAAGTTCAAGAAAGGATCCGAATAAAAGAAGGAACGCAGTGTGGTGGCTTCAAGAAAAATGAAAATTTGGGGTAGTGGGCCCGCCACAGCACAAATTCCCTGGCAGAGTTACGCTATCTGATATATAATACAAATGGCACAGTCTAAATAGTAAAATACATGCGTAACAGAAAATCGATGGTAACAGCAAAAATGTACATAGAGAGAAAATCACTCTAAGATCATATATATCGAAAGTTGCTAAGATATAAAGGATTAGTTACAGAGGTAAGTTCCCCCTGAGGAAGCTAGATTAGTGAAACGTGCGTCGGGGCGCAACCTTTTCAGGCGACAGTGTGGGGCCATTTCCACGTTTGTTTTCATGGGTAAGCCTCCTTTTATACTCTGCATGTTATATACAGATCTGTAACGATCTATACAGGCTATGCACAATTAACTTTTCTCTCTGGCAACCTTTATTCTCATTATGACAAACTGGTCCCGGTCTATCTCCATTCTATATAAAGCGTAAACTTACCTCTGTAACTAATCCTTTATATCTTAGCAACTTTCGATATATATGATCTTAGAGTGATTTTCTCTCTATGTACATTTTTGCTGTTACCATCGATTTACTGTTACGCATGTATTTTACTATTAAGACTGTGCCATTTGTATTATATATCAGATAGCATATCTCTGCCAGGGAATTTGTGCTGTGGCGGGCCCACTACCCCAAATTTTCATTTTTCTTGAAGCCACCACACTGCGTTCCTTCTTTTATTCGGATCCTTTCTTGAACTTTTTATACTAGTATTTTGTATTGTATGTCCTAATAAAATTTGTCAATTCTTTATTATATTTTTGGCGTAATGACTTCTCTTTCTCTAAGTATTCTATGATGTAATGAAGTTTGCTATGTTACTCATATACAATTGGGGCGCTTGGACACTTGTTAATGGCGCCTAACTTTCTATTGAACCTGGTAAGTCCTTGTACTTAAATTGAGCAACAAGACTAGTACATTACAGTCTCTAGTTTGAGAAATAGACGCCTCACAGGTCCTCAACTGGCAGCTTCATTAAATAGTACTCGCAAAACGCCAGTGTCAACGTCTACAGTGAAGAGGCGACTCCGGGATGCTGGCCTTCAGGGCAGAGTGGCAAAGAAAAAGCCATATCTGAGACTGGCTAATAAAAGCAAAAGATTAATATGGGCAAAAGCACACAGACATTGGACAGAGGAAGATTGGAAAAAAGTGTTATGGACAGACGAATCGAAGTTTGAGGTGTTTTGATCACTCAGAAGAACATTTGTGAGACGCAGAACAACTGAAAAGATGCTGGAAGAGTGCCTGACGCCATCTGTCAAGCATGGTGGAGGTAATGTGATGTCTGGGGTTGCATTGGTGCTGGTAAAGTGGGAGATTTGTACAAGGTAAAAGGGATTTTGAATAAGGAAGGCTATCACTCCATTTTGCAACGCCATGCCATACCCTGTGGACAGCGTTTGATTGGAGCCAATTTCATCCTACAACAGGACAATGACCCAAAGCACCCCTCCAAATTATGCAAGAACTATTTAGGGAAGAAGCAGGCAGCTGGTATTCTATCTGTAATGGAGTGGCCAGCGCAGTCACCAGATCTCAACCCCATAGAGCTGGTGTGGGAGCAGCTTGACCGTATGGTACGCCAGAAGTGCCCATCAAGCCAATCCAAATTGTGGGAGGGCCTTCTGGAAGCATGGGGTGAAATTTCTCCCGATTACCTCAGCAAATTAACAGCTAGAATGCCAAAGGTCTGCAATGCTGTAATTGCTGCAAATGGAGCATTCTTTGACGAAAGCAAAGTTTGAAGGAGAAAATTATTATTTGAAATAAAAATAATTATTTCTAACCTTGTCAATGTCTTGACTATATTTTCTAGTCATTTTGCAACTTATTTGATAAATATAAGTGTGAGTTTTCATGGAAAGTGTGTGTATATATATATATATATATATATATATATATATATATGCATATATATGTGTGTATGTATGCAGTGGCGGATTAAGTAGACGATGGGCCCTGGGCTGTTACCCAAACTTGGGCCCCCCTTGCGCACCGTAACTATTCTTAACACTACCTTTTAGGGCAAGCATTAACAAATGGGTGTTACGGATTCCCCTTGTCACAGGGCTGTGCCCCTACATACTGACCGTATCACACTGTGCAGGGACACGTCCTCCTGAAAACAGGAATTGTCTATCGGTCCTAGACTACAGAAAGACTTTTTGTGAAATACAAGGATTTCCTGTAATAAACATGTCAGGAGAGGTGACAGATTCTTTATAAATCTAGTGACTCACAGGTGACGACGTCTCAGATTCTAGTAGTTTTTTTCCTCTTCTCTTCTCCATCCGGTCCAGAGCACATGATGACTTCTCCCGGCCATGACTGATTTCTGCAGAATTTGCAACTCAGATGTCTTCGACTCCTCACTTTTCCAACATTTCCACACCTATAAATGAAAATAAAGTTATCATGGTGCCACATACTGTACCCCTAAATATAATAGCACCAAACACTGCGCGCCTGAATATAATAATACCACACACTGTAAAACACCACATACACACAGCCCCCTGTGCATAGTGCCACACACAGCCCCCTGTAGATATTACACCCCCCATAGATAGCGCCACACACATTCCCCTGTACATAGTCCCACACACAGCCCCTGTAGATATTAACACCCCCATAGATAGTGCCACACACAGCCCCCTGTACATAGTGCCACACACAGCCCCTGTGGATATTACACACCCCCATAGATAGCGCCACACACAGCCCCCTGTAGATATCACACATCCCCCCATATAGAGTGTTACACACAGCCCCCTATAGATACAAATGAATATTCCCCCAAACTTAAATCTTTAGCAAAGTTTCCTTCACCATTGAGATCAATGAGATCAATGGTGATGCAAACGGAAGCTAAGGTTTCCATTTGACTTTCCGTTGAGGGGTTAACCAGATGGAACCCCTCAAATAAAAGGGCAGCGGTGATGTGAAGAGGGCCCATGTGCATGTGTGATACTGTTTGTTGGACCCTGTATCTAAGCCTAAGTTAGGCTTAGATACAGGGTCCAGCAGACAGTATTCTTATGCAGTATAAGCTGGGACCCTATATCTAAGCCTAACACATTGTAGGCTTTAAAGGTTGTCCAGTCCCTAAGCGTTGATGGCCTATCTTTCGTATAGGCCATCAATAGCTGATGGGTTGGGGTCAGACACCCGGGACCCCCGCCAACAGGCTGTTTTGAAGGGGTTGCAGCCGCTCGTACGATACCCCACGAGGTGAGATTTTGCATGGAGCCCCAGATCGATGTCGATTGACGGTCATTTTGTATGTCTTCCATTTTCTTACTATTGCACCAACAGTTGTCTCCTTCTCACCCAGCGTCTTACTTATGGTTTTGTAGCCCATTCCAGCCTTGTGCAGGTCTATGATCTTGTCCCTGACATCCTTAGAAAGCTCTTTGGTCTTGCCCATGTTGTAGAGGTTAGAGTCAGACTGATTAATTGAGTCTGTGGACAGGAGTCTTTTATACAGGTGACCATTTAAGACAGCTGTCTTTAATGCAGGCACCAAGTTGATTTGGAGCATGTAACTGGTCTGGAGGAGGCTGAACTCTTAATGGTTGGTAGGGGATCAAATACTTATTTCTCTGTGTACAATGCAAATAAATATATATAATTTTGATTATGTGATTTTCTGCTTTTTTTTTAATATAATCTATCTCTCACTGGTAAAATTTACCTAGCCTAAAAATTCTAGACTGTTCATGTCTTTGAGAGTGGGCAAACTTACAAAATCAGCAAGGGATCAAATACTTATTTCCTTCACTATATATATGTATATATATATATATATATATATATATATATATATATATACATATATATATATATGTATATATATATGTATATATATGTGTTTTATGTATTTATATCTATATATGTGTATAAACGAAATAAATCCCACAGCACTCCGATGGTTCCAAAAAGTATGTGATTTATTCAGTCAACAGCTGCTGTTGACTGAATAAATCACATACTTTTTGGAACCATCGGAGTGCTGTGGGATTTCTTTTGTTTATGTTTTATAATCCACGGATCTGGATTACCTGCTTGCACCCATTACCGTGTTGGAATCTGTTGCAGAGTGCTGCTTATCTCTACCTATATATATGTGTATATATATATATATGTGTGTGTGTGTGTGTTTGTGTGTGTGTGTGTGTGTGTGTGTGCGTATATATGTATATATTGTCCCATCAGACATAGGTGTGTATTCACACATATGCCCATGTGAAAATTCCCCAAGCAAAACAAGACCAGACAATCTGGCAGGGAGGCATAAACAGTGGACACATTCTATGATGCATTCCCACGTCCCACGAGGTTCCCACAACCTGCCTCCCCTGCATGTGCATGAGTTGGGAACGATGATGTCATACAGGTGTGCACGGAGAGGGTTTAAATAATCCAATGCTACTGCACCCTGCTGTCTTTCACTCCACTGTCAATCTCGTGAGACCTTCACACCACCCCCGACCTGAGAAGACATTCACATGATCAGCCCTAACCGGACCACCAAAGCAGGCCTTCTGAACTCGCTCCAAAGGTGGCTCCAGCACCATCAACCATTGAAGCCTCTAATACCAGCAGTCTAAGTATTATTCCTAACCCTACCCTACCATAACCCTGCAGCCATCTTATAACCCTCACATCCATATACCGGTACCATTATTCTATTGCCTTTTCTCTTTCTCTACAGCCCCTTGTTCTGTACAAGAATAATGCCTTAGTTACAGGGACAGTTAGAGCCAAGCGCGGGAGGGTAACAGAAGTAAGCGTGAGTGTATTGTATTTTATATGTGTTTAGCTATGTGGGTAGGTACTAGTATAGGATTGTACGGGTCCTGTTAATGTGTTGTAGATTTGGTGTACCACGTGTAGTTTTAGAATACTTAATACATATTGATAGTTATTATATGTATTGAAGTATACTGATGCTATATTGTGAATACTGTGTTTTATAGCTGAATGTGATTACTGTTGGTTAATAAATCTTCATGCAGACACACACACTTAGTTAATAAGGCAAATAGATAAGTGTAATACAAAGGAAAAGGTGGGGAAGCTAGGCATAACCCTAATGACCTTAAAGAGGCTCTGTCACCACATTATAAGTGCCCTATCTCCTACATAAAGAGATCGGCGCTATAATGTAGGTGACAGCAGTGCTTTTTATTTAAAAAAAAACGATCTATTTTTACCACTTTATTAGCGATTTTAGATTTATGCTAATAAGTTGCTTAAAGGGATCCTGTCACCAGCATTTTAGCTATAAAGCCAGCAATACCTGGTGAAAGTGGGTGAAAAATCATTGTCATCTAAGCTATAAATATGTTCTAAGTAAGCTCTGTAGCTTTAGTATTCCGTTTTTCAGTGGTCCCACGCCGTATGCAAATGAGCAGAAAAGAGTCAAATCTTCATCTGAAAAGAGTCAGGTTTTCATTCCTCCAGCATCTCAGAGTGGACTCCACCTCCTTCTTTTTGATTGACAGCTCCTTAGCCAGTCAGGGCAGGACAGGTGGCAGCGGTGGGCGGGGTTAAGAAGCTGCATCCCAGAGGGAAAAATAATTACCATAAAAGGCGGGAAAAGTTTAAACGACTATATTTACTGACAGAGGAGGACTTCAGGAAAGAAGAGAACAGGAACGCACTCTGGACAGCTGCGGCCATTGAGGGGTCAGGCGAGTTTAACAGGTAAGATGTTGATGACAGGATCCCTTTAATGCCCAAGTGGGCATATTTTTACTTTAGACCAAGTGGGCGTTGTACAGAGGAGTGTATGACGCTGACCAATCAGCCTCATGCACTCCTCTCCATTCATTTACTCAGCGCATAGGAATCCTGCTAGATCCTTATGTGCTGTCTTATACTAACACATTAATCTTGCGAGATCTCGCTGTAAATGACAGGTTACAACGAGATCACACTTCCTCTGCTGTAACTACCATAGAAACAGTAACGAAGTGCAGAGATTGTGAATAGACATCCCGTGGAATGTCTATTCACTGTCTAAACACTTCAGTATTGTTAATGTGTTAGTATAAGACAGCACATAAGGATCTAGCAGGATCCCTATGCGCTGAGTAAATACATGGAGAGGAGAATGGTCAGCGTCATACACTCCTCTGTACAACGTCCACTTGGTCTAAAGTAAAAATATGCCCACTTGGGCATTAAGCAACTCATTAGCATAAATCTAAAATCGCTAATAAAGTGGAAAAATAGATCATTTTTTTAAAATAAAAAGCACTGCTGTCACCTACATTATAGCGCCAATCTCCTTATGTAGGAGATAGGGCACTTATAATGTGGTGACAGAGCGTTTAATAAGAGAAGGTAGTAATAGTTAGCGACACTAGCCAGTGAGACTCATTAAAGACTAGCCCTTTTACAGATTACCTTTAAGTATTAAAAATATAGTTGATATAATAGGCTAAAGACAATTTCATATATTTTTGAGAAAATAAAACACAATTCAAATCATACCAGTGGCATATTGCATACCTTTTAAAATCTCAGAATCTTTTTCCTTTAACCCCTTTCCGGACATATGACATACAGTTACGTCATAGCCGGGTAGGGGAAGTATGGAGTGGGCTCATGGAGTGAACCCGCTCCATATGATGCGGGTGTCGGCTGTATGTTACAGCCGACACTTCAGAGTAACGAGCGGCATCGCGCTCGAGCGCGATACCGCTCGTTTAACTCGTTAAATGCCGCGGTCAATAGCGACCGCAGCATTTAAATCATTAGAAAGAGGGGGTCGGCTCCCTCTAAAAGCTCATCGCTCCCCCCGCAACACAATCGCGGGAGGGCGATGGTTGCTATGGCCGCCTGGGGGCCTAATGAAGGCCCCCAGGTCCGCCGTCTTTGTACACCTATTAAGCCCTGCTTCCGGCAGGGCTTAATAGATGCCTGTCAGAATCACGATATACTGCAATACATTAGTATTGCAGTATATCGTGCAAGCGATGTAACGATCGCTGGTTGAAGTCCCCTAGGGGGAATAATAAAAAAAGTAAAAATTAGTTAAATAAAGTTTTTTGTTTGTGTAAAAAAAAAATTATATTAAGAGTTCAAAAAACCCCCCTTTTCCTATTTCCCCCTAGAGCATAGTAAAAAAATAAAATAAATAAACATAATTGGTATCGCCGCGTCCGTAAAAGTCTGAACTATTACAATATATCATTATTTAACCCGCACGGTGAACGCCGTAAAAAAAAATAAGCCCTCATACCACTTAATCGACAAAAGAATAAAAAAGTTATGGCTCTCGGAATTTGGCGACACAAAATAAATTTTCTTTTCTACACTTAGGTTTTTACTTGTAAAAGTAGTAAAATATAGGAAAAACTATATATATTATCGCTGTAATCGTATTGACCCACAGAATAAAGTTAACATGTTGTTTTAATTGCACAGTGAATTCCGTAAAAAACGGAGCGCAAAAAACCATGGAGGAATCGCTGTTTTTTTTCATTTTACACTCCACAAATAATTTTTTTCCCGTTTCCTAGTACATTATATGGCAATATAAAGGTTGCTATGACTACATCTTGTCCCACAAAAATCAAGCCCTCATAGTACTATATTGATGGAAAAATAAAGACGTTATAACTTTTGGAAGGTGGGGAGAAAAAAACGAAAATTAAAATCTGAAAGTTTTGCAATTTAGGGCAGGAGTCTCCTGTACAGCAGGTAATGCTTTTTGTGATCACCTCAGTACATGTAGCTACGTATATGCCAAAAATGTCACCCAGACAGGTTCCTAAGGAAACTGAGTTATCATATTGTTTGTGATACATCAACCCCTTCCCGTCGTAAACAACTTTCAGATTTAAATTTTCTACTTGTTTTAGGTCCTTTCCACTGTGATAACTGAGTTTGTACAAGGAGGGAATAGGTTAAAAGATTATCCCAGGAATTATAAAGAATATAGGCTCTCTCTGTGCTATATGCTGCCCATATACATTCGATTAATGTTTAAAGACCATGAAATTTCTGGCAGCAGCTTTTCATAATCTCCCAATAAATAAAAAAATGTTAATGTGGATGTCGGGGGAGACAGTTATAGCCTTACACTATCTTAGGTGTATGATTCACATTAGGGAAGAAAATAAAGATACAATTTAAGGGAAGGTGAGACTCATTCTGTCTGAAACCGACTCTGCTACTGTTACTAAAGTAGTTATTACCATCAATGAGAAATTGAACTACATGTAAAAACCTTAAAGTTTTAGTGTTAGATGCAATCCACTAATACTGTAGCTTAGTAAATGAGCATAATACAGTCACGGCTATGGGGTATGTGGACCCACTAGGCCGCTCCGCGGAAGCGGAGTAGCAGCTGGCCAAACAGTCAATGATAGTCTTTAGGACAAGAGTACCTGAATAGAAGATTAGGCGGACACTTGGCGTGGCAGACACTGACAATTGGCACAGAAGACACTTGGCACAGATGATACTTGGCACAGATGATGAACTCGACTCTGACATTAGACTTTGCATTGGAACAAACACAATTACAGGATACGAGATACAGGATATGGGAACACAGGATACAAGATTAGGCAGACACTTGGCATGGCACACACTTGGCACAGATGACAATTGGCACAGAAGACACTTGGCACAAATGATACTTGGCACAGATGATGAACTCGACTCTGACACTAGACTTTGCATTGGAACCAACACAATTACAGGATAAGAGATACAGGATATGGGAACACAGGATACAGGATACAACTAAGGGACCATTTGCAATAACGAGCATGGACAGACACAACAATGTTCAGGCAAGGCGGAAGAGGGCAGAGTCCTTGTTAAAGTCCAGGGTACATAGGGATTGGTTAGGGGAAATTATACTGGTGCACGCGCGCACCCTACAGGAATCAGTAGGGGACTGCAGCCGTGTGTGCTGGCGTCTCTGGGAGGGAGACGCCGGCAAGAAGAGAGTGTATCACGGTCGCGGCTGCCGGTGAGTAGGACGTGCCGGTGGTCAGCAACCTTGGACACAACAAATATATAGAGTATTAAAGGTGCTGACATTCTAGAATTTTTATGCTTAGCAATCACACATTGTACTGATGCTTAATTGGTTTGCTAACTGAAGACATTGTTTTTCTTATTATAAATATTTTAAATAGTCTGTAGATGAACAATATTTTTTTTCACATATTCTCATCACTTTTTAAAGTATAGAGAATTTTATTTGTAGCAGACCACACTAAACTTATTATTCTATAACCTGCAAGCTGACAAATTTAATAAAAGTTGAAAGGAGTAGAAATTTACCATAATCCAAGAAGAGAACTGACAAGATACAGAGCAACATCATCAAAATAGCTAAGCAAAACAACTTAGAAAACACTTCCCAAAGCATGCATTTATAACATTCTCAGACTTTGATGCTATCTTGTTCTTACAGAAGAGTAAAAATATTGAACCTGTCATATTTGTCAAGGATACTAGTTAGCTTAGTGTATGGTTGACTGATGAAGCATCTGTGAAATATTGAAAATCTTCAGGATACAGTTCCTACTCACAATTTTACAAAGCCTTGGTATGAAATTACAAAATATAACTTTATGACTGAATTTTCCTATGGCTGCCAAGGGGCATATACATGCAGTCTATATACAGTATATATATATATATATATATATATATATATATATATAAGAAGCAGGAACAGAGCACAAGTTACAGCACCAGGACTTCAAGATTGGAGTGACGTTGGTTTATTCACCACAAAGTGAAAAGAATGAGCAACGTTCCGATTCACACCTGAACCTTTCTCAAGCTGGCAGGTGTGAACCAAAACTTGCTCATTCTTTTCACTTTGTGGTGAATAAACCAACGTCACTCCAATCTTGAAGTCCTGGTGCTGTAACTTGTTCTCTGTTTCTACTGTTTGTTCTATACCAAGGAGTTGATTCATCCTTTCACAAGAAGACTGGAGGCTGTTATCCCTGCAAATTAAAGGGTCTGAATTCTTATGTCTATGCAATTTTTTCATTTTTCCTTTTCTATAAACTAGCAACAATTACTAACTTTCTGTTTTAACTATGTCATTATGGGGTATTAAGTGCAGAATAATGGGGAATTTTTTTTTTGTTTGTTTTAGATCAAGGCCTCAACATAACAAAATGTGAAAAAATGTAAAGGGTCTGAAGGCTTTCGAAATGCATTATATATATATATATATATATATATATATATATATATATATATATATATATATATATATATATATATATATATATACATACTGCCATTTAAAAGTTTGGGTCACCCAGACAATTTTGTGTTTTCCATGAAAACTCACATTTATATTTATCAAATGAGTTGCAAAATGACTAGAAAACATAGTCAAGACATTGACAAGGTTAGAAATAATTATTTTTATTTGAAATGATAATTTTCTCCTTCAAACTTTGCTTTCGTCAAAGAATGCTCCATGCAGCAATTACAGCATTGCAGACCTTTGGCTTTCTAGCTGTTAATTTGCTGAGGTAATCGGGAGAAATTTCACCCCATGCTTCCAGAAGCCCTTCCTACAAGTTGGATTGGCTTGATGGGCACTTCTTGAGTACCATACGGTCAAGCTGCTCCCACAACAGCTCTATGGGTTTGAGATCTGGTGACTGCGCTGGCCACTCCATTACAGATAGAATACCAGCTGCCTGCTTCTTCCCTAAATAGTTCTTGCATAATTTGGAGGTGTGCTTTGGGTCATTGTCCTGTTGTAGGATGAAATTGGCTCCAATCAAGCGCTGTCCACAGGGTATGGCATGGCATTGCAAAATGGAGAGATAGCCTTCCTTATTCAAAATCCCTTTTACCTTGTACAAATCTCCCACTTTACCAGCACCAATGCAACCCCAGACATCACATTACCTCCACCATGCTTGACAGATGGCGTCAGGCACTCTTCCAGCATCTTTTCAGTTGTTCTGCATCTCACAAATGTTCTTCTGTGTGATCCAAACACCTCAAACTTCGATTCGTCTGTCCATAACACTTTTTTCCAATCTTCCTCTGTCCATTGTCTGTGTGCTTTTGCCCATATTAATCTTTTGCTTTTATTAGCCAGTCTCAGATATGGCTTTTTCTTTGCCACTCTGCCCTGAAGGCCAGCATCCTGGAGTCGCCTCTTCACTGTAGACGTTGACACTGGCGTTGGGTACTATTTAATGAAGCTGCCAGTTGAGGACCTGTGAGGCGTCTATTTCTCAATCTAGAGACTCTAATGTACTTGTCTTGTTGCTCACACTTCTCTTTCTACTCTGGTTAGAGCCTGTGTGTGCTGTCCTCTGAAGGGAGTAGTATACACCATTGTAGGAAATCTTCAGTTTCTTGGCAATTTCTCGCATTGAATAGCCTTCATTTCTAAGAACAAGAATAGACTGTTGAGTTTCACACGAAAGCTCTCTTTTTCTAGCCATTTTGAGAGTTTAATCGAACCCACAAATGTAATGCTCCAGATTCTCAACTAGCTCAAAGGAAGGTCAGTTTTATAGCTCCTCTAAACAGCAAAACTGTTTATAGCGGTGCTAACATAATTGCACAAGGGTTTTCAAGTGTTTTCTAATCATCCATTAGCCTTCTAACACAGTTAGCAAACACAATGTACCATTAGAACACTGGAGTGATGGTTGCTGGAAATGGGCCTCTATACACCTATGTAGATATTGCATTAAAAACCAGACATTTGCAGCTAGAATAGTCATTTAGCACATTAACAATGTATAGAGTGTATTTCTGATTAATTTAATGTTATCTTCATTGAAAAAAAACGGTGTTTTTCTTTAAAAAATAAGGACATTTCTAAGTGACCCGAAACTTTGGAACGGCAGTGTATATATTAAATGGCATGTAATAATAACAGGGTTCACTGGTGTCACCCACTATTACTATCTCCTTTATATTAGGGTTACTAGGGTTATGCCCAGTTTCCCCTACCTTTCTCTTGTATTACGTTAGTCTGCTTGCTTTGCTTCTAAGTAAGTGGATATGACTGTATAGTAGAAATAAACATAATAGTAATCACCCTTAGATATAAAAATACACCAAACACAGTAAATAATCACAGTACATTATCAGTGTATCTCAATACACATAATAACTTAATATGTATTGAATACACTGACACTACACCTGGCACAATATAAACACGGTATTACGATCCTAATCTTTACCACCACCCACTTACCTAAACATACATAATTTACGTTGCACTACCTCCTAAATATAACTGTCCCTGTACACTACGGGTTAACAAGAAAGGTGGAGGATAAATGGTTACCAGGGGATAATCAGGTAAAGGGTAAACAATGGGAATGTGCAGGCAGGTGGGAAAGGGATAAACAGGGATGTGTACCAGATGATGTGCATGTAGGTAAATGGTTAACTAGGGGATATGTACCAGCAGATGTGCAGGTAGGTAAAGGGTTAACTAGGGGATGTGTACCAGGGAATTTGAAGGTAGGTAAAGGGTTAACTAGGGGATGTGTAGCAGGGGATGTGCAGGTAGGTAAAATGGTTAACTCGGGGATGTGCAGGTAGGTAAAGGGTTAACTAGGGAATGTGCTGGTAGGTAAAGGGTTGACTCAGGGGAAAATGGGGCACCAGCTCGTTGTGTAGGGGGGAGAAGCAAGGGTTAAGTGTAGGGGGAGAGAGGTAGGAATGCTTGTTGTCCAGGGGAGAGAAAGGGTTACATGCAGCTATTGCTGCATGTAGATACTTGGTCTCATTGGTGCTGGGAGCGTCTGTGCAGGCAGGAGTCCGTTGGTGGAGACAGGGAGCAAGAGGCAGGCAGGGCAGGAGAGGTCCGTAGTGGAGCTGGGGATCACGTAAGTAGCTCTCACTGGTGGAGTGGTGAGGGCAGGTCACAGCTACTGAGCATACCGACACAGGGCTGTTCAAATACTGCTCGCAGTAGGGAGCGAGTGGCCGATGCATGAGCGCGGGGGCGCAAGAGCGCTCAAGCACAGGAACTTTAATATGGAGACAGGAGATCAAAGGCAGTATCTCCTGTCTCCATTGGTTTCACACACACACACACACACACACACACACACACACACACACACACACACACACACACACACACACATATATATGAATATAGGGGACACTTAAATTTATATTTTATATATATATATATTTAGATAGATAGATGGATAGATAGATGGATAGATAGATAGATAGATAGATAGATAGATAGATAGATAGATAGATAGATAGATAGATAGATGAAGAAACTATTGAACTATTGTCTTCTGTTCTCTTGATGGCTACTTATCTATATGAAATGTTTATTTTTTGATTTAATAAGGGATTTTCCTCCCAAGATTGCATTCTTCAGATAGAGCATTAATCACCAATCTAGTCTAAAGGATGCAACTTTTCAGTGTAAATTTCCTTTCTTAGGAACCCTCATACAGATGTAGCCATCTTTATCTCGACTTTTACTGCATTAAATACAGTGTCAAGAAACTTTAACTGGACTTTTTCAATGGCTTTTGTTGTGTGATATCATGCTGCAGCAAGTTATCAGTGCAAAAGATAAACTTGGCTATATCTGTACCAAGTGATCTGCTGACTTATTTTAGCCCTGCCATTGTTTTTGGTATATGCATTTATTTCCTATATCCAGTTGATGATTATAAAACACTACACCATTTAAGTGCACTCTGTGATTACATGTAATGCACATAAGCCTGTATGTACTGATGAAGCCATCTTTACCTTGACTGATAACTTGCTGCAGCGTGATATCACACAACAAAAGCCATTGAAAATTCATTTGAAAAGTAAAGATACGGGATCTAGCCACTGATTATTTAATGTGTTAAAAATCCAGATAAAGACGGCTACATCTGTACTCTGCTGTTATCAGTAAACAAGGACTTGTTTCAAGCCTTGGTGTCAAGTTTCATCTTTAAACGGCATCTATCTCTCTGTCTGTCTGTCTGTCTATCTATCTATCTATCTATCTATCTATCTATCTATCTATCTATCTATCTATCTATCTATCTATCTATCTATCTATCTATCTATCTATCTATCTATCTATCTATCTCATATCTATCTATCTATCTATCTATCTATCTATCTATCTATCTATCTATCTATCTATCTATCTATCTATCTATCTATCTATCTATCTATCTATCTATCTATCTATCTATCTATCTATCTATCTATCTATCCACAGTATCTATTTACATGTTTTACGGCTCACGCAAGTATTGTGTTCTTATTTACACACGCTACCCTGCGAAGTATACCTTTATGCTTATTTGTTGTCAAATTGGCTGTATGTTGTGCAAAATTCAATAAAAGCAAATTTGAAAAAAACAAAAAACGTAACTTTTTTCTGTGGCTCAATACAATTATGGTGATACCAAATTTTTTTATATGTTTTTTTTATATTTTACTACATTTAAAGTAAAATAACTTTTTGTTAAAAAAAAGTAATTGTTTTGTGTCGCCACATTCTGAGAGCCATCTTTTTTTTAAATTCTTTCATTGATTGAGCGGTGTGAGGGATTATTTTTTTTGGGACAAGCTGTCATTTTTATTGGTACCATTTTTTGGTACATACAACTTTTTATTAAAAAGTTGACCAAAAAACAGCGATTTGGTCATTTTAAATTTTTTATTTGTTAAGGAGTTAATTGTGCATGTTAAATAACACTATATTGTAATAGTTCAGACTTTTATTAATGCATCGATACCAATTTAATTTACTTTGTTATTTTTTACATTACTTTAGAGAAAAAATGGGAAAAGTTTTATTTTTTTTTCATTACTAAATACAAAATTTCACTTTTTTTTTACACAGTTTATTAGTCCCCCTAGGAAACTTGAACCAGCGATCGTTGGATTTCTGGTACAATACACTGCAATACTAATGTATTGCAGTGTGTAGTCATTTCTACAGGCTTCTGTTAAGCCCTGCTTAACAGAGGCAGAGTGAAGGCAGTCCTGGGGGCCTTCATTAGGCCCCTTGGCTGCCATGACAACCATCTTATGAGCTGTAGGAGAGGGCCCCCTCTTTTCAACGCCTCAGATGCTGCGGTCTTGATTAACAGCAGCATTTGAGGGGTTAAGCGGCCGTTAGTCCCGGGCGTCAGCTGTAAAACACAGCTGACACCCACAGCATATGGAGTGTGCTCAGCGCCTGAGCATGCTCCATACATCACCCCCCACCCCTGCATGTGATAGCACGTCGAAGCGCGTGAAGAGGTTTACTATTACACTGCTCAAAAAATTTTACATATTGTGGCACAGAGTAAACTTTGTGCTTTTTTTCTATATTATATATTTTTCTTTCAAAAATCTTTTTATTTGTTTTCAGAACAATAAACATTGTACAATATACTACTGAATGTAGTGTCAAAGACATAGCATATACTTTGTTACTTGAAAGGACATTCCAAATTACAGAGATCAAATCTATATGACACATTGTCCTGGCCTTATATGCATATAACACAGTATTTAAGAGCCGTTTATCTCTAACCTAAGACCACCCAGTCACATACTGAATTGCTTCACTACGTAAATTGCACAATACAGATGAAGGTAAATAAACAGATAGGGAGGAGATCCTCATCTCCAAAAAGAAGACCAAAGAACCAGGAGGAGAATGAGGACGAGGGGGGTTAGTGGCAGGAGGATGGGAATTAGAATGCGTAATAGTTCTCTAGTTATTTATGTACCAGTAAGTGTTTATCTACTATTGTAGTCAAGTTATATAATTGCTGTATATTGTCTTGACAGCTCTTCCAGATTTGGGTAAAAGAGTTATGTGTCCTTAGTTCCCAGTGTGAGAGTTCCTTTAATCTAGCTATCTTATCTACTTTTTGTAGCCAATGCGTAACTGAAGGACATTCTGTTGACTTCCACTTGATTGGTATCAGAAGATGTGCTGCTGCAAGCAAATTTAGTAACAACTTGTGTGATTTCCTAAGGATATCAGCAGGGATTACAGCAGGGATTACAGCAAGGAGGGACACTTTTGGAGATACTGGCAAGCGTGTCTGACATATCCTGTTGATGTGGTAAAAGATTTTCCTGCCAGAAAGACAGGAGATTTAGGCATTCCCACCAAATATGTATGAAGGAGCCAACACCGTTTCCACATCTCCAGCATATATTTGATGAAGTGCTATACATCTGTTTTAATCTACTAGGCATTAGATACCACCTAGCAATTATTTTGTATTCTTGAATTTTAATACATGTAGATGTGAATTTCCGAGTTTGAAATATCTTCATAATATCCATTGAGGAGAATGAGGTATTCAGGTCCTTTTCCAAATCTCTTATAAAATATGGCACATCACCTCCCTCCAACTTAACCATACATTTACTAAGTTGTGCTAATAATTTTTAGGTGTTTGGGTTTGCGACCGAATTTCTTTAAACAACGATAGAGGTCTGAATATACCAGTAGCAGGAAGAAAGGTACGTACTAATTTGCAAATAACCTATATTGGCAAGCATTTAGGTTCTGACAGATTAATGTCTCTAGCTTGTGTCAGGGACAACAAGGCACCATCTTGATCCAATAGGGCCAAAGGGTAGAAGGTGTTATGTCAAACATACAGTGGTAGAGTGTGATAAACTGGGTGAGAAGTCGGTATACAATCACATAATTGTGTGAGTGGGGAGGGATATGGTGAGCATAGTGACCTAAGCTGACAGTCCTTCCATATCGACATTGTTGTCTGTGGCAAATAACCAATGTCTGGGGTCGAGGCGCGGTCCACATTGTCTTCCAAAAGTAGTTTGTGTAAGGCTTTATAATATTTGGATAATGAGGTAAATCCAATCCCTCTTTTTTCAACAGGCATTTGTAGCATTTTATATGAGATTGTGGGTCTGAAGCTGTCCCAAATGTAATTTGAGCATATCTTTTGATATTGGTTAAAAATGCCTATAACAGATTAGTGACTTTTGGTCAAATTAAGGAATTTAGCATATTCGTTCTACCTATCTAAGAAAAAAAGGAAGGTGACCAGGACCTCAGAATTGTGGGAATGGTGGACAATAATTTTTTATAGTTCAAAACATATCATTGTTTCAAGTTAAGAGAAATATTTACGCCCAAGAAAGTTATGTATTCCGTTGGCAAGAAAAAGGGAATTTCTTTATCAATAATTTTATTTGTGCCAATATTCAGAGCCTGAGATTTAGACATATTTATTTTAAAGTTGAAAATATGACCAAATGGATGACTAGAAAGGCTATTTTGGGGTTTGAAAGTAGTAATAATATGTCATTAGTATATTCTGCGACTTTATGCTCCTGTTTCCCACATTACAGTCCCTTTATCATATTGTTTTGTCTGACAGTTTGTAAAAGAGTCTCCATTGCTAATATGAATAATAATGGAGCGAGTGGGCATTCCTGTCTTGTGCCATTATTAATCTCCACTGGTTTAGATAGAATATCATTAACCTTAACGTAAGCTTTAGACAATGAATACATGGAGAATATCGATGAGATGAACTTAGGTGGGAAGTTGAATTTATGTAGCACCTTAATTAAAAAAGGCAAGGCCACTCTATCGAACGCCATCTCTGTGTCTGTACCAAGTAGTACCAATGGGGAGTGAAATTTTTTAGCATATGCAATGGAATTAAGTATCTCATACATGTTATCTTTCCCTTCTCTTCCTGGGACAGTTCCTGTCTGATCAGGGTGAAAAATTTGAGGAAGGGTTAATTTTAGTTGGGATGCTAGGATTTTAGCATATAACTTTAAGTTTATATTAAATAAGGAGATAGACCGATAATTTCCATAACTAGACGGATCCTTACCAGGTTTATGTATAAATGCTATGTGTGCTTCCAAAGTTTGGGGAGTGAAGGGAGATCCGTCTAATATCGAATTAAAAGAGTGTAACATATGTGGTGCTAAAACATCTGCAAAGCTAGAATAATAGTAAAGAGGCAGGCCGTCTGGGCCGGGGGCTTTCCCTATAGGTGTTGATTTCAGGGCTGTTTAAAGTTCTTCTAGCGTAATGGGATTACATATTTGAGAGGCATAAGTTTGTGATATAACTGGAAGCTCAATGTCAGCTAGGAAAGAATAGATGTCCGATGGCTTTTCAATTTGCGAGTCTACAGTATAATTTTTGTTGATATTATATAATTCTGAATAATATGTCCAAAACAATTCAGCTATTTGCTCTGACTCAATAGCATCCATATCAGTATGAGATTTGATAGAAAGTATCCTATTTTTAAGCATCCTTTTGCTTAGTAGGAGTTAAGTAGGATATTGAGTTCTTCTCTTAGTATAGTTAATTGAGCCAAATGTGTATCGCAAAGGGTGTTTTTTATGTAGTGTTTCTAATTGCCTAATTTTGTCTGTTAATTCTTTTATTTTCTTATGTCTAGTTTTATTTGCGTATTCCTGAGAGGCAATAAGTTCTGCTCTAAAAACGGCCTTGTGAGATTCCCAAAGTACATGTGGGGAAATATCTGGGGTCATGTTCGTTAAATTCAATTAATTTACCTTTAATCCTGTCTTTAATATCGGGAGAGTCTAGCAGTGTCTTGTTTAGTCGCCAGATAAATATTTTCAGTGCAGGTAACGGAGTTTCAAATGTGATTAAGACCGGAGAGTGATCAGAATGTATCATTGATCCAATAGTGGCTTCTGTGCAACTCTTTCTATACTGGGATGCATAAAATATATGATCTAGGTGGTGATATGAGCCGTGTGGAGCTGAGTAATGAGAATAATCTCTCTCGTTAGGATGAAAGAAGCTCCAGGTGTCCAATAAGGACATTTTATGTAGTGATTTTTTAATACATGTCAGTTTTTTATAAGGTACTGCTGACCGGCTGGTAGAGGAATCCAAGGTCAGCTCAAGGGATATGTTAAAACCCCCAGACACAACTGCTATTCCCTCCCTAAATTCATTGAACCTAGTAAGAGCTTTTATCAGCCAATCTGTTTGTGAAGTGTTGGAAGCATAGAAGTTACCAAAGGAATATATTTGGTTGTAAATTTTTCCTTTCAAAAACACGTATCTGCCTTCTGGGTCTGAGTCTGAATCAATTATGGAGATATTTAGGTGTTTAGGTTTCCCTATACTAACCCTCATTCGAGCAGCAGAGGGGGAGGAACTGTGTATCCATGTTGCAAAGAGGGAGTGTGTTAAATTCAGAAAATGGTTATGTTTGAATGAGTTTCATGTAGAAAACAAATCTGTACCCCTTCTTTATCAATGTGGTACAGAATGTGGCCACTTTTAGCAGGAGATTTGAAACCTCTCACCTTATAAGTCACAATACAAATTGGAAACATGGTAAATTATTGGTATGAGTTATTTGGAGATCCTCAAAAGTGTGTCTCAGTCTGGATTGTAAATCAGAACGTAAAACACAATTGTAGTGTATAGAGAAGATTATTCCAAGAGTAACAAGAATATAGAAGGATGTGGGAGGAGGATTGAACAATGGTAAATTAAAGAAAAAGGGGAAGGTATGTGTCTCGTGGGGTCGTTTTCCACAAGAGTACCGTAGTTTTTAAATATTTATGACCGTACGGTGACACATGTCCCGTAATCCACCCGAGAGGTGAATATTCAGCAAATTTCAGAACAGTCAGTAGAGTAGGAAACTTTAAGTATATGTCATGTGAAATGAATAGCGTAAGACAGAACAAGACAGATCTGTAAATACACAACTGTAGAACATAAAGGGTATGTTTCATGGTTAACAAAGTACGCATAAAAATACGGAGCTGTTTTCAAGGGAAAAGAGCTCCTGATTTTCAGACGTTTTTTAATCAAACTTGCGTTTTTTGCTGCATTTTTTTACGGCCGTTTTTGGAGCTGTTTTCCTATTGAGTCAATGAAAAACAGCCCAAAAACTGCTCACGAAGTGACATGCAGTTCTTTTTACGTGACGTTTTTTGAAAATGAGGCATAAAAAATGCCACGTTGGAACAGAACGCTGTATTTGCCATTGAAATCAATGGGCAGATGTTTGTAGACGTTCTGCTTCTGATTTTTCAGCCGTTTTTCGGGACGTTTACGGCATGAAAAATGGCTTAAAATAGCCCATGTGAACATACCCAAACACTAAATCACAGGTTCAAATCTGCATGACCAATAAGATCTATATACCTAAGATAGGGTATTTATAACATAAACCCCTGGGCTTTGGAAACAATTATATGTCTAGATAAAACAACGCATTCTCCGGAATATGTATCAGCCGTCAACAATTTAAATATTATGAACTTTGTGATCAGGTCCTTTGACTTAGCAACACAAGTTAGTTTAAATGAAATCATCTTCCATCCAGTAGCATAGGATATCAGAAGGAGAATCGACAATTAGCATAAGAACACCTATTTAAAGAATAGAGATTTAACGATACGATGACTGTAATCTGCATATGACATTGGTAATAGTACAATAACCTTGAGGCTATAAGAACAATTCCTTAGCTATAGAAGAGAAAACATTATTCCACAATAGACAATATCAGCAGACATTTTAAATGGTATGAGTTAAGGTTGTACTTTTTTCCATTCAAAGCAATGAGGCTCAACTAGACATTGTTCATCTTTTCGTAACTACATAATAAGATCTAACAGTAGTATGTAAGTGGAGATAGAATAAAACAGAGAGACTGACATTTAAGTTTTTAAGTCTACAGATGCCAGTGTTGAAAGTATGTTCTAGTCTCAGGGAACTATGAATAATATAAGTGTGTACATAAGTGAAACAGTGCGAACCTCAATGACCGTGAGGAAAAACCCAACAGATTAGATAGTATCGAAGAAGTTTATATTCACTGTTCAGTCTCAAGAGAGTAGTCCTCTCTGAGTCAACTTGGCAATTTTTTTCTTTTTCTGGATCTTGGACTCTCCAGTTCCCACAGAGTAGGAATTGTCTATCGCTGGTAGGGAAGGCACATCACTCATCGCTGCCCTGTTGGTGATGTGTAGGTCAGGAATGTTGAGTGAATGGTTCACTTCTGCAAGGTCAGAAAGAGTTCTGACAACTAGCTTGTGGCCTGCTGAAGAGATAAGAATTCCAAACGGAAAAAGCCATTGAAAAGGAATCCTTTTGTTCCTGAGATAGTCTGTCAAAGGCTTCAACTATTTGAATTTGTTAAGAGTGGCAGGGGCTAAGTCCTGAAAAAGGGTGATTGTCGCTCCTTCATATTTGATAGCATCAGTTTCTCTAGGTTTATTTCATTATCTGTTCTTTCGGTTGAAAATTCAGAAACCTGCATATGATATCTCTGGGTGGCTCAGAAGGCTTTGACACTGGTCGTAGTGCTCTGTGGGTTCATTCAATTATCAGAGGATCAGAAAATGAAGAGCCTAACAAATTTTGACAAGTCTCGTTCACCACTCTGATCGAGGCTTCTGCAGCATCTGATTCAGGAACACCTGGCAAGTTGACTCAGAGAAGACTACTCTCTGGAGACTGAACATTGAATATAAACTTCTTCTATACTGTCTCATGAGTGATGTGCCTTCTCTACCAGAGATGGACCCTCCTACTCCGTGGGAACTGGCGGGTCCAAGCAAGATCCAGAAAAAGAAAAAATCTATTGCATTGATCTTCTACATAGTCATATAGTCGATTTAGATGTTGATGACAATGTGATGTGTTTTTAGAGGCTGCTCTAGTATATGTGATAATGACGGATTGCGTACTCTCAAGTGACTCCACTCTGCTGCCAATTTGGCGCATTTCTCGTTTGATGTTGGCCAGTTCATCCAAAACTGGATGAAGAGCATTTGATAAGGCCTGAGATATGAATGATCTAGATACAGGAAGGTCAGAGTTGTGTCTATGCTCCTCTACATCCTCCGCTACCATTTCCTGTGATGCCGAGGATTGGCTGTGTTTCTGCGTTGAAAGTGGCATTGTTGTATCTACTGGAGATTGCCTCATCCAGAATTTGTGTAAATCACCTTGTGATAAATTAGAGCTGGTATTCCCACTGGAACTTGAACTCTCGCACCGGTATTTGCATATTTTGACCATATGGGATTTTGAAAGATTTTGCTTCTAGGCGTGGTGCTTTTCCACTGACTGTCTGTTTAAAGTTACATAATAAAAGTTACTCCATAGTGCATAAAGTGACATAGGGCATGTAGTGGCTTAGCGCAGTATCTTCAGGTCAGACAATGCATACTCTCCGTCCCAGCACTGGGGTAAAGATTGTAACGGAAATCTGCAATTTAGTGTACTGGGTCTTATAGTCTAGTGTATGAGGTAGCAGGCAGAGGATGTAAGTCGGGTCTTATATCTGGTAACAGATACACCAACACATAATGAGGGCAATTATATCCCACTACAGTAAAGTCACTCACACACATCCACTACTCCTGGCTGAGAGCGGAACCAAAGAACACCACCGTTGGAGATACAACCTCCGCTTGTGAAAGAATCAGCACAACGGAAGGTTTGTGCGTCCGGGCGGACCTCCAAAATCGAGGCCAGTGCTGCAGGTGTATGGTAGGCCACGACAGGCCCCCCGGCTGTCTGATGACTAGGGCTACACTGGACCTCCATCTTCTCTTCTCCGCGACTCCAGCGGAGTCCTCTGTCCAAGATTGCGGCTGCGATTGCAGGCCTCTCGTTTATGGCAGCACGAGAGGGGATGCAGTGCTTCTCCAAAAAGCCAGGAGCCGTCACAAAGGGGCTAATGAGACTAGGTTGTTGTACCTTATCACCGGAGCTAGTAAAGCTCAAGGGCGCGGACCTCGCAGGCAGCGACAGCCACCAATCTATACCGCGGCTTTAGACTGGATGTTAGGCCGCTAATTAAAAGTTCATGCTGTGAGCCAATATTCGGCTCAAAATGCTCAGCAAGAAATGCTGGTGTTGGGTTTGAGCACTAAATCTTTCCAGCTAACAGATGAAAGGGAGGATGAGTTGAGATAAGATCCAGGCAAGCAGAGCTCTAACCATGTAAGCCTGCTCTGTACCGCTGCTAGCCACGGCCCCCTATTTTATATAGTTTTATGTGACAGTTTGGCTGGTGACATATCTGAATAGAGTTATGTGCAAATATTGCTTACTTAAAATAAATATAGTGCACAGTTGTTTTCCTGCTTGTTTTTCTCTTTCTGCTAGTCGGATTTACTGAATGCAGGGGCTACAAGTCGCTGTACTCTAAAATATTGCCTAAAAATGTATTCTTCCATCTTATTGTCCTTTACGTCCTGAATGCGCACAGTTTGTGACCTTTCAGGCACACTAGTTGTACCACATTTAACCTTTAGAAAATTTACAATTCTTCTCGTCTCCATAATTTTATAGCTCTCATTCTTTTCAAAGATGGGACATAAAATGACACTGTTTCTCAATAAATTAGGTAAAGGAATGACAAAAGTAAGATAGTTCATTTGTCTAAAAATGTTTGATACATTAATGATGAATTTAATACCAATAAAGTCTAATTCAGGATGTCTACAATTTATTGTTTTAAATTTAATTCCATAAGCAATATATTAACATAACTTATATTGTTATGAGTTGCTAATATCTGGCATACTTTACTCCATTAACCTTTCCATGCCCTGAGCAGTGCACTTTATATAACTCTCCAAGATGATTAGTGGAGAGGAACACTTTTCATGCCTATTTAGACATTAGCTAGTCCATCTTTATAATAGACTAAGATAGATAGATAGATAGATATGAGATAGATAGATAGATAGATAGATAGATAGATAGATAGATAGATAGATAGATAGATAGATAGATAGATAGATAGATAGATAGATAGATAGATAGATAGATAGATAGATAGATAGATAGATAGATAGATGTACTCTATAATATAAATCTTCTATAAATATACTACTATATTCTATTATATCCTATTTTAATTATTAGCTGCTTTTATCGTAGAAATTATTTTATTGCAATATTAATATTTAACAGCATATAAATATAAGAAATTAAGAATATTAAATAGTTTGAAAATGAAAATCCAATTTTTGTCTGATAATTATTTACTATTATTAATCATATTCTGGCCACATTTCGAACTTAGAAGGTTATATTTGCACTTCATATAAATATCATCAGCTCTTAATGCTTGATAAAAATGTCAGTTGTAAGAAATATCTTGGCAGAGCAGAACACAAATACAGTTTTAAATGTTTCTGCAGTTTAACATTTAAATATTCTGTATGTTTTAACATTTAATCGTTGATCAGTAGGATATTTTGTAAAACGTATCCAATAGGCGGAAATTCTACACTTGCCTGTAAGTCACTCAAAACATATTTACTTTTCTCACCCACTGTGTATCACCGTTGCAACAAGTCAGTTAGTGAAATTTCTTCCATCCTAGATATTCCACGGTCAAATGTCGCTTTGTAGATCTTCCCGGATCTACACCAGTTCGTCGAAGAGTCTATCTGCTGTCTATTTCTGGAACTGAGGCTTTGTTTTAGTATATAAAAAAAATCTGGACAGAAGTTTTTTTTTTTTTACAGCAGTAGTAATATACAGTGGGACATCACCTGCTGTAGGCCAGTAGTTGTTGTGCTGTGTTACCTGCAGGGTGTATATACAGTAGTAGAAATATACAGTGTGACATCATCGGCTGTAGTCTAGTAGTTGTTGGACTGTGTTACATGCAGGGTGTATATATAGTAGTAGTAATATACAGTGTGACATCACCGGCAGTAGTACAGTAGTTGCTGGACTGTATTACATGCAGGGTGTACATACAGTAGTAGTAGTAGTAATATACAGTGTGACACCACCGGCTGTAGTCTAGTAGTTGTTGGACTGTGTTACATGCAGGGTGTATATACAGTAGTAGTAATATACAGTGTGACATCACCGGCAGTAGTACAGTAGTTGTTGGACTGTATTACATGCAGGGTGTACATACAGTAGTAGTAGTAGTAATATACAGTGTGACACCACCGGCTGTAGTCTAGTAGTTGTTGGACTGTGTTACATGCAGGGTGTATATACAGTAGTAGTAATATACAGTGTGACACCACCGAATGTAGTATAGTAGTTGTTGGACTGTTTTTTTATTTTTAAATTTGAAATATTTTATCAAAAAACAACATCCAACAATTGGTATTATAAAAACCATTCCATTATACAGTTGTTTATAACCCTGTATCCCCCACCCCCCACCAGACCACGAGAGGGAAAAAATAAGTAAATAAAATATAAATTAATTAATTAAAGAAAAATAAATAAATAAATTATATTTTAAAATGTACCATCCACGTATTCCAAATTGCATGAAATTTGTGAACTTGATTTTTACTCCAATATACTTTTTTCAAACCCTATACCTTGTATAAGCTTTTTTTCCCAGTCAGTTATTGTGGGAACCTCAGATAATATCCACCGTTGCATTAATGTGATTCTAGCAATTAATAACACTCTCAAAATTGACATTGAGTCACATTTAGTTACCTTTAAACTAGTGGGATCTCCCAAAACGATCAGAGTGGGGTCCATAGGCACCTCCACTCCCTTTACCTGCTTAATTTCCTCTGTAACTAACTGCCAATATCTCCAAAGCTTTGGACATTTCCAGTACACTTTTCACAGAAACTTTGCCATATTCTTCCAGTACAAGTGAGAAAGATCTGCATATAAGTATTGACATTTAGGGCACTTTGCAGTGGTTCTATATCCCATCTGGACCAATTTATGTGGCTAAAAATGTAGCCGATTTACTATAAACCACTGCGTTATTCTATGGGAAAAGTTATTAGAGCTTATTTTTATGGAACTATATACTTTATCCCATCTTATTTGATTCTCCCCACCAATATCTCTTTCCCACTTTGTCCTGCTTGGCAGCTTTACCTACATTGAACCCAATAATGGCTTATACAATTTAGGTCCTTTGACCCTATTTGACAAAAGCACGTTCAGTATTTTACTATCAGACACTCTTAGAAACGGATTATCCTGAGTTTTACTTAAAAAGCTCTCGATCTGGTAAAAGTAAAGATAATCACCTTGGTTAAGGAGGCCTTCAGAGAGCATTGTATGTAGTTGTTTTAATTTACCCCCTTGAAAAAGCTGAGGCACCTGGACAATACCCTTTCCAATCCAAAAATCTGGGTTATGGAATTTTTCTAATCCTGGAATATACTTATTATACCAGATTGGGGTCTTACTATTTGAACATTTATTTTCCATAAACCTTGTATCATTCCACACCCTATAGTAGGGTTGCTAGTGGATATTTCCTAAACGGTATCTTACTCAGTTGTCCCGTCTCCATCAATTCATATATAGTTATACCAGGACTATCTCTTACCCGTCCTACCAAGTAACCCAGAAATGCATCCTGCTTCCACTCCTTTATAAAAAACAGCTGAGCTGCCAAAAAGTACATTCTAAAGTTTGGGGCTGCCAACCCTCCTTTTGATAATGGATATGTAATATATTTATATTTACATCTGGGAACTTTCCCATTCCAGATATAGTAATTTATAATAGCATTCAACTTATCAAAATATCTCATTCCTATCCAGACAGGTGAGTTACTCAGAATGTATAAAATCTGTGGAAGCAGGATCATTTTTGTCAATGCTACTTTTGATGCCAGAGAAATTGCAAATTGTTTCCAAATTCTACATGTTTCTCTAATCCTGGTTAGATTAGCAGTGGTTCAACATTTAATTCAATATACTGTACTATTTTACTAGATACTACCACCTCAGGTATTTCAATTTCTCCTCTGGTCCCAATATTTGCAGTTCACTATTATGTTTTATGATTGAATTTACCAAGGGTAATAATACAGTTTTACCCCAATTAATATTGTCTCCTGAGAATTTACCACATTTAGTAAATATATCCATAAACCTACCCAGGGATGTCTGATAGCTATCCATGAAGACCAGAACATCGTCTGCGTATAGACATATCTTTTCTTCCTCTTTTCCCAGTTTAATCCCCTTTATTTCCATGTCTTCTCGCACAGATTTGGCCAGAGGTTCCATGACTAGGGCAAAAAGCAGGGGTGACAGTGGGCACCCCTGCCTTGTGCCCCTTGCCATGGAAAAAAACTCTGTATATCGCCCATTCACCGAGAAGTTTTATTAGAAAGTCTTCATCTCCAGCAGTGGCAGGTTTTTTCTATGTGGAGAAACTCAACAATATTATGATCAAAAACCTATATTGATTGCCTCTAATCTGCCAACTCTTCAACCATCAGCAAGGAGCCAAGGTATTCACTAAACTAGACCTCAAGCGTGCATACAATCTCATTTTCATCTGTGAGAGTAATGAATGGCACATTGCATTCAAAACTCGTGATGATCACTGGAATAAGCTAATTAATGCTATCTTTCAAACTTTGCTTCTACTTTGCAGAATAACTCAGAGAATCGTCTTCCGTGGGCAGAGTTTGCTTACAACAATATCACTGGAGAATCCACACAAAGTTCATCTTTCTTCATTGTATATGGTCAACACGCTAACGTGCCTTTTCCATATTCTGTTTTCTCTGTAGTTCTTGCCACTAATGGCTGTCGTGGGGATTTCTTACAAAGTTGGCAGAAAACAAAAGATTCTCTGGGTAAGCCGCCTACCTCTTTAAGGGATACGGTACGCGAATAAAAAAAACACAAGTCTCTACAACAAAACTCTCCTGGGGACAGTTGTCTTCTAAGTACATCTGCCTAAAAACCCCATGTTATAAACTGGCTCCTCGATTTTTGGGTTCATATGTTGTTTTAAAACAAACTAATTCAGTTTCCTACAAACTTTGCATCACGACATCCTTAGAAGTTTCAAATTCCTTTCATGTGTCTCTTCTCAAGCCTTTGGTACTCAACCGCTAGTCTTCCGGTTTCCTCATGTGGTCGTGATGCAGAGTTTGAAGTAAAGAGGATTTAGGATGCCAAAAGATCTAGAGGTAAACTGTACTATCTAGTTGACTGGAAGAATTTTGGCCCTGAGGAGAGGTCCTGGGAAGATAATTCTTGCTCCTTCTCTATTCTGAAAATGTTATTTTCAGTTATCTCATAAGCCTTAGAAGAGCGGTGCTGCACTTACCATTTCCTGGCGTACTTTACAATTTTAAAACACAGTATAATTAAATGCATAACTATTCATAGCATTAAAATAAATTTTTTGTATTGATTCTGAGAAAAATTTTATTTTCTTCTCAAATCATGTTAAAGGTACCTAACTTTTCAGGAGACTTTTCAGAATAAACTGTCATATATGTGAACTTTAGCAAAAAACACTATTACTGACCATTATATGCATTTATTTTTTTTAGCAGTTTTTTACCTTTGCATGCTCTATCTCTAATTCTCAGTTTTCTCTGAGCTAATGGGTGGAGTCTAACTGCTATCATGTCTCCCATACACAACACACATAAAGAAGAGGAGAATCTTGCTATCCTACGCATCTCTATTATATATTTAGAAATAGCAGCAGCATGGAGGAGATTATACAGCACTAAGGAGCAAGTCGCTGAGAATCCAGCACTGGGGTGTGGTATAACTTGTACCAGCAGTCTGTGTCTCCTCTCTCACTCTCTGTCCTTACTGCTCTGTCCTCCGTCTCCACCCCCTTCCATAGACCTCTAAGAGCAACGTGTTTGTGTATCATTCTCTCACTCTACTCTCTCCTCCTTTTCCCTCTCCATAGATTTATATTGGCAGGCAGTGAAGAGACAAACCCCACCACTTCCTTCAGTTCAATTCCTCTGCTCTCTAACTAGTGATGGATTTTGCTTGACAACAGGGTGTGGACAAAAGATTACTGGAAAAGAGACACCTAGTAGCAGTAACTTTACACAGAATTTGCATGAATAAAACAACTAAATTGTAAAGTGGTTCTATATCAGGAGTTATTCAGAGTTAGTGTCTATTTGAAGCTAAATACATAATTATTCTGCTAAAAGCGATTGTTCAGTGAAAGCAAGCTTAAAGGGGTTTTCCAGCGAGTAAAAATTGATAGCCTCAGGATAGGCCATCAATAGCTGATTGGCCGTGGTCCGGCTCCCTGGACCCCCCCCCCCCCCGATCAGCTTTTTTTAAAGGGGGTGCAGCGCTCGTCTGTTCATTTATACTTGCAGCTATTGATGGCCTATCATGATAATAGGCCATCAATTTTTACTGGCTGGAAAACCCCTTTAAAATATGTACAGTAAGTGAGTACCTCATGTTTCATTGAATTCAGGCACGGGTGAACAGACTGCAGAGGTAACTGTTTCTCCTGGACCTTGATGCCTGAAGGGTTCCAAAGGCCACTCTACCACATATGAAGACATCCATAATACAAATGGCACATAGTAGGTGGGGGCCCTATTACAGATATTGTATTGGAACCCAGAAGCCTCAAGTTATCTCTAGGTTCAGACTGCTTCTCTCCCTCCCTACTACAGCTTTGGCTCCTTATGCATAAACATAAGTCCAGCACAAGCTCACCAGGAAGTCAGAGCTGCTCTTTCTATTATAGCAAGGGCAGAATAATTGTAAACTACAGACTACTAAATCACCAGTGAAAAGAATAGATGAACATCATGTAATTGCTGCATATATACAAATGAGCCCAAGTTTTACATTTCTGAAAAATGCGGGTCCCAGCTCTGGAACCCATACCTATCTCCAGAACAGGTCTTAACCGACCCCCGTCCAACTAACCATCACATCCAGGTGGAGAATTAATGGAGAGGTGGCTGCACAAGAGGGCTTGACTGTTCCCATAAATCCCACAGAAAACAATGGAGAGAGCTGCGCACATGCACAGTCATGTTCTCTACCTGGATGCACCTGGCAGAACGGGTATCAGTTTGCCCCCCTTCTGAAGATATGAGTGGGTCCCAGAGCTGTCTATCCCCTATCAATCTGACATTTCTGGCAGGTACCAAGAATATTCCATAAATGTCTTAGATGGGAATACCCCTTTAATGATCTTTGTGTCCATTTGCAGACAGGGTAGAGGGGTAACTCTCCTTCGGCAGCCTGTTGTCTTACAGCCACACACAGGATTGTGACAAGCAAGAGGAGTAAATGGCTGATCTTCAGGGACACAGAAATGTAATTATATATTTTTCAGTATTAAGTGCAATATAAGACAAAATATGATCAAAGGAAAAGGAGGAGATTCAGGGAGGAATTGCTTGAGAAGATTTGTTTTGTAAATTTTCTAGGTTTGTGTTTCTTTAAAACTCTTAATACACAGAAACAAAAAAATCAAATGACAAAAATACAGCTAAATCAATCATTTAACTTTTGAAGCATGACAACAGAGTTTTCCTGTTGTAAAATATGTACTTAGAATCATCTGAAAGTTCAGTCAATTCTTTTTTTTTCACAAATACCTTACATGGTTACTGAATTTTTTTTATGGAAGACTGAAATAAATATTCTGTTATTTCGTATGGGTTATAATTTGAAAATGTTAGAAAAGTACCTTGTACTTTACAAACTAACATATTGTAATACAAAATGGTGAAGAATGGGAAATATTTTTGGAAACTTGACATAAATCAATTCCATCTCCTGTCGCTGCTGCCACAGCTAGGAAGTTATTGTTAATGAATTAATTCAAAACATAACTGTATTATGAAGAGAAATATAAAGTATTTTGTATATATATATATATATATATATATATATATATATATATATATATATATATATATGATCCCTTGCTGATTTTGTAAGTTTGCCCACTGTCAAAGTCATGAACAGTCTAGAATTTTTAGGCTAGGTTAATTTTACCAGTGAGAGATAGATTATATACAAAAAAAACAAAGAAAATCACATTGTCAAAATTATATATATTTATTTGCATTGTGCACAGGGAAATAAGTATTTGATCCCCTACCAACCATTAAGAGTTCAGCCTCCTCCAGACCAGTTACACGCTCCAAATCAACTTGGTGCCTGCATTAAAGACAGCTGTCTTACATGGTCACCTGTATAAAAGACTCCTGTCCACAGACTCAATTAATCAGTCTGACTCTAACCTCTACAACATGAGCAAGACCAAAGAGCTTTCTAAGGATGTCAGGGACAAGATCATAGACCTGCACAAGGCTGGAATGGGCTACAAAACCATAAGTAAGACGCTGGGTGAGAAGGAGACAACTGTTGGTGCAATAGTAAGAAAATGGAAGACATACAAAATGACTGTCAATCGACATCGATCTGGGGCTCCATGCAAAATCTCACCTCGTGGGGTATCCTTGATCCTGAGGAAGGTGAGAGCTCAGCCGAAAACTACACGGGGGGAACTTGTTAATGATCTCAAGGCAGCTGGGACCACAGTCACCAAGAAAACCTCACCAAGAAAACCATTGGTAACACATTACGCCGTAATGGATTAAAATCCTGCAGTGCCCGCAAGGTCCCCCTGCTCAAGAAGGCACATGTACAGGCCCGTCTGAAGTTTGCAAATGAACATCTGGATGATTCTGAGAGTGATTGGGAGAAGGTGCTGTGGTCAGATGAGACTAAAATTGAGCTCTTTGGCATTAACTCAACTCGCCGTTTTTGGAGGAAGAGAAATGCTGCCTATGACCCAAAGAACACCGTCCCCACTGTCAAGCATGGAGGTGGAAACATTATGTTTTGGGGGTGCTTCTCTGCTAAGGGCACAGGACTACTTCACCGCATCAATGGGAGAATGGATGGAGCCATGTACCGTCAAATCCTGAGTGACAACCTCCTTCCCTCCACCAGGACATTAAAAATGGCTCGTGGCTGGGTCTTCCAGCACGACAATGACCCAAAACATACAGCCAAGGCAACAAAGGAGTGGCTCAAAAAGAAGCACATTAAGGTCATGGAGTGGCCTAGCCAGTCTCCAGACCTTAATCCCATCGAAAACTTATGGAGGGAGCTGAAGATCCGAGTTGCCAAGTGACAGCCTCGAAATCTTAATCATTTACAGATGATCTGCAAAGAGGAGTGGGCCAAAATTCCATCTAACATGTGTGCAAACCTCATCATCAACTACTAAATATGTCTGACTGCTGTGCTTGCCAACAAGGGTTTTGCCACCAAGTATTAAGTCTTGTTTGCCAAAGGGATCAAATACTTATTTCTCTGTGCACAATGCAAATAAATATATATATTTTTGACAATGTTATTTTTTTTTTATTTTTTTTTTATATAATCTATCTCTCACTGGTAAAATTAACCTAGCCTAAAAATTCTAGACTGTTCATGTCTTTGACAGTGGGCACACTTACAAAATCAGCAAGGGATCAAATACTTATTTCCTTCACTGTATATATATACAGGCAGTATGTACACATTCCAAATTATTATGCAAATGTTATTTTTCGCTGATTTTCCTAAATAGTCGATGCAAATGACAGTCAGTATAATCTTCAAGCCATCAACCGTTGGAACATAATGCGAATTATATTGAACAAATCTCCTAATGATAACAGATTTTTTTTTCAGAAGTAAAAAACTCAAAGTGAACTGTTTCAAATTATTATGCACAACAGAGATCAAAACATTTTAAAGGTTGTAAAGAGAACTAAAATGGTAATTTGTTGAATTTGCAGCATCAGGAGGTCATATTTACAGAAATCAAAAGCTCTTTCAATCAAAAAAAACTTAGCAGGCCAAGTTACATGTTAACCTAGGACCCCTTCTTTGATATCACCTTCACAATTCTTGCATACATTGAATTAGTGAGTATTTGGACAGTTTCTGCTTGAATATCTTTGCAGGATGTCAGAATAGCCTCCCAGAGCTTCTGTTTTGATGTGAACTGCCTCCCACCCTCATAGATATTTTGCTTGAGGATGCTCCAAAGGTTCTCAATAGGGTTGAGGTCAGGGGAACATGGGGGCCACACCATGAGTTTCTCTCCTTTTATGCCCTTAGCAGCCAATGACACAGAGGTATTCTTTGCAGCATGACATGGTGCATTGTCAAGCATGAAGATAATTTTGCTATGGAAGGCACGGTTCTTCTTTTTGTACCACGGAAGAAAGTGGTCAGTCATGAACTCTAAGTACTTTGCAGAGGTAATTTTCACACCGTCAGGGACCCTAAAGGGGCCTACCAGCTCTCTCCCCATGATTCCAGCCCAAAACATGACTCCGCCACCTCCTTGTTGACGTCGCAGCCTTGTTGGGACATGGTGGCCATTTACCAACCATCCACTACTCCATCCATCTGGACCATGCAGGGTTGCACGGCACTCATTAGTAAACAACTGATGAAAATTAGTCTTCATGTATTTCTGAGCCCACTGCAACCGTTTCTGCTTGTGAGCATTGTTTAGGGGTGGCCGAATAATAGCTTTATGCACACTTGCAAACCTCTGGAGGATCCTACACCTTGAGGTTCGCGGGACTCCAGAGGCACCAGCGGCTTCAAATACCTGTTTGCTGCTTTGCAATGGCATTTTAGCAGCTGCTCTCCTAATCCTATTCATTTGTCTGGCAGAAACCTTCCTCATTATGTCTTTATCTGAACTAACCCGTCTGTGCTCTGAATCAGACACAAATCTTTTCACAGTACGATGATCACGCTTAAGTTTTCTTGAACTATCCAATGTTTTCATACCTTGTCCAAGGTATTGCACTATTTCACGCTTTTTGGCAGCAGAGAGATCCTTTTTCTTTCCCATATTGCTTGAAACCTGTGGCCTGCTTAATAATGTGGAACGTCCTTCTTAAGTAGTTTTCCTTTGATTGGGCACACCTGGCAAACTAATTATCACAGGTGTCTGAGATTGATTACTGTAAAGGGAAGTGTTTTATATATTTATATCTATATACATGTGAGTGTAGATATATATAGATTTGTCCCTCCAGAAAGGTGTATACCCATTCACCTACTAGATAATGGTATTCCATGAGGCCCAGGCCCCTCCCTTTCACGTGCATGAGCCTGTGAGGTCACACAGGTGTGCACGGGGATGTTTAAAAGGACAAACGTTCCCAAAGCTCACTCTCTCTTGTTCCTGCTCCCCAACTCCACTAAGGGTCTCCTCTTCCCTCCTGGCCTGCTCATGGCCCTTGCTGAGAGACCACACCAACTTGTACCACATGGACTGCTAAGTATCCACGTGTAGCAGCAGCTACACGTTATGTTCTCCCCCTCCTTACTTTAACCCTTTCCTAAGTTAACCCTTTATCCTCCTGCTGTCCCTGGTAACCCTTGCTATTAACCCTTAGAGTATAGGGAAAGTTATATTAGGAGGGAGTTATACAGAAATAGTGGGAGTGATACAGAAATAGTGAGCGTGTATTGGATTGTAACGTAACTGTATTCATATGTATGTTTAGGTATGTGGGTGGAGGCATAACATAGGATACCGTGTTTATACTGTACTACGTATAGTGTGGGTATACTCAGTATATATTAACGTGTTATGTGTATTCGGGTATACTGATACTATACTGTGATCAGTTACTGTGTTCTGTGTTTAGTTTGGTGTATTTTATATTCAAGTGTGATTATTGTTAGTAATAAATATTACCCTTTATTTACTATACAATTGTATTTATTGTACGGTCTTATTCCGTAGAAGCAAAGCAAAGCAAGTAGACGTTAGTATAAGGAAAAGGTAGGGGAACTAGGCATAACCCTAGTGACCCTGATTATAAAGGGGGTAGTAATAGTGGGCGACCAAGTAGGTGAAACCCAGCTATTATACCAGCCATTGTACACACGTGGATGAGTGTGTAGTAAGTGAGTATTCATTATATATTTATATATTATATATGAGCCCTTTTACATGTGGTGAGCCAAGGCCCGAACTGTTTTCAATTTATTTCTGTGTTTTGTACAATAAAATTGTGTTAAAACTTGAACTAAGATAGGCAGAGAGGCGTGGACAGGTAACATACGTACACGGTGTAGTGTCGTGTTATGCTGTGCGCCTAGTCCTTTTTGAAGTTCAGACGAGTAACACAATTTTATTTAAGGCTTGGTACAGGATACAATTGATCAGCGAACCTATTGTTTTTTGTTTTGTTTTTCTAAGGTATTAACGTTTTTATTTTGCTTTGCGGCGTGCTGATCTACGCCGACAAATCGTCGTGCGATTGAGCAACACATTAGAGTCTTCTGCAGTTACCAAGAGGACTTCTGATAAAGTAAGTATGGATTTCTCCACACTTAAAAAACTTTCTAAACATAGTTCATTCAACCCAGTAACCCCCTCTACATACAAGTCAGCAGGAATGCTGTGGTCCACTCTGCTGGACGAGGCTTGTGCGCATGATAAGATGTGCATAAGCAAGAGGAGTGTTTTTAACAAAACCTCCAAAAGGCTCCACATGCTCGCTAAACTGATATGTATTTATGAAGAGACGTGGAAGCCTGATCACTCAGAAAAGAGTGATTCCCCAAATCTTCCCTGCCAATGTTGTGTCAACAATGTGAAGCAGGTTTCTGCTTTGCAGACACAACTGGCAGAGAATGCACAATGTAACATTGATAGAGATAAGCAAATTTGCATGCTGGAATCACAGGTGATAGTTTTGAAAAATCGTGGTGATGATATTGATGCACAGCTGACTGGGTCTTATGCTGTGATCAATGCGTTTAAGAATAAAGCGGCATATACGGATGCCATCATTGCCAAGTTGAAAGATGAGCTTGCTGCTAGGTCACAATTGCTTGCCAGTATGCAAAACATCATAAAAGATTTCTCAAAAAGGTTTCCGGCCTTGTCTTTTTCAAGGCCTGATTCTGCTGTAAGTTTGCCCTCTACAGGGCAAAAAGGGGGGAGTAGAAAGAGTGATGGATCAGATGTCCCAAATCGTGATCCCATCCGGAATCCTGAAGGTAACATTGTTACGAAAGTGTTACGCAAATGTAAGCGTACGATAGTCAGAAGTGCGGCCCTAGCCATGCAGAACTTTAAGAGATCATGCACTGGTGACTGCCCTAAGTCCAGCAGAGCATGTACTGTTAAATGTTTTGCATGTGCCGGCTCAGGCCATATTGCAAAGTACTGCAAGTCTTTGGGTACTAAGCAATGTGGTCCTGTTAAATGTTTTAAATGTGGTCAGATGGGACATATTGCTAGAAACTGCCATGGTATGAGCAACCGTGGAAAGCCTAGTAATGAAACAATAGAAAATGGCCACATTACATCAAATTGTGAATGTAGGAAAGGACAAAATGGCTACATGAGAATCTCCTCCACATATTTGCTAAACCATGTGTTCAAAGAACTGAATAACGAACCACAACTGGTTTGGAATTCAGCTGTGAATTTTAAGTAGGCCATAATTTACATGTCCATAGTTAAGTGTTATCTCTTTGTCTGTAAGGTGTGTTTATGTGTTTATGGTCTCCCTTTTCCTGTATGCTCTGTTCACAGTTCTTTTGTTGTCATTGTGTTTTCTTTTGTGGCTCCTTCACAGATTCTATTGTGGTATATTCCTTGTTATCAGTAGTTATGTAGTTATACTATATGGGTGTTGCCTGTATTTATAATGCATATTTAGAAAACCACTCCAGGAATACAACTGAAGAACCAGCCAATGAATAGTGATGTATTTGCTTGTTCTGTGAACTTCTATTAGGTATGGAGGTACGGACAGGTAACTTAAGTTCACTTGTAGTGTTTTATGTTATTCTGTGCACCTAGACCTGGGGGGTTCAGACAGGTAACACAACTTAATCTGAGGCCTAATGTGAGTGCAATTAAATACAGCGAATTACAGCATGGCTGATTCTTTTGTGTTTAACTGGAGTGGTCCTTTAGGAAAGGCTGACAGGGGGAGGTTACCCTGGCATTACACCCATATCTTGATTTTAAGATAATGGATTTGGTAAGATGGGGATATAGTTCCACAAATATGAGAATTGTGAAGATCCACAAAATGGTACATCATCTACAGTTCCCCTCAGATATCCTAACCTGTAAGGGCAGCCATCCATATCTGTCTGTACAGATGGATGTTGAAAGGAGGAGGATGCGATCCTCTGCCAAGGTAGTTAGGACCGGGTGCTTAGACACCAGTGTTGAGATACTGAGGGGACCTGTGAGATGAAGGTCAACCCAATACCCTCTTCAAGCTTAACCCCTTCCCGCTCCTTGACGTACTATTACGTCATGGCAGCTGTATCGTTCGCGCTCCATGCCGTAATAGTACGTCTCGGGAGTAACGGCCGTTTCGGCCGTCCTCCCGACACATACAGGAGCTGTGACGCTGCTGTCTTGTTCAGCAGCTGTCACAGCTCCTACAGCGGGGACCGATCGCTGTGTCCCCGCTGATTAACCCCTTAAAAGCCGCGTTCTATAGAGATCGCGGCTTTTTAGGGGTTAAGCTGCCATCGCCGGCCTGCTACGCGATAGCGGCCGGCGATGGTGACTATGGCAACCGGACACCAAACAATGGCGTCCGGCTATGCCATAGACGGAAGCCTAGTGGGTCCTGACAACGTCAGGACCCACTATGCTTGCTGTCAGTGAGTATGTAATGGCAGGAAGGAGGTGAAGGGGAAGTGAGCCCTAATCTACCCACCGCCCTGTCCCTGCCTACTTGCAACGACCCGCCCTAGGCGACGAGGTACAACTGGGCGGCGGTCCCTACGCTGGCTAAGTGCACGGGAAGACAAACAGGGAACACGCAAGGGAAGGGGCAGTAGCCACGGAACGCCACGAGGAAACGGGGCGGCGAACGAACAGTCAGGACCAGGACGAAGTGAGTACACCCGAGCGGGCACGGAGACAGAAGCAAGCCAGGGGCAAAGCAAAGCAGGTCGAGCAGAACTGCAGCAAGGCAGAAGCACGGCAGAAGCAGGCTGGAGCAAGCAGCAGTGGGGCCAGGAATCCAAAAGAATTACAAGCACTGAGGGAGAGCACAGGGCAGGTAATAAAGGGCAGGGGGCGGAGCTAACTCCGACAGACCAGGCCGCGATAGGCTCTCCCACTCCTGAGCCTGCCACCCTGGTTGGTGGGAGATGGTGTCAGTCGAACAGGTCTGGCCTCAGGTGTGGATTGATTAATCCCAGGAGTATAGCTAGATGAAGTACCTGGCAGATCCCTAACAGTACTCCCCCTTTTATGAGGGGCCACCGGACCCTTACTAAGGGGACCCGGTTTAGTGGGGAAGAGGAGGTGGAACCTCCTGATCAATACCCCAGCGTGAACATCACGGGCAGGTACCCAAGTCCTCTCCTCCGGCCCGTATCCTCTCCAATGGACCAGGTACTGGAGGGAGCCCTGGACCATCCTACTGTCCATAATCTTGGCAACCTCGAATTCCACCCCTTCAGGGGTGAGAACGGGAACAGGAGGTATCCTCGAGGGGGACCAGGACGGGGAGCAGCGTTTAAGGAGGGAGGCATGGAAGACGTCATGTATGCGAAAGGATGGGGGGAGCTCCAGACGGAAGGATACAGGGTTGAGGACTTCAATGATCTTATAAGGTCCAATAAATCGGGGAGCAAACTTCCTGGACGGGACCTTAAGGCGCAAGTTCCTGGACGACAACCAGACCAAATCCCCGACGACAAACCGGGGGTTAGCAGAACGTCTACTATCCGCCTGAATCTTTTGTGCGCTCTGGGACGCCTCTAGGTTCTTCTGAACCTGGGCCCAGACAGTGCACAGTTCCCGATGAACCTCCTCTACCTCAGGATTATTGGAACAACCAGGGGAGACGGAGGAGAACCTTGGGTTAAACCCGAAATTACAGAAAAACGGGGAGACCCCTGACGAGTTACTGACCCGGTTATTCAGGGAAAATTCAGCAAGGGGAAGGAATGAGACCCAATCGAATTGACAGTCAGAGATGAAACACCTTAAATATTGTTCCAGGGATTGGTTGGTCCTTTCCGTTTGGCCATTAGTTTCGGGATGGAAGGCGGAGGAGAAGGACAGATCAATCTCCAACCTTTTACAAAAAGCTCTCCAAAATAAGGAAACAAATTGTACCCCTCTGTCAGAAACGATATTGACTGGGGCCCCATGGAGACGCAGGATGTGTTTCACAAACAAAGAAGCTAACGTCTTGGCGTTAGGTAGCTTCTTAAGGGGCACAAAGTGGCACATCTTGCTGAAGCGGTCGACTACCACCCACACCACCGACTTGCCCTGAGATGGAGGCAAATCGGTGATAAAATCCATGGAGATATGGGTCCAAGGTCTCTGGGGGATGGGCAAGGAACGTAGTAGGCCCGCAGGTCGGGACCTAGGGGTTTTGGACCTAGCGCAAACCTCACAAGCGGCGACGTAAGCCCTAACATCTTTAGGCAACCCAGGCCACCAATAGTTTCTGGTAATGAGGTGTTTGGTGCCCAAGATGCCAGGATGACCAGATAGAGCGGAGTCATGGTTTTCCCTGAGTACCCTCAGCCGGTATTGCAGGGGAACAAACAGTTTGTCCCCAGGGGCGTTCCCGGGAGCTGCACCCTGATCAGCCGCGATATCAGAAGCTAAATCAGAATCCGTGGCAGAGACGATTATACCAGGGGGTAAAATACAAACAGGATCCTTCTCGGAAGGAGGATTGGCCATGAAACTACGTGACAGAGCGTCAGCCTTAATATTCTTGGACCCAGCCCTATAGGTAACCAAGAAATTAAATCTGGTAAAGAATAGTGCCCACCGAGCTTGTCTAGGATTAAGCCTCCGGGCCGATTCTAGGAAAACCAGATTCTTGTGATCCGTAAGGACCGTTACCTGGTGTCTGGCCCCCTCCAGGAAGTGCCGCCACTCCTCAAAAGCCCATTTAATGGCTAGAAGTTCGCGGTTGCCAATATCATAGTTACTCTCCGTGGGCGAAAACTTCCTAGAAAAGTAAGCACAGGGGCGGAGATGGGTGAGGGAGCTGGTACCCTGGGACAAGACGGCCCCCACTCCCACCTCGGAAGCGTCAACCTCCACAATAAATGGCTCCTCTTGGTTGGGCTGAATCAGCACGGGGGCCGAGATAAAGCACTTCTTGAGAGTCTCAAAGGCCTGGACGGCCTCAGGGGGCCAATGGAGGACATCGGCACCCTTGCGGGTAAGGTCCGTAAGAGGCTTAGCGACGACCGAGAAGTTGGCAATAAATCTCCTGTAATAGTTGGCGAACCCTAAAAAACACTGTAACGCCTTAAGGGAGGCAGGTTGGACCCATTCCGCCACAGCTTGAACCTTGGCAGGGTCCATGCGGAATTCATGAGGAGTGAGGATTTGCCCTAAAAATGGTATCTCCTGTACCCCAAAGACACATTTTTCAGTCTTAGCAAACAGATTATTCTCCCGAAGGACCTGGAGCACCTTCCTGACATGCTCCACGTGGGAGGACCAGTCCTTGGAAAACACCAGTATGTCATCAAGGTACACAACAAGAAAATTACCCAGGTACTCTCTCAGGATTTCATTAATAAAATTCTGGAAGACAGCAGGGGCATTACACAACCCAAAGGGCATGACCAGGTATTCGAAATGACCCTCGGGTGTGTTGAACGCAGTTTTCCACTCATCCCCCTCTTTGATGCGGATAAGGTTATATGCCCCCCGTAGATCGAACTTAGAAAACCATTGGGCTCCCTGAACCTGATTAAAAAGATCCGGAATCAAAGGAAGTGGGTACTGGTTCCTTACGGTGACTTTATTCAGGTTACGATAATCAATGCACGGCCTAAGACCACCATCCTTCTTCCCCACGAAGAAGAAGCCAGCACCTACAGGAGAAGTCGAGGGGCGAATGAAACCCTTGGCCAGGCATTCTTGGATATACACCCTCATCGCTTCACGTTCAGGACATGAAAGATTAAATATCCTACCCTTAAGAAGCTTGGCACCAGGCACCAAATCGATAGCGCAATCGTAATCTCTATGGGGGGGCAACACCTCGGAGGCCTCCTTAGAAAACACATCGGCGAAGTCCTGAACAAACTCAGGAAGCGTGTTTACCTCCTCGCGGGGAGAAATAGAGTTAACAGAAAGACATGACATAAGACATTCATTACCCCATTTGGTGAGATCCCCAGTATTCCAATCAAATGTGGGATTATGCAACTGCAACCAGGGAAGGCCTAAAACCAGATCAGACGATAATCCCTGCATCACCAGTACAGAGCACTGCTCCAAATGCATGGAGCCAACCAGGAGTTCAAAAACAGGAGTATGCTGAGTAAAATAACCATTAGCAAGGGGGGTTGAGTCGATTCCTACTACAGGGATAGGATAAGGTAAATCAATACAAGGCATCTTTAGAGACATAGCAAATTCCACAGACATGATATTAGCAGATGAGCCAGAATCCACGAAAGCACTGCCCGTGGCAGACCGGCCAGCAAACGAGACCTGAAAGGGAAGCAAAATTTTATTGCGTTTCACATTAACGGGAAATACCTGTGCGCCCAAGTGACCTCCCCGATGATCACTTAGGCGCGGAAGTTTTCCGGCTTCTTATTCTTGCGCCTGGGACAGGTGTTGAGTAGATGCTTGTCGTCCCCACAGTAGAAGCAGAGACCATTCATTCTGCGAAACTCCCTACGTTGTCGAGGGGACATGGAGGCCCCGAGTTGCATAGGTACCTCCGAGTCCTCCGTGGAGGGGCGAGGAGACGGGACCTCGGGGGGGATCGCAGAAAAGTCAGAGGGGAGCACACTGAAGCGTTCTAGCTGACGTTCCCTGAGACGTCGGTCAAGTCGTACTGCTAGGGCCATAACCTGGTCAAGGGAGTCAGGCGAGGGGTAGCTAACCAGCAGATCCTTCAGGGCGTCAGATAATCCTAACCTAAACTGGCACCTTAGGGCCGGATCGTTCCACTGAGAAGCTACGCACCACTTCCTAAAATCAGAACAGTATTCCTCAACCGGTCTCCTACCCTGACGTAAGGTCACCAGCTGACTCTCGGCTAAAGCAGTCCTGTCAGTCTCGTCGTAAATGAGTCCGAGGGCAGAGAAAAAACGATCAACAGAGGAAAGTTCAGGGGCGTCAGGAGCCATGGAGAAGGCCCACTCTTGGGGCCCTTCCTGGAGTCGGGATATGATGATACCCACCCGCTGGTTCTCGGAACCTGAGGAGTGGGGCTTTAGGCGGAAATACAGTCTGCAACTCTCCCGGAAGGAGAGAAACGTCTTACGGTCCCCTGAAAACCGGTCAGGTAGCTTGAGGTCAGGTTCTAGAGGTGAGGTGAGGGGTACTACTAAAGCAGCGTCACCCTGATTGACCCTTTGGGCCAGGGCCTGGACCTGTAGGGAGAGGCCCTGCATCTGCTGGGTCAGGGTCTCAAGGGGGTCCATGATAGCGTCAGCGTAGGAGAAATGGTAGACTAGGTAAGGGCTTGTAATTATGTAATGGCAGGAAGGAGGTGAAGGGGAAGTGAGCCCTAATCTACCCACCGCCCTGTCCCTGCCTACTTGCAACGACCCGCCCTAGGCGACGAGGTACAACTGGGCGGCGGTCCCTACGCTGGCTAAGTGCACGGGAAGACAAACAGGGAACACGCAAGGGAAGGGGCAGTAGCCACGGAACGCCACGAGGAAACGGGGCGGCGAACGAACAGTCAGGACCAGGACGAAGTGAGTACACCCGAGCGGGCACGGAGACAGAAGCAAGCCAGGGGCAAAGCAAAGCAGGTCGAGCAGAACTGCAGCAAGGCAGAAGCACGGCAGAAGCAGGCTGGAGCAAGCAGCAGTGGGGCCAGGAATCCAAAAGAATTACAAGCACTGAGGGAGAGCACAGGGCAGGTAATAAAGGGCAGGGGGCGGAGCTAACTCCGACAGACCAGGCCGCGATAGGCTCTCCCACTCCTGAGCCTGCCACCCTGGTTGGTGGGAGATGGTGTCAGTCGAACAGGTCTGGCCTCAGGTGTGGATTGATTAATCCCAGGAGTATAGCTAGATGAAGTACCTGGCAGATCCCTAACAGAGTAGCTGACAGTTCTAATACACTGCACTACGCATGTAGTGCAGTGTATTAGAATAGCGATCAGGGCCTCCTGCCCTCATGTCCCCTAGTGGGACAAAGTAATAAAGTAAAAAAAAAGTTAAAAAAAGATGTGTAAAAATAAGAAAATAATACATTTTAAAGTAAAAATCCCCCTTTTTCCCTTATCAGTCCTTTATTATTAATAAAAATATATAAACAAACAAATAAACTATACATAATTGGTATCGCCGCTTCCGTAACGGCCTGAGCTACAAAATTATTTCATTATTTATCCCGCACGGTGAACGCCGGAAAATAAAATAATAATAAACCGAACCACAATCACAATTCTTTGGTCACTTCACCTCCCAAAAAATGGAATAAAAAGAGATCAAAAAGTCGCATGTACCTAAAAATGGTCCTGATCGAAACTACAGTTCGTTACGCAGAAAATAAGTCCTTGCACGGCTTTATTGATTGAAAAATAAAAACGTTATGGCTCTTAGAATAAGGCAACACAAAAAGTGAATGATTGTTTACAAAACGTATTTTATTGTGCAAACGCCATAAGACATAAAAAAAAACTATAAACATCTGGTATCGCCGTAATCGTATCGCCACGCAGAATAAAGTGAATATGTCATTTATAGCGCACGGTGAACGCTGTAAAAAAAAAAGAAAAAAAAAACAATCGTAAAATTGCTGTTTTTTAGTCACCACGCCACCTAAAAATAGAATAAAAACTGATCAAAAAGCCGCATGCACCCCAAGAAAACTGCAATGGATTCCTCAAGGGGTCTAGTTTCCAAATTGGGGTCACTTTTGTGGGGTTCCCAATGTTTTGGCACCACAAGACCTCTTCAAACCGGACACGGTGCCTAATAAAAAAGAGGCTTCAAAATCCACTAGGTGCTCCTTTGCTTCTGAGGCCGGCGCTTCAGTCCATTACTGCACTAGGGCCACATGTGGGATATTTCTCAAAACTGCAGAATCTGGGCAATACGTATTAAGTTGCGTTTCACTGATAAATCCTTTTGTGTTATAAAAAAAATGGTATAAAGAGGATTTTCTGACAAAAAAAAAATGTACATTTCACCTCTACTTTGCTCTAAATTTTTGTGAAACACCTAAAGGGTTCATAAACTTTCTAAATGCTATTGTGAATACTTTGAGGGGTCTAGTTTCTAAAATGGGGTGTTTGATAGGGGTTTCTAATATATAGGCCCCTCAAAGCAACTTCAGAACTGAACTGGAACCTAAATAAATAAATAAATGAGGCAATAATTCGCTTCTTACATTATACTGATAATGAGCCGTGCCCACCCCGAGATGACCCCAGTTTTGACCGTTTGTATAAACGGAGACCCCTATTAGACCGTTCCAGTGCCCGGTTTTCCCAAGCATACACCCCCGAGAAGTGTATTTCTATTGATGAGTCCCTGGTACATTTTAAAGGGAGGGTTCAATTCCGCCAGTACCTGCCGGGTAAGAGGGCAAGGTATGGCGTGAAGATGTATAAGCTGTGAGAGTGCATCAGGGTATACCTACAGGTTTAGGATATATGAAGGAAAGGCCACCCCCAAACCAGACTGCATCCTGGACTACAATAGGTACATGGGAGGGATGGACTTGTAAGATCAAGCCCTGAAGCCCTACAGCGCCATGCGGTGTGGTATAAGAAGCTGGCCGGGCACATCATACAGATGGCATTGTACAATGCGTACATGCTATGTCGATGTGCAGGCCAGACGGGAACTTTCCTGGAATTTCAAGAGGTGATTATCAAGAACCTAATCTTTAGGGACCAAGAAGGGGGGGGCACCCAGTACTTCTGGAAGCGAGCCCACACGCATCGTACCAGGGCAAAACTTTCCAGGAGAAGTTCCCCAAACTGGCAAGAAGGGAAAAAGTCAAAAGAGGTGCAAAGTCTGCTATAAGAGGGCGATAATGGATGACACAATATATCAATGTGACACGTGTCCCGAATAACCAGAGCTCTGTATGAAAGTGTTTTAAAATTTATCATACATCCCTTGGTTTATAATTTACCCCAATTTTACTTACCCTGATGCCCTCCGCACAGCTTATCCCCCTCGTCTTTCCCCTCTGGGCCCTGCTGTGTGTCCAGGCAGCTGATAACAGCCACATGTAGGGTATTGCCATACCCGGGAGAACCCACATTACAGTTTATGGGGTGCAGGTCTCCGGTCAAAATGCTCACTACACCTCTAGATGAATGCCTTAAGGGTGTAGTTTTTAAAACGGGGTCACTTCTTGCGGGTTTCAACTGTACTGGTACCTCAGGAGCTTCTGCATACATGACTTCGCACTAGAAAATCCCCAGTAGGCCAAATGGTGGTCCTTTCCTTCTGAGCCCTCCCATGGGCCCAAACGGCAGTTTATCACAACAAATGGGGTATTGCGGCACTCAGAACAAATTGTGCAACAGAATGGGGTATTTTGTTTCTTGTGAAAATAAGAAATTTTCAGCCAAAACTACATATTATTTGAAAAAAATAATTTTGTTTTCATTCCCAGCCCAATTCAAATAAGTTCTGTGAAAAAACTATGGGGTCAAAATGGTCACAACACCCATAAATGAATTCCTTGAGGGGTGTAGTTTCCAAAATGGGGTCATTTGTGGTGGGTTTCTATTGCTTTGATAGCTCTGGGGCTCTGCAAATGCGACATGGCACCCGAAAACCAATCCAGCAAAATCTGTACTCCAAAGAACACACAGCGCTCCTTTCCTTCTGAGCCCTCCCATGGGCCCAAACGGCAGTTTATCACCACAAATGGGGTATTGCCGCACTCAGGACAAATTGGGCAACAAAATGGAGTATTTTATTTCTTGTCAAAATAAGAATTTTTGAGCTAAAATGACATATTATTGGAAAAAATATATATTTTTTTAATTCCCAGCCCAATTCAAATAAGTTCTGTGAAGAAACTATGGAGTCTAAATGGTCACATTACCCATAAATGAATTCCTTGAGGGGTGTAGTTTCCAAAATGGGGTCACTTCTGTTGGGTTTCCATTGCTTTGATACCTCTGGGGCTCTGCAAATGCGACATGGCACCCGAAAACCAAACCAGCAAAATCTGTACTCCAAAGAACACACAGCGCTCCTTCCCTTCTGAGGCCTCCCATGGGCCCAAACGTGAGTTTATTGCCACAAATGGGGTATTGATGCACTCAGGAGAAATTGGGCAACAAAATTGAGTATTTTGTTCCCTGTGAAAATAAGAAATTTTGATCACAAATGACATTTTATTGGAAAAAATGAAATTTTTTTCATTTCAGAGCCCAATTCAAATACGTGCTGTGAAAAACTGTGCGGTCAAAATGGTAACAACAACCCTAAATGAATTCCTTGAGGGGTGTAGTTTCCAAAATGGGGTCACTATTGGGGGATTCCTACTGTTTTGACACCTCAACACCTCTTCAAACCTGGCATGCTGCCTAAAATATATTCTAGTAAAAAAGAGGACTCAAAATGCACTAGGTGCTTCTTTGCTTCTAGGGCTTGTGTTTTATTCCACGAGCGCAGTAGGGCCACATGTGGGACATTTCTAAAAACTGCAGAATCTGGACAATACATATTTAGTAGTGTTTCTCTGGTAAAACCTTCTGTGTTACAGAAAAAAAAATGAATAAAATTGAAATTCAGCAAGAAAAATGAAATTTGCAAATTTCACCTCCACTTTGCTTTAATTCCTGTGAAATGCCTGAAGGGTTAAAAAACTTTCTAAATGCTGTTTTGAATACTTTGAGGGGTCTAGTTTTTAAAATGGGGTGTTTTATCAGGGTTTCTAATACATAGGCCCCACAAAGCCACTTCAGAACTCAAGAGGTACCTTAAAAAAAAGGCTTTTGAAATTTTCTTAAAAATATGAGAAATTGCTGTTTATGTTCTAAGCCTTGTAACGTCCAAGAAAAATAAAAGAATGTTCAAAAAACGATGCCAATCTAAAGTAGACATATGGGAAATGTGAACTAGTAACTATTTTGGGTGGTATAACCGTCTGTTTTACAAGCAGATGCATTTAAATTCTGAAAAATGCAATTTTTTCAAAATTTTCTCTACATTTTGCAAATTTTCACCAATAAACACTGAATATATCGACCAAATTTTACCACGAACATGAAGCCCAATGTGTCACGAGAAAACAATCTCAGAATCGCTTGGGTAGCTTTAAGCATTCCGACGTTATTACCACATAAAGTGAAATATGTCAGATTTGAAAAATGGGCTCTGAGCCTTAAGGCCAAAACTAGGCTGCGTCCTTAAGGGGTTAAGATACATGGGTCAAGGGTATTGGAGTTGGTACCGAATGCAATATGTTTACCACACCATCTGTGCGACTAATTGCACCGGAAGAGGAATACTCCTCCAAGGAGCATTGTACCTTTTTGATTTATCACAGGTATCGATGTAGCAGAACAGAAGAACTCCAGTCACCCCTGAGTAGAGGCTCGATATCCGCTCAGATGCTCCTATAAGACTCCAGATGATCCTGAGTTCAGTGAGGAAGAGGATATCGTGGAGGAGCTTAAAGAGTCTGAGAATCGAGCCTCCATCCCATTCCCTGAAAAGAGACTCAGAGGTGTCCTGATGGGAGAGCCTGTTTGGCTACAACCCCAAAGCAATTTTCTTCTTCAACCTGCTCATCCACCCTGTGATAGTACTGATGGGTGAAAGGACTTGCCGACTAAGTAAATTAGGTCAGGCGTAAAAGCATGAACTTGGACTAAGGACATAACAGCAATACTGTCCTGCGACCCGTAATCGTGAAGTTTATGTATATATATATTTTTGTAATGTAATATGTATCAATATGTCGTACAAAAGCATTCAAGGTGTACGTATAGACATTCTAGGTGTAGATATGTGTCCGCAACATAGGTATACTCAGTGAGGACGTGCCCGTCCGACAGCGAGTGAGTATGTATGTGTAGGTGGACATATATTTACAGCCTGTAGTCACCCCATTTACATGTGTACCTTTCACGTGTTTATGGAGGAGTAGTGAGAGATGCTGGTTGAGCATGAATCTCTATATGTACATATACCTATGGTTTGGGGCGGAATATTTTTGTATGTTTGATTATTTTACATTTTGTATGTATGAGTGGGTAGTGTGTAGGAACCATTAGGGGCAGGTAAGGTACACACACACCCTGGTAGGTATTTGCTACCTCAACCTGAGAACTGGTATGGTCAATACGATGATGGATTGAATGTTAGAGGGGAAATGGAAGGCGATGATCCACCCCACAGTAGATTCCTGGGTACTAAGACATCATCTCCTCCTCGGGGATGATAACCTGCCATGATAGAGACATGGATATCGGCCCACAAAGATTGTTTTGTCTTCAATCAAGATACTGAAAATATTTGGAAAGATAACGGATTGCGTACAAAGGTTGTCGAAAGGCGGGCTAAGCCATTCCAAGGCTGACCATGTGAGGGCACAAGTAGCCTTACACGGGTTGGCATGCTCAAATGGGATCGGCCGCTAAAAGACCTGCTGACGCCGCTAAAGTGGAAAAGATTTATAAGAAAGATCAAGATCCAAGAAAGAAGAAGATCAAGGATAGAGACTTGGAGTTTCAATCGACTTTGAGACTGAGTTGCAAGGATAGAGACTTGGAGTTTCAATCGACTTTGAGACTGAGTTCTATGGACTGTGAAGGTTTTGTTTCAACCTCGTTCTATGGACCTTGAGGCTTCGTTCTATGGACTAAGAGATTTCATTTCAACTTCATTCTATGAACTGTGAGGTTTCTTTTATTTTGACACTAGACTTCAGAGTCGGAGGATTGGCGGGAAGGTGTCCTTGAGGAGATAGCTGATGTCACGTATCTAGGTCCAATAGTATACTTAATTCCATCTCCGACCATTACCAGTAACAAGGTTGAGGGGGTAATACAGAACAAACACTTCCACAAATTTCATTGTCGTGTTCCCGACAACAGGGGGATTGTAAAGGGAAGTGTTTTATATATTTATATCTATATACATGTGAGTGTAGATATATATAGATTTGTCCCTCCAGAAAGGTGTATACCCATTCACCTACTAGATAATGGTATTCCATGAGGCCCAGGCCCCTCCCTTTCACGTGCATGAGCCTGTGAGGTCACACAGGTGTGCACGGGGATGTTTAAAAGGACAAACGTTCCCAAAGCTCACTCTCTCTTGTTCCTGCTCCCCAACTCCACTAAGGGTCTCCTCTTCCCTCCTGGCCTGCTCATGGCCCTTGCTGAGAGACCACACCAACTTGTACCACATGGACTGCTAAGTATCCACGTGTAGCAGCAGCTACACGTTATGTTCTCCCCCTCCTTACGTTAACCCTTTCCTAAGTTAACCCTTTATCCTCCTGCTGTCCCTGGTAACCCTTGCTATTAACCCTTAGAGTATAGGGAAAGTTATATTAGGAGTGAGTTATACAGAAATAGTGGGAGTGATACAGAAATAGTGAGCGTGTATTGGATTGTAACGTAACTGTATTCATATGTATGTTTAGGTATGTGGGTGGAGGCAGGGCCGGCCCTAGGATAGATGGCGCCCTGTGCGAAATGATCTTCCGGCGCCCCACCCCATCATTAAAAAAAAATGGCCCATAAAAAAATTATAATGCCCCTTTAGTGCCCCCATACAGTATAATAATAATATTTAATAATATAATATATTACAACCCCTTCAAGGACACAGTATTTTGTCCTCTTATTGTGCCCACAGTATTATGCGCCCTGTAGTACCCCTACACAGTATAATGTCCGCTTAGTGGCCCCCACACAGTATAGTGCCCCCCTGTAGATTTTGCCATATAGCCTCCCTGTAGACAGTGCCATAATCCCCCACCTCCTTTTTGTAGATCATGCCATACAGCCACCCACACCTCCCCCTTGTAGACAGTGCCCCCAACAAAAACAAAAATTGTACTCACCTAGGCCCCGTTCCCATGACGAACTGAGCTGCTCCATGACGGGACCCTAGTACAGAGTTTACCAACCTTTTCAGACTCGAGGCAGCACTGGAAAACCAAAATTTCCTCAGGGCCCCCCTACCAATTTTTTTTTGAGAAAGACAGAAAACGGCTAAGAACGAGCACCATGTTCACACACGTTTTTTGTAAGGCAAAAAAAATCTGCCTCAAAATTCCTTCAGCAACTGACAGCGTTGTTTGACCTTTTTTTGTGTTTTTTCTTAAGCTGTTAAAGCGAATGCAAAAGGCGCCGGAAAAAAAAGCTCCAAACGAGCGCCGCAGGTATCTTCTGCCTCCTATTAATTTCAATTGGAGGTCAGAGGTGGAAACCACTTGAAGACCATCAGTCCCCCACTCACAGAAAAATGACCATCAACCCCCCACTCACAGTAAAATAACCATCAGCCCCCCACTCACAGCAAAATGACCAACAGCCCACCACTCAGTAAAATGACCATCAGACCCCCACTCACAGATTCCCCCTTGTAGGTAGCGCCACACAGCCCCTTGTAGGTAGCTCCACACAGCCCCTTGTAGGTAGCACCACACAGCCCCCTTGTGGGTAGCGCCAGACAGCCCCCTTGTAGGTAGCGCCACACATCCCCTTGTGGGTAGCACTGCACAGCCCCATTGTGGGTAGCACCACGTAGCCCCTTGTAGGTAGTGCCACACAGCCCCCTTGTGGGTAGCGCCAGTCAGCCCCCTTGTGGGTAGCGCCAAACAGCCCCCTTGTAGGTAGCGCCACACAGCCCCGTTGTAGGTAGCGCCACACAGCCCCCTTGTAGATAGAGCCTCACAGCCCCCTTGTAGATAGCGCCACACAGCCCCCTTGTAGATAGCGTCACACAGCCCCCTGTAGAGTGTGCCACACAGCCCCCTGTAGGGATGGCCGCACAGCCCCCTGTAGGGAGTGCCGCACAGCCCCCTGTTGGGAGTGCCGCACAGCCCCCAGTAGGGAGTGCCGCAAAGCCCCCTGTAGAGAGTGGCACACAGGCCCCTGTAGTGAGTGCCGCACAGCCCCCAGTAGGGAGTGCCGCACAGCCCCCTGTAGGGAGTGCCGCACAGGCCCCTGTAGGGAGTGCCGCACAGGCCCCTCATAGGAAGTGTCGCAAAGACCCCTGGTAGGAAGTGCCACTCAGCCCACAGCCCCCTGGTAGGGAGTGAAAAAAAGGATTAAAAAAAGGACAACTGTGCAGGAGCACACAAAATACCCAGCTATCAAATAAATGTGTGGAAATAAACTAAGTTATAACTTATTTAGTCTGAGTAAAGGATTAATCCTTTTAGCTAGATTAAATAAAAGTTATATCTAAGTTTATTTCCACACTTTTTTTTTTTATACCCAGGAAAGCTGGGTATTTTGTGTGCTCCTGCACAGTTGTCCTTTGTAGGTAGTGCCACAAAGCCCACAGCCCCCCTGTAGATAGCAACCACCCCTCCTTCCAGTAAAGATAACGCCACTGTAGCTCCCTGAAGGAGCGGAATCCCCGTGTGGCCGGGGATTCCGGTCCTGGAGCGCTGCTTGATGCCTCTGTCCATATATGGAGAGTGACATCAGGGAAAACTCCTGAAGCGGAATCCCCGGTCACAGCGTTGTATCCATGACGTCATTGGCTTCTCCTGGAGTGGAATCCCCGATCATAGAGTCATAGAATGCTGTGACCAGGGATTCCGCTTCAGGAGTTTTCCCTAATGTCACTGTCCATATATGGACAGAGGCATAAAGCAGCGCTCCAGGACCGGAATCCCCGGCCACACGGGGATTGATATCTACAGGGGGGCACTATAGCAGAGCAAGTGAGGTATCTCCATGCTCTGCTGTCTACTAGCGCCGCTGTAGCTGAAGGGAGCTACAATGGCGCTAGTAGACAGCAGAGCAGGGAGATATCTCCCTGCTCTGCTATAGTGCCGTCGATGCCGCTATAGCAGCCACAGCAGCTGCTAGCGGCGCCACCGCCCTCATGCCCGGTGTCACCGCTAGCAGCCGCTACGGCTGCTACAGCTGTAGCCACTAACTGAAGAAGCGCCCGGGTGCGACTGCATTTAGTGTGCGAATCCCCGCTGGCAGTTGCAACGGCGCGGGGATACACACACCCGCTGGCGCCCCTCTTGCCGTGTGGCGGCTGGCGCCCTGTGCGACCGCACTGGTCGAACATAGCTAAGGCCGGCCATGGGTGGAGGCATAACATAGGATAACGTGTTTATACTGTACTACGTATAGTGTGGGTATACTCAGTATATATTAACGTGTTATGTGTATTCGGGTATACTGATACTATACTGTGATCAGTTACTGTGTTCTGTGTTTAGTTTGGTGTATTTTATATGCAAGTGTGATTATTGTTAGTAATAAATATTACCCTTTATTTACTATACAATTGTATTTATTGTACGGTCTTATTCCGTAGAAGCAAAGCAAAGCAAGTAGACGTTAGTATAAGGAAAAGGTAGGGGAACTAGGCATAACCCTAGTGACCCTGATTATAAAGGGGGTAGTAATAGTGGGCGACCAAGTAGGTGAAACCCAGCTATTATACCAGCCCTTGTACACACGTGGATGAGTGTGTAGTAAGTGAGCATATATATATATATATTATATTTATATATTATATATAGCCCTTTTACAATTACAATGATCCAAAGAGCCCTAAGACACAATACCATCCATGAGTTTAATTGAAAAACTAATAATTAAATATGTTTATGACACTTAAATCCAATGTGCATAATAAGTTGGAACACGGTGTGTATATATATATATATATATGTATATACACACACACACAGGCATTTTATATATATATATATATATATATATATATATATATATATATATATATATAAAAATATATATATATATATATATGGTCACAACAACAGGTACATGTGTTATACAAAAAACCTTTGGCTCTCATAATCTGATTTGCTGAGCTATATGAAGATATTTTAAGTCAACCAGGGTCATTCTCATACTATTACATAAGCGTTCATGTACAGTGCTCCGAACAAGCTCAGAGTTGTAAAGATCTGTAATATGGCAGCCCAAAAAAATCTTTGGGCCTATGCTGGAAAGTAACTCTGTATATCTCCTATTTTATATGGAGGTAGTCACAGGTAAATCTAACATTATAGCAGCCTTGGGTGGACCTGTGCCGCCCGGCCTGGCACATAACATTTATGTGCCGGGCAGAGCGGCACGGGCCCCCTTATTCCTGGTGGCATTGCTGGCACTCAGCATCTGGCGACTGCCATATTCAAATGTATCTGTGTCCTGAGGACGCAGATACAATTGAATACTTTGGCAGAGCAGGGAGCAAGCTCCCTTCCCCTCCATTCACTAAGTTACAGGCCACGTTAGGCCCGCAGCCTATAAGTCACTGTGTCACGATGCAGGGTGTGGACCCAATAAAGTATGTCTGTGTCCGTGTATCCCAACAGCGTCTGCAGTGTACTGTGGCACAGGGATCAGTGATGTCAATAGTTAACTGTCAGTAAGGCATTAAATTCAAAGTTAGGATGAAGCCCCCCCCCCCCCCCCCTTCAGCGCTTCATCCTAACTTTTAATTTAATGCCTTACTGACAGTTAACTATTGACATCACTGATCCCTGTGCCACAGTACACTGCAGACGCTGTTGGGATACACGGACACAGACATACTTTATTGTTTGACTGATTGCATCTGAGTGATGCAAAACTCACTACTGTCAGTCAGCATTGGCCAATTTTTAACATTGTTTTGTTATGGTCTAGTTACCTGTTTGTTTGTTTGTTTGTTTGTTTGTTTGTTTGTTTGTTTGTTTGTTTATTCATACCTAATAAAAGTTATATTTTAGTACATTCCTACCTTTATAGCAGGCTGGGAACAAAGGCACTTCCCTCTTTTTTGCTTTATTGCAAATTAGTTCTCTTTTGTAAAAGTCTTATGCCTGCTAGCCTGCTGGGTCTCTCTCCTCCTTCTTTGTTTAAAGAGGCTCTGTCACCAGATTTTGCAACCCCTATCTGCTATTGCAGCAGATAGGCGCTGCAATGTAGATTACAGTAACGTTTTTATTTTTAAAAAACGAGCATTTTTGGCCAAGTTATGACCATTTTTGTAGTTATGCAAATGAGGCTTGCAAAAGTCCAAGTGGGTGTGTTTAAAAGTAAAAGTCCAAGTGGGCGTGTATTATGTGCGTACATCGGGGCGTTTTTAATACTTTTACTAGCTGGGCTTTCTGACGAGAAGTATCATCCACTTCTCTTCAGAACGCCCAGCTTCTGGCAGTGCAGACACAGCCGTGTTCTCGAGAGATCACGCTGTGTCGTCACTCACAGGTCCTGCATCGTGTCAGACGAGCGAGGACACCGGCACCAGAGGCTTCAGTTGATTCTGCAGCAGCATCGGCGTTAGCAGGTAAGTCGATGTAGCTACTTACCTGCAAAAGCTGATGCTGCTGCAGAATCAACTGTAGCCTCTGGTGCCGGTGTCCTCGCTCGTCTGACACGATGCAGGACCTGTGAGTGACGACACAGCGTGATCTCTGGAGAACACGCTGTGTGTCTGCACTGCCAGAAGCTGGGCGTTCTGAAGAGAAGTGGATGATACTTCTCATCAGAACGCCCAGCTAGTAAAAGTATTAAAAACGCCCCGATGTACGCACATAATACACGCCCACTTGGACTTTTACTTTTAAACACACCCACTTGGACTTTTGCAAGCCTCATTTGCATAACTACAAAAATGGTCATAACTTGGCCAAAAATGCTCGTTTTTTAAAAATAAAAACGTTACTGTAATCTACATTGCAGCGCCGATCTGCTGCAATAGCAGATAGGGGTTGCAAAATCTGGTGACAGAGCCTCTTTAACCACAGACCAGCAGCTCTCTTGTTCCTGACTCACCGCTAAGTATCCTCCTCCTATATGCTTTCTCTCCCTTTCTCTCTTCCCCTATAAAATAAGCATTTCCCCTGGTAATTATCCTACCCTTCTCCCCATCAGCCCCTGCCTGAATAATAGCTGGATTCCACCATACTGAACTCTCTACAGGCCCTGAACAGCAACTCTTTCAGTTCACATCCATATCCCACACCCTTTGTCCCTAGAGCCCCTTATTGTGTAGTTACAGGGATAGTTAGAGCCAGGTGGGGAGGGTCTTTTAGATAGTGAGTGAGTGCATTGTATTGTATATGAATGTTTATGTAAGTGGATGGGTGGTAGAGTATAGTCAATAATACTGTGCCACGTGTAGTATTAGTATACTTAGTACATATTAAGTTATTATGTGTATTGAGGTGTTCTGATACTTTATAGTGAATATGTTTAGATAATTGGGTGGTGGTGTAGTATAGTACTGTTGATTTCTTATACTGTCCCACGTGTAGAGTCAGTTTATTCAATACATATTAAGTTGTTATGTGTATTGAGATACACCGATACTATACTGTGATTATTTACCGTTTTCTGAGTTTGGTGTATTTTATATCTAAGAGTGATTACTGTTTGTATTAATAAATATTACCTTTAGTTACTATACAGTTGCATACGCTTACTCAGCAGCAAAGCGATTAGATTGACGTTAATACAAGAAAAAGGTAGGGGAAACTAGGCATAACCCTAGTGATCCTAATATAAAAGAGGTAGTAGTAGTGGGCGACACTAGCCGGTGAACCCCACGATTACACCAGCCCTTTAACACGCACAGCCTTAATGGATTTATAAGATGGAATCACATAAACTGTGTGTACTGAAATACAGGCTCCTTACATACTGTTCAATGAATGACACCAAAAGTTACTCAGAGCAGTACATGATAAAGTGCAAGTGTTACATGAAATGATCATAAGCAACTGTATCTTCCAGTGTGACCTCCAATTGAGAAAGAATCATAGGCTTAATGCTGTATTTATTTTCCTTTTTAAACATTCATGCCGTTTTTCATTCACCTCTGAGAGGAATCTGTATCATTAAAAAAATAAAACGTAAATAAGATATGGAAATATATTCCAATAAGTACAGTAGTCACATGGTAAAAAATTACCTCTAGAATTGAGTAGTATAAAAATCATGTACTAAAACGTGATGTCTTGTGTAACAAACAATTTCATGATTTTCATGAGTATTTGCAAGATTACTAGCACAGCTGGGTTCCAAAGCATCAAAAAAGATAGTTAACAAAGCAAGCACAGAATTCTACAGGGTGCATTTTGTCTTAAATGTTTAATAAGTATGATTTACTGATGCAGCCAGTGTACAGAATGAAAGCGAACTAGTCTCTCTTTTTATATTTGACATTTTAATACTTGAAAAAACACATTTTCTTAACAAGGTAAACATTACAAGAAGACTTGAAAATACACAGTGATACGGCAAGTACAGTAACATGTTCAAATCTAGGCTTTACTATGCCAAAATAATTCATGCACAACAAATCCATGGAGCACAGCCTACCGTGAAAGAATTCTTCTGGTTTACTGATATTGTTACCCATCAGATTTGAAGAAGTGTTTATATAGAAAATGAATAATTTATTTGTAGTAAGTCTTTTATCATATTTTTCTTTAATTCGGTGACTCCAGTTACCCTTGCAGTCAGCAATATACAGTCTGTCTAGTAATTTATATCATAAAATAACTTCTCAAGTACTGCACCTTATGTTCAGAATGAGCCACATGGCATAATTCAATAGACTGTGCTGATTAATATTGGTTCAATTTTGTAGTAAATATTATTTTTTTCATCTAGTACTAAAAAAGTTTATTTCCAAGCATATCCTGCCACCAGTGTATAAATCCGTTCACAGGCTATTGTGAATTTTATGACTACTGGTGATCTGTACAGTAATTCATGTTATCAAGTGCCCTTGAGTCTCACTTTACGTAAGATAAAATGCTTAGTTTTTCCCTTCAGTTACATTTTAAAGGGAAAGTTTTCCCTAATTAAAATATATATTTTCTTTTTTTCTAGTCGACTGCACTATTGATTCCGTTAATAAAAATTGAAACCTTGCGGAACGGAGACAAACGGAAACCATTAGCAATGGAAGCGTTACCATTGAAATCAATGGTAATGCAAACGGAAGCTTTGATTCTCGTTTGCCTTTCCATTAATGGGTTCCTCCGAAGGAAAGCTCCGCCGGAATCCATCGACGGAAAGCGAACGCTCATGTGAACAGGCCCTTAATCAGTGTCAGTCAGCATCAGTGCGTCAGTCTATTAGTGTCAGTCTGTTAGTGTCAGCCAGCGTCAGTGCATCAGTCAATCAGCATGTAATTTAGTCAGTTTTAGTTAGAAAGTGTTAAGTGTCAAAGAAAAAAAAGAAAAAAGTATTAGTGTAAGTGTTTTAGTGTTTTATGTAAAACACTAAAATTATAATTTTTTTGCATAAAGTTCTCTACTGTAACATCTTCTAGAGTACATAATGTATATACATTTACAGTACATATAAAATAAAAATGGCCCGCAAAACATACACTGCAGAAGAGGCGTATGAGATACTCGCATCGGACACAGAGACTGTAAGGGTATGTTCACACGATAGCAGGCATTTACGTCTGAAAAGACAGACTGTTTTCAAGAGAAAACAGCTGCCTCGTTTCAGCCGTAAATGCTCCTCCTCGTAATATACGAGGCGTCTGTGACGCTAGTAAATCTTGAGCTGCTCTTCATTGAGTTCAATGAAGAACGGCTCAAATTACGTTGCAAAGAAGTGTCCTGCACTTCTTTGCCGAGGCAGTCAATTTACGCATCGTCGTTTGACAGCTGTCAAACGACGATGCGTAAATTACAGGTCGTCTGCACAGTACTTCGGCAAACCCATTCAAATGAATGGGCAGATGTTTGCCGACGTATTGTAGCCCTATTTTCAGGCGTAAATCGAGGCATAATACGCCTCGTTTACGCCTGAAAATAGGTCGTGTGAACCCAGCCTAAGTGATGTAGGATCCGCTTTTGCTCTGTCCTCCTCCTCAACTGACACAGAGGAACCTCCTCACAGTCTCAGGAGGGTTAGCGTTCAGGTTACACCTGCACCTGAACCTACTTGGTTGCCCCCAACCTCCTACTCCCCCTAAGTAGCAGGCTTTATGTCACAATCTGTGGGTATGTGGACCCACCGGGCCATACCGCCATAGTGGTATAGACTCTGGCCAAACAGGATACAAAGTCAATGTCTATTGTTCGGATAAAGGTACCTGTGGCACTTCAGACAGTAGCAATGGTTTAGGCTCGGATGGAACTCTGGAAGCAGTTAGACAATAGGTGCGGGGAAACACAGCGGGTGTAGTAGGCAACACAACACAACTCCAATTCAGTATAGCACAGGAACACGGTAGCATTGGAAATAGGATACAGGTAGCAGGAACGGGAATACTGGAACTGGAAAACACTCAAGGAACCATTTGCAAGACAGACATAAATAGATACAAACATGCTCAAGCAATGAAGGGAGGGGCAGAGCCTTTCTTAAAGTCCAGTGTGATCTTGGAGTAATCAGCTCAATCTCACACATGTGTGCACTCTGGCTCCTTAAGGCTGGACTGAGCTCGCGAGCGCACCCTAGTGGTTACTTTGGAACAGGACGGCCACATGTGCAGACGTCTCTGGAAAGAAGGGCGACGACAGGATGGGAGGAGTTCGTGGTCAGCGACCACGGACGTTACAGTATCCCCCTCTTACACCCCCTCCTCTTGGGACCAGAACGAGAGAGAAAAGTTCTTAATCAGGGTAGGAGCATTAAGATTCTCTTATGGCTCCAAGGACCTCTCTTCTGGACCAAACTCCCTCCAATCTACTAAATAAAAGGTTCTTTCTCTTACTTTTTTGGTGTCCAGGATCTCCTTAACCTCAAATATCTCAGCCAAACCGTTGGGGGCAACTGCAGGGCTAAGAGTCTTAGACTAGCGGTTCAGGACCACAGGTTTCAAAAGAGAAACGTCAAAGGAGTTGGGGATCTGGAGGGTCGCGGGCAGCCGAAGCATGTGAGACCGGGTTTATCCGCTGCAGGATCTCAAAGGGTCCGAGGAACCTGGGAGCGAATTTGCATGACGGCACCATCAGTCGGATATATCTTGAGGACAGACAGAATTTGGTACCCAGAAGAAACAGAGGCGACTCTCTTCTCTTTGTATCTGCCTTTTGCTTCATGCGGTCGACTGCCTGCAGAATAGAGGACCGGGTTTGCTGCCAGATCCGTAAAAAGTCCCGGAATGCAGCGTTAGCTGCAGGCACCTGGGATGAGCAGACATGGAGAGGAATACGTGGATGTTGGCCGTAAACTATGTAGAACAGTGTGGAGCAAGTGGACGCACTTGTGTGGTTGATATAGGAGAACTCGACCCAAGGAAGAAGCTGCACCCAGTCATCATGCTGCCTGGAGATGAAATGTCGTAAGTAGTTCTACATGATCTGATTGATCCTCTCAACTTGGCCATTGGACTGGGAATGGTAGGCTGAGGAAAAGTCCAACTTTATATCGAGGAGTTTACAGAGGGCCCTCCAGAACTTTGAGGTGAACTGAACCCCCCGATCAGACACGATATGCAGAACTAGGCCGTGCAGGTGAAAGATGTGTTGGATGAACAGGTTGGCCAGTCGAGAAGCAGAAGGTAGGCCGGTCAGCGTAATAAAATGAGCCATCTTTGAGAATCAGTCCACCACCACCCAGACCGTACTGCATCCAGCAGAGGGGGTCAGATCCATGACAAAGTCAATTGCAATATGCTGTCAGGGAGCATTGGGCACAGGCAGCGGCTGGAGCAGGCCAGCCGGTTTGGCGTGAGCAACTTTGTTTGCTGCGTACACCATGCAGGAAGAGACAAAGTCCATAATGTATTTGGGCAGCATGGGCCATGAGAACGGACGGGCAATCAGGTCCCGGGTTTTATGGACACCCGCATGACCTGCCAGTTTAGAGCTATGTCCCCAGCGGAGGATTCTTCTTCTGTCTGCCAGATGCGCAAAAGTCCTCCCTGGAGGGATGTCTCTAACTTGCAGAGGGTTGACAGAGATTATGCAGGATGGGTCAATGATATTTTGTGGTGGCTCCATAGTGTCCTCTGTCTCGAATGCCCTGGACAAGCCATCGGCCCTCACATTCTTGTCGGCAGGGCGATAGTGGAGCTCAAACTGGAACCGGGCATAGAACAGCGACCACCTGGCTTGATGGGGGTTCAACCGTTGGGCCGTCTGGAGATAGGTGAGGTTCTTGTGGTCAGTGAAAATCAGAATGGGATGAGTTGCACCCTCTAGTAGGTGTCTCCACTCCTCCAGAGCCAGTTTAATGGCCAGTAAACTCCCAATCCCCAATCGAGTAATTCCGCTCTGCGGAAGAGAAAAGCTTGTAATAATAGCCACATACCATTGTCTTGCCTTTGGGACCTCTCAGAAGCAGAAGTGCGCCAGCACCAACAGAGGAAGTGTCCACCTCCAACGAAAACTGCAGACACATCAGGAGGATGGAGGGTTGAGGCTGACTTGAAGTGCCTCTTCAAGCAATTGAATGCGGCCTCTGCATCTGGAGTTCACACCTTGGCGTTCATGCCTTTCTTGGTGAGGATAGAGATGGGAGCGGTCAGTGAGAGGTTTTGGATGAACTGTCAATAAAAGTTGGCGAATCACAAGAAACGCTGTATGGCCCTTAAGCCTTGCGGGCGTGGTCATTATCAGGATCAGTCAGTCAGAGTCAGATCATCTGTCAGTCTGCGTCAGACCATCCGTCAGTCAGCGTCAGTCAATCAGCGTCAGTCCGTTAGTCTCAATCAGCATCAGTCAGTGTGTAATTGTTAATCAGACAGCATCTGTTAGTCATTGTCTTTTAGTCAGTGTAACTTAGTCAGTTTTAGTGTCATAAAATAAAAAAATATATCAGTGAGGGCCTATTGGTCCTCTGATGTGCTCTACCACTGCACCTTATACCGTACTACAATGCCCAGGACTCATTTTGAGGCAATTCAAAAATACATCCATCACAATGATAATTCCCAGTGCCCCCCCAGGATGACCCAAACTTCGACCGACTCTTCAAAACTTGGCCCCTTATTTAATTTTTTGGCCCCAAAAATGTTCCACCTTCTATACCCCTAGACGAGAAATTGCCATTGACATGTCCCTGGTGCATTTCAAGGGGAGGATGAAATTTAGGCAGTGTTTGCCCAACAAGTGTGCCAGGTATGGCATAAAGATATATAAATTGTGAGAGTCAGCGTTGGGCTACACGCATACTTTTTACATTTATGAGGGGAGGAACAGTCACATTGAGCCACCAAACTGTCCCCGCGTCCTGACCTTAACTGGGAAGATTATGTGGGACCTCCTGTGTTTGATCAGCGGTATCACCTGTACCTTGATAACTGTTACAAGTACCTTTGTTCCAGTGCCTGGTGGAGCAAAATCCCTTCTCTTTGGTAATGTGTCAGAGGTAGGAGAAAGTGCTACCTCTGCAAGTGATGTCCCCAGGATAGTTCCAGGGCAGCATTTTCCTAGTAAATTGCCACGCACAGAGACAAAACTGCACCCTCAGAAAAGGTGTCGTGTCTGTGCCAGAAGAGGCATAAGAAAAGACACCACATACCAGTGCAGGACCTGTACCTCCCACCCCAGCATGTGTATGAAGATGTGCTTCCAGATATATCACACCTGGAGTACTACATCATCCGTCCCTTTCATTTACAATTACTGTCCCTTTTATTTAAAATTATCGTCCCTTTCACTTACAATTACAGTCCCTTTCATTTATCAAAACCGTTTTAACATTTCAAAATTAAAAATCCCCCATAATAAAACAAAAAATTCTCATTGTACCCCTAGATGAATACTTAGGATTTGTAATAAAGTGTAGTTTCTGCACAATTTTTTAGGCCTATGCAAACATGACATGTGCCCAAAAAACAACTAAGTAAATAAGGCCTCAAAATCCTTATGTTGTTCCAATACTTTCTGGCCCTGCCATATGTCCAGCAACAGCAGATTAGGGCCAATTTGGGGGTATTTATAAACTCAGAAGAAATAGCCTAATAAATGTTAAGGAGCTTTTCTTCACTTGCATGCTCTGTGTCTGAAAAATCTGTCCCATAAATGAGGCATTTCAGAAAAATTCTGCAAAATAACTTTGGGGTCAAAAAAGTTATCATACCCCTAGAGAAATTGTTTTAGGGGTGTAGTTTTCAAAATGGGGTCATTTTGGGGGGTTTTCCATCGCTCTAGGGGTTTAGAGTCTCTTCAAATATCAAATAGGGCTGTTAAATCAATCATGCAAAACATGACCCCTGAAAGTCTAAGACTGCTCCTTCCCTTCCTTGCACTGCCACGTTTCCAAACAACATATTTGGACCACTTTGAGTGTATCTCTCAACTCAGAAGAAATAGCCCAATAAATGTTGAGGTACTGTTCTTCAATTGCATGTTCTGTGTCTGAACAATCTGTCCTATAAATGAAGCATTTATGAAAAAATGTAAAATGGTATTTTTCACGGCAGATTTCCACAAGATTCTGCAAAAAAACTATGGGGTTAAAAAAGTGATTACACCCCTAGACCAATTCTTTCAAGGGTGTAGTTTTCAAAATGGGGCCATTTCTGGGGTTTTTCATAGTTCTGGGGGCTCAGAGTCTCCTCAAAGATCAAATGTGGCTGTTGAACCAATCATGCAAAACTTGGGCCCTGAAAATCTTAGACTGCTCCTTCACTTCCAGGCACTGACCTGTGTCCGGACAACATATTTGGACCACTTTGGAGGTATCTTTTTTCAATTCAGAGAACTGGTATTGAACTGTTCTCATTGCTGTACTGTATTCTTGCTACTCATACATTACTACTGCAGCTGCTATTGCTACTACTACAACTGATATTACTTAAAGGAAACCTGTCTCCAGCATTTCACCTATTGAACTCTACTAACCCCTCACTGGCCGCTGCTGTCAAAACTTCATTGCCGTTATCCCCTCCCCTAAACTCCTCCTCCGACCGTAAATAACGGTCTTCAAATACTTTGCGATTTTTATGATATAAATCCGGTGTACCTTTGTGCGCACGCACCAGAACAGGAGATCGATGCACAAACGTGGGATTTCATGTGTGCTGGGGGGAGACGAGGAGCTGTCAATCAAAAGTAAGGATGCAGGAATATCTCGGAAAGGCTTGAGGAATGAAGATATGACTCTTCAAACGAAGATATGAATCTTTTATGCTCATTAGAATACGGAATAGGAACACTAAAAACGTATTAATAAAGCTTCAGAGCCTACTTAAAAGATAATTATAGGTTGCATCGAAATTATTTTTCACCCACTTCCACCAGAATTGCTGGTGAAAAGTTTCATTTAAAGGCTATTTTTTTTAAAAAGCTACCTTCGAGGGCTGTTTAAAAAATAAATAACTAGATTAGTCAGTGTGATTAGTGTAACTTTGTAAGTAGTTTTTTATTCCAAATTCCTTTCACTTTTGGAGATACAGCTGTTCTGTATTCTCCATATAGAACAGCTGTATCCAGTGGTGGATTATCATTAGGCGGCACATGACCGCAAGGGTCCCCTCATGCCCCGGTCCTAACGACAGCCACATTCAGTACGCAAATACAATTGAATACTATAGGCTGTAGGCCACGTTAGACCTGCAGCCTATAAGGTGCTGGGAAGACTCCCTGCGCAGGCCGGCGTAAAAATATCACTGCATGGTCTGCGCAAGTGTCCTGCCTGGAGGATGTGTAGCGCTCCGTCTGTTATACAAGGGGGAGCGCTGTGTGACACTATATACAAGGGGGAGCGCTGCGTAGCACTATATACAAGGGGAAGCACTGTGTGGCGCTATATATAGGGGGCTGTGTGTGGCGCTGTCTACAGGAGGATGTGTGTGATGCTATCACAGAGGGTCTGTATGGCGCTATTTACAGGGAGTGTGTGTAGCGCTAGCTACATGGGGGGATGTTGCACTATCTACAGGGGGATGTTTGTGGCGTTGTCTACGGTGGAAGTGTGTGTGATGCTATCTACAGGGGGCACTGTGTATGTGGTGCTTTACTTTACAGTGTGTGACACAATTATGTTCAGGGGCACAATGTTTGGTACTATTTTATTCAGGGGCTCAGTGTTTGGTGCTATTATATTTAGGGGCACAGTGTGTGGCACCATGATAATTTTATCTTCGTTTATAGGTGTGGAAATGTTGGAAAAGGGAAGAGCCGAAGACATCTGAGTGGCAAATTCTGCAGAAATGGGTCATGGCCGGGTAAAGTCATCATGAAGTCTGGACCGGATGAAGAAGAAAAGGGGAAAAAAACTACTAGAATCTGAGACGTTGTCACCTGTGAGTCACTAGATTTATAGAGAATCTGTCACCTCTCCTGACATGTTTATTATAGGAAATCCTTGTATTTCCCAAAAAGTCTTTGTGCAGTCCAGGACTGATAGACAAATGTGTCTTACCATTCCCCTTGTCAGAAGGATGTGTCCATGCACAGTGTGATACTGTCAGTATGTGGGGACACAGCCGTTTGACAAGGGGAATCGTAACACCCATTTGTTAATGTTTGCACAAATAGGTAGTGTTAACAATAGTTATGGCACGGCATGGCGGTGGTGGAGAAGTGGGCCAAAGTTTGGGTAACAGCCCAGGGCCTATGGTCTACTTAATCCGGCACTGGCTGTATTGTTCGCTTTACACTGAATGCGTCAGTCCTGACAGGCTCAGTGCTGGCGGGTTCTGCGAGTCTCTTAAAGATCCACCTCTAAACGATCACATCTAAGTTATAGGGAATACAGAACAGCTCTATCTACAAAAGTAAAATAAATATTTAATAAAGACTAATAACAAAGTTACACTAATCACACTGACTAATCTATTTATTAAAAAAAAAAAAAGCCCTCAAAGCTCTACATAGCCTTTACGTTAATTCCTGCTGTAACCACTGCTTCATTTTAGCGCTATAAGGGCATTGGAGTGCTGCAAATCTTCTTTCTTTATATACCAATACACGTCCGAGGATCGGGACGTTTTGCTGGGCACCTAATCTATTGATTCTGTGTGAGTGCTGCTGCTTTCTTGTTTGCTATATATATATATATATATATATATATATTATATGGAATATTTTGACATTTCTTATCTAGGATTCAGAATTTTATATATTTTTTGTATTATATCATAGAGCTCATTTTCATACCACTTCTGTAACTGAACTATAATGCAAATATCAATGGCCATGCCGTCTCACATTGGGAGAATGATTGAAATGATCTGCACAAAAATGTAAATGAAAGATTTAATGACTTTGAGAGAGAAAAAAGAGCTAGTTTAATGACAAGCGAACAGAAGGAAGGTTATTTATTGATTTATCATACTTGAAGTCCATCACTTAGTGATGTAGTAAGTCTCTAGTTATTTGTATGTGTTCAACTTACTATAGTTGATCACACATATAGAACATAAGGTGCAAGAGCAAAAATGTATGGATACATTTTTGGTCTAGCATCTTATGTTCCAAATGTTTAGCGTTTGGTAAATTCATGATCATGTAAAATTTAAATAGGGATTGACAATTATGCTACTATTTCCGCTTCTCATATTCTATGTCACCATTATTTTCTTTGCGAAAGATGAAAAATCTATAGGAGTATAAGGGATCATGCACACGGCTTATTATGTCTCTGTACAAGTTCTAAATTATATAGAGCCGTAATATGGAACTGATAGAAGTATATGGCCCCTATTGTTCCTCTGTATTCCTTATACTTGTTACTTTGAGTTTTAAAACTTCGTCTTTAATGACAACTGAAATGAGTAATATTAAAATTTCAATATAGAAAATAGTGTTGCCTATCTTTATACAACTGCAATGTACTCAGGTAAGAGTACATCAAAGTCAATACCACACAATAAAAAGCTTAATATTACTGGTACTAAATTTAATTAACCTCAATGATTAGTTATAAAAATAAAATATTAAATTATGAAGTACAGTAAAAGCAATATGTTGGCATAGATCTCCCAGATATTAGCCAAGTGGAAAGACTTAATATAACTTTTAATACCCTGGAAGATGCCAAGCCTTGCATGAGCCAGCCATACATTATATCTATCATACATTCAAAAAAGGAACTTTCAAAATTATTTTGGGTTTTATAGATGATGCAGCAGAAGACTGTTCCTGACATTATTCCGTTCATCTAATATAAAGTCCAAAATATTTTAGATATAGTGTGCTAAGAACTGCTTTTCCGGCCTGCAGTCTCTCTATAAATGCTTAGGCTCTCCTAAGACCACCCCCAAAAAAGTCTAAAGTCATACAATAACTAGAAAAGAGGGGAGAAGGGAGAGGGGTCTGCAGCTGGAGTTTTCTTTTTCTGTGTGTCATTTAGACTGCATGCTGTGAGAGAGAAAGAAAGAAGCAGTAGAGAGACATCTAATTGAAAAGCACCTCAAAATATAGGTTGACCATACCAGTTTTGGCTGCACTAGACTGAATATACATCTACAGCTGCCTAAGGAGTGATTGTGCCTGTTTTTTATTAACATTTTAAATATTTTATGTATTGATCCTAGTTATCTATTAAGTGATTTGCATATGTATTTAATTCTCTTATTTCATTCCTTATGAGATCTTGTTTGTGTGTCTTCCTTAGATGTGATTTAGTTAGGTATATGCATTGGTGTATTATTACATGTACATTCCCTTAAATATAGGATTTATATTTTTTTCCGTTTTGTATGTATTCTTCAAGGTACTTCTCTAACATATGGATCTCTAGGGGACATTCAAAGGGGTTCTTTTTTATCACATTATGAACATAAGATTATTTTTCCATCATGCTATGTGATACAAGCATTTTTTTTGCATACTAAATATGGATCACACTTTTTAGGGTGGTTTCAATTGCTTATAAAATGACTGTTTTTGTAATCCGTATTAACTAATTATACAAGATTTTTTTGTGTGGTCTTTATATAAGGCTATTTATATTTAAATAAAGGCTAAGGCCCCATGGTGTAGGACTGAAATGTTGCTTTTAGTGAATATATAGATCGTTCACTTTTTCACTACTATTGGAATTCTGTCTCATAATTTGTTTTGTTGCTATATATCTATCTATACGCACACATCCACCCACACACAAACTCATTTATATATATACAGTGAAGGAAATAAGTATTTGATCCCTTGCTGATTTTGTAAGTTTGCCCACTGTCAAAGTCATGAACAGTCTAGAATTTTTAGGCTAGGTTAATTTTACCAGTGAGAGATATATTATATAAAAAAACAAAAAGAAAATCACATAGTCAAAATTATATATATTTATTTGCATTGTGCACAGAGAAATAAGTATTTGATCCCCTACCAACCATTAAGAGTTCAGCCTCCTCCAGACCAGTTACACGCTCCAAATCAACTCGGTGCCTGCATTAAAGACAGCTGTCTTAAATGGTGAACTGTATAAAATACTCCTGTCCACAGACTCAATTAATCAGTCTGACTCTAACCTCTACAACATGGGCAAAACCAAAGAGCATTCTAAGGATGTCAGGGACAAGATCATAGACCTGCACAAGGCTGGAATGGGCTACAAAACCATAAGTAAGACGCTGGGTGAGAAGGAGACAACTGTTGGTGCAATAGTAAGAAAATGGAAGACATACAAAATGACTGTCAATCGGCATCGATCTGGGGCTCCATGCAAAATCTCACCTCGTGGGGTATCCTTGATCCTGAGGAAGGTGAGAGCTCAGCCGAAAACTACACGGGGGGAACTTGTTAATGATCTCAAGGCAGCTGGGACCACAGTCACCAAGAAAACCATTTGTAACACATTACGACGTAATGGATTAAAATCCTGCAGTGCCCGCAAGGTCCCCCTGCTCAAGAAGGCACATGTACAGGCCCATCTGAAGTTTGCAAATGAACATCTGGATGATTCTGAGAGTGATTAGGAGAAGATGCTGTGGTCAGATGAGACTAAAATTGAGCTCTTTGGCATTAACTCCACTCGCCATGTTTGGAGGAAGAGAAATGCTGCCTATGACCCAAAGAACACCGTCCCAACTGTCAAGCATGGAGGTGGAAACATTATGTTTTGGGGGTGTTTCTCTGCTAAGGGCACAGGATTACTTCACCGCATCAATGGGCGAATGGATGGAGCCATGTACCGTCAAATCCTGAGTGACAACCTCCTTCCCTCCACCAGGACATTAAAAATGGCTCGTGGTTGGGTCTTCCAGCAAGACAATGACCAGAAACATACAGCCAAGGCAACAAAGGAGTGGCTCAAAAAGAAGCACATTAAGGTCATGGAGTGGCCTAGCCAGTCTCCAGACCTTAATCCCATCGAAAACTTATGGAGGGAGCTGAAGATCTGAGTTGCCAAGCGACAGCCTCGAAATCTTAATGATTCACAGATGATCTGCAAAGAGGAGTGCGCCAAAATTCCATCTAACATGTGTGCAAACCTCATCATCAACTACAAAAAATATCTGACTGCTGTGCTTGCCAACAAGGGTTTTACAACCAAGTATTAAAGTCTTGTTTGCCAAAGGGATCAAATACTTATTTCTCTGTGCACAATGCAAATAAATATATATAATTTTGACATGTGATTTTCTTCTTTTTTTTTTTTTTTTTATATATAATCTATCTCTCACTGGTAAAATTAACCTAGCCTAAAAATTCTAGACTGTTCATGTCTTTGACAGTGGGCAAACTTACAAAATCAGCAAGGGATCAAATACTTATTTCCTTCACTGTATATATATATATATATATATATATATATATATATATATATATATATATATATATATATATGTATATATATATATATATATATATATATATGCACACATATACAGTTCATTCGGAAAGTCTTCAGACCCTTTAACTTTTCTGACATCTTGTCATGTTGAGGCCTTCTGCTAAAATAAGATAAAAGTCAAGTTTTTCCTCATCATTCTGCACTCAATACCCCATAATGACAAGGTGAAAACAGAATGTTAGTAATCTTTGCTAATTTATTGAAAAGGAAAAACTAAAATAATGCATTGACATAAGTATTCAGACCCTTTATTCAGTACCTGGTTGAAGCACCTTTGGCAGCGATAATAGTCTCCAGTCTTCTTGGATATGATGCCACAAGGGTCACACACTTAGATTTGTGGATTTTCTGCCATTCTTCTCTGCAGATTCTCTTGAGCTCTGTCAGCTTGGATCTGGGCTGACGGTGGACAGACATTTTCAGGTTTCTCCAGAGAAGTTTGATTGGGTTCAAGTCAGGGCTCTGGCTGAGCCACTCAATGACATTCACAGAGTTGTCCCCAAGCCACTCCTGTGTTGTCATGGCTGTGTGCTTAGAGTCATTGTCTTGTTATAATGTGTTATAAGGTGAACCTTCAGCTCAGTCCGAGGTCCAGAGCACTCTGGATCATGTTTACATTAAGAATATCTATGTACTTTGCTCCATTCATCTTTCCTTCAACCCTGACCAGTCTCCCTGTTCCAGCCGCTGAAAAACACCCCCATAGCATGATGTTGCCACCACTACGCTTCATTGTGGGGATGGTATTGGGAAGGTGATGAGCAGTGCCTGGTTTCCTCCAGACATGCTGCTTGGAATTGAGGCCAAAAGGTTCAATCTTGGTTTCATCAGGGCACAGAGTCTAGTTTATCACAGTCTGAGAGTCCTTCATGTGCTTTTTAGTAAACTTGACAGCTTTCATAAGTCTTTTGCTGAGGAGAGGCTTCTTTCTGGCCACTCCGCCATAAATCCCAAATTGGTGGAGTGCTACAGTGATGGTTGACCTTCTGGAAATTTCTCCCATCTGCACACAGGATCATTGGAGCTTAGCCAGAGTGACCATTGGGTTCTTGTTCACCTTTCTTACCAAGACCCTTCTCCCCTGATTACTTAGTTTGGTGGACCGGCCATCTCTAGGAAAAATCCTGGTTGTTCCGAACTTCTTACATTTAAGAATTATGGAGGCCACTGTGCTCTTGGGAACTTCCAGTGCAACAGAAAAAAAATTTGTACCCGTCTCCAAATCTGAGCCTCTACACAATCCTGTCTCTGAGCTCTACAAGCAGTAATTTCCGCCTCATGGCTTGATTTTTGCTCTGATATGCATTGTCAGCTGTGAGACCTTATGTAGACAGGGGTGTGTCAATCCAAATCATGTCCAATCAAATGAATTTACCACAGGTGGACTCCAATCAAGGTTTACAAACATTTAAATGATGATCTAGACAATTAATAGGCCCCCAGAGCTACATTTCAAGTGTAATAGCAAATGGTTTGAATACTTATGTCCATGCAAAACTGGAGTTTTTCATTTTTAATCAATTTGCAAACATTGCTAAAATTCTGTTTTCACTTTGTCATTATGGGGTATTGAGTGCAGAATGTTGAGAAAAAACTAAGATTGTACTGTATATATATATATATATATATATATATATATATATATATATATATATATATATATATATATATATATATATATATATATATATATTTCTGGTAGGTATTCACATATCCTTTATTGCTTTTTATATATTGAATTATTCACATATATTAGTGTAAAATAACAGAGGAAAAGGAAGTATAAGGCCTGCTTGGTGAGTTTATATAAAGATGTCTATTTATTATTGATTATTGACCATAGAAGCCAGTGGCGGATTAAGAAGACCATGGGTGGTTACCCAAACTTGGGCCCACCTTCACCACCACCACCCTGCCGCACCGTAACTATTGCTAACACTACCTTTTTGCACAAGCATTAACAAATGGGTGTTACGATTCCTCTTGTCACAGGGCTGTGTCCCTACATACTGGCAGTATCAATCTGTGCAGGGACACATCCTCCTGATAAGGGGAATGGTAACACCAATTTTTCTATCAGTCCTGGACTGCACAAAGACGTTATGTGGAATACAAGGATTTCCTATAATAAACATGTCAGGAGACAGGACAGATTCTTTACAAGTCCAGTGACTCACAGGTGACGACGTCTCAGATGCTACTAGATTTTTTTCCTCTTTTCTTCTCCATCCGATTCAGAGCTCATGACGACTTCTCCTGGCCATGACCCATTTCTGCAGCCCTTAAATATAATATCACCATGCACTGCACCCCTGAATATAATTGTGTCACACACTGTAAAGTAAAGCACCACATACAGTGCCCTCTGTAGATAGCGCCAACCCCCCATGTAGACAGCGCCACACACACCACTTGTAGATAGCACTACACCCACCCACCTGTAGATAGCGCCACACACACACACACACACACACACACACACACACACACACACCTGTAGAGAGCGCCACACACACAACACCCTGTAGAGAGCATCACATAGCCCCCTATAGATAGCAGCACAGAGCCCCCTATAGATAGAGCCACACAGACCCCTATAGATAGAGCCACACAGCCCCTATAGATAGAGCCACACAGCCCCCTATAGATAGAGCCACACCGCCCCCTATAGATAGTGGCACACAACCCCTATAGATAGCATCACAGCCCCCTATAGATAGAGCCACACAGCCCCCTATAGATAGAGCCACACAGCACTCCCCCTTGTATATAGTGCCACACAGTTCTCCCTTCCTTATATATAGTGCCTCACAGCACTCCCCGCCCTTGTATATAGTGCTACACAGTGTCGCTACAGTGCAGCCCTGTGATGACATTTTATCCCATATGACTGCTGCAGTCTGTGATTGGCTGCAGCGGTCACATGGGGTGAAACATCAACCCAGGAGGCCGGCCCGGACCAAGAAACAGAATTCTAGGCAAGTATACGTTTTTTATTTTTTCTAAATTGCGTTTTTACATAACATCCGTTATTTGTTGCAGGTTTTACCTCCCCATTGAATTAAATGGGGAAAACCCTAAACAAATGAGCAGCGTTTACGCAAATACAATTGACATGCTACGGAAAAAAAAAACGCACTGCAGGTCAATTTCTGAGCTTTTTTTCCACACTTATCATTCACGCAGCGTGTGGATAAGAATTGTTCACATCTAATCTACTCTGCTGCTACTGTATTAGGGCTTGTCCACACTTAACGGAATTGCTGCGTATTTCCCGCTCTGAAAATACGCAGAATACAGTAGTGGCAAAGTGAGTGAGATTTACCAAATCTCATCCAGACGCTGCGTAAAATTTCCGACCAGACATTTTTTTCCTGCGGTGCGTATTTCTCGTACTGCAGCATGTCAATTCCTGCTGCGGAAAGTGGACAGAATTGCTGTGTTTTTTCAGAGGAGATGTCACCATCTCCCAGCAGTGAGAAAAACGCAGCAAAATACGCAACATTTTCTGCAGCAAAAACGCTGGAAATGGTGCTTTTTTTCTGCAGCGGAATTTCTGCTAGTTTCTGCGGAATTGCTGCAGAAATATATATATATATATATATACATAAATACATACATGCACACACACACACACACACACACACACACACACACACACACACACTATATACACACACACACACACACTATATACATACATACATACATACACACACTATATATATACACACACACACACGTACACAGAAAACACACTATATACACACATATATACACACATATATACATACACACACTATATATATATATATATATATATATATATACATACACACCCACACAAACACACACACACACACACACACACAAACACACACTATATATATACATACATACATACATACATACATACATACACATGTACACATCACAGACACACATGAGTATGCACATTATACACATATAAAGTACACATTGTAAACACACATGAGTATGCACATTATACACATATAAAGTACACATTGTAAACACACAAGAGTATGCACATTATACACATATAAAGTACACATTGTAAACACACATGAGTATGCACATTATACACACATAAAGTACACATTGTAAACACACATGAATATGCACATTATACACATATAAAGTACAAATTGTAAACACACATGCACTTACCTTTTATGTAGGATATTTGTGAAGGGTGTTCAGCAGGTTGATGTGGTTGGAGTCTTCACACAGCTTTTCTCCTGCTCACAGCCCGACACAGAGCCCGCAGACAGTCTCCCCTCCCCCATGTCCTGACTGGTAGCAGCAGGAGGAGAGATGTGTAGAGCAGGGAAGGGGGGCTGGGAGGGGAGTTTCAGTGCAGACCACGGCTGCTAAGTAGGACAGAAGCTCACCTCGCCTCATGACAGGTGCGGCCCTGGCACCGGGGCTCCCTCCAGTGCTAGCGATGCCACCGGGCATGAGGGGGTTCGGGCGGCCATGGGCCCTCTGGGAGCCTTTGGCCCGGGCGGCCGCCCGAACCGTCCTAATGATGATCCGCCACTTATAGAAGCCATACTCATCTTTATCTGAATTACACATTTTAGTACTGATTTTGTTTCTTTGTTGTTTGTTTGTTTGTTTTTAGCACAGAATATAATATACTTTTAGAGAAATAACAACATTAACCCCTTCCCTCCTCGGCCATTTTTCAGATTTTCACTTTTGTTTTTTCCTCCCCACTTTCCAAAAGCTATAATTTTTTTTATTTTTCCGTCTATATTGCCATATGAGGAATTGTTTTTTGTGGGAAAAGTTGTAGTATTTCACCATTTATTGTACCGCATAATGTACTGGGAAGCATAAAAAAAATATTTGTAGGGTGAAATGGGCAAAAAACAGCGATTACGCCATTTTTTGGGGGGTTTTGTTTTTACGGCGTTCATCAGACGGTAAAAACTACATATTCACCTTATTCTACAGGTTGATACGATTACGGCGATACCAAATTTATATGTTTTGTTTTATGTTTTACCACTTAAAAAATAAAACTATTTGCTGAATTAAAAAAATGTTTTGTGTCACCATATTCTGAGAGCCATAACTTTTTCATTTTTCCAATGCTATCTTGTTATACTTTGGACTTTTGCAGACGTGGCGATACAAGTTATGTTAACTTTTACTTTTTTTAACATTGATTTAGGGAAAAAATTTGAAAAGGTTTTTTCTTTAACTCTTAATAACTTTTTTTTTTAAACATAAAAAACCCCTTTATTTAACCGAGTTTTTTTAATTGTTTTATTAGTCCCCCTAGGGGACTTGAAACAGTGATCGTTGGATTGCTTGCATAATATACTGCAATACTAAAGTATTGCAGTATATCGTGATTCTGACAGTCTCCTGTGAAGCCCTGCTGGAGGCAGAGCTTCAAAGGAGTACAAAGATGGCAGACCTGGGGGCCTTTGTTAGGCCCCTAGGCTGCCATAACAGCCGTTGTTACCAGCCAATCGTGCTGAGGGGGGGTGCGATGGCTTGTTTGAGGGGGCGCCCCCTGATTCTAACACTTTAAATGCCGCGGTCGCGATTGACTGCGACATTTAAGGTGTTAAATGGGTGGGATATAAATTAACTTTGATTGCACCCGTTGCAGTGAGGTGTTGGCTGTGTAACACAGCCATCACCTGCTGTGTATGGAGCGAGCTCAGCCTGTGAGATCGCTCCATAATTTCCCTTAACCCATATCACGTACAGTTATGTGATAATGCATTAAGGGGTTAAAGGGGTTGTCCGGTTTCAGCAAATTAATGTTAACCCCTTCCCGACATTTGACGTACATGTACGTCATGGAAAGTACTGACTTCCCGCATCTTGCCGTACATGTACGTCAAACGTTTGGCACCGGCTCAGAAGCTGAGCCGGTCCCATCATCACCGGATCTCAGCTGTATCTTACAGCTGACATCCGACTGTAACGGCGGGGACCGAAATTAGCTTCGATCCCCGCCATTAACCCCTTAAGTGCAGCGCTCAAACGCGATCGCTGCACTTAAGGTGTTTGCAGCTCATCGGAACCCCAGTAATGAAATTGCCGGGGTTCCGGTGGCTGCAATGGCAACCGGAGGCCTAATACTGGCCTCCCGGTCTGCCTAGCACCGAAGCCGGTCAAGATCCGCCCGGCGGCGGAGCCTGATCGGCTTCCGTAGCTGCCGGCAAGATGGCGCCGGGTCAGGAGCTGATCCGGCGTCATCAGCGGTGGAAGTCAGCTGTACTGTACAGCTGACATCCACCTGTAACGGCAGGAACCGGAGCTAGCTCCGATCCCTGCCATTAACCCCTTCGATGCAGCAATCGAAAGCGATTGCTGCATCGTAGCGGTTACAAGCAGATCGCCAGCCCTGACAGGCAATCGGGACTGGCGACTGCTGTTATGGCAACAGGAGACACAATGGTCTCCTGCTCTGCCATTACGGAAGCCGATTTAGGCCCCGCCGGGAGGCGAAGCCTAAACGGCTTGCTGTCAGTGAATGACTGACAGATCTAATACATTGCACTACATAGGTAGTGCAATGTATTAGAAAAAAAAAATCTGACCGTTGGACCTTCAAGTCCCCTAGTGGGACTTGAGAAAAAGTGTAAAAAAAGTATAAAAAAGTGTAAAAAAAAGTGCAAAAAATAAAAGTTTGAAAACAATAAAAGTTTCAAGTAATCAAATAACACACAATCCCCCTTTTACTCTTATCAAGTCCTTTATTATTGAAAAATAATAATAAACCATATGTATTTGGTATCGCCACGACCGTAACGACCGGAGGTATCAAAATATTATATTATTTATTGCACGCGGTGAACAGCGTAAAAAAAACCCGTAAAAAACGTTACCAGAGTTTCTGTTTTTTAGTCACTTTGCCCTACAAATATTACAATAAAAAGTGATCAAAAAGTCGCACGTATCCAAAAATGGTACCTATAAAAACTATAGCTCGTCCCGCAAAAAACAAGCCCTCATACAACTCCGTCGACAAAAAAATTAAAACGTTATGGTTCTCACAACTTGGCGACAGAAAAAATACATTCTTTTTACAAAAGTAATTTTATTGTGCAAAAAGTTGTAAAACATAAAAAAGTTCTATAAATGAGGTATCGCCGGAATCGTACTGACCCGCAGAATAAAGGTAACATGTAGTTTATAATGCGTGGTGAACTCTGTATAAAAAAAAACCAAAAAAAGCTGTGCCAGAATTGCGTTTTTTGGTTTACCTGGCATCCCAAAAAATAGGATAAAAGGTGATCAAAAAGTCACATGTACCCCAAAATGGTACCAATAATAACTACAGCTCGTCCCGCAACAAACCAGCCCTCATACCGCTACGTCTATGAAAAATAAAATTAGTTATGGCTCCAATAAGTCAGGAAATAAATAAATATGCAGTTGTGCCCGAGGAGAACATTTCTTCTGTTTCAAGAGGCGATTTATCAAGGACCTAAAATTGGGGAACCAGGAAGGGAGGGCCCAATCATATCCGATGGAAGCGACGGTGCCCGTATTATACCAGGATAATACTTTCCCAGCAAAATTCCCCAAACTACAAAGGCGCGGAGTGTGGACCAAAAGGGGGATAAGAAATGACACCATTTATCAGTGCGACACCGGCCTGTGCAGAAAGGATTGCTTCACAGCGTAACACACATCTATGGATTATTTTTATTTTTTTATACCACCTGACTATGCCCCTTATATACTCCGCCCCGCTTACATGTACCCCCACATTATAAAACACCAGCAATACTCAAACAAATATAGTACCAAGCAAAATCCGCTCTCCAAAAGCCAAATGGTGCTCCCTCGGCCCTGAACCCTACAGCGTGCCCAAACAGCAGTTTCCTTCAACATATATGGCACCGTCATACCCGTGAGAACCCTTTTAACAATTTTTGTGGTGTGTGTCTCCAGCGTCATAAGCTGGGCATGACATATTTGCCACTGAATGGCATATCTAGGGAAAAATATAAATTTTTAATTTGCACCATCCGCAGCGCATTCATTTATGGAAAAGACCTGTGGGGTGAAAATGCTCACTACACCCCTTAATAAATGCCTTGAGGGGTGCAGTTCCATAATGGGGTCACTTATCAGGGGTTTCTTTTTATTATTTCACATCTGAGCCTCTGCAGTTGTGAACCAATACTTTGTAAATCGCCAAATTAGGCCTCCACTCCGCATGGTACTCTTCACTTCTGAGCCCTGTCATATGTCCAGACAAAAGATTAGGGCCACATGTAGGGTGTTTCTAAAACCGGGAAACACCGCATAATAATTAGAGAGCTGTCTTGTTATGGTGGCACAAGCCGGGCACCACATATTGGCATATCTATGGAAAAAAATCCCATTTTCACTCTGCAACATTGAGCGCACACTAATTTCTACAAAACACCTGCAGGGTTAAAATGCTTACTACACCCCTTGGTAAATGCATTGAGGGGTGTAGTTTACAAAATGGGGTCACTTCTGGGGGGTTTCCACTGTTTTGGGCCCACAGGTGCCCAGAAACCAATCCAGCAACATCTGCACTCCAAATGGCGGTCCTTCCCTTCTGAGCCCTGCCGTTTGCCCAAACAGCAGTTTATGACCACATATGGGGTATTGCCGTACTCGGGAGAAATAGCTTTACAAATGTTGGGTTCTTTTTTTCCTTTATTTGTTGAGAAAATGAAAAAATTTGCGCTAAAGCTACGTCTTATTGAAGAAAAAGGACTGTTTTTATTTTCACTGCCTAATTCTAATAAATTCTATGAAACATCTGTGGGGTCAAAATGCTCACTACACCCCTAGATGCATTCTTCAAGAGGTGTAGTTTCCTAAATGGAGTCCCTTTTTGGGCGTTTTCATTGTTTTGTCCCCTCAGGGGCTTTGCAAATGTGACCTGGCCTCCGCAAATCATTCCTGCTAAATGTGATCTCAAAAAGTCAAATAGTGCTCTTTCCCTTCTAAGCCCTGCCGTGTGTCCAAACAGCCGTTTATTACCACATGTGGGGTATTGTTTTACTCGGGAGAAATTGCTTTACAAATTTTGTGGTGCTTTTTCTCCTTTAGTCCTTCTGGAAATGAGAAAAAATTAGCTAAACCTACATTTTCTTTGAAAAAATGTAGATTATTATTTTCAGGGCCTACTTCCAATAATTTCTGCAAAAAAACTGTGGTGTCAAATCGCTCACCATACCCCTAGATAATTTCCTCAATGGGTGTTGTTTCCAAAATGGGGTCACTTGTGGGGGGTTTCCACTGTTTTGTCCCCTCAGGGGCTTTGTAAATGTAACATGGCCTCCGCAAACCATTCCTGCTAAATTTGAGTTCCAAAAGCCAAATGGCGCTCTTTCCCTTCTCAGCCTCGCCGTGTGTCCAAACAGCCGTTTATTACCACATGTGGGGTACTGTTTTACTCGGGAGAAATTTCTTTACAAATTTTATGGTGATTTTTCTCCTTTAGTCCTTGTGGAAATGAAAAAAAATTAGCTAAACCTACATTTTATTTGAAAAAATGTAGATTTTCATTTTCACAGCCTACTTGCAAAAATTTCTGCAAAAAACCTGTGGGGTCAAAATGCTCACTATACCCCTAGATAATTTCCTCAAGGGGTATAGTTTCCAAAATGGGGTCACTTGTTTGGGGTTTTCACTGTTTTGTCCCCTCAGGGGCTTTGTAAATGTGACATGGCCTCCGCAAACCATTCCTGCTAAATGTGAACTCCAAAAGCCAAATGGCGCTCTTTCCCTTCTCAGCCACGCCGTGTCTCCAAACAACCGTTTATTACCACATGTGAGGTATTGTTTTACTCGGGAGAAATTGCTTTACAAATTTTGCGGTGCTTTTTCTCCTTTAGTCCTTGTGGAAATGAGAAAAAAAATCGCTAAACCTACATTTTCTTTGAAGAAATGTTGATTTTAATTTTCACGGCCTACTTCCAATAATTTCTGTAAAAAACCTGTGCGGTGAAAATGCTCACTACACCCCTAGATAATTTCCTTGAGGTGTCTAGTTTCCCAGATGGGGTCACTTTTGGGGGATTTTGACTGTTTTGGCACCGCAAGAGCCCTTCAAACCTGACATGGTGCCTAAAATATATTCTAACAAAAATAAGGCCCCAAAATCCACTAGGTGCTCCTTTGCTTCTGAGGCCGGTGTTTCAGTCCAGTAGCACGCTACGGCCACATGTGGGATATTTCCTAAAACTGCAAAAACTGGGCAACAAATATTGAGTTGCATTTCTCTGGTAAAACCTTCTGTGTTATAAAAAAAATTGTATTAAAAATGTATTTCTGCAGAAAAATATGAAATTTGTAAATTTCACCTCTACTTTGCTTTAATTCCTGTGAAATGTTTAAAGGGTTAAGACATTTTCTAAATGCTGTTTTGAATACTTTGAGGGGTGAAGTTTTTAAAATGGGGTGACTTTTTTGGGGTTTCTAGTATATAAGGCCCTCAAAACCACTTCACAACTGAACTGGCCCCTGTAAAAATAGCCTTTTGAAATTTTCTTGAAAATGTGAGAAATTGCTGCTAAAGTTCTAAGCCTTGTGAGGTCATAGAAAAATAAAAGGATGTTCAAAAAACGATGCCAATCTAAAGTAGACATATGGGGGATGTTAATTAGCAACAATTTTGTGTATTATAACTGCCTGTCTTACAAGCAGATACATTTAAATTGAGAAAAATGCTAATTTTTGCAATTTTTCGCTAAATTTTGGTGTTTTTCACAATTAAATACTGAACATATCGAGCAAATTTTGCCAGTAACATAAAGTCCAATGTGTCACGAGAAAACAATCTCAGAATCGCTTGGATAGGTGAAAGCATTCCGGAGTTATTACCACATAAAGTGACACATGTCAGATTTGAAAAATGAGGCTCTGTCAGGAAGGTCAAAAGTGGCTAAAGAGGGAAGGGGTTAATATTTTTTTGTATAATTAAAAGTTATACAGTTTTGCAATATACATTTTGGATTAGTTTCTTACAGTTTCCAATATCTCTGCTTGTTGTTATTCAGTAGGAACAGTCATTGTGTACTTCCAGTGGATAAAGTTCGGTCCATGGTCATGTGATGGACCGTGTCTTTTAATGATTCCAACACCTGTGTGTCCATCACATGACCATGGATAGAATTTTATCTGCTGGAAATAAACAAAGAATGGTTTTACTGAACAACCCTTTTAAAAAAAAATTAAAGAACAGACTTATAGAATTATGCAAAAATATAATAATGATAAAAGTCCTGTCCAAGTGTGTTTTCCCAAATACAGTTCAGTAATAATTTTATACACAAAATACAAAAAAAAAGGTTATTTACCATTATCTAAAGAGTTTAACAGTTACCCAGGGAGACAGAAACACATGAAAGTGTTAGAATTCATATACGGGTCAAAACACAGGTGTCTGAAATGCAGCATCACATTATCACATTATAACATCAGATGTAATGTTTGTTTATGGAGAGCAAGAATTGAAAAAATGAAAGGTACAAAAGTGGTTCTTACTATGATGCAATTTAGTAAAGTACCTTTTTATGTTGGAAAATATGATAACGTTAACATAGTTAACATTTACCAACACATTAAAATTAAGTTATGTAGTTTAAGACCATTGAGAAAATATTATTTAGAATATCATTGGTTTAACCTTAGACTTTAGACCATTTCCCGGAGAAATGTAAAAGCTTTTTTATTCTGGGAGCCAAAATCAGTGTATCAAGTATTGGCTACTTCTCACATAAAATCATTGAGTCGTAGATGCTACTGAAACTTGACATTAGCAGTTTATTTTGTGTTATTTCCTTAATGTCATACTGCATTGGTATTTTTATGTTTTAAAGCACAATGTTGATCATATAATTTTTATTTTCATATTAGCATTTTTCCTTGGCATTTTATGAACGCATCACATATTCTGACATACTGCAACTACCCATTGGCAAAATTCATCAACTGCTGTCAGTGCCTGCATAATTAAAGATTTGTAAAGTGCATGATATCTTTGAATACTTGCCATCATTCTTACTATGCAAATCTTGCTGAGATGACTAAATAAATATTTGCATTAAGAAAATGTGGTACAGTATGTTAAACATTTCTTGTGGTATTGATACAATAACAAGCACAATGGTAAACTGAATCTACGTAAGGTTACTTTAAGATCAGAATTTATAGGAACAAAAAAATAGGGAATCATTTTTTCTCTACCAGTGGTCGAATAGCTCCATATTTACTCAAAAAGCCTCAATAGCTATTGCTTATCAGTAGGCTATACATGACAGAATACCACCATAAAATAACTAAAACAATACTGTATAGTTCTGCAAGCCCAAAATGCCTAGCTATTTTGGGCACTCACATTAGCCCCTCATTGCGAGTTTGGCAATAACTAAAATGTATAAATTTGCCTGTTTATAATTTTTAAAAACTATTTTTAAAAAAATGCCTTTATTTATTTTATTTGTAAACTTTAATTATTTTTTACTTTTTTGTCTTATTAGGGGACTTTTACATTTGAAATGTTTTTTTTTTCAATTGTAAAGTAGTGTCATATTTCTATATAAAATCACAGGCATCTGTTAGGCTGTCACGAAGGGTTTGTGGACCCACTGGGCCGTACCGCCTTGGCGGTAAGGCAGCTGGCCAACAGGACGCTGGTCAAAGTCTATAGTTTGTATAGGGTACCTGTGGCAGCTCGGACAGTAGCAAGGCAGGCTTGCCAGGAACTTGGCAGCAGGTGGACGTCATGTGTGGAGAAGCAGAACAGGCGTGGTATACAACACAGCACGACACTAGATCAGGATACAAGTTATAGGATACAGGAACAGGAAAAACAGGGAGCAGGAAATACTAGGGGCCATATGCAAGACAGACTAGGAATACACAACAAAGCTCTGGCATCGAACTAGAGGGCTGGACCCCTCTTATAGTCCATAGTACTCACGGGTCAAGGTTCATGAACGATCCCTACGGGATCCGGCTGTGGTGAATAGACTAGAGCACTGGATTCTCCTGAGGAATAGGCTGAAGCTGACAGCCTGCAGCCACGGACATTACACAGGCTATTTCTAAGGTATAGCCTAACAGGGACTAATACTGAACAGCTCTAATATCGGAATGCAGGGGCTGACAGGAAGATGACAATGGGAGCCCCCTTTTTTTCTCGTGTTACTCAAATGGAAGGCAGGCACCACTGATCTGAAAAATTCACGGCAGGTGCTAGGTGTCCAAAAAAATTAACATAAAACAAAGAAGACAAAGTAGTGTGTATAGAAAGACACCTGCACTCCAGCTATCATGCAAAAATTTATACTTTATTCAGAAGTCAATTAAACACACATGAATGACAAAAGTTCAAAACATCTAAAAACAAATACAAAACGCAACCGTTATGAGGTCAACTATAATAGAATGAAATCTCTGATGGAAACCAATTAAGGAAAAATAACCTCCATCAGGGAACTGGTGTGCTCTGACTCAATTATTTATTTAGAATAATGCAGAATTGCAAATGAAAGTAAAAATATAATGATCCGTCAATTTTTCAAAGTCGAAACCAAATCAGAACTCTGGTAAAATATATATTTTTGAAAATATTTATTTTAACCTCTCGGCGACATTTGCCATTTATGTACAGCAGATGTTGATCGGCTATGTATGGAGTGGACCCAGAAGCTGAACTTGCTCTATATACAGTCGTTGTAACGACATGGGGCCACCTCTTTTATCCCATCGCCCTCCTTGCAACACTATAATGGGGTGCCGACTGGTTGTCTTGGCATTGCGGGGTCTAACAAAGGCCCCCAGATCTGCCATCTTAGTACTCCTTTTAGTCCCTGTATATGTAAAAAAGAGGTTTAATAAAGTTTTCAGGAAAAAAAAAATTATGTAAACCATTGGCGTAGCTACGTGGGGCAGGCTGGGCATGTGCCCCGGGCACAACTAGCAGAGAAGGTAGGGGGGCCCAGGATGGGCGCAGATGCACTTAAATACTCCTGGAGCGGAATCCGCGGCCAGAGCATTGCCAACACTCTGGCCGGGGATTCCGCTCATGGAGAAGCCCCTGATGTCACTATCAATATATGGACAGTGACTTCAGGGGCTCCTCCTCCTGGAGATAAATTCCCAGGCAGAGTGTTGCCGAGGCTCTGGCCGGGGATTCCACTCCTAGAGGGAGCCCCTGACGTCCCTGTCAACATATGGACCGGGACATCAGGGGCTCTTCCTGGAGTGGAATACCTGGCCAGTTCGTCGGCAACGCCAGAGCGCCGGTGTTTCCGCTCCTGAATAAGCCCTAGATGTCGCTATCCATTTATGGACAGTGACATCAGGGGCTCCTTTTAGGGAGCTCCAATGGCGCTATATACAGGGAGGCGGGTAGTGCTATCTACAGGGGGTATGTGGCATTATCTACTAGGGGTGAGTGTGGCAATATCTACAAGGGGTGGGCAGGTGGCACTATCTATAGGGGGCTGTGTGGCACCATCTACAGGATGTGTGTATGGCACTATCTACAAGTGGCTGTGTGTGGCACTATTTACAAGGGGGGTGGCAGTATCTATGGGGGGGTTGTGACATTATTCACAAGAGGAGGCTGTTCATTATGTCACCATATAGTCCCATTAGTCTCAGTAATACAATCTGTTTTAGTCAGGCACTGACCTTTTTAATTTATTTTCTTTTAATTTATTGTTATGTTAACCATCTTATAGAAATATATTGCTTGTAAAAATGGTTTTATGCTCGAGATACATAAAAAAAAAGGTGAAAAAAAAATTACATCTCAATGAATGGTAGAGAAAGCAAACATGGTGTGGGGGAAGGAGATGTCGGGAAAGAATTTGGGAGAGGGGGGGCAAACTGAATGTTTTGGGTGCTGGAGAACCTATCTACACCTCTGTATAAACATTAAAAGTTAACAAAAAAAAACACCTTTTCCCATTTTTTAGGTAAAATTGTTCAAACAATAAAAAAAATATAATTGGTATTGCCAAGTCCGTAACTATCTAAACCACTGAAAATATAATCCAGCAGAATAAACGCTATTAAAAAATTAAATAATAAAATGCCAGAATGGCTACGTAACTTAAGAGCGACTACATAGCAGTGCCTAGGTCACCTTAAAGGACCCCAAATTTCCACGTGAGTAGTCCTTACTTTCAGAAACATGGCCAGAATGGCTAGAGGTAAGATGAATGAAGAAGTTCTTAAGAAATTGAAGGACTTCTTTCTATTGTGGGAAGAAGTCTTCTCCTCACCAGCATCACTCTTCTCTGTTAGCTCGATACACAGTTACCACTCACAGTAGCTAAACCCCACACAAAACCCAGCACCAGCAGTTCAAAATATATCCAGAAAGTGCTCTTTGAATTCCCTGTCGAGCCAAGTGAGCCCTCATGGAGGTGAACCAGCAGAATTGAAATTCATGTGACCTCTTTTCTCATAGACACCAGAGGACTCACACACTGAATCGCAATAAAGAAAAAAGCGTCAAAAAGAGCATTATCCGCTACTCCAACTAACAGAAGACCAGTCAAGCAAAAAAAACATGTTTATCAGCAACTGTAGTGAACTCAGGGATAAGTCCTGACTTTTTATCCTCAATTATGGATATTATTCAGACATCAGAAGCCCTTTATGAAAGTACTGTTTGTAGCATTAAGAAGCTCCATTCAGAAATATTTATCACTTTTACTACAAAATACCACTCAAGTGGATGAACTGGGAGAGTGGGTAGATCATGTAGAAAATAATGCAACATATTTTGCCCATAATTCCCTAGTATATGACCACAATCTAGGGAAAAAATGGAACAAATATAAAAAAAAGTATAAAACACAGAACACAAGCGGGTATGTATATGGCCAAAAAAATACCATAGAATGACTATGTGTATAACAAACATATATTTTTATCTAAATGTAAATAAGTGAATACACCACACGATTGATTAAAAGCATTTAAAATAACATAAAAATGCTAAAAAACATCTCTAGGGGGGGGGGGAGGGCATCATGATAAGTGGCAAGCAATGAAAAACCCCACTCTCCCACCTAAACCTCTCAATATGCGTTCCTAGTATGTAGGCATCAAAAAAGCATCTGAAACAAATGTTGCAACAAACCAGCATGTCAACGTCCTGAACCAAGAGGGGAAGAGAGGAATGAAAGCCCCACGCGTATCGCCACAATGTGGCTTCCTCTGTGTTTTATACTGTGGTTTATAGGGTATGTGGCAATATTTATGCAGTGCCCGCCGGTGATATAGACACGATATAAAAAAACAGCAGACGTAGAAGATATGTCAAGAATAAATAATATAAAATTTGGGTGTATTCATTGATTGGTCACTCCACAAGAATTGACCAAATATCTCCAACAATTAATTAAATCTCTCTAGCAAACAAGTTCAGAACAACACATCCTTATCGACCTAGCTCATCGCCTGTCAAAAGCTAAGTAAATTCCTGATTATTTTTTTTTGCAAGAATCTATTTCTTCCATATCTAAGAAGAAATGCTCTCTGCTAGAAAACTTCAAAAACTATCGGAGCTTTACTCTCAGATAATTCTGTATACAGATTTATCTCAAGCTACAATCTATGCGAGGATAACATTCCTGCCGGTAACCACTATTTTAAGAGAACTAAAAATACTATACAGATCGAGCTTCCCAAGCAAGCTACTTATTAATAAATCCGGCTTAAAGAGGCCCTGTCACCACATTACACCGTGTTCCAAATTATTATGCACATTGGATTTAAGTGTCATAAACATTTAATTATTAGTTTATCAATTAAAATCATGGATGGTATTGTGTCTTAGGCTGGGTTCACACGACCTATTTTCAGACGTAAACGAGGCGTATTATGCCTCGTTTTACGTCTGAAAATAGGGCTACAATACATCGGCAAACATCTGCCCATTCATCTGAATGGGTTTGCCGACGTACTGTGCAGACAACCTGTCATTTACGCGTCGTCGTTTGACAGCTGTCAAACGACGACGCGTAAAAATACAGCCTCGGCAAAAGAAGTGCAGGACACTTCTTTCAGACGTAATTTGAGCCGTTCTTCATTGAACTCAATGAAGCACAAGTAAAGGATCTGCCAGGCACAGCTTCGGGGTTAACTCCCATAATTAATCAGTCAGCACCTGAATCTACATCCCTGAGACTGACTCCAGCTTCCACCACTCAGGCTGGCAGGCTTAGGAGTGGGAGAGCCTATCACAACCTGGCCAGACTCAGCTAGCTCCCGCCCTCGGTCTATTTAAGCCTGCCCTTCCTGTCCCTCGGTGCTTGTGATTCTTTTCGTGTGGTTTCCTGGCCCAGCTACAGCTCCTTCTATTTTGATCCTGCTCCATACAGACCCTGGCTTACTGACTACTCTTCTGCTCTTCGTTTGGTACCTCGCACACTCCTGGCTAGACTCGGCTCGTTCACCACTCTGGTTGGTCACGGTGTTGCCGTGGGCAACTGCCCCTTTCCCTTGCTTGTATTCCCTTGTATGTTTGTCGTGTTTGTCGTGCACTTACTGAGCGCAGGGACCGCCGCCCAGTTGTACCCCGTCGCCTAGGGCGGGTCGTTGCAAGTAGGCAGGGACAGAGTAGCGGGTAGACTAGGGCTCACTTGTCCGTTTCCCTACCCCCCGTCATTACATAATCACAAGCCCCGAGGGACAGGAAGGGCAGGCTTAAATAGACCGAGGGCGGGAGCTAGCTGAGTCTGGCCAGGTTGCGATAGGCTCTCCCACTCCTAAGCCTGCCAGCCTGAGTGGTGGAAGCTGGAGTCAGTCTCAGGGATGTAGATTCAGGTGCTGACTGATTAATTATGGGAGTTAACCCCGAAGCTATTTTCACCAAGTTTCGCGAGATTACGCTTGCTGTGCTGTAAGTCACAGACAAACGTTACCGAAGTGTCACATATTTGTCATCTACCGTGTGCCTTAATGGTTTGGTTTATGCTGTTTATTTTTCCCCGTTTACTCAGCTTTTTTTCCAGGGCTTTACAGCATCCAAGTGGAGTCCAAGCTCCACATCAATATTCGGACCACTCTATCCATAGCGTCATCTCAGGAGGTCAGACTGTATAAACAGTCGTGGACAGTCACCCGCATTTGCGGGCCGTGCTTCCATTATAAAGTATGGGAGCATGGTCTGTAAAATCGAAAAATAGGACATGTCCTATTTTTTGTGGAGCCTTTCTACGGCTCAGTCGCCTTCCCGAGAAGATGTCCGTGGGCAATAGAAATGAATGGGTGCATACATTGATCCGCAATTACTGTCCGTAATTGCGGATCAAAATTACGGCCGTGTGCTTGGGGCCTAACTTGTTTATTAAAAAAACAAAATGCGCTGTAAAGGTTTACATAGCCTTTAATGATTTACCAGGTACTATTAACTTTGTTATCTGAAATGCACATAAAACATTCATCATGGGAAGAATTATAAAACTCTACTCCCAACATAAAATACAAGTCCTGAAGTAATATTCAGACCTCCTTAAGGAACTAAAAAAATTTGAATCTGATAATTAATAAAATGCAATAGAAACGACACACCAAAAGATTAACGAAATTATGAACACAACCTGCAGAAACTGAATATGAAATATTACCACCTTAGCAATTAACACAAATTAATGGCACAAAAAGATTAAAGCAAACAAATCAGACTAACAATATTTTAAAGAAAATTATTAATCCTAAGCATATAGCTGATCTTTTTAGTAATTATCTCCTCTCCCTGTATAATCTAAAGACAGAGATTGACACATATTATCCCTCCCACTAGGCAATAAATAATTTCTTACACAAATGTAACAATTCATTCCAGAACTTAAACCAGTAAACCACCTTAACCGCTTTGGCCACTCCTGACCTTCTTGACAGAGCCTCATTTTTCAAATCTGGCGTGTTTCAATTTATATGGTAATAACTTCAGAATGCTTTTACCTATCCAAGCAATTCTGAGATTGTTTTCTTGTGACACATTGGACTTTATGTTACTGGCAAAATTTGCTCAATACATTCAGTATTTAATTGTGAAAAACACCAAAATTTAGGGAAAAATTGAAAACATTTGCATTTTTCTAAATTTAAATGTATCTGCTTGTAAGACAGGCAGTTATACCACACAAAATTGTTGCTAATTAACATCCCCCATATGTTTACTTTAGATTGGCATCATTTTTTGAACATCCTTTCATTTTTCTAGGACGTTACGAGGCTTAGAACGTTAGCAGTAATTTCTCACATTTTCAAGAATATTACAAAAGGCTATTTTTACAGGGGCCACTTCAGTTGTAAAGTAGCTTTGAGGGCCTTATATATTAGAAAACCCCAATAAGTCAGCCCATTTTAAAATCTGCACCCCTCAAAGTATTCAAAACAGCATTTAGAAAGTTTCTTAATACTTTAGACGTTTCGCAGGAATTAAAGCAAAGTAGAGGTGAAATTTACAAATGTAATTTTTTTTTTGCTACAGAAATTCATATTTAATCCATTTTTTTTGTAACACAGAAAGTTTTACCAGAGAAACGCAACTCAATATTTATTGCTCAGGTTCTGCAGTTTTAGGAAAGATCCCACATGTGGCCATAGTGTGCTTATGGGCTGAAGAACAGGCCTCTGGAGCAAAGGAGCACCTAGTGGTTCTTTTTTTCAGAATATATTTTAGGCACCATGTCAGGTTTGGGAAACTACACCCCTCAAGGAAATTATCTAGGGCAGAAATTATTGGATGTAGGCCGTGAAAATTAAAATCAAAATTTTTTCAAAGAAAAAATGTTGGTTTAGGAAATTTTTTCTGATTTTCACAAGGACTAAAGGAGAAAAAACACCACAAAATTTTTAAAGCAACTTCTCCCTAGTCAAATAATATCCCACATGTGGTCATAAACGGCTGTTTGGACACATGGCAGAGCTTAGAAGGGAAAGAGCGTCATTTGGCTTTTGGAGCTCAAATTTAGCAGGAGTGTTTTGCAGAGGCCAATTCGCATTTGCAAAGCCCCTGAGGGGACAAAACAGTGGAAACCCCCCACAAGTGACCCTATTTTGGAAACTACACCCCTTGAGGAAATTATCTAGGGTAATAGTGAACATTTTGACCCACATGTTTTTTGCATAAATTATTGGAAGTAGGCCGTGAAAAGAAGATTTAGCTCATTTTTTCCCATTTCCACAAGGACAAAGAAGAAAAAGCACCACAAAATTTGTAAAGCAATTTCTCTTGAGTAAAACAATATCCCACATGTGGTCATAAACGGCTGTTCGTACACACGGCAGGGATTGGATTGGAAAGAGCACCATTTGGCTTTTGGAGCTCAAATTTAGCAGGAATGGTTTGCGGATGCCATGACGCATTTCAAAGCCCCTGAGGGACCAAAACAGTGAAAACGCCCAAAAAGTGACTCCATTTAGGAAACTGAACCCCTTTAAGAATTCATCTACGGGTGTAGTGAGCATTTTAACCCCACAGGTGTTTCATAGATTTTATTAGAATTGGGCAGTGAAAATAAAAACAATCCTTTTTCTTCAATAAGACGTAGCTTTAGCGAAAAAATGTTTAATTTGCTCAACAAATAAAGGAAAAAAAGAAACACAACATTTGTAAAGCAACTTCTCTAGAGTATGTAAATACCCTATATGTGGTCATAAACGTCTGTTTAGACACACGGCAAGGATCAGAAGAGAAGGAGCGCCATTTGGCTTTTGGAGCACAGATTTCACTGGATTGTTTCTTGACGCCTTGTCGCTTTTGAAAAGCCCCTAAGGTAACAGTACGGGGGAAACTACCCAAAAGTGACTCCATTCACGAAACTACACCCCTTGAAGAATTCATCTATGGTGTAGTGAGCATTTTGACCCAACTAGTGTTTCAAAGTTTTTATTACAATTGGGCAGTGAAAATAAAAAAATCCTTTTTCTTCAATAAGACGTAGATTTAGCTCAAACTTTTTCTTTTTCACAACAAATAAAGGAAAAAAAAACACAACATTTGTAAAGCAATTTCTCCTGAGTACGGCAATACCCCATATGTGGTAATAAACTGCTGTTTGGGCACACGACAGGGCTCAGAATGGAAGGAGCGCCATTTGGATTTTGGAGTGCAGATTTTGCTGGATTGGTTTCTGGTCGCTATGTTGCATTTGCAAAGCCCCTGTGGGACCAAAACAGTAGAAACCACCCAGAAGGGACCCTATTTTGGAAACTACACCACTCAAGGTATTCACCTAGGGGTGTAGTGAGCATGTTGACCCCACAGGTGTTTTGCAGAAATTAGTGTGCACTCGATGTTGCAGAGTGATTTTTTTTTTTTTTTTCAATAGATATGCCAATATGTGCTGCCCAGCTTGTGCCACCATAACAAGACAGCTCTCTAATTATTATGCTATGTTTACCGGTTTTAGAATCACCCTACATGTGGCCCTAATCTTTTGCCTGGACATTTGACAGGGCTCAGGAGTGAAAGAGTACCAATGCAAAGCTGAGGCCTAATTTGGCGACTTACAAAGTATTTGTTCACAATTGCAGAGGCTCTGATGTAAAATAATAAAAGAAACCCCTGACAAGTGACCCCATTTTGGAAACTGAACCCCTCAAGGCATTTATTAAGGGGTGTATTGAGCATTTTCACCCCACAGGTCTTTTTCATAAAGGATTGTGCTGCGGATGGTGCAAAGTAAAAATTTAAATTTTTCCCTAGATATGCCATTTCAGTGGCAAATATGTTGTGTCCAGCTTGTGCCACTATAGACACCCCCAAAAATTGTTAAAAGTGTTCTCCCGGGTATGACGATGCCATACATGTGGAAGTAAACAGCTGTTTGGGCACACTGTAGGGTTCAGAAGAGAGGGAGCGCCATTTGGTTTTTGGAGCGTTGATTTGCTTGGTAGTAGATTTGTTTGAGTATTGCTGGTGTTTCCGTTTATAATGTGGGGGCATATGTAAGCTGGGCAGAGTACATCAGGGGCATAGTCAGGTGGTATAATAATGGGGTAAAAAAACCAATAAAGTAATCCATAGATATTTGTTACGCTGTGAAGCAATCCTTTATGCACAGGCAGGTGTCACACTGATAAATGGTTACCTTATTTATCCCCCTTTTGGTCCACACTCCGCACCTTTGCAGTCTGGGGAATTTTGCTGGGAAAGTGTTGTCCTGGTATAATGTGGGCATCCTCACTTCCAGCAGATATGTTTGGGCCCTACCCTTCCTAATTCCCTAATTTTAGGGCCTTGATAACAGGAGAAATGTTCCCCTTGGGCCTGCACAACTGCATTTTTTTTTATTTCGTGACTTATTGGAGCATTTACTAATTACATTTTTTCATAGACATAGTGGCATGAGGGCTGTTTTTTTACAGGACGAGCTTGAATTATTATTGGTTCCATTTTGAGGTACCTGCAACCTTTTGATCACTTTTTATCCAATTTTTTGGGAGGCAAGATGACCAAAAAAACAGCAATTCTGGCATCGTTTTTAAATTTTTTTTTATACAGTGTTCACCATGCATTATAAATTACATGTTAACTTTATTCTGCAGGCCAATACGATTCCGGCAATACCAAATTTATAGCACTTTTTTATGTTATACAACTTTTTGCACAATAAAATTACTTTTGTAAAAAGAATGTGTCATGCTCATGGCCGCGGGCTGTCAGACTCACTCACTTCCTGATACCCGCAGCCATGGAACTGTGAGCGCTGGTCCTCGTCTCCTCCTCAGGAGCCACCAGCGCTCACTTACACTTCTCCCGGCCGGGTCTCGTAGGGTGCGCGCGCATGCTCGTGCCCGCTCTAAAAGGGCCAGCACCTGAAGTTAAGTACAAAATTGGCCCATAAGCACTCTGGACTATAAGAGGGGCCCAACCCCTTCCTGCCATGCCTGAGCCTTGTTGTCGTTACCCCAGTCTGTCTATGCAAATGGCCTACTAAGTGTTTTCCATTTCCCAGTTTTTCCCGTTCCTACTACCTGTAACCTGTATCCCGTGCTATCCTGGTCAAGTGCCGTGCTGAGTTGAAGTCGTTCTGTGCTGAGTACCATGCCTGTCCTGCTACACCACGGGTTTGCGCTTCCCTGCTGCCTGCCTTCTGCCTAGTCCCAGCCAAGCCCGTCTTGCCACTGTCTGACCTACCACAGGTACACTATACAAACTATAGATTGTGACCTGTATCCTGTTGTCCAGCTGCCATACCGTCAAGGCGGTATGGCAAAGTGGGTCCACGTACCCAACGTGACAAAATGTATGTTGTGAGAACCATAACTTTATAATTTTTTTGTGAGCGGAGCTGTATGAGGGCTTGTTTTTTGTGAGACAAGCTATAGTTTTTATGCATACTATTTTTGGATACATACAACTTTTTGATCAATTTATATTCCAATTTTTGTAGTGCAAAGTGACCAAAAAACAGAAATTCTGGCACTGATTTTCACAGGGTTTTTTTTACGCCATTCACCGCGTGGAATAAATAACATAATATTTGTATAGATCAGGCTGCTACAGACGCGCAGATACCAAATATTTATGGTTTATTTATTTTTTTCAATAATAAGAGGACTTGATAATGGAAAAAGGGCGATTGTGTTTTATTTTATTACTTGAAAATTGTATTATATTTTTTACAAATTTTTTACTTTTTTCACACTTTTCTTCAGATTTGTTTTCTAATAAGTTGCACTACCTATATAGTGCAATGTATTGGATCTGTCAGTCATTCACTGCCAGCAAGCCGATTAGGCTTCGCCTCAGGGCGGGGTCTAATCTGCTTCCGTAATGGCAGAGCAGGAGGCCATTGCTAGGCCATTGCTAGGCCGATCTGCTACCAACCTCTAAGATGCAGCGATCGCTTTCGATCGCTGCATCTAAGGGGTCAATGGCAGGAATCGGAAATAGCTCCAGTTCCTGCCGTTACAGGTGGATGTCAGATGTAACATACAGCTGACATCCACTGCTGATGACGCCGACTCAGCTCCTGAGCCGGCAACATCTTGCCGGCGGCTACGGAAGCCGTTTAAGCCCCACCTCCGATTTGGGCTTGAAAGGCTTCCGTGATAGGCATACCAGGAGGCTAGTGTTAGGCCTCCGGTTGCCTTTGCAGCCACTGGCACCCTTGGCAATTTCATTGCTGAGGTGCCGATGAGCTGAAAACCCCTTAAATGCAGCGATCGCTTTTGACCGCTGCATTTAAGGGGTTAAAGGCGGGGACCGGACTAAACGTCGGTCCTCGCCATTACCCCATGGTGTCAGCTGTAACATGCAGCCGACACCCGTGGATGGTGGCACCAACTCAGCTTCTGAGCCGGTGTTCACCATTTGTCGTATGGATATGGCAAAATGTGGGAAGCACTAGCTTTCCGTGATGTATCCATAAAACAAATGTTTGGAAGGGGTTAAATGAGCCCATATTACTTCTAGAAATAAAAAAAAACTTAAACATAATGACAAAGCAAAAAACTCCCGACCCGGATTTGTTCTCTTATGAACATTAACAGTTCTTCAAATAAATACTTATTTCCCAAATCTATAAGGTCTTTAACCTGGCTGAAAAAAATGGCACTTTTCCACCTGAAATACTTCCGTGCGCTTTGGTATGTGACCATACCAAAATTGGCCAAAATAGTGATTTTAAATTATATGCAAACATTTTAGCAGCTTGGTTGACACATATCCTACTTATAATTATCTGAAATGATCAGGTAGGCTTTATCAAGGGGTGACAAGATGGTCCCTCAATCTAATCATAATTATGGAGCTTAGGAAAAGGCTTTCTCTCCTTTTTTGTTTGGATGCAGGTAAGGCCTTTAATAAAATCCATTGGCAATATGCTTTTAAAGTCCTAGAGAAATTTGGATTTGTAGGACTCATTCTTAGTGCAATAAAGTCCCTATACACAGCACCCTTTTCTAAGGTACTAGCCAATGCTTGCATGTCTACCCCCTTCCATTTATCTAATGGAGCTAGACAGGGGTGTCTCTGTCACCCCTGTTTTTTGTACTTATTATGGAGCCCCTAGCTGAAACCATGCGTTCATAGGAATACATTTCAATATACACAACACTTGTGTAATTTTGACATTTTAAAGCTTTGTGGAAACTATATTACCCTGTTTTTTAGTTCACGTTTATCTTTATTTGTCTTATTTGATCTTAGCCCCTTCCCGTCGTAAACAACTTTCAGATTTTCATTTTCGTTTTTTCCTCCCCACATTCCAGAAGCCATAACGTCTTTATTTTTCCGTCGATATAGTACTATGACGGCTTGATTTTTGCGGGACGAATTGTAGTTTTTTGTAGCACCATTTATTTTGCCATATAATGTACTAGGAAACGGGAAACAAATTATTTGTGGGGTAGAAAATGAAAAAAACAGCGATTCCTCCATGGTTTTTTGCGTGCTGTTTTTACGGAATTCACTGTGCAATCAAAACAACATGTTAACTTTATTTTGTGGGTCAATACGATTACGGAGATACCAAATATATATAGTTTTTTCTATGTTTTACTACTTTTACATGTAAAAACCTAAGTGTAAAAAAGAAAATTTATTTTGCGTCGCCAAATTCCGAGAGCCACAACTTTTTTATTTTTCCGTCGATTAACCGGTATGAGGGTTTATTTTTTGCGGCATAAGCTGTAGTTTTTAATAATACCATTTTGGTGTAAATGTGATGGTTTGATCACTTTTTATTTCATTTTTTGTGGGAGATGAGGTGACCAAAAAATAGACATTCTGGCGTTTACAATTTTTTTTTTTTTACGGCGTTCACTGTGCAGGTTAAATAACGATATATTATAATAGTTCAGACTTTTACGGACGCGGCGATACCCATTATGTTTATTTATTTTTTTACTATGCTCTAGGGGGAAAATGGGAAAAGGTTTTTTTTTTAACTTTTCAAAAAAAAAAAATATTTTACACCAAAAAAACCCTTATTTAACTTATTTTTACTTTTTTTTATTAGTCCACCTAGAGGACTTCAACCAGCGATCGGTAGATCGCTTTCACGATATACTTCAATACTAATGTATTGCAGTATATCGTGATTCTGACAGGCACTCATTAAGCCCTGCCGGAGGCAAGGCTTTATAGGTGTACAAAGATGGCAGACCTGGGGGCGTTCATTAAGCCCGCAGGCAGCCATAGCAACCATCGCCCCCCCGCGATTGCGTTGCGGGTGGCGCGATGAGCTGTTAGAGGGGGTCGCCCCCCTCTTTCTGACGATTTAAATGCTGCGGTCGGTATTGACCGCGGCATTTAACGAGTTAAACTAGCGGGATCGCGCTCGAGCGCGATGCCGCTAGTTACTCTGAAGTGTCGGCTGTAACATACAGCCGACACCGTCATCATATGGAGTGAGCTCACTGCGTGATCCTGCTCCATACTTCCACTACCCGACTTTGGCGTATGGATACGTCAAATGTCGGGAAGGAGTTAAATATATTAGACAATTTCTAACTGGCTACAATGGATGCATTTATAGATTAAACATTTTAATATCCAAACATCAAACATTTGTCATGTCAAAACATTGACATATTGATATATCTGTTGTACTTCATCAACTTTATTTTTAATCATTGCAAGTCCGTAAAAGTAATGTTATTGCATTTATTTCTTATAATATTATCTAGCCCTCATACGGCTATTTTGACAGAAAAATAAAAAAGTTATGGCTCTTGAAATAAGGAGATGAAAAAAAATAAATGAAAAAAAATAAAATTGCCCGTGACGCCAAGCGGTTAAGAACCTCACATTTATTTTTAAAACATTTGTGTCATGAGATAATTGTGCTTTAAGATGCTTAAGAAGCTCTCCAATACACAATTCTAGAGTTCTTCTTGTACAGAGCCATAGATAGGCTGTTTTTCACCAGGGGCAAATATTTAGTTTGGTACCACCCCCATCCCACATGTGAGCACATACCCACACATACACACACACACACACACACACACACACACACACACACACACACACACGGGAACTTAACTCAGTTTGCATACTGCTGTAAAATGTAACATAAATTGCTTTGGCTTAACAGTAACCCACCTGCTATATCTTTCACATAAATAGTGCTACTATACTGTACACTACTTTACTATATACATAAATGGTACCACTATACTGTACATACACACACACACACACACACACACACATACACACACACCACACAGCATTTGGGCTAATAAAGCTCTTTACTTTCTAAACAACTACTACAGGATGTGCTGCCCCTTTTTTTTGTTTCTATACAAGTTTGGGGATGATAGTCAAATCCCTGGGATCTGCACCCAATTACTGCGACCAGTGCTGATAGAACCTTGGATTGTGTATGTATGTATATATATATATATATATATATATATATATATATATATATATATATATGTGTATATATATATATATATATATATATATATATATATGTACAGTGAAGGAAATAAGTATTTGATCCCTTTGGCAAACAAGACTTAATACTTGGTGGCAAAACACTTGTTGGCAAGCCCAGCAGTCAGACGTTTTTTTGTAGTTGATGATGAGGTTTGCACACATGTTAGATGGAATTTTGGCCCACTCCTCTTTGCAGATCATCTGTAAATCATTAAGATTTCGAGGCTGTCGCTTGGCAACTCGGATCTTCAGCTCCCTCCATAATTTTTCAATGGGATTAAGGTCTGGAGACTGGCTAGGCCACTCCATGACCTTAATGTGCTTCTTTTTGAGCCACTCCTTTGTTGCCTTGGCTGTATGTTTCGGGTCATTTTCGTGCTGGAAGACCCAGCCACGAGCCATTTTTAATGTCCTGGTGGAGGGAAGGAGGTTGTCACTCAGGATTTGACGGTACATGGCTCCATCCATTCTCCCATTGATGCGGTGAAGTAGTCCTGTGCCCTTAACAGAGAAACACCCCCAAAACATAATGTTTCCACCTCCATGCTTGACAGTGGGGACGGTGTTCTTTGGGTCATAGGCAGCATTTCTCTTCCTCCGAACACGACGAGTTGAGTTAATGCCAAAGAGCCCAATTTTAGTCTCATCTGACCACAGCACCTTCTCCCAATCACTCTCAGAATCATCCAGATGTTCATTTGCAAACTTCAGACGGGCCTGTACATGTGCCTTCTTGAGCAGGGGGACCTTGCGGGCACTGCAGGATTTAATCCATTACGGCGTAATGTGTTACCAATGGTTTTCTTGGTGACTATGGTCCCAGCTGCCTTGAGATCATTAACAAGTTCCCCTCCCCTCGTGTAGTTTTCGGCTAAACTCTCACCTTCCTCAGGATCAAGGATACCTCACGAGGTGAGATTTTGCATGGAGCCCCAGATCGATGTCGATTGACAGTCATTTTGTATGTCTTCCATTTTCTTACTATTGCACCAACAGTTGTCTTACTTATGGTTTTGTAGCCCATTCCAGCCTTGTGCAGGTCTATGATCTTGTCCCTGACATCCTTAGAAAGCTCTTTGGTCTTGCCCATGTTGTAGAGGTTAGAGTCAGACTGATTCATTGAGTCTGTGGACAGGAGTCTTTTATACAGATGACCATGTAAGTGCTGTCTTTAATGCAGGCACCAAGTTGATTTGGAGCGTGTAACTGGTCTGGAGGAGGCTGAACTCTTAATGGTTGGTAGGGGATCAAATACTTATTTCTCTGTGCACAATGCAAATAAATCTATATAATTTTGACAATGTGATTTTCTTTTCTTTTTTTTTTATATAATCTATCTCTCACTGGTAAAATTAACCTACCCTAAAAATTCTAGACTGTTCATGACTTTGACAGTGGGCAAACTTACAAAATCAGCAAGGGATCAAATACTTATTTCCTTCACTGTATATATATAATCACACATACATATATACACATATACTGTACACATTACAAACACTTTCACACAAATATGCACATCATGCACACAAACATATACACACGTATACAGACACATTTTCATACATATTACACACACATATACACACACATGCATACACACATTACATACACACCCATACATGTTACACACATAAACATACTTATTGTACACATATACTCACATGCATACACATTATGCACACATACATACATACATACACATTATACACACAAATACTGTATACATGCATTCATACATATTACGCACATGTACACACATACATACATATTACACAAACACATATTAAACACACACGTACACATTACATACACATATATACACATAAAAACATATTGCACACACACATAGCGATACACATTACACTTACATACATTACATACACACATTTACACATGACACACACTTACCCTACTGCAGATAGTTTGAACATCTGTCATGCAGGCAGCTTAGCTAGATAGTGGGGGGGGGGGGCAATACCTTCCTGCCCTAGCACTGCAGTGGAGAAGGAGCCATAAGTAGAGGGCAGGACTGTGAGCCTTCTCTCCTGCTCTCTTTATGCTATCTGCAGACCCCCTCCTGTCCATTTCTGACCACTATCACTATCTTCTGCCTGTATCACGTTACAGAAGGCAGAAGTAAATGCAGCAGAAAGAGGAGGCAGTAGGAGGAATGTTTAATGTATACGTTTTTTTACTGGATGCATCTGGATAGAATAACATAGTCTACTACACTGTTTTATCCAGCAAAAAAGCGGTATCCCCGACATATACCGCCTGATAGAGGCAAAAAACACACCCTTTTGGCCTCTGTTGGTATAATGGGAGCCTATGGGCATGTTTAATTTATGTTCTGGGTGCTTTCCCGACGCATACCGATGTGTCCACCCTTAGATTTTCCTGAATTTCGTTAACTTATCAAATTTGCCATGATACCAACTCAGTACATTGTTGTGCCATCCAGTAAAAAAAGTATATGTTAAACATTAATTTTTCTTAAGAAGTCTATGGGAGCGACGGATGGCCAACAAATGCCTCTGATGGATACAATCCGTCGGTCATCCTTTGCCCATAGTCTTCCAGCTACTTCTACCTACTACTACGTTTTTTTAATGGATCATTGTGTGATGTATACCTTTTTTTTTTTTAATACGGGAGTATATGGGCATATGGATGGCTGACAGATGACACCCGTCAGACAGATTTCTTACATGAAAACTTTTTTTTTACATGTTTGATTAAAATCTCGCACCCTACATCTCAAAGTATGCTAAATTTTGAGAGAAAGTAAGGAAGGACATCAAATGTACAGTGAAAATGCATTTTAAAAGGGATCTTAAAATGTACTCTTTATAATTTAGTCATCACTTTAGTTGTGACAAGGTGATATAGGGAAGGGCATTTTAAACTGCTCATAGGTTCCCTTTAACTCTAGCTATGACTAATGATCCTACTGCGGATTTTCAGCTCTAAACTAGAAAAATGGATCTCTGACTGCTATGTATATACATATATATGTGTGTGTGTGTGTGTGTGTGTGTGTGTGTGTGTATGTGTGTGTGTGTGTGTATATATATATATATATATATATATATATATATACACACTCACACTGCAACCTTAGTTTAACCCCCTTATAATACGTAATGGATATATCTATCACAGTCTAGTACTAGTTTCTGCACTATGACAGATATTTTCATTATGAGGACCTTCTAGATACTGTCACTTTACCCACAAAACCAAAGGCAAGAGCCCTATTTCCACCGCAACTTCCTTGATTGGGAAAAACTCTAATCTCATGTCAGTGCTGTCAGTGCTGAGAGCGCAGTCATCACATCAAGTGGAAGGGTGCTAGTGGCCGTGTGTCAGTCCTAACATCACCGTGGAATCAGTCGGCTCTCAAGGGTTATTAGGAAATTGACTATTTTGGAAACTATTAGTTACCTTATATTTCCATTTACAGACACAATATGCTTGCTACAGAAGTATGAAGCATATTGTACTGTATGAGAAAAATTAATGATGAAAATTGAAATAGCTATATGGTGATAAAAAAAAAGATCGATAAAGTAAAAGAAATGTAAAAAAAAAAGTAACACCAAACATTTTTTTTCAATAAAATATAGTTTATTTATTATAAAAATATATAAAATAACTCACATATTTGGAATCCCTTGACCTTAACGACCTTTACTATAAAGACAAATATTTTGTTTAGATCAATGACAGATAAAATTAAAGAGAAAATGAAAAGAAAAAATCAGAATGGTTGTTTTTTGTTGTTTTTTGGTATCCCCAAAGTTAATTGCTGCTCGAATATACAATAAAAAATGGGTATGTATAGAATTTTGCCCAGAATGTTCTCTTAAAATAAAAAAGTGGCATTTTAAAAAAACATAATTTTCATCACAGACGCAAATTTACAGTACCTGTGACAAAGATAAGTGTTGAATTCCCAAGTTTATGAAAACACTCTATTATATGTAGCATTTTTTGTAATTGAAGAATATTCGTATTAGTGTTTATTCCTTGTTATTAAACATAATTTTATCTGTCATTTAAAACAAAATACCATATTATCGAATATGCTATTTTCGGATACAGAACTTGAATGCTTGTGGATTCATAATTTAAATAACTGCAAAAAATACACGTCATTATTTTTATCCAATTACTCCAGTAAGTCAGATAGCAACTAAATGGATTTAAATTGAATAATAGTCTCAGGAGCTTTGACTTATATTAAGTAACATTTCTGTAAATGTTAGAATAAGAAACATATGGATTAACACAACCTGTGGGGATAAAATTATATTTCAATACTGTATTTATGGAATAACTGTTTAGTGAGATAAATAACATAATAACTTGTTTTAAATGAAAAAGCCTCAGAAACTAAATCTAAATCTGTTATCATATTGAAGCCAGGGCTGTCCATCAAACAGATCTAGTTCTACATGCTTTTTATGATCCAATGATCTCTCAAGATTATTCCTTATATCTAATTTGTAATAATGTCATGTTCTAGGAAATATATTTGTGTCATTCAGCATGTAATAACTAAGACAGCAATATAAAGGGTGAAATTAATGTGGAACAAATGTTATATACTGTAGGTATCAGTGCTAAATATATAATTTAATAGTTTATTTTGTGAATTAAAATAATCTAGTGGATTTACATGAAAATAGTCTAATGAAAAACCACAGATATTCTAAACATATCATGATATGATTAGTTGTGCAAACATAGTTTGAGTAGACCTTAATATTAAATATGCACTACCGTTCAAAAGTTTGGGGTCACCCAGACAATTTTGTGTTTTCCATGAAAACTCACACTTATATTTATCAAATGAGTTGCAAAATGACTAGAAAATATAGTCAAGACATTGACAAGGTTAGAAATAATTATTTTTATTTGAAATAATAATTTTCTCCTTTAAACTTTGCTTTCGTCAAAGAATGCTTCATTTGCAGCAATTACAGCATTGCAGACCTTTGGCATTCTAGCTGTTAATTTGCTGAGGTAATCGGGAGAAATTTCACCCCATGCTTCCAGAAGCCCCTCCCACAAGTTGGATTGGCTTGATGGGCACTTCTTGCGTACCATACGGTCAAGCTGCTCCCACAACAGCTCTATGGGGTTGAGATCTGGTGACTGCGCTGGCCACTCCATTACAGATAGAATACCAGCTGCCTGCTTCTTCCCTAAATAGTTCTTGCATAATTTGGAGGTTTGCTTTGGGTCATTGTCCTGTTGTAGGATGAAATTGGCTCAAATCAAGCGCTGTCCACAGGGTATGGCATGGCGTTGCAAAATGGAGTGATAGCCTTCCTTATTCAAAATACCTTTTACCTTGTACAAATCTCCCACTTTACCAGCACCAAAGCAACCCCAGACCGTCACATTACCTCCACAATGCTTGACAGATGGCGTCAGGCACTCTTCCAGCATCTTTTCAGTTGTTCTGCGTTTCACAAATGTTCTTCTGTGTGATCCAAACACCTCAAACTTCGATTCGTCTGTCCATAACACTTTTTTTCCAATCTTCCTCTGTCCAATGTCTGTGTGCTTTTGCCCATATTAATCTTTTCCTTTTATTAGCCAGTCTCAGATATGGCTTTTTCTTTGCCACTCTGCCCTGAAGGCCAGCATCCCGGAGTCGCCTCTTCACTGTAGACGTTGACACTGGCGTTGGGTACTATTTAATGAAGCTGCCAGTTGAGGACCTGTGAGGCGTCTATTTCTCAAACTAGAGACTCTAATGTACTTGTCTTGTTGCTCAGTTGTGCAGCGGGGCCTCCCACTTCTCTTTCTACTCTGGTTAGAGCCTGTTTGTGCTGTCCTCTGAAGGGAGTAGTACACACCGTTGTAGGAAATCTTCAGTTTCTTGGCAATTTCTCGCATGGAATAGCCTTCATTTCTAAGAACAAGAATAGACTGTCGAGTTTCACACGAAAGCTCTATTTTTCTAGACATTTTGAGAGTTTAATCGAACCCACAAATGTAATGCTCCAGATTCTCAACTAGCTCAAAGGAAGGTCAGTTTTATAGCTCCTCTAAACAGCAAAACTGTTTACAGCGGTGCTAACATAATTGCACAAGGGTTTTCAAGTGTTTTCTAATCATCCATTAGCCTTCTAACACAGTTAGCAAACACAATGTACCATTAGAACACTGGAGTGATGGTTGCTGGAAATGGGCTTCTATACACCTATGTAGATATTGCATTAAAAACCAGATGTTTGCAGCTAGAATAGTCATTTAGCACATTAACAATGTATAGAGTGTATTTCTGATTAATTTAATGTTATCTTCATTGAAAAAAACTGTGCTTTTCTTGCAAAAATAAGGAAACTTCTAATTGACCCTAAACTTTTGAACGGTAGTGTATAAAAAGTGTGTTTGCGTGCAGAACTCTACAGTTGTATTTATTTTACTGGTTCAGTATATGGAGGCATTAGGGTATGTTCACACAGGGTGGATATGCTGCGTAAAAGCACACAGCGTATCTGCCCTGGGCGCCGCAGTGAATTCGGGCTGAAAAATCGCACCATATTGCTGTCGAAAACTGTACATAAACAATAAAAAAAGTTTCAAACTTACATAGCCATGGCGACGCATCCCTCTGCCACCCTGCAGCCTGGCTTCCTGGGATGATGTTTCATCCCATGTGACCGCTGCAGCCTGTGATTTGCTGCAATAGTCTCATGGGATGAAACGCCATCCCAGGAGGCCGGCCTGGACAAAGAAGCACAGAATTGTGCGTAAGTATAAGATTTTTTTTCTGAGTTGCGTTTTAGCGGGGAAAATCACAGCTTTTCCACCGCAAAAAAAAACATCTGCTATTTGTTGCGAGTTTTACCTCAAATCAATGGGAAAAACCTGCAACACAAAAGCAGCCATTACGCAAATACAATTGATATGCTGTGGATAAAAAAACTGCAATGCAGGTCAATTTCTAAGCGGTTTTTTTTCTCATCATTTACGCAGCATGCATCCTCTCTGCTGCTACTGTACTCAACCAAAAAAAGGGTTTTCTTTTTTGCGGCGGAATTGCAGCTTTTATGCTGCAAAAATCGTAACATTTGCGTATTTGCTGCAGGTTTTACCTCAAATTTAATTCAATTGAGAAACCTGCAACAGGAAAGCAGCGATGTCAATTTATGCTGCGGATTAAAAACATTTGACAGTTGTTCAAATCTCTGCTGCTACTGTAATACGTTCACTTCCGCTTCAGCCTGCTGTGTCCCGTAGGGTGCGCAGGCACGCTTGTGCCCGGTCTTAAAGGGCCAATGCGTGCACCTGAATTGTATACCAAATTAGCCCATGATCACCCTGGACTATAAGAAGGGCCCTGCCCATTCCTTCATTGCCTGAGCATTGATGTATTACCCATGTTAGTCTTTGCAAATAGGTGCTTTAGTGTTTTCCAGTTCCCAGTGTTCCCATTTCTGCTACCTGTATCCTGTAGCCCGTGCTACCTTGTTCATGTGCCGTAAAGAGTTGGAGTCGTGTTGTGCTGTATACTACGCCTTCCATGTTACACCGTGCATGGTGTCTGTCTGCTGCCAAGGTCCTATCCGAGCCTACCATCGCTACTGTCTGAAGTTACCACAGGTACCCTTATCCGAACTATAGACTATGACTTGGTATCCTATTGGCCGGCTGATATCCCGCTATGGCGTTACGGCCCAGCGAGTACACACACCCATCGTGACACTGAGCTTGGTTTTGGTTTTGTATTTATGTACTGAGCTTTGTTCTGGTGCTGTATATATGTACTGAGCTTGGTTTTGGTGCTGTATATATGTACTGAGCTTTGTTTTGGTATTGTATTTATGTACTGAGATTGGTTTCGGTGCTGTGTTTATGTACCGAGCTTGGTTCTGGTGCTGTATTTATTTACTGAGCTTGGTTCATGTGCTGTATATATCTACTGAGCGTGGTTCTGGTGCTGTATATATGTACTGAGATTGGTTTGGTTCTGGTATTATAATTATACAGGATATATTTTATAATAACAAACACAACTTTCCATGCTTGATTGACAACCCCCTGACTGTTCTACATCCCTATCAATCGCCTCCAACTTTCTCAAATGCGCCATTGCCTTGTACTCCATGGGCACATATCGTGCAGCGAGGTGTGCTATGCCAGTTTCATAGGCTGCACCGCACATGCCAGGGGAATAGAAGGCACATTTGCAAGAATTGGAGGAGGCTGGTATTTATGTAGAACAGCCAGAAGGATGTCAATCAAGATCTTGGGGCGCGCAATTTTAATTTTTGCCTCAGGCAGTAGAAAAGCTAGAATCGGCCCTGCTCAGGGCTAATGTACAATTAGACTATGCAGTGTTATAGCTATTGTGCATGCCCAATATATTATATAATAATATACAGTACATGTCATAATAAGAAACTATTAACAAAATAAATGACCCTTCATCCCCCTTTTTTTAATTGATATTAAACCTTGGGCTTTGTCTGAGGCAAAAACTTCCTGGATTAAACAAGAAAAGATCTGCTGAAATGTTTCCTGTAAATTGAAGACTGTCTTGTAGTAGACACTATGATACTGAAATGATTAATACGCACAAGTTCACATACACAGACTAGACTTCTGTTATTATTGGTTTCATGAACAAAAAAAACCTTTTGGGATTTTTTATCCCTTAGAAAGGCGAGTAATATTTCCTGCAACACTGACTTTAATTCATAATCGCTTCTGGCAACCATGAGGGAATAACAATCTAAACTATTTTCACAGTTCAGAGTTTCCACTGTGATAAATGCTATGTAAAGGTTTTATTCAGCCAAGATTCACTGCCAATTTTTCCCTCCTTGCACCTTTTAAAATCTAGTGAAAGGATGAAATGCAGGAAATGGAGTATGTTGTTGTCATGGCATTACTAGATCTTGTTTTCACTTTAAAGGTAGGGTAACTTTTTCCCATGCCGTTATGTCTTCACTAAATTAGTTATATACTGTATAGATTTGAAGGTGATAAAGAAAGTTTAATGTTGTTTTGCAGCCCCCTTTCTGTTTTAGCAAATATAATAAGCAAAGAACATTGAAGATTGAGATTTCAGAAAAAGCATTCCAGGCTAACAAAGATCTCAATAGGAAATGTAAAAATGAAATAAAGTTAGCAAAGTTAGCCACAGGAAAACAAATTGGCAACAACATAAAAATATGTCCCAAAAATTCTTCTAAGTAAATCAATACCAAAAAGAAACTATCTGATAATGTCGGCCCTTCTAAAAGATGACCATGAGAATATAATTGTAGAGTACAAAGGGAAGGCTGAGATATTGATCATGGACTTTTCATCTGTGTTCACCAGTGAGCTACGAGTACCAGATTTTCAAGGGGACAGTAATCAAGGTTCTCCACCCATTAACACAAGAACTACAGCTGCATCTGAGCAAATTAAATGTTGATAAATAGAGATGAGCGAACTTTTCAAAAGTTCGGTTCGGCTAGTTCGCCGAATTTCACAAAAAAGTTCGATTCGGACCGAACTAGTTCGGACCGAACCTGTCACTTACGTGCGCCGAGCATGCTACTGTCCAGGGTGCTGATAGAGTTAATGGGCTGCACTAACTCTTTCAGCAACCTTGACAGTACATGCTCGGCGCGCGGAAAATACAATTTAAATGTAATAAAAAAATAAAAATTATACGTTCGTACTTACTTTCCTCCTGTCCGGCCTCCAGCGATGACGTTTCATCCATGTCGCCGCTGCAGCCAATCACAGGCTGTAGTGGCGGTCACGCACGTCAGGATGACGCTTCAGCCCACGTGACCGCCTCTGCAGCCAATCACAGGCTGCAGCGGCGACATGGATGAAACGTCATCGCTGGAGGCCGGACAGGAGGAAAGTAAGTATGAACGTATTATTATTTTTTTTGGCATGTATGTATGTTTGCATGTATGTATGTTGTCATGTATGTATGTATATATGTGCATGTATGTTTGCATGTATGTATATATGTGCATGTGTGTATGTATATTTGCATGTATATATTTGCATGTATGTATGTATGTATGTTTGCATGTATGTATGTTTGCATTTATGTATGTTTGTATGTATGTTTGCATGAATGTATGTTTGTATGTATGTATGTATGTATGTTTGCATGAATGTATGTTTGCATGAATGTATGTTTGCATGTATGTATGTTGTCATGTATGTATGTTGTCATGTATGTATGTATGTATGTTGTCATGTATGTATGTATATATGTGCATGTATGTTTGTATGTATATTTGCATGTATATATTTGCATGTATGTATGTTTGCATGTGTGTATGTTTGCATGTATGTATGTATGTTGGCATGTATGTATATATGTGCATGTATATTTGCATGTATATATTTGCATGTATGTATGTATGTATGTATGTTTGCATGAATGTATGTATGTGTGTTTGCATTTTATGTATGTTTGCATGTATGTATGTAAGTTTGCATGTATGTATGTATGTCGTCATGTATGTATGTTGTCATGTATGTATGTATGTATGTATGTGCATGTTTGTATGTATATTTGCATGTATGTATGTATGTATGTTTGCATTTATGTATGTGTGCATGAATGTATATTTGCATGTATGTATGTATGTTGTCATGTATGTATGTTGTCATGTATGTTGGCATGTATGTATACATGTTTGTATGTATATTTGCATGTATATATTTGTATGTATGTTTGCATGTATGTATGTATGTAGTCATGTATGTTTGCATGTTTTTATTTTTGCATGTATGTTTATATATATGTGCATGTATGTAATTATGTTTGCATGTATTTATGTTTGCATGTATATTTGTGCATGCTTGTATATATGTATGTATGTATCTTTGCATGTTTGTATGTATGGTTTCATGTGTGTGTATGCATGTATGTATGATAGTTTGCATGTATGTATGTGTGTATGTTTGTATATATGTATGTATGTATGTTTGCATGTATGTTTGTTTGTATATATGTCTGTATGGCCATGTATGATACTGTCTGCTGGCGCCCTGTATCTAAGTCAACTTCGTGGCAGGCTTCTATACATGGTATAACAGTCAGTATCACACATTAAACTGAATCTAAGCCTACGACATGTTTTATTTCATTTTTTATTTTTTTTTACAGGTTTGGTGTTTGGACTACGTCGGTTTCGAGGACTACTTCGATGACGCTTTTTTTTTCTACAATAAAATGGTTAATGAGGGTTGTGTTGGGGGTGCTTTATTTCAATAAAATATTTTATCTATATCTTTGTCTTTTTCTTTTCAAATTTTATTACTACCACTTTAGTAATGGCCGCTGTCTGAGTGACAACATCCATTACTAAGGTGAGGCTTTGTGTTAGCCGGTGCAGAGGCTAACACTAACCACCATTAATACCCCGGTACCCACCACCACCAGGGGTGCCGGGAAGAGCCAGGTACGATCCAGTACCCGACCATCTGTTGCGATGGTCGGGCTCTGGGGCGGCCGCAGGCTGGTATTATGAGGCTGGGAAGGGCCAAAAACAGTGGACCTTCCCACCCTTGTAATGCTAGGCTGCTGCTGCTGTGTTGTATCTGGCTGGTTATAAAAGTGGGGGGGACCCCACGTCATTTTTTTTTAATTATTTATTTATTTATTATTTTTTTTTAAAAAGACATGGGGTTCCACACAATTTATCATAACCAGCCACATACAACAGAGTGTTATTAGCCTGGGAATGGACAAAACCAGTGGCCCTTCCCACCCATGTAATGCCAGACTGCTGCGGCCTTGTATATGGCTGGTTAATAAAAATGTGGGGGACCCAACGTCTATTATTAAATTTGTTAAATTAAAAAAAAAAAAACAACTTGGGGTCCCCCCCATTTTTATAACCAGCCCGATACAACACAGCAGCAGCAGCCTAGCATTACAAGGGTGGGAAGGTCCACTGTTTTTGGCCCTTCCCAGCCTCATAATACCAGCCTACGGCCGCCCCAGTACCCGACCATCACAACAGATGGTCGGGTACTGGATCGTACCAAGCTCTTCCCGGCACCCCTGGTGGTGGTGGGTACCGGGGTAATAATGGGTGGTTAGTGCTAGCCTCTGCACCGGCTAACACTAAGTACCGCCTTAATAATGGACGCTGTCAATCAGCCAACTGCCATTATCTAGGCACTAATAAAGTTTAAAAAAAACAACAAAGACAATTCTTTTTTATTGAAATAAGAAATCCCCAACAAAACCCTCGTTAACCATTTTATTAAAATTTGAAAAAACGTAGATCTACGCAGTAGTCCAACGAATCGAAGATGTCGTCCAATCGGTACATCAAAATCTGCAACAACATAAAAAAACTGTTATCAATGTGAACAATAGCAATACTTCTACTCACCTACACACATATATATACACACACACACACACACACACACACACACATATATACACAAACACACATATACACACATATAAACAAACACACCCATATATACACAAACACACACATAAACACCCACCCATATACACAAACACACACATATACAAAAACACACACACAAACATCTACACACAAACATATATACAAATACACCCATATATATACACAAACACACCCATATATACACAAACACACACATAAACACACACCCATATACACACATATACACAAAGACAAACACATATACAAAAACACACACAAACATCTACACACAAACATATACACATACACCCATATATACACACACATATATACACAAACACATATACACAAACACACCAATATATACATAAACACACATATACACAAACACACATATAAAAACAAAAACAGACAAAGACACATACCCAAACACACACACACTGTTTCTTTTAAATGCTGCTGGGGAACCCGCTCGATCCACTATATAAGGCTGCACTATAGTGCAGCATTTAAAAGAAACAGGATCCTGACCTGTCCATAGAGTTTAAGGCAGCACAGAGTATTTCAGGAGATGAGCGTGCAGATTCAGTGCTGCTGTGAACTCTGCTCTTACCATTACGTAGCTCTCAGTCTGTTACCTCTCCTCCACTCCTGTCCTCAAGAACACCTTCACATGATTGGCAAGTCACCACGTAATGGTAAGAGCAGAGTTCACAGCAGCACAGAGTATTTCAGGAGATGAGCGTGCGGATCTTGTGCGGGGTGGTGACTTGCCAATCATGTGAAGATGTTATTGAGGACAGGAGTGGAGGAGAGGTAACAGACTGAGCTACGTAATGGTAAGAGCAAAGTTCACAACAGCACAGAATCTGCATGCTCCTCTCCTGAAATATTCTGTGCTGCTGTGAACTCTGCTCTTACCATTACCTAGCTCTCAGTCTGTTACCTCTCCTCCACTCCTGTCCTCAAGAACACCTTCACATGATTGGCAAGTCACCACTGCGCACAAGATCCGCACGCTCATCTCCTGAAATACTCTGTGCTGCTGTGAACTCTGCTCTTACCGTTACGTGGTGACTTGCCAATCATGAAGGTGTTATTGAGGACAGTAGTGGAGGAGAGGTAATAGACTGAGAGCTACGTAATGGTAAGAGCAGAGTTCACAGCAGCACTGAATCTGCACGCTCATCTCCTGAAATATTCTGTGCTGCCTTAAACTCTGTGGACAGGTCAGGATCCTGTTTCTTTTAAATGCTGCACTGTAGCGCAGCCTTATATAGTGCATTGAGCGGGTTCCCTAGCAGCATTTAAAAGAAACAGGATCCTGACCTGTCCACAGAGTTTAAGGCAGCACAGAGTATTTCAGGAGATGAGCACGGCCGGCTAAAGGCAGCCGGTCGTTTTTCCAAGCCGTGCTCCCATTATGCACACGACCTTAAAAACACCCGTTATTGCGGGTCGTAATTACGACCCGCAATAACGGGCTCATAGACTTCTGTTACCCACGGGTACCTTCCTGTTTTCTCACGGGAAGGTGCCCGTGCCGTTAAAAAAATAGAACATGTTCTATTTTTCTATTTTACGGGCCGTGCTGCTATAAAATTTAGGGTATGTTCACACGACAGCGTCCGTAAAGGCTGAAATTACGGGGATGTTTCCGCCTGAAAACATCCCCGTAATTTCAGCCGTAACGGCATGTGCAGGCACTTGAACGCCGCGTCCATTACAGACGTAATTGGCGCTGCTATTCATTGGAGTCAATGAATAACGGCTCCAATTACGGCCAAAGAAGTGACAGGTCACTTCTTTGACGCGGGCGTCTATTTACGCTCCGTCATTTGACAGTGGCGCGTAAATATACGCCTCGTGTGAACAGACAAACGTCTGCCCATTGCTTTCAATGGGCAGATGTTTGTCAGCACTATCGAGGCGCTATTTTCGGGCGTAATTCGGGGCAAAAAATCCCAAATTACATCCGTAATTAGTGCGTGTGAACACAGGGTATGTTCACACGCACTAATTACGGACGTAATTCGGGCGTTTTTGCCCCGAATTACGTCCAAAAATAGCGCCTCGATAGCGCCGACAAACATCTGCCCATTGCTTTCAATGGGCAGACGTTTGTCTGTTCACACGAGGCGTAATATACGCGCCGCTGCCAAATGACGGCGCGTAAATAGACGCCCGCGTCAAAGAAGTGACCTGTCACTTCTTTGGCCATAATTGGAGCCGTTATTCATTGACTCCAATGAATAGCAGCGCCAATTACGTCCATAATGGACGCGGCGTTCAAGCGCCTGCATATGCCGTAACGGCTGAAATTACGGGGATGTTTTCAGGCGGAAACATCCCCGTAATTTCAGCCGTAACGGACGCTGTCGTGTGAACATACCCTTATAATTACAGCATGGCTCGTAAAAGCGGCCGGCCGGCCGTGCTCGTAATTACGAGTCGTAATTACGAGCACGACCCGTAAAATAAAAAAATAGAACATGTTTTATCTTTTTAACGGCACGGGCACCTTCCTGAGAAAACGGGAAGGTACCCGTGGCTAACAGAAGTCTATGGGCCCGCTATTTCGGGTCGTAATTACGACCCTTAATAACGGGTGTTTTTACGGTCGTGTGCATGAGGCCCCGTAATGACGGTTGGCTACATGTGTGCACCCGTCATTACGTCAGCGTTGCTAGGCGACGTCAGTAAATAGTCACTCTTCAGGGTGCTGAAAGAGTTAACTGATCGGCAGTAACTGTTTCAGCACCCTGGACAGTGACTACCGATCACAATATAGAGTACCTGTAAAAAAAAAAAAGACGTTCATACTTACCGGGAACTCCCTGCTTCCTCCAGTTCGGTCTCCTGGCCATTGCCTTGGTGACGCGTCCCTCTCGACATCCGGCCCGACATTCCTTGATGACGATGCAGCCCATGTGAGCGCTGCAGCCAATCACGGGCTGCAGAGGCCTCTGCAGCCAATCACGGGCTGCAGAGGCTTCTGCAGCCAATCACAGGCTGCCGCGTCAGAAAAGAAGGTCGGACTGGAGGAAGAAGAGGGACTCGTCCGCGAGACAACGACCAGGTACGTATGAAATGCTTTTTATTTTATTTTTAATCAGCAGCCTCTTTTCTCTATCAGTGATTGATAGAGATAAGTGGCTGCCGATTTGTATAATATTTTTGACCGGGTTCGGTCAAAACGGGTTCGGCCGAACCCGGTGAAGTTCGGATTCGCTGCGAACCGAACTTTTCCGGAAGTTCGGACCGAAACCGGGTTCGGTTGTCCCGGTTCGCTCATCTCTATTGATAAAGCCTCTGGTCCAGATGGCATTTAATAAATTTTTTGGTAAATGTAATAACAATTGGTGCTCTTTCATTTTATATTTCTTTTTTTAACATAATATTTATTCGTTTTGGAGAGATACAAATGATAGACAATCTTACATTCAGAGTCAATATGTACATTGTAAGGAAAAAAAAAAAGCATTTGTGATCTAAGTTATCGTATGCTTAGTGCATTCTATATGTCACACACTGTAATAAATGTTATTCTCTCCTGGTGTTACAGAATAAAAGGGTTAACACAATAAACAACAAATAAAATAAAATAAAATAAAATAAAGGAACATATAAACAGGAAAAAACTGTGATTTTCACATTGTATTAGTAATGGATATGTTTCTGTAATCATATAAGGGTATAAACATATCTGGCAAAGACATACCTTGTTTAATTATGTAATATGGTTTTGTTATGGGAGGAGGTTAGCCATATAGTACTTTTTTCTTTTTAATAAACTAAGAGTATTTGTTAAGGGCAAAGGCTATAGTCTTCTCGCACAAGCAGTTTTCATTAATGTTATTGATTATTTCTGCTAGGGGATGGGGATTATGATTCTTCCATTGTTTAGCAATCAAATGTTTTTTGTCAGCAGGCGAACCATATGAATTAGCATTTCTTTTAAAAGTAGGCCAATGAACTGAGGTAACCTGGGCCCACTAGATGTAAACTAACCGATGACAGCTTAGACTTGTCACTGCTTAGTTTGGCGCAGGATCACCAGAGATGTGCCAGAATTTTAGCGCATCTCGGGTACATACGCCACTAAAAAAACTTAGTGTCGGTACTCGTTCAGATATAAAGGAGTCCCTGTGCTAGGAGTTATTAGTGGTCATTCACTGACTTTCAAAAGTAGGTGAATTATCGGTAGTAACAAGGCTGTGTTCACATCAGCACTCGGCATTCTGTTGTTCTGCTCCGTCAGAGGAGCAGAACAACAAAAATTCCAAAAGTGCAGATTCCATTAAAAAACGGAGACAACCGGCGCCCGGCGGAACCCATTGACATTAATGGACTTTGTCCCGGTGTATGAGGTTTCACCGGAAACCATAGCGCAGCATGCTGCGTTATTGTTTCCGGTATTTTCGGAAACAGTATTTTAGTTTACTGTCACGGACCCAGGAAAAGTATGTATAATAATTGTTTTGCTTTTTTTATGTGTTACCAATGGGGTTTTGTTTGTGTTTTTCTACAGGTTCGGTTGTTGGACTACTTCGGATTCGAGGACTACTTCGATGATGGTGTTTTTTTTAATTTCAATAAAATGGTTAACGAGAGCTGTCTGGGTTTTTTTTTATTTCAATAAAATAGCTTCTTCTATGTGTCTGTTTTGTTTTTAAACTTTATTACTATTGCCTTAGTAATGGCTGCTGGCTGCGGGGCATAGTGTTTGCCGGTGAAGAGGCTAACACTAACATCCCGTTATTACCCCGGTACCCACCGCCACCAGGAATAATAGGAAGAGCCGGGTACAATCCAGTACCCAACCTTCTGCAGTGATGGCCGGGCACTGGGGCGGCTGCAGGCTGGTATTATTAGGCTAGAAAAGGCCAAAAACCATGGCCCTTCCCACTCTGGTAATGCTAGCCTGCTGCTGCTATGTTGTATCTCTCTGGTTATTAAAAATAGGGGATTGACTCCATGTCATTTAAAAAAAAATAATAATAATTTAAGACAATTTGTGGCAATGTGGCAATACTGGCCACTGGGCCTTGTTGCTAAGCCTATTATGTTTGATATTGTCCGCTGGGCCCTGTACCTAAGCCTATTATGTGTGGTACTGTCCCCTGGGCCCTGTAGCTAAGCCTATTATGTGTGGTACTGTCCCCTGGGCCCTGTAGCTAAGCCTATCATGTGTAATTCTGTCTTGCTGGGCCCTGTATGTAAAACTATTATATGTGATACAGTCTTCTGAGCCATATATCTAATCCTATCATATGCAATATTGTCTGCTGAGCCACTTTATGTCATCCTACCCAGTAACATTGATATAGGGGTCACAGTCCTATAGATATGCTGTCTCCCATATATATCTATATTTCTGCTTGAGAAAGGTCCGGATTGGGACTGAAACGTTGCACTTTGCCACATGGGTGAATAAAAGCTTTTTCACTTTTCTTGATACCAAGAGGTGGAGTGCTGCCTATTCTTTGAAACTTTGAAATCCTAAACATATCAATATATATATATATATATATATATATATACACACAGTCGAGTCACATTATTATGACCACCAGCTAATATCCAGGGTAACTGCCGTGTGCAGCACGGACAGCAACTAGATGGGCTAGGAGGTGAATAAGGTGGTGGTAGGTTGTCTCAGGTAGCTTGAGCCATGCTGACTGCAGTGTATCCCACATTTGCTGGTGGGTGCGTGGGAGATGATCCATAGAGCCAACGAGACGATCAAGGTGGTCCCACAGATGCTCAATTGAATTCAAGTCTGGCGAATTAGGGGGCCAGAAAAGTACTTGGAAGTCTTGGTCGTGTTTTCCAACAACTGTCGTACATTTTTAGCCACTTTATTGCCCGTGCAACGTTTCAGCTCTGTCCACTAGACGCTTTCTAAAGCAAATGACAATGTGGTTTCACTGAATATAACATGGTATCAATCAAGAGTGGTAAGAACAAAAATTAGTGAAAATAATAAAGATATGCATGTGAAATTCAATACATAGTATAGGGCATAGGTGCATATATGTCAGGGTAACCTGACTAATTGATCAAGAGTCATATTGATACATACAGAACAATATAAAAGTTATAAATATGTAAACAAGGTAGTGATTAGAAGTATTGTGGTGAATTAAAATCAATACATCACCTCTCTGTATTCCACAGGTGTAAAGCTAAAAGCGGTGTCGGTGCAGCGCAATAGCGCATGTCTGGAAGTATAGACTAATTACGGGTAACAGGACGTAAGCGGCACATGCGCCGCAGGGAGAGAGGAGGCCGCAGCGACCATATTGGTAAAGGGGATGAAACATGCCAAGCTAGTAAGCGCATGTGAAAGATGGACCTCTCGGTCATCCTGATATGAAGAATATAGTGATATATGGGAACAATATAAAATAGGGCAAGGACCTATGCACTTGGAGCCAGCTCCTATGTTAGAGATACATCAGATTTTCTCTGTAAACTCAACGAAGTGACCTTACCTCCACATGCCCATGTTACACTTGGGTTGTTCGATGTTACCAGTCTATATCGACAACACCACGGACATCTTGACAGTTTAACATTTTCATAAAGGGAACCTGTCACCAGCATTTCACCTATTAAACCAGCAATACCTGGTGGACGTGGGTGAAAAATAATTTCTATATATCCTATAATTGTCTTCTTAGTCGGCTCTGTACCTTTAGTATTCCTTTTTTTTATTGTTCCCACACCGTATGCAAATAAGCATAAAAGAGTTATATCTTCGTTTGAAAAGAGTAAAATCTTCATTTTAAAAGAGTCAAATCTTCATTCCTCAAGTATTTCCGAATTAACCCCGCCTCCTTACTTTTGATTGACAGCTTCTCACCTTTCCACAGCACACAAAATCGAGCGCTTGTGCATTGATGTCCTCTTCTGGTGTGTTCGCACAAAGGGACACCGGATTATTACGATAAAAAGCGCAAAATGTTTGCAGCCTGGTATTTACAGTCGGAGGAGGAGTTTAGGAGATGGGATAACGGCAATGAACTTTTGATAGCAGCGGCCAGTGAGGGATAAGTAAAGTTCAATAGGTGAAATGCTGGTGACATGTTCCCTTTAAGACCTCTGACTACACTATTGACTGTCGTAATTTTTTGAAACAACTATTGAATGTCTTATGTATTGAATTTCACATGCATATCTTTATTATTTTCACACATTTACTACTCTTGATTGATACCATGTTATATTCTGTGAAACCACATTGTCATTTGCTTGAGAAAGGCTCTAGTTGACAGAGCTGAAACGTTGCACGGGCAATAAAGTATCCACTTTTTTTCACTTGATCTTTGGAGTTGCTGCTCATTCTTTTGATTGCTGTATACTTGGGACATTTGGTGGAATAAGGCCTCTTTGGAACAGTATTTGGCTAGTGACTTGATCCCTCGTGGTTTACGAGTTCAGGTTTTTCCGTCCTTTCCACTTGAGGATGCCTCAATGAAATCCAGATGGGAACATGCATGTGCATTGTGTTCCCGTACTTTCATTGAACTCTTAATCAGTATGGATAAGACACAATTGGAGGATATTGAAAAAATTATTTTACCGCTACAGGATCAAGTTAAATCAACATTAGACGTATGAAACAAGACGTACTGCCATGAAAAGGAAATTTAATCCATCTAATGGAAATAATGGTGAATTGAAGGTAATTAATTTCTCCAATATTGTATTAACACTTAGCCAAAATTCGGTTTTGGCTTTGTGGTTAACATTTTGTCCAGTATCCGGATTTGATGATTTTACAGCCATCAAAGACATGTTTTTATTTGCGCGCAAATTATTGCTTAAAAAATACCATGCCAAAAATGACCCTAATTGTTTGTTTACAGTCCAGGAGGAACTGGAAGCGGTCCTGATATTAGAGTCCTTGCTTCAAGAACAGGAGGTAAGCATTGACAAATTTCCGGACTTCATTAGACCCAAATCCACCACATTTCCACCCTTATCATTAAATCCACCAGTAGAATTGGTTAGAATGGTGGTTGATGAGCTGAGGACACTGTCACAAAATAGTAGATACGACAATCTCTCTAATGCACAGCACAAGGCTTTGCGTGAGTTGAAAATTATGAAGCGTGTCGTATTTAAGCCGGCAGATAAGGGTGGTAATATGGTGGTGTGGCCAGTCGATCTATATGAATCTGAAGTCTATAGACAGTTGCGAGATGAAAGATGTTATAGACGTCTACCTGGTAATCCTACTGATATTTTTAAGGATTAGTTAGATGAGATTGTGATGGAGGCATTTGAGAATAATGTGATCACCAAAAACATCATGTACGGTTTATGTGTAAAGAGCCCGATTGTTCTAACATTGTATCTATTACCAAAGATACACAAGGATCAGAGAAAACAACCTGGACGTCCAATTGTCTCGGGCTGTGGTGGCCTGTGTGAAATGACCTGTCGGTTTTTGGATTTTTATCTTCGTCCATGCGTAGAAAACCTGCAATCTTACATTAAAGACTCTACGGATGTGTTAAAACGTCTAGATGGTGTCACAATGGAGTGTGACATGTATCTTATCTCCTGTGATGTAGAGTCTCTATATACCTGCATTAACCATGAACTTGGCTTACGTGCCGTATCATATTTCTTGCAAATACAGAACCTTGATGGTGAATTAGTACAACTCTTAGTAGCAATTATGCGCTTTGTCCTTGAGCACAATTATTTTGTATTCAGGGACAAATACTACCTGCAAGTATGTGGTACAGCTATGGGGCCACTTGTGCCCCATCATACGCAAACCTTTTCTTAGGATTGTGGGAACAGGAGTATGTGCAGGAAGCAATGGATCAGTTGTCTGGGAGTGTGGTTACATGGATGCGTTTTATAGACGATATTCTTTTCATTTGGCAGGGGACACGGGCTGAATTGGATCGGTTTATCACAATTTTAAATGGAAATCAACTGAATATAAAACTGACACATGTGATTAGCCAGGAAGCAATGGAATTTCTTGACATTAAAATAACTGTCAACAATAGGGGTAGGTTGAATACCAATGTTTTTCGTAAATAAACATCTGTCAATGCCTTTCTACATGCTTCATTGTTTCATCCTTCTCACACAATACGTGCTATTCCAACAGGCCAATTTTTGAGGGCAAGAAGGGTATGTGACTCCCAAGCTAATTTTGAGGATGAAGCACATAAATTGAGAAATCGTTTCCTACTACGAGGCTACCATAAGCGGGACATAGAAAATGGATACCAGAGAGCAAGTGCCGCTGATCGAAATGTTCTTTTGATGCAACATAAACATAAGAAATCTGAAAATGTGGTAAGATTGATCACAACTTACAATACACAGTGGGTAGAAATGAGAAAAATTCTGGAGTGATATTGGCCAATTCTACTACCCGATCCCGACCTGAGGAAATATTTGCCTACTAAACCCCAAATAACGGTCAAAAGAAACAAAACCTTGGGTGATCATCTTGTTAGGAGTCACTATACTGCTCCCCAACCCAATCAGTACATCTTTGGGTCAAAGGGACCTGAGTGGGGTTCATTGCAGTTTGGTGATCAAGACGAATATATTTTTTGATTCGGACAACCAAAAGTGTTTCAAAGTGGTCCATTTTATTAATTGTAGCACTTCTGGAATTGTGTATATGGCCTCTTGTCCCTGTGGGTTGTCCTATGTAGGGATGACCACTAGGGCAAGGAGAGTGAGAATACAGGAACATGTAAGGGACATCAAGAATGCTGGAAAAATCAAATGTGAGGATTGGATAATATTAATACATTTAAAATCCATCCCTAGACACTTCCGTGACTACCACAATAATAGATGGCAGGATTTGCGAGTCAGAGGAATAGACGGGATTAGCATTGGTTCTCGCGGTGGAGACACCTTTCGCAAATTAGAAAGGATAGAATGTAAGTGGATAACGAAACTTAAGACCAGTTCTCCTTTTGGGCTAAATGAAAAAATGTCGTTTGCATCTTACCTCTAATGGTATTTTTCCTATAGCGTCATCCTTGATCTCTTAATTTTAAATTTTTTGTGATTTTTAATTTTTATTCTTATATGTTGTTTTGTGGTTGGTATGGATTATATTCAACTAGTTTGAGTTAGGGAGTTGTGGCTTCTCTCTGCACATATTTTTGTTATTCATATATATATAATTTGTTAATTTTTTTTTTATAGATCTGCATTGACACTGATAATGCCTTATCGATTATTTATGGCTCAGGGCATCAATATTGATCTCTTTTGGAGGAAGTTGGATGTTCTAGTAACAATATTACTACATTTTTTTGGTTTGGATGTGCTAGTTGGCATTTATATGTATAATTATATATGATATGCATTATGCACTTTAAATAAATTCATATAAACTTTTTATTATCACGTCAGCTTTTTCAAGGTGGTTTTTTGAACCATATTGGTTCCTTGTTCACTATTTGACTCTCTAATTTGATGGGTCCTTATTTAATCTAATTCAATTTTATTAATTGTATGTTCTTCTGCACAATTATGTATTAATATTTTTGTATTTGTTATTTGTAGGTTTGGCTATAGCGGCTGTATACATTTCGTATATGTGACTAATGTTGTAGGAATATTGGTTATATTATGACATAATGTATATGTGTATATGCATGTTATTTTTACACGTAAGTATGGTTGGATATGAATATGGCGTTATGCACAAAGCAATATAGATATGGGGATAAGCTGATTTAACTATATTGTGCACACTTTTTCACATTTTTCTTTGAGCACGTGTGGTCACAGTTTTTCACTTTATCACTTATCTGTTTATCTTATTTTATTTTATTTATTTATATTTATTTGATCACTTTTTTGTAATGACTCTTAATAAAGATTCATATATATATATATATATATATATTATATATATTTTGTACTGTATACACAAATTTCTATCATGTATATCCTTAATCATTCATATGTACCTCCTTCAAATACTATTAGATCTGTCAAAAATGAGATAACAAACTGTGAGCATTTTGAGAATGGGCAGTTCACATCTCTTTCCCTGAACAAAAATGGTGGACGCGGAGTGCCTGTATATGGCGCATGCGCCGGCCCAACTTCTCTCCTTCCGGTTGTAGGTGGGATGAGGGCGCGCATAGACATGTGCGGCCTGCATCTTCCGGGCGCCGGGATGTGGGAGCCGGGGCTGGTATTTCCGCCATGGACGGGCACCATGTAGTGAGCGGCACCACGTGTATATCCAGCTCAGGTGGTTGCATACCCTCCCCTGTGTTCGTATTGTAGCCAATGTATTTTGAGAATCAGGTCACATATTGTTCTCTAATTGGGAAACAGCTCCACCCTAAACATAGAGACTCCCTATAAAAGACCTATCCATCCTACCACACAGTACCCCTTGAAAAAGCTGATGGGGAAACGTGTGTCGGGGTATTGTGGTGGTGGTCTGGTGTGATTTGGGACTCATTATGCAGTACAGTGGTTGGTATTCAACCTTGGAAGTATCTATGTTTTGAATGGCTTTTTTTTTCTTGGAGACAGCACTGATATCCAGTACTATACTGAGTGTATACCTTTTGTCTCTTGAAACTACGTTTATTTTGTATAGCAGGTGACAATCTATGAGATATATTTACAACGCTAGTGCTTCCTTTTTATATTATTGGTGTGATATGCTATTCTGTGTGTTGTAGTCCCTCCCACCACCACAATGTGGTTTTAAATTTGTGTGTTATTTTAGGTCTTGATGGCCATTGCTCTTAAATATCTGATTAAAATATAATAAAAGTTTTTTGTATGGTACCTATGGTGTGCTATTGTGTTATTTCAGTCTTTATATGGTAGTGTCTACGTATATACTATAGGGATTGTGTTTATGCTTTGATATACAGATCATTATATGTATTATTTTGGCCTGGTTTGGTATAGGTATTGATACTTGGGACATTGGTCTGTTACACAGGGCTTGCACCCACATGCTGCCGGTGCTGCATGATTTTTTTGTCTATCTATCTATCTATCTATCTATCTATCTATCTATCTATCTATCTATCTATCTATCTATCTATCTATCTATCTATCTATCTATCTATCTATCTATCTAGCTATCTATCTATCTATCTATCTATCTATCTATCTATCTATCTATCTATCTATCTTATCTATCTTATCTATCTTATCTATCTTATCTATCTTATCTATCTTATCTATCTTATCTATCCAAACACACATGGGAGACCAAACGAAGCAGCTAAAAGCTGTGGGCCGTTGGCCATTAAGAGAATTTGGTGAGTCCCAAGAAGAACTTTTGCATCGGGGGCCCATGAGCCTTAGCTACGCCCCTGGAAGGAAGAATTATATAAACCTATAAACTGTCTAATGTCATTTTGGGAACGATCCATGTTATTTTTACTATTACCTTGCAGAGCAGTAAACTATTTCCATTTGTCAAGGACTTCTAGTTATATAATATACTTCCTTTGGTTACATTATTAATAGTTTCAATCACTTCTGCATCTCTTCCTTATGATTTTTCCAGAGGTTACAATATGTTCTATTTTGGTATTTTTTCCCCTCAGGCGCTCTTTATGATGTGTTTTACAGAAATTTTATTATAAATATGAATATCCTACAACCAAGATTTATATATATATTTTAATGGCATAGAGGATAAAATATATTTCCACTTTTAAAACTTTATTCTAAAAATTAACTTTTACCTGTTTCCTAAACTGTACTGCTCCTCTCTTGACCTTTTCTCAGCATCACAAAATAGAAAACAAATCTATGTTACTAATGCATCTAGTTTTTACCTAAACTCAATAATGTCTATAAACATTTATTTTGATAAACAGCAGGTTACATTTTAAAATGACAAAAGCTTTTATGTTGTCCATATTATACAGGGTTGATTATAAGATCTGTGCAGCCTGTAAAACTGGACATAAAGCTTACAGTAAAAAAGTAAATGATTCTCTGGGTTCAAGATTTGAAGAGAATGGGTCTGATTCTCCTCCTGGAAAATCAATGAAGAGGGTTATTGAAAATTTGCTCTTCTGGCTTTCTGATACTGTGCGTTTTACAATGAATTGCTTTAGTTGTGCAATGTGGTTTTTCACCGCCGCAAAGGTTTTTACAGGTAGAACATGTTAAAACCATGCTATTACCTGAAAAATCTGCGCAGGTAATAACCTTGTCACCAAAAAGCCTACAGAGCTTGCTGTGAGTAGTGTAAACCAGGGACGTACTTACTGCTCACGCTAGGCACTAAGCCTGAATACGTTCTCATTAAAGGCCCATTCACACTCGACAATTATCATCATCATTCGCTCGTTTTGGAGCAAGCTAATTGACAACTAGTCAGTGCTAACAAAGGGGAAGATCAACAATAACACTTTCGTTTATCATTGATCTTAACCCCTTAATACCGAAGGTATTGTGAACCTTAACCCCTTAGGGACGCAGCCTAGTTTGGGCCTTAAGGCTCAGAGCCCATTTTTCAAATCTGACATATTTCAATTTATGTAGTAATAACGTCGGAATGCTTAAACCTATCCAAGCGATTCTGAGATTGTTTTCTAGTGACACATTGGGCTTTATGTTAGTGGTGAAATTTGGACGATAGATTTAGTGTTTATTGGTGAAAAATTGCAAAATTTAGAGAAAATGTATAAAAAAATAGCATTTTTCAGAATTTAAATGCATCTGCTTGTAAAACAGAAGGTTATACCACTCAAAATAGTTACTAGTTCACATTTCCCATATGTCTACTTTAGATTGGCATCGTTTTTTGAACATTCTTTTATTTATAAACAGCAATTTCTCATATTTTTAAGAAAATTTCAAAAGCCTTTTTTTTAAGGAACCTGTTCGGTTCCGAAGTGGCTTTGAGGAGCCTATGTATTAGAAACACCCATAAAGCACCACATTTTGAAAACTAGACCCTCAAAGTAATCAAAACAGCATTTAGAAAGTTTATTTAACCCTTTAGGCATTTCACAGGAATTAAAGCAAAGTGGAGGTGAAATTTGCAAATTTAATTTCTTGCTGAATTTCAATTGTATTAAATTTTTTTCTGTAACATAGAAGGTTTTACCAGAGAAACACTACTAAATATGTATTCTCCAGATTCTGCAGTTTTTAAAAATGTCCCACATGTGGCTCTAGTGTACTCGTGGACTAAAACACAAGCCCCAGAAGCAAAGAAGCACCTAGTGCATTTTGAGTCCTCTTTTTTATTAGAATATATTTTAGGCAGCATGCCAGGTTTGAAGAGGTGTTGAGGTGCCAAAACAGTAGAAATCCCCCCAAAAGTGACCCCATTTCGGAAACTACACCCCTCAAGGAATTAATTTATGGTTATTGTTACCATTTTGACTACACAGTTTTTACACGGCACGTATATGAATTGGGCTGTGAAATTCAAAAAATGAAATTTTTTCAAATAAAATGTCATTTTTCATCAAAATTTCTTATTTTCACAGGGAACAAAATGCCCAATTTTGTTGCCCAATTTCTCCTGAGTGCAGCAATACCCCATTTGTGGCGATAAACTGCCGTTTGGGCCCATTGGAGGCCTCAGAAGGGAAGGAGCGCTGTGTGTTCTTTGGAGTGCAGATTTTGCTGGATTGGTTTTTGGGTGCCATGTCGCATTTGCGGAGCCCTAGAGGTATCAAAGCAATTGAAACTCACCAGAAGTGACCCCATTTTGGAAACTACACCCCTCAAGGAATTCATTTATGAGTAATGTGACAATTTAGACCCCATAGTTTCTTCACAGAACTTATTTGAATTGGGCTGGGAATTAAAAAAAAAAACATTTTTTCCAATAATATGCAGTTTTAGCTCAAAATTTCTTATTTTCACAAGAAATAAAATACTCCATTTTGTTTCCAAATTTGTCCTGAGTGCAGCCATACCCTATTTGTTGTTATAAACTGCCGTTTGGGCCCATGGAAGGGCTCAGAAGGAAAGAGCGCTATTTGTTCTTTGGAGTCCAGATTTTGCTGGATTGGTTTTCGGGTGCCATGTCGCATTTGCAGAGCCCCAGAGGTATCAAAGCAATGGAAACCCACCAGAAGTGACCCCCATTTTGGAAACTACACCCCTCAAGGAATTCATTTATGGGTGTTGTGACCATTTTTACCCCATAGTTTTTTCACATAACTTATTTGAATTGGGCTGGGAATTAAAACAAAATTTATTTTTTCCAATAATATGTAGTTTTAGCTCAAAATTTCTTATTTTCACAAGAAATACAATGCTACATTTTGTTGCCCAATTTGTTTTGAGTGCCGCAATACCCCATTTGTGGTAATAAACTGCTGTTTGGGCCCATGGGAGGGTTCAGAAGGAAAGGACCACCATTTGGCCTACTGGGGATTTTCTGGTGCGAAGTCATGTATGCAGAAGCCCCTGAGGTACCAGTACAGTTGAAAACCCCAAGAAGTGTGCCTGTTTTAAAAACTACACCCTTAAGGCATTCATCTAGAGGTGTAGTGAGCATTTTGACCAGAGACATACACCCCATAAACTGTAATGTGGGTTCTCACGGGTATGGCAATACCATACATGTGGCTGTTATCAGCTGCCTGGGCACACAGCAGGGCTCAGAAGGGAAAGATGAGGGGGATAAACTGTGCGGAGTGTATCAGGGTAAGTAAAACTGGGGTGGATTAAAAATCAAGGGATGTATGATACATTTTGAAGCATTCTTTCATACGGAGCCTTCATTTTTCAGAGGACACGTGTCACATTGATATATTGTGTCCTTCCTTATCCCCCTCTTATAGCAGACTTTGCACCTCTTTTGACTTTTTCCCTTCTTGCCAGTTTGGGGAACTTCTCCTCGAAAGTGTTGCCCTGGTACGATGCGTGTGGCCTCGCTTCCAGAAGTACTGGGTGTCCTCCCTTCCTGGTCCCTAAAAATTTGTTTCTTGATAACCACCTCTTGAAATTCCAGGAAAGTTCCCCTCTGGCCTGTACATTGACGTAGCACATACGCATAGTACAATGTCATCGGTAGGATGTGCACGGCCAGCTTCTTATACCACACCAAATGGTGCTGTAGGGCTTCAGGACTATTGTAGTCCAGGATGCAGTCTGGTTTGGGGGTCTCTGTACTGGTACCTCGTACAGGTACATGGGTACTGGTGTGGGCATGTATTGTTGTCAATACAAGGACATCTCTCTTGTCTTGTACTTGACACACAATATGTTGCTGCTAGATTGTGCCCTGCTCTCACCCCTTCTGAGTGTTTGCCCAAAGAGAGTCTTAGGGAGGCCTCTCAGATTTCTTCTAGAAGTGCCGCATGCCGCAGTACTTCTGGAAGCGAGGCAGTTGAAGAGTGGGACGCTAATATAAAAATTATCCAGGTAGAGGTGGTAACCCTGGTCCAGCAGTTGGTGCACCAAATCCCACACAATTTTTGCATTAACTGCCAGTAAGGGGTGTCCTTTCCTTCATATATCCTAAATTTGTAGGTATACCCTGATGCACTCTCGCACAGCTTATACATCTTCACGCCATACCTTGCCCTCTTACCCGGCAGGTACTGGCGGAATTGAAGCCTCCCTTTAAAACGTACCAAGGACTCATCAATAGAAATACAATTCTCTGCTGTGTATGCTTGGGAAAATCGGGCACTGAAACGGTCTAATAAGGGTCTCTGTTTATACAAACGGTCAAAACTGGGGTCATCTCAGGGTGGGCATGGCTTATTATCAATATAATGTAAGAAGCGCAGTATTGCCTAATTTTTCAAGTTTTTTTTTAGGTTCCAGTTCAGTTCTGAAGTTGCTTTGAGGGGCCTATATATTAGAAACCCCTATCAAACACCCCATTTTAGAAACTAGACCCCTCAAAGTATTCAGAACAGCATTTAGAAAGTTTATGAACCCTTTAGGTGTTTCACGGGAATTAAGAGCAAAGTAGAGGTGAAATGTACATTTTTAATTTTTTGTCAGAAAATCCTCTTTGTACCATTTTTTTTATTACACAAAAGGTTTTACCAGAGAAACGCAACTCAATATTTATTGCCCAGATTCTGCAGTTTTGAGAAATATCCCACATGTGGCCCTAGTGTGGTAATGGACTGAAGCAACGGCCTCCGAAGCAAAGGACCACCTAGAGGATTTTGAGGCCTCAAATTTGGAAACTAGACCCCTTGAGGAATTCATTGTAGTTTTCATGGGGTGCATGGTGCATGTTCCCAGTAGTTTTACTCAGGTGGCAGCATGGCAGCCAGGCACACTCCTCAGGCATACACTTATACTTAGTGGCAGTACATCATCCCTGGCTTCTTTCTGGCTCCTTCTTCAGCTGTACTGTGCTCTCAGAACTCTCTGATTGGTGGAGCGAAGGACAGCAGCCATCAATCAGTGCTGTGCTTGGTATTGTCTGCAGAGGAGAGTGTGGAGGATTGAATTGTCCCACCCTCTTTCTCTGCCGATCAGGCTGTCAATGTGACTGCTCCATAGTCCCAGTCCTACCAGAGTCTCCAGAGGAAATCTGCCATATTGACCTGCAAGTCCAGCAAAAAGCCCTTGCCTAGTGGCAAATATGGTCCTGCTGTAGATACACACATGAAATTATCAGTACTTTATCAGTAGTGTATTATTAATATCTCATAGTACTCAGAGGACATTCACCTTCATACATCTTCTGACATGGTTCTGTGGGCTAATGCCTGCACTGATTCACAAACTAAGGTTTCTGAAGAGTATGAACCCCTTCTGATCTGGTAAGAGATTTCATTCACCATCACTTTGAAGTTCAATCATACTAACCATGTTCTGACACATCTCTGTTAGAGATTAAAGCGGACTTCTACGTTAAGACTAGGGCTATGTGCAGACTTTTTGGAATGCTACTGATTAATTTTTAATTTTCAAGTGACAGCTGCCGTACACAAGATTGCATACAACTCATCACAATATATTCCTTTGGACAGCAGCTATAGCTCAATAATTAAAAATAAATCAGAAGCACTATAAAAATTCTTAATAATCTGAGGGCAAGTTTTAAAATAGGATAATTAAAATATAGAAGTTCATCTGGTGTATTCTGAATATTATGTAACGACAAAAATAAATAGGCAGATATGTAAGTTGTATGAATTACTCTTGGGAGTTATGGCTCATCCACATTTGTATTTTTTGCAGTATGGCTTTTGACATAAGCAGAGGTCATAGTGAATGGAGGATGATGAGGTAAGCTGTTTACATCATTTATTGTTATTGGTGTGATCCTGTGTTACATACTTTCAGTTTTATAACACATATCCTACAGATGTGTCCTTCCTTACCTGTCCCCTTATCCCGACATATCCCTAACATGTGTGGCGCAAGATGACCTGCTTTGAAAAAAAAAAAAAAAAGACTTTGCGATACTCAGCCACAATATGTGTATGCTATATGTATCTATGTGTGGCCACTTGGTGGTTGTGATGTGAATTGCAGCCTGTTAAGGGTTTTGCTAGCATGTAGCAATATTGTATTGAATTTGTATTATGAGAAATTTTAATTTTTAACCAAATTTAAGCAAAGATAAGGGTGGACACAACTGTACAGTACTTTTCATTGCAATCCTGATAATAATGGGAGGACTGCGTACGAGTGATCTAAAACAAGGAGTGTCAGCCTATGGCAATGGCATAAACCATAGAGGCAGATCACACCTCCAGTATTACAGGGCCTGTGAGGAGAGGCGGGCCCGGCCCTTAACTCCTTCTGCTTCCTCGCATAGAGTCACAGTAATTTCTTGCAGTTACCAATAGAAGCAGCTCAGTGCATACAGATTTTTACAGCTTCCATCGAGTTTAATAGTACATATATGGATTCATATGCACTGAGCTCCCCCTTGTGTTAGCACTAGGCAGACAGTTTTATCATGTACTGTGTGAAGGGAAGCAGAGATTTGGAGCTTTATGGGGGAGATTTATATTAATTTTCTGACATTAAAGTCACCTATGGAGAGAGTTCAGTGGCCAGTGCAAAAACTACAAGATTTCAGGAAAGTTCTTAATAAAGATGATGACGTAAAATTAAACAAAAAATAAATAATATTCTTTTAAAACAGGTTCAACATAAAAACTTGACTTAAACAATAGGTACTTTTCTGACTATTTAAATAGATAGTACTTCTCATCATCTTTCTTTACACAACTACATGAGACACAATAAGATATTTTAAAATGTGGTTTGTATGTTTGTTTTCTTGTTTATTTGTTTGTTTGTTTCCTTATTTTAAGTTGGTACCAGTAGCAAGCCACAGTATCAATCCATGTGGAAAATTTGGGGCAAATCTGCAACAAAACCATGACAGATCAGGCATGCCCTGAAAACCACACTTTATTTGACTACAACATGTTCGCTGTGTTAAATTACTACAGTGTGCAAAATGCTAAAAAAAAAAAATGTAAAGCCTCCTTAATGCTGTTTGGCTTTGGGTAGATAATGATATTATAACAAAATGCCTGTCACTGTTGCCAACTGTGTGACTGATGTTCCTCTCCTTGTCTCACTTTCGCTGCTGCCACCCCTCCATATTGCAACTTGAAGGGATAGACCTATATCAGCTGGTCGGTGCTAAGCCTATGGCTGATTCTGTAAACCTGAGCTACCAAACGTTGCCTGGGCAACAAGTTTCCTTAGTTCCTGTTCTTTTGTGAATATATTTGCTATTTTGGATTTTACCTGGATCGTTTCTGACTCTGCTTTGGCATATCTGCCTGCCTTGATCTGTATCAGTCTTATTTTGTTGTATGAGCTCTACCAGCTCTGACTTCAGATTTGTACAACCATGCTTTTGTTTATCTATTCTAGTGACTCGCGTAGGAAATACCAACGGCAAGCTGCCAGCGGTTGATATTGGAGACTACTCCGGAAATGTCACCTAGGGATTCCTTGCACAAAGTCCATGCCCCTGTGTGGGACGTTTTAAGACAAAGATTGCAAAATCCCTTACACTCCTGCCCCGGTTTAGCCTAGCCAAATATAATAGTGACATAGTGGGTCCACACTTCTGTTTCGATGCCTGACCATGACAGATATTCTGTGATAAAAGGGATTTACAAAATTCTTTATAGATTGTATTATTATTTAAATTACAAAATGACAAAGGGGTCACAAAATATACAAGTACTAAAATGATATAACAAAATAAGAAAGAACCACTTCACATATGTTCTGCATGCTTTTCCTTCAAAATGTTTTCCATTCAGCATAGTATAAAAACACTCAGGGAAACTGATGATAAAACTGATCTCATAGTTTTCTTTGGGGTCAGATGTGTGCCCAGTGGCATCAGTTGTGACACCGGATATCTCCTTGAGCTAAATAGAGAAACATTGCATGCAACATTACAGGTACACAAACTTCACAACTTTGTCATCAGTTGCCTCAGTCTCAAGCAAAAAATAAAAGAATGGACATAACTTGATGTGAATGCACCCTAAATAATAAAGTCAAAATTTGGTCTGAATATTTTTAGGGTTATTGTGAACGCCCTTAAATTTTTCTTTGAAAAAGTGGGGGTTGGGAAAGCTGGCATTAGAGCAGGGACCAGCTGCGTTGGTAAAGAGACCTTTTATACCAACGCAATTATATTGCATTGAAATTATCTTTTCTCACAAAATATATCCTGTCGTTTCTACTTTCTGTGAGTTGGTTAAACATATAATTAAAGCACTACAGCCTGTCATAGTCTTCAGACTTTCTTAAAATAAATACAATTCTATATCTGTAAAATTAAACTCGTATTTTCCAGTCTAGAGTTTATTCTATTTATACTGTCATCACCATTGAAGCTCTTCCTTGCTTGGCACAATTTCAGAATATACTGCGTTTCCCAAACAATATTTTACAAATGCTTCAAAACGCAATAGAATTACCAGTGAAATATAATATGTCCTCTTCAAAGATAAAAGGAAAACAAGTCATTTCTCAAATCTATGTTGACCTTTCCTTTTTCTATATTTCAGTCATGAGTCAAAATAAATCAATAATGTGCAATTTAGAAACAGTGTGAATTCCACAGAATACCCCAAACAAGAACCTTATGCGGCAGAGTCTACTCTTAAATCAAATGAATGGAATCTGAAAGAGGAAATATGCTATTTGAGCTCAGTAAGCTAACATTATGCCAACCTCAAAATTTGTGTGTACAAATTTATGTTCTGAGACTCTACAAACAATGAGCCAAAGTAATGCAGACAGGGTTTTTTTGCTACTATTAAAAGCTCTGTAATGAGCGACTTCTATACTCAGCATGGGATCATATTATAATACGTCCTACAATGTAACCACAGTTATTTACAGTACCATCAAATGACTGTCTGAAACTTCTAAAGATGCTGCTTTCTTTTCAGATAATGCAGAACCTACCCTTGTGTAAATTCACAAGCTTCTCCCCATTATAGAAGAGTAGAAATCAACTCAAACGAATCCATTCAGAAAATACCCTGTAAATTGAGCTGCAAGGTATTATCATTTGGTAAACTTTCAATTCTTCTGTTTTCAAAAATCTGTACCAAAGTTGAAATTCTTCTGCAGCAGGGCACTAGCTTATTTACACATTATTTTGGCAATATCTTTTTGGAGTTACACATGCACAATGTTAGGCTACATAACCATATAATGGTTTTGTACAACCTTTCCTGTTGTATGAATCTGTAATACAACACCAATAGAGGTTGATGGGCCAAACTGTATCTCCATAGGACGGATATCATACACAGGCAATACGATGGGCTTTCTCTGTAGCATTCTTCATCATATACCATATTTTACAGAGGTATTCTTCCCTTGAAACCTCTATACAAGCTCTGTGCCTCCTACAGGCTTCATTCATTTCAGCTTGTAATGCAGTGTACAATACAGAACTTAGTTCTTTGCCATATCATGAATGGAGTTTTCATCTAGAAACACTGAAAATAGGATAAATTACATAAAAAATAGGAAAAAACAAAAATGAAGAAAATATATATTTTTATAATAAAAAACCTGATTTTGTAAAAATTTCATTTTCTAAAGGTACATTTATTTTAAAATAGTTGCTTAATAGTATGAATAGTCACATTGTAAAAAAGAGAGCTTAGGGCAGAATTAAACCCACATAAGCATCAATGGTGACTGCGAGTGCAATTTAGCAACCACTACGCCTTGAGTTCCATCCAGCTCCAAATTAGCTTTTAAAAATCATTTTATGAGTACGAGCAGCTCGGAGTAGCAAAAACACACAGACACGTTACTGTATGAAAATGCTTCTACTTTATTCTTATCAGCACGGATATTTATAACAAAATTTCAACAACAAATGAGTCAGAAAGTTTAGATAAAGTTCCACAACTTAATTGGCTCTTAGGGGGGCCGTTCCCTCATCTTCCCAATTATTGCTGCGTAGTGCTTTGCACACAGCACTATGATTCTCCATTTTAATTCTTATTATTGCTGCGTAGTGTTTTGCACACGCACTATAATTCTCCATTTTAATTATTATTATTGCTGCGTAGTGCTTTGCACACGGCACTACTCCTTAAAGTCCCAGAGCATCTACCTTCTAACATAACTAACTTGTACAAGCATATATGGATATGAGTATATAAGATATACAGTAAGTCTAAAACACTTTGGAAAATATTTTTGCTTTCACATTTCCCCCCTTTTGTGATTTTATAGGTCTAGTAATCTTTACCTGCCTCTAATTTCACAACAACCTGTCACTTACTTCCAGAGACCTCGCTATGAAAGCTCTCCGTATCTTATAAAACACATAACAATCAAAACAAGTCATAATAACAAAAACAATCATAATACATATTAGTGGTTGGAATAAATAGTTTAACACTGAACTGGCAGTCGGCGAAAACCCTGTGTACAGTACATATATATCATACCAGTGATGAGCCGTGTCATCCTTAATCTGGGATCCTAAATGTTTTCCCACTTATAACAGCATTCATTTTGACTGTTTGTAGTGTAACATTATGTCTCCTAACCATCTCTTTTACCTCTTCTGCGTCTTTTAGATCTTTGTTCAACTCATCTAAGGGGAGACTAATATTAAGTGTTGGCAATGGGTCCGGTACCCATACTGTGCTTACAATCTCATCCAAATCCGGGGAAAATACAATAGTCTGGTTCTTCCATTATATATAACTAACATTAAATATATATCCAGAAAAGGGTACCTGTAATAAAAAGGTTTTAGTGTGTTGGGTCATCCGTAACCATACATACACTCTGTGGTTTTATCTCTATATACAAAAATTTTCTGTAAGATGGTGGAGGCATTCCCACAAGCATATTTGCCACTCTCCCTTCTCACTCCCTGTGCCTTCTCTGCAAGCTTCATATGGGAGCCCAAAATCAAAGATAAAACATATGAAATCAACATAACTTGTGTTAAAGGAAATGACTTTCTTATTCACTACAAAAGAACCAAGATGGGAACTCCAGACAAAATGGCCGCTGCACAAAACTAAATCATTTAAACATTATTATAATCACTTTCACATCATACATATCTTTGTAATTCGGCATCCTGCTTGATAATTCACAATGTAATTTCATACAGAGAATATAAGCACATAAACCGTCCTTTACAAACCCTCCCTTTTCTCATATTTTAATTACAGAAATTATATATTATGATTATAATACTCAAACAATATATCAATAGGGCCACAACTTATATGATGCCATCACCAATGTCCAGTTTGGGTATGGGGTCCCACTAGTGTATTGACAAGTCTTGTACATCATCATCATCATCATCCTCTTCTATCTTCTGTTCTTCACTGACTGTCGGCCTCAGGTTAACCCACACAATTGTGGAGTCAGACTGCACAGTGGTGTCCAATGGGGGATTTATGATTACCCCCTCCTAGTCACTTACTTATTAAAACACTTGATACTGCTGACAGATTCACTCAGGTCTTTGGTCTTTACTTTGATCTTTGCTGATGTCATCAGGACTTGGTTTGGTCCTTCTCGTCTGTCAGACACCGTCTCTCTTAGTATACGTCACCGGGCTGTACACAACACCTCATGCTGTGAGCCTGGGTGAGATCCCACGTAGGCGGATTAGTGGAGTTTTATTGTGACTACCACAAAACCCTCCGGATCTGTCTTCTTCCTCCGGTAAGTTACTTGTCTGGACGGCTGCTTAGAATTGTGACACTGCCGTCAGTTCATGATAAACGCGTTGTATTGGTTCCGGCTGCGCCTGCCGCATCTCAGTGATGGAGTTCATTGTGTTAAAAGTCTTTTAGTTCATGTTTACTGGCACTTGTTGGGGACCCCCAACCCTTGTCAATTGTTAAAATAAATACTGATCTGGTGATATCATCTACATATATAAAAGTTGTTCTAAGTAAATACAATAACAATAGCAGGCCCTTAAACTAAATCAAACAAACACCTTTATATAAGAAAAACTTCTCTGTTCCAATGGACAGGGCACCTAGAAGATGTGTAATTATTGGGTACATTTCATTTGAACTTGGTGTCGCACTTTCCAGTAGGATTTGTACCTTGATCTCAGCCGATTACCTGGAACATCTTCTACCCACAGAAATATACACAGATTCCACATGTTTATCTGACAAATATCGAAAAACTATTTCTCTTACTCTAATTTGTATTGTATGGGAAGGCCTCTCAAGGTCTGTTCTCTTTGTGGGAGGCGGGTATGATAAGGTTGGCACCGGTCTGCCAGGACTGTTCTGTAGGCAAATCAAACAGCTCTAACAGAATTTAGCAGCATCAGCTGTAAAACCTGGGACATACCAATTAGATCTTACCAAATCGATCCTTGCAGTCTTGGGGCATATGTGAGGTCATACACCATCAATGCAAGTGCCATCAAGAGTGCCTTGGGTGTTACCGGTTCACTCTCCCCTATCCGTCCACATTCTGTTAGAATCTGGTTCTCACGCCTTCCGCTCCCAGTTAGACTCTTCCTGTGGAGAACAAGCTTTTAAGTCGCATAATCATTAATTGATCTTAATTAGATAATTAAATTAGGGGAAAAAAACATTAACAAATAACATCTTTACATTAAACGTTCACATTGAGCAATTGCTAGAAGTGATACATGCAAACTCATTTTTCTTCTTATATATATATATATATATATATATATATATATATATATACTGCACATAATTTTCCGCTCTAAAATTTTCCTTTCCAACAACAACAAAAAAATAAATAAATAAAAATCCATATACAGGAAGGTGTTTTCAAACGGGAATATACCACTGCTGTACCTTTTTATCTGACACCTCCAATAGTCCAATACTGAGGCACGCTGGTCTAGAACTTTACATAAAACTTAACCGCAGTTCTTACTTCTTGAGAACTACTGACATCTTATCATTGTACAAACATCGGTTCAATACTTGGGATAACACGGGTTCCCCCGTCATTTACACACAACGTCTGCAGTGGGGAAGATACCGGCCGGGCTTCAGGCCCCCCTGAGAACAGGTCTACACACACGAGCACATTGTCATACACTTCTAGCTCGGGTAGTTGTATGTTCTGCCGTCGCTGGGACGGGTGATCTGGCTGGGCTTCACTTTTCACAGGTACCTTTGCTGTTTTACCTATGTCATGCCGTGCGCACATCATGCAGGCTGCTACAAACCGAGTGGTGGCATTATTGTATCCAGGGACAAGCCAATTTACTGATACCTGGCTGCATATACCCTTGTTGTCAGGTCGGTCTTCTCTTGCTCTGTCAATTAGCTTACCCGATGATCCAATAAAGTTCCTACTACCAATGGGCCCATAATTGTGGGCGATGCCAAAAGCGTACCTAGAGTCAGTGTAAATGTCGGCCGTCTTACCTTCTGCCAGGTTACAAGTCTCAGCGAACACCTTCAGCTCCGCTCCTTGAGATGAACAAAAAGGTGAGAGTGGTTTCTGGATAATTTACCTGGTGCCCCATATACCGGCTTATACATACTGTATAATAAAATATCTCTTTATTACAAATTTACATTGGAAACCCACGTCACATATAGATAGAACATTTCAAAAGGGTGGAGTTTTATTTTTCCACATTCATCTGATAATCCAGAACACTTGTATATCCCACCCACCAGGTCCTGTAAATACCTGATTAATACAAAAACAAACAAAATATGTTACTGAAATCTGGCATAAAATAAACAATATTCAAACAATTTTTTTTTTTTTTTTTTGTTTTGCCTTCTCCCAATCTAAATCTGTAAAGACTCATCTGTGAGTGACGTCACCTCTGCCTCCTGTGTAAATTGGCTGGAGGGGGATGGTCTCTTACACAATACCTCATATTGGGTGGAGACTACAGCACAGCATACCCAGTGCCATATTCACCGTTCTGGAAGGATCTGGAACCATCTATACAGAAATACCTCAAAATGTAGGTGACTGTCATACACATTTAGTCTGGGTTACTCCTTGAAGCTCATACACATTTTGTAGATCTCCTAGAACCAAATTCATTAATTCAAAACAAAATAAAACACAAAACAAAACTACCTGATCAGTCCCTTCACCATTCCCTCCTATTTGGACTCTGCGAAAGTAATGTAGCAGGGTTCAAAACTACATATCAACATAATAAAATTAGACACTCTATCGGGGGGGGGGGGAGGCACTAGTTTGTGTAATACACAACAGCCTGAAACAAAAATGACTTTCTCCTGACAAAAATACATTTTATCTTTCAAATGACTTGCAACCATTTACCTGTAAAACATCTCACATTTTCCAAAATAAAATTTAGGCAGCACCATAGCACGTGCCTCATGTGTGAAAACAAAAACAAAACAATTGTAATTAGTTATCCAATAAAACAGAAAATGATATATCTGGTAATATTAATTACTGCAAATCAATAACCTATACATAAGAATAGGGAACAGAGGGGGCACATACATTTTTTTAAAACCCCGTGTCTCACAATATCTGTATTTTAATTCATTTGAATCAACATCAAAACATTCCAACATTAAATCTTATATCATAACACATAAATCTGCAGTGTAAATTTTATCTTTTTATGGACAGATCCAGCCGGCTGTTATATTTTTCTCGCTTGGTGTAGTTACAGACGACTGCGCGTGCGCGAAGATAAGAAACATTCCATTCGGATTTTTAACCCCATACAGAAACCACTAGGAATTTTAGACATTACTGCTGTTCAAGATAAGAACATACAATATAGTTCTGCTTTATAGTGTGGCCATTAGTTTCAAACTTCAGACATGTTGCATTACACACATCACACAGCACACAGATGTTTCAGTACACACATCACACATCACACATCACACACATCACACAGATGTCTCATACGTCACACATGTTACATTACACACATCACACATCACACATGTTACATTACACACATCACACAGATGTCTCATTACATCACACATGTCACACAGATGTCTCATCACATCACACATGTTTCATTACACACATCACACATATGTCTCATTACATCACACATGTCACACAGATGTCTCATCACATCACACATTTGACATTACACTCATCACACATCACACAGATGTCTCATCACACCACACATTTTACATTACACTCCCCCCGTTCTGACCCACATTAGTCACTGCAATGTACCCGGCTGCTCCGTTTTCTTCACTCCTCCTATCAAAATTTACACCTTTTTCCAAATTGTTCTTTCTCACATCAACTCTCTTGTCACCACCTGTAATCACCTGCTTTGTCATTTTAACTTATGCCTTGTCCTGGCCATCCACTGTCCTTTCCTCAACATTCCACAAACCATTCTCTTTGTCACATGCAAACATCCCATCGTACGGCTGCAAGCCTCTTCGACAATTTTTTTCCCTTACAGTGTGTTATTTTGCCTTCACATACTTTACAAACCTCCATTGAATCAAACAGGAGTTGGTCACATTCATTTCAAACATCTACAAACCCCTCACTGCCGGGGTATAGCTTTTGGTACTACAATCCTTTCATTTCAAATACTTCACATGTGAGTTACGACTTCTCTCCGCCATGTACTACATCACTGCATTCCAAGGGGGAGGTCTTACACTTCTCACAATTTTTTTTATTATTTTTTTTTTTTCCCCTCTGGTTAACAATATAATTGCTGGCAAAAATTCTCTAATGTATTTCATATCAACAGTTCAAAATCACGTACGCACCTCTGCAACCTTTCATTACACAAAAAGTTTCAACATACCTTTTTGGATTCATCTTTCATGCAACTGCTGGATAAAGTGCCAGCTAAATTTTGAGGCTTACGCAATACATGTGTGAATGGTGTAAGAATAAGCTCCTTACCTACCGCTTTTTTTTTGTAATTCACAGATGCAAAGCCAGACCTCTCCATCAGACCAGCAAACTCCCGGGTTTCTTTATCTTTTATTTTATACCGAAATTTAGACAAGTCCAACAGACACGCACGCTCATGCAAACAACTTCTAATACTACTCTTCTGGGTCTCTTTTCAACCCCAAAAATCAAACAACTAAACTGGGTCTCTTTTCAACCCCAAAAATCTAATACTACTATTCTGGGTCTCTTTCACCCCAAAAATATTCTTGGTCTCTTTCACCCCAAAAATCTAATACTACTATTCTGGGTCTTCTTTCACCCCAAAATCTTCGGCCACTGATAGACAATCCCTTTCTGTCTATTTTCTACAGCTACCGGCAAACAACTTAACTGCGTCTCTTTCACCCCAAAAATCTTCTGGGTCTCTTTCACCCCAAAAATCTAATACTACTATTCTGGGTCTCTTTCACCCCAAAAATATTCTGGGTCTCTTTCACCCCAAAAATCTAATACTACTATTCTGGGTCTCTTTCACCCCAAAATCTTCTGGGTCTCTTTTACCCCAAAAATCTAATACTACTATTCTGGGTCTCTTTCACCCCAAAATCTTCGGCCACTGATAGACAATCCCTTTCTGTCTATTTTCTACAGCTACCGGCAAACAACTTAACTGGGTCTCTTTCACCCCAAAAATCTTCTGGGTCTCTTTCACCCCAAAAATCTAATACTACTATTCTGGGTCTCTTTCACCCCAAAATCTTCTGGGTCTCTTTCACCCCAAAAGTAACTGGGTATCCTTTCAACCCTAAAAGTAACTGGGTATCCTTTCAACCCTAAAAATAACTGGGTATCTTTTCAACCCTAAAAATCAAACAACTAAACTGACTTCTAACAGGAGTTTCCTCTTTGAGCAGCACTTTCCGACACGCACACACACACAAAATAGATTAGAAGTATAACAATTATCCCTGCACAAAGCAATCCCCCTGTAATACGGTCAATGCCGTTTCTCTTTCACACAAACTGAGATGGAAGTCAGGCACTTACTTTCTAAGGGAGTACAGGGTTCTGGAACTGCGGCTTTATACCTTACTCCCTAAGGTGGAGCCTTAGTCATCCGAAAATAGGGGGGGCCAGACGGGGAGATGCAGAGCAAAATGTGAGAATCAAATCTTCTTACATTATGCTGCAGCTCTTGGTCTACACGTTCCCGTCCGGTCTCCTCTGCCTGGTTCGGGTGGTCTCTGGGTCGTAGTGCCGCAGTCCCTGTTCAGGCGCCAAAAACTGTGAGTGCAATTTAGCAACCACTACGCCTTGAGTTCCATCCAGCTCCAAATTAGCTTTTAAAAATCATTTTATGAGTACGAGCAGCTCGGAGTAGCAAAAACACACAGACACGTTACTGTATGAAAATGCTTCTACTTTATTCTTATCAGCACGGATATTTATAACAAAATTTCAACAACAAATGAGTCAGAAAGTTTAGATAAAGTTCCACAACTTAATTGGCTCTTAGGGGGGCCGTTCCCTCATCTTCCCAATTATTGCTGCGTAGTGCTTTGCACACAGCACTATGATTCTCCATTTTAATTCTTATTATTGCTGCGTAGTGTTTTGCACACGCACTATAATTCTCCATTTTAATTATTATTATTGCTGCGTAGTGCTTTGCACACGGCACTACTCCTTAAAGTCCCAGAGCATCTACCTTCTAATATAACTAACTTGTACAAGCATATAAGGATATGAGTATATAAGATATACAGTAAGTCTAAAACACTTTGGAAAATATTTTGGCTTTCACAGTGACTATTTGATCATTGCTTACTTGGTGAAACTTTCTGAATTTGTATATAATTTTTTTTTAAAGAATTGTATTAAACTTTGAAAAACTGTACATTAATTTTTATAAGTAGAAAGGCATTATTCATACTCCATAATGCTTTTTACTATACTTAGTTTTAATGAAAAGTAAAATCGCCTTTAGGCCTTTAAAAATGAATATAAATTGCTACAGGTAAATATACATCTATTTTGTATAAAAACGGAGCACACAATAATAATCCTTAAACCAACAAAATCTTTCCCAGTATAGAGTACACAATGATACACACACAAACAGTGTACAATATAGAACATTTAGATTATTTACTGCAGAATCATTCAAATTCCCTTTCCAATAAGAGTTTCGATTCCTCTACTCTACTTCTTGAGCTATTAGTAGAGGATTTCTCTCTGTGTTATAACAAAGCTGTTCTTATCTATAATTCACACCTGTCAACTTTGCATAATACTTCTTTACATGTTTTTATGGACAATATCACAGGTGCCGGTGTTCTCCCAGTGAGATGTGTACGCAATAGTGTTTCCTACAATGAATTCAGCAAAATGTAAGCAACATAGTAATCTAGTCTTGTTTATTAAAAATCCTAACCTCAGAGTTCTTCTGAATTCCACATTTAAATAACTTTTAATAGGTGAATACTTAGCTGAGTTGCAGAAAAAAAGACACAATATAAGTTTTTCTTTGATAATTTGGTTACATTAACATATGTGAAGTGGCTAAAGGTAGTAAAATGAGGAGGCCGGCTGTCATTGTGTAGTATGACATCTTCAATTGAATGTCCACCATTTAACCCTACTTATTGTTTGCTTGTTTTTTAATCTAAGAAGATTCAAAATATTTAGTTGATTCGTTTCAGAATATTTATTTATATGCATGAACTTTAACACTGGCTAAAATGACAGCACTTTTTCTATGCCAGGTCCTGTGTGGAATAGAGATGCAACTTTTTTCTCATTTGCAACATTCTAGAAAAGTTGCATTTCATAAATGTGTTTGAATTCTGGCGAAGCAGTAAGTCACGCCCATTTTTTATTTTACTTATACAAATGACGCAAATGGCTCTAACGTCCTTTGGGAGTGAAATGCGGCCATAGAGTTGAACCATAAAACTTTGGATGCACAGAAAACACAAAACAAAAGCACCGTGATTTCAAGCTATTACAGAACTGCTATGTCCCTATAAGGGCATGACCACACGTAGTGGAATTGCTCTGGAATTCCGCTGCGGACAGTCCGCAGCGGAAATCCGCAGCGTACTCGTTTCTCCATTGCATTCCACAGCTTTTTAGTTGTGTTCGTTTACACATTGCGGACAATTCCGCTGCGTAGCATAGGCTGCGGTGCGGAATTTGGTGTCCGCAGCATACAATGGTTGTTGCGGACGTGTAGCGGACTTGTTGCGGACTCATTGCGGAATTTCTCCATTGACTTTAATGGAGAGTCAAAATTCCGCAATGAAGTCCGCAGATGTTATGTAGATGCTATGTGTGCTGCAGAGCGTATTGGTTTTACTAACATGACATTTCTTCATTCCTATGTACTTCTAGGTCTACAGCCAGACTGAGGAAGTCAATGTGTGCACCCGTAATTACAGGAGCGTTGCTAGGCGATGTCAGTAAATAGTCACTGTCCAGGGTGCTGAAAGAGTTAAGCGATCGGCAGTAACTGTTTCAGCACCCTGGACAGTGACTTCCGATCACAAGATACATCAACCTGTAAAAAAAATAGAAGTTCCTACTTACCGAGAACTCCCTGCTTCTGCCTCCAGTCCAGCCTCCCAGGATGACGTTTCAGTCCAAGTAACGGCTGTAGCCAATCACAGGCTACAGCGGTCACATGGACTGCTGCGTCATCCAGGGAGATCGGGCTGGATAGCGAAAGAGACACGCGTCACCAAGACAACGGTCGGGTAAGTATGAATATCTTTTTACTTTTACTAGGGAAAGGGCTGTCCCTTCTCTCTATCCTGCACTGATAGAGAGAAGGGAAGCCCTCTTCCCCTCAAAACGCAATGGCTAGTCCGCATCAATTTAATGCCCATTTTAGGCAAAGCCGCAACAGCATCTGCAACGCAGATTCTGTGCGGCATTGATGCGGACAGTGACGGAAGAAATCCGCCACGTCTGGGCATGCCCTAAAAGACAGTTAAAATACATCAAAGACAGAAATAAGATAACATTTTCATCTCACCCATCCTTTATATGGAATGTGACCTTGTGTGTCAGTCTAGACTTCCTCCAGGTAAAATTCACTCTCCACGCTTTTCCTGAAATTCTCACAGGATAGCAAAGCCCAAGGGATAGGGCAAAAAAAACACAATTTTTTATTTTACGTGTTGGTTTTTAAAATAAAATGTTGTTTTTTTTTGTCCTTTCCCCTGGGCTCTGCTATCCTGTAAGTATTGGGGAGTGAGTTTTGGGGAGTGAGTTTTTCCTTGCGTTTCTGTGCAGTGTTTTGCGCTGTTTTTCTCACTGACATAGGTGTACTGGCTATTTCCTCTGAGAGCTCCATAGGACATGTGGTTTGGATGCGTGTATACAGGAGGAAAGGTGGGGAGTCTATTGGCAGACCGCAGCATCTGGAGAGAAATCCTAAGAAGGAGACACTGAAAGAAGCGACCAGGAGAATAAAACTCAAGGAAATCTGGACTGAAGCACGAGGTCACATTTATCGTTTTTTTTTCTATTATTATTTATTTATAAATTTTTTTCCATCTAAAGGATGAGTGAGATTAAAATTTTATACAAATAGGAGCTCCAGGACAATCTTATTTTTGTCTTTTATCAAACTTTGGATGCCACCACTTGGAGCTCACTGCACAATAGTGTATACAGTTTCACATGAACTCAACAATAAATAAGTATTCAGTAAGCCCTCAAGCTACCCCTAGTGGTGGCTGCAAGCAGCAAGTATTTTATCATTTATTTGTATGACTGACTATACAGGTGATTTGGATCCCTGTATTAGAATAATGGAACTCTCACCCCTATAAATATATATAATATAATGAATAAGTCAGTTTTGCAGCTAAAAACTTGTGTTGACAGGTGGAAATTCATCTTTTAAATAGAAACAAAAACATGCTGCAGCAGCAACAAAATTACATTTTTCAATGGTTTAAAGTAGTAAATATAAAAAGTAGCATTTTATTATTTTGTAGTATTCAACCCCCATAAATCTTAGGTGTACTCAGCTACTAACATGCACACCTAAATAATACTGCCACACAGTATTATAAAAATGGCACCACCTCATTCACATAAATAATTCTGCATTACAATATCATTCTGTACACATAAAAAATAACAGCATACAGTACTAATGAATAATGCCACCAACCTGAACACACACACATTATATGCACATATTATAAACGCACACACACACACACACACACACACACACACACGCATATACACACACATATATATATACACATGTGTGTGTGTGTATATATATATATATATATATGCACACTGTAAAAACGTCTTTACCTTATGCTACCTCATGGTACCAATATTACACCACTATATGTTGCAAAAATATGGGAAAGAGTTCATAAATAATTCAGTGCAACCCTTGCAAGTTTATTAATCATGCCTTATGACACAGAACAAAAATAAAAATGCTAGACGTCTTAATATGGCGTACATCACATTATGCTACTTTATAAAGATAAACATATATTTTATCAACTGTTGAGTCATTTTCAGTTTTGGTCAACTATAATACACAGCATATGCACATTTTTTTATGATAAATAAACATTATTATTTATAAATCCCAAAACATAAAATAATATACAGTTATTTGGTATCCTAATGACCGTAACAACTTGCAAAATATATTTATAGCATAATTCATGATGATTAATGATTAATTTATGATGATTATGAAAAAACAGCAGTGGAATAGCTTTTTTTTTCTGCATTTTTGCCAAAATAAAAATGTATATCAATTAAACGTTAATGTGCATATATATATATATATATATATATATATATATATATATATATATATATATATACATATATATATATATATATAAAACAGCACCCACATAAAGTACAACTTGTCTCGTCGAGCAAAAAATAAAAAGTTATGACTGCTGGGTTAAAATATTAACAGGATTAAGTACTGGTAAAGATATATGTGCATGCACAGCTACAGACCAGTAAAGATGCATGAATTTTCAATTTCATCAGTATTTCTAAGAAGTAATATCCTTGGATCACTCAAATCTTTTAATCTTAAGTCCGGTCCGAAGGCTGTGAAGCTAGCCAGACTCACTCCATTTTATTTAACAAAATCAGCACTGGAGGTGTCAGAGGATTTCTATCTTTAAAGGTATTATGTGTCTGAAAATGACTTTTCCCTTGTATGCACACAATAATGCTTAGCTAGTAGTTCTTAAATCCATTCTAAAATACTTGTGATTCATTTTCCATTTGTATTCAGCAGCTGACATATGCCTTATGCTAGAGGAAATACCATGAATATTGATTTTCATGTTTGTTTTAAAGTATGTTCTAGCAATAATATAATATTGTGCTATATTACTATTAGATTAAGTTCACACAGAGTTTTTTGACGCGGAAACCGCGACGGAAAACGCGCCAAAAAACGGCCGAAAATGCCTCCCATGGATTTCAATTATTTTTCATAAATCAATAGATTAACCCCTTTGTCGTAAGTATAAGTCATGGAAAGCCAGTGCTTCCCGCAAAATGTCGTATACTTACGACAAACGGGAAAACAGTTATAGTAAAAAATAATAATGTTTTGAAGTAAAAAGGGCTGCTGTTCATAACAGCAGGCCATTTGTATACGATTTCCAAGGGGAAATCCCCTCCCACATCGGCGATCGCTGCCATTGACCAGTCAATTCAGACAACACAGGGCACAGTGATATGGTGGTTATTGGTTCTGTCTAGGACCATGTACCATGTAGAAAATGGCGGTGATGCCACCCCCCCATCGCTACGGTTGGTCGGTCTGCACCGACCGACCAATCGCAGCCATGCCCAACTCATTCCTTTTAGGAACTGTGAGCAGAGCAGGTGTGGCCATATGTGAGCCATACTTACCGGTTCTGAGGCCTTCTGTGCTGCGATCCTGCTGTGACGTCTTCATCCGTTTGCTTCCTGCTGCTGTGTGATCATCATCATCACCTGTGCTGATTTATTTTTATTTTTTTAGCAGCAGCACTAGTTTTGTCCCTAAATTATCCCTTTACCCCTCCCCCTCCTACCCCTCCCCCTCTTCCCCTTTTTACGTCCTGTGGCCACTGAGTGAGGATCATTGACCACCATCACTGTTCGCTCTGTGCGCTCAATTTTTGGTACAGGACTTTTTTCTGTTTTTTGCACCATCTCCCTGTGTGCGCCCTGCGGCCACTGAGTGGCGATCAGTAACCGCCATCACTGATCAGCATCTGTGGTAATTTTTTTGACGCAGTTTTTTTTTTTCTCTTTTTTACCCGCACCAGTGTGTGCATCCTGCGGCCGCTGAGCACTGACCAGTGACCGCCATCACTGATCAGCATCTGTGCTTAATTTTTGGCGAAAGGTTTTTTATTTTTTGGCCTTTTTCTTACTGCACCATCTTTTTATGTGCGCCCTGAGGCTACTGAGTGGTGAGTCTATAACCAGCCTCAGTGGTAATTTGTTGACACAGGGTTTTTTTGGGCCTTTTTTTTTTTAAATAAATCTGTAAGAAAGAGAGTAATGTTAGGGCGTTATAGTAGTGAACGTTTACTGATATAGCAGAAGTTTTAGGTATACATTTTTCTACAGTTTTAGTGTAAATTTACAGCGTTATAGTTAGCGTTAGTTAGTGACGGACATTCAGGTTTTTTTTAACTGAAGTTCGTTCACTAAATTTTTGATAGCGTAGCGACAGTTTTAGTATAAATTTACATCGTTATAGTTAGCGTCAGTCAGTGACGGTCATTCAGGTTTTTTTTAACTGAAGTTCGTTCACTACATTTTTTCAAGTTTTTTACAGCTTTAGGGCGGGTTCACACGTGGCGGAATTTCACTTCAATTCCGCTGCGGACACTCCGCAGCGTTAATCCGCAGCGGTGCCGTTTGTCCATTGACTTACACTTTAATTTAGCAGTGTTCGTTTAGACGAGGCGTAAAATTCCGCTGCGGAGCATAGGCTGCGGAGCGGAATTTGGTGTCCGCAGCATGCTCTGTCTGTTGCGGAGCAGTGGCGGACTCATGGCGGAATTTCTCCATTGACTTCAATGGAGAGTCAAAATTCCGCAATGAAGTCCGCAGATCTTATGTGTGCTGCGGAGCGTATTGGTTTTGCTACCATGACATTTCTTCATTCTGGCTGGACCTATGTATTTCTAGGTCTACAGCCAGACTGAGGAAGTCAATGGGGCTCCCGTAATGACGGGAGCGTTGCTAGGAGACGTCTGTAAATAGTCACTGTCCAGGGTGCTGAAAGAGTTAAGCGATCGGCAGTAACTGTTTCTGCACCCGGGACAGTGACTACCGATCTCAATATACATGTATCTGTAAAAAAACATATAAGTTCATACTTACCGAGAACTCCCTGCGTCTGTCTCCAGTCCGGCCTCCCAGGATGACGTTTCAGTGTAAGTGACGGCTGCAGCCAATCACAGGCCAAGCACAGGCTGCAGCGGTCACATGGACTGGCGCGTCATCCAGGGAGGTCGGGCTGGATGCCGAAAGACGGACGCGTCACCAAGACAACGGCCGGTAAGTATGAAATTCTTTTACTTTCACTAGGGAAAGTGCTGTCCCTTCTCTCTATCCTGCACTGATAGGGAGAAGGGAAGCACTTTTCCCGCAGTCCGCAGCAGCTAGTCCGCATCAATTTTCTGCACATTTTGTGCAGATCCGCAGCAGAATCTGCAACGCAGATTCTGTGCGGCATTGATGCGGACAGTTGCGGAGGAAATCCGCCACGTGTGGTCATGCCCTTAGGGTTCATTTGTTAGTGTCAGGTAGTGAAGAATTTTTTACAGTTTCATATTAGACGTTCAGTAAATTTCTTTCTCCTACATTTTTATCTTATTCTTTTCTTCTTTTTCTTCTCTTCCTTTTTTTTTCTATATACTTCATATACATGTGTATAACCATAAAACACACAACCACCTCTATAAAAATAAATTGAGTATTACATGTGTTGAAGCACTACATACCCCCCTAATAAAAATGTCCCAAACATCTCAATGGGTCTATTCAGCTGAGGAGGCGTATGCTTTCCTGGCCTCTGACACTGAATCGGCCAGGGAGGCAGAAGAGGAAATTGCCCCATTCCACTTGACCTCCTCCTCCTCAAGCTCATGCAATGATGTGTAACCCCCGCACAGGCGCCCCAGGACATTAGCTCAGGCAACCCCTAAAATGAGTGATATCATCTGGAACCCGCCCCCTGAGAATTATGAGCCTCACATTCCGAATATCACCGGGATCTCAGGAATTCGGTTAGAGACTGGAGGCCTTGCAGAAATTTACTTTTTCAAGGTCTTTTTCTCTGAGGATTTTGTTAATTTAATGGTGGCCCAGACAAATTTATACGCCCAGCAATTTTTAGCCCGAAACCTCACGTCATCATTTGCTAGGCGCACCCCCATCTTCGCAGAAGAGATGATGACATTTTTGGGCCTTGTGCTACATATGGGCCTAGTAAAAAAGCCAGAGACTAGGCAATACTGGAGTACAGACGTTTTATACAGCACCCCATTTAACCGCATGACAATGACCCGGACACGTTTTTAAATAATTCTGAAATTTTTGCATTATAATGATAGTGCACAGTGCCCGCCCGGTGATGACCCCACATATGACCGCCTATTCAAAATCAGGCCAGTCATTGATCATTTCTGCATCAAATTTCAAGAAGCTTACACCACAGAAAAGAACATTGCAATGGACGAGTCCCTTGTAGATTTTAAGGGGAGACAAAAATTCCGCCAATACCTGCCAAGCAAGAGGGCGAGGTACGGAATTAAAATGTAGAAGCTCTGCGAGAGCAGCTCAGGGTACACCTACAGGTTTAGGGTTTATGAAGGGAAGGACTCCAGGATAGAAACTCCAGAATGCCCCCCTGTACTGGGAGTTAGTGGGAAAATGGTGTGAGATTTGATGCACCCACTGCTGGACCAGGGTTACCACCATTACGTGGATAACTTCTACATCAGCATCCCACTATTTAACTGCCTTTCCATCAGAAGTACTGCAGCATGCGGCACCGTGTGCAAAAACCAGAGAGGCCTCTCTAAAATTCTGATTGGGCAACCAATAAGAAAGGGAGAAAGCAGGTCACTAAATAGCGAGAATATGTTGCTGGTCAAGGATAAGTACAGGAGGGATGTCCATCTGTTGGCCACAATACACAGTAGCGGCAGCACCCCTGTACCTGTCCGAGGTAGCACTACAATTACCCCCAAGCCAGATTGCATCCTAGGCTACAATAAGTTCATGGGAGGGGTTGATCTTTCTGATCAAGTTCTGAAGCCATACAGTACCAGGCAAAAAATAAAGGTGTGGTACAAAAAGCTGGCCGTGAACATGGTACAGATGGCATTGTATAATGCTTACGTGCTTTAACAATGTGCAAGCCGGACAGGGACATTCCTTAATTTCAAGAGGTAGTTATCAAGGCCCTTGTATTTGGGTACCAGGAAGGGGAGGGCCCCAGTACTTCTAGAAGCGATGGTCCACGTATTGTACCAGGACAACACTTTCCCAGCGAAATCCCCTCCACTGGTAAAACGGGAAGGACCCAAAAAAAGGTGCAAAGTATGTTACAAAAAGGGGAGAAGTAAAGACACCATTTATCAGTGTGAAACCTGCCCCGACAAACCTGGCCTGTGTGTAAAGGAGTGCTGCAAAGTTTATCACACATCCATGGATTTTTAATTGGATCATTTATTTAAATGCTCACTACTAATTAATTTCCTTGAGCAGCGTAGTTTTCCAAAAGGGGTCCATTTTGGGGGGTTTACAATGTTTTGTCCCCTCAGGGGCTTTGCAAATGCAAAATGGCCTCCGCAAACTATTCCAGCAAAATTTCAGCTCCAAATGGCGCTCTTTCCCTTCTCAGCCCTGCCGTGTGTGCAAACAGTCGTTTATGGTGACATATGGGATATTGTTTTATTCGGGAGAAATTGCTTTACAAATGCTGTGGAGATTTTTCTCCGTTAGTCCTTGTGGAAATGAAAAAAAATTAGCTAAACAAACCTACATTTTATTTGTTGAAATGACAGCCTCTGCGTTCCAATGAAGCTGCTCAATGATCACTACGGCATGCAGTGAACAGTGCCGTTCGTGATCAAATGACCAAAGAGTTTAAAACTTTGAGCCGGGATCAGCTGTCTGGGTGCTTGTCAGCACGTCCAGTACAGCCTAGTATGGTCACTTTGTTTGGGCTGCTATCGTTCACTGAGCACACGTACTGTGTGCAGCTTCAGTGGTAGAGGCATAGTGGAGTCCCTGTCTCTGGCAGATATTCTGTCACATTTATTAGTTGGAGACTGGTGTCTCAATTTACGGAGTATCTGTTAAACATGTAACATTGTTGTTCGTAAAACACCCTAAGCACGCTAGGGCCACATGTGGGATATTTCTTAACACTGGAGTTGCATTTCTCTGGTAAAACCTTATGTGTTACAATTTTTTTTTATTAAAAATGAATTTATGCAAAACAAAATGAAATTTGTAAATTTCACCTCTACTTTGCTTTAATTTCTGCGAAAAGTCTAAAGGGTTAAGCATCTTTCTAAATCCTGTTTTGAATATGTTGAGGGGTGCAGTGTTTAAAATGGGGTGACTTATGTGGGGTTTCTAATATATAAGGCCCTCAAAGCCACTTCACAACTGAACTGGAACCTGTAAAAATAGCCTTTTGAAATTTTCTTGAAAATGTGAGAAATTGCTTCTAAAGTTCTAAGCCTTGTAACGTCCTAGAAAAATAGAAGGATGTTCGAAAAACTATGCCAATCTAAAGTAGACATATGGGGGATGTTAATTAGTGACTATTTTGTGTGGTATAACTGCCTGTCTTACAAGCAGATACATTTAAATTTAGAAAAATGAAAATTTTTGGTGTTGTTCACAATTAAATACTGAATGTGTCGAGCAAATTTTGCCAGTAACATTAAGTCCAATGTGTCACGAGAAAGCAGAATTTCTTGGATAGGTAAAAACACTCTGAAGTTATTACCACATAAAGTGAGACATGTCAGATTTGAAAAATGAGGCTCTGTCAGGACAGTCAAAAGTGGCTGCAGCAGGAAGGGTTTAAAAAAAATGAATTGTAATATATCTTGCTAGAGTAAAATGCCTCTTTCTCCACTTAACAAATACTTCTATCCCCATGTATGTGGCTATTCTACTGTCTGTAAGGGTATGTTCACACGGCGGGGGTCCGTAACGGCTGAAATTACGGGGATGTTTCAGCCTGAAAACATCCCCGTAATTTCAGCCGTACCGGCATGTGCAGGCGCTTGAACGCCGCGTCAATTACGGCCGTAATTAGCGCTGCTATTCATTGGAGTCAATGAATAGCGGCTCCAATTACGGCCAAAGAAGTGACAGGTCACTTCTTTGACGCGGGCGTCTAGTTACGCGCCGTCATTTGACAGCGGCGCGTAAATATACGCCTCGTGTGAACAGACAAACGTCTGCCCATTGCTTTCAATGGGCAGATGTTTGTCAGCGCTATTGAGGCGCTATTTTCAGACGTAATTCGGGGCCAAAACGCCCGAATTACGTCCGTAAATAGGCCGTGTGAACATACCCTAACTGTTCAAACTCTGAACTCACTGTAAAACAACATTAACCATGCAGCATCAAAATCTATTGAGTTTTCTGCTTCAATGAGGGATCATATTATACAGAGCTGAGATGCTGAGTCTGTGTGAGAAGGGGGAGGGAAAGAGGGAGCCTGCCTGCAGGTATGCAATTTTTCTGCTGAACACATTATCTAAAAACCCTCTCCGGTCACAGCCATTTTTTAGATATTCGTTTTCACTTTTTCCTCACCACCTTCCAGAAGCCATAACTTTTATTCTTTTTCCGTAGATAAAGCCATATTAGGGCTTGTTTTTTGCAGGATGAGATTTAGTTTTTCATTACATCATGTATTGTACGATATAATGTATTGGGAAACTGTAAAAAAATTATTTGTGGGGTGAAATATGTAAAAACAGCGAATCCTCAATATTTTGAGGGGTTTCGTTTTTACGGCTTTCACTGTATGGTAAAAATGGCATGTTAAATTTATTTTACCGGTCAATACGATTACGGCGATAGTATTTTTTTGTTTTACTACTTTACAAGGAGGAAACTAATTGTTAAAAATACAATTTGTGTTTTGTCGCCACATTCTGAGAGCAATAACTTTTTTATTTTTCCGTTGACTATGAGGGTTTATTTTTTGAGGCTTCTGTCTAGCACTTGAGAAGATCTCCACGGACATGTTTTTCTTATTTCTTACTTCTCTCTCTCTTAAATTTTTTTTCAGTAGCAGCTGTAGCAGCCATAGCAGCTGCTACGGGGACCGCTTCATGAGAGGGCCCATGCCGCCCACCATCACGGGCCACCCAATGCCCAGTGGCGCCTTTGGCAGCCGCTATGGCTGCTACAGTGGTAGCGTCGCCACGTTCAATAGTATCTGCATCCTTAGGATGCAGATACTATTGAACACTATGGCGGAGCAGGGAGGTATCTTCCCGTTCTGCCATTAAAGAGGTTGTCCCACAAAATACATGTATCCCCTATCCACAGGATAGGGGATAAATGTGCATACTTGCCAACTATCCTGAATTGGCTGGGACTGTCCCGAATTCACAGAGTCAGTCCCGGCAAATTACTGTCCGAGGACTTGTCCTGGCAACTGCTACTTTCAATTGAATCTGCGTCGTCAGGAGGCAGATACAATTGAATACTATCTGCTTCCTGCTCTGCCATTCACTCCTGGAACGAAATCTCCGGCCAAAGCGTTGCCGATGCCCTGGTCGGGGATTCCGCTGCAGTAGGTGCCACTGATGTCACTGCCCTTATATGGACAGTGAAGTCAGGGCTCTCTCTATGAGCGTAATTCCTGGCCAGAGCGTTAGCAATGCTTTGGCCGGGCATTCGGGCGCTCCAGGAGTAGCCCATGACTTCACAGTCCATATAAAGGCAGTGACCTCAGGGGCTCCTCCTGCAGTAGAATCACTGGCCAGAACATTGCTGACGTCTGGCCGGGAATTTTGCTCTTAGAGGAAGCCACTGACGATGTCACTGTCCATATATGGACAAGGAAGTCAGGGGCTCCTCATGGAGCGCCAGAATCCCTGGCAAGTCTATTTCCGACGCCTGGCCGAGGATTCCGCTCATAGAGGGAGCCACAATGGCTCTATATACAGGGAGGGGGTGGGGGCTAGCTATCTGCAGGGGGAGTATGTGGCGCTATCCACAGTGGAAGTATGTGACCCTATATACACGGGGAGTATGTTGCACTATATAAAGGGGGAGTATGTGGCACTATATACAGGGTGAGTATGTGGCGCTATCTACAGGGAGGTGTGTGGGACTATCTCTAGGGGGGCTGTGTGTGGCATCATCTACAGGGTGTGTGTGGCATCATCTGTAGGGGGGTGTGTGGCATCATCTACAGGGGGTCTGTGTGGTATCATCTACAGGAGTCTTGTGCGCATGCGTGGCTGGCACTCCATTAATTTCTATTGAGCTTCCGGACACACAAGCTGGACAGAGACCCCGGATGTCCCATGCTTCTCATGGAGCACATCGGGGGACTTTCGGCTCCCCGTTCTCCTTATCGCTGGGAGTCCGAGCGGTCGGATAGGGATACATGTGGATAGGGGATACATGTATTCTGTGGTACAACCCCTTTAACTAGCCTATAGCCCAGGTTTTGTTTTTTGGGGGGAGGTTGTGACTGTATGGCGCTATCTACAGGAGGGGGCCTGTATGGCGCTATCTACAGGAGGGGGGCTGTATTGTACTATCTACAGGAGGGGGGCTGTATAGTGCTATCTACAGGAGGGGAGGCTGTATGGCGCTATCAATAGGAGGGTGATGTATGGCACTATCTACAGGAGGGGGTCTGTTTGACGCTATCTACAGGAGGGGGGCTGTATGGCGCTATCTACAAGGGGGCTGTATGGCACTATCTACAAGGGAGAGGTGGGGGGCGCTATCTACAAGTGGGTGTGACACTATCTACATGGGGCTATATAGCACAATCTACAGGGGGGCTGTATGGCACTATTTACAGGGGGCACTATCTACAAGGGGGCGCTGTGTAGCAGAATCTACAGGGGGCACTATCTACAAGTGGGGCTGTGTGTGGCACCCAGGGGAGGTGGCCCAGTCAAAAGTTTGCTACGGGGCCCAGTCTTTCCTAGTTATGCCCCTGACTTTTCTATTGTAACCTTTTTTCTTAATAAACTTTTCATTTACTTTTACTTTGACAAGAGAGTTTGTTCAAGGTTTCCTTATCAATAGAAGACAGCGGAAATCCCTATACACTGCTATAGGTCCTAGTGGAACTACAAAAAATGAAAAAAAATTATAAACTTTTTATTAAAATAGAAAAATAAAATGGTAAAAGCTTTTTAAAAACCTTTTCCCCTAAAGTAATATAAACAATAAAAAAATAAACATAATTGGCATTACCACGTTGGTAAAAGACCAAACTATTACAATATAACATTATTTAGCCCACAGGCTAAACACCATAAAAAAAAAAACATGCCATAATTGCTCTTTTTTTAATCACCTTACCTCCCAAAAAAAATGTAATGAAAAGTGATCAAAAAGTTGCATGTACCCCAAAACTACAGCTCACTCCGCAAAAAAATAAGCCCTCACACAGATTCATCGGCAGAAAAATAAAAAGTTATGGGTTTGAGAATATAGCGAAACAAAGCAAATTTTTTAACAAATGGTTTACATTTTTTTTAACAAATTTTTTTTATTTAATAAAAGTAGTAAAACATAAAAGAAAGTATCGTTTTGGTATCGCCGTAATCATATTGACTGGCAGAATAAACTTTTACCGCAGTGTGTACGCCGTAAATACACAGTTGTAGAATAGTGATTAAAACAGAGTCGGTGGGAGGTAAATGTTTCTATTAGTTCTTCTGGTGAGAGAAAGCGGAAGAGAGAGATGAGATAGAAAGTTACATATCTTCCTAAACCCCATCCTTCCCACAGTAAAGCACTAGGCATACACATACTACTCCTCTTAAAACAGAACCACTCTTGCGTAAAGCGGTTTTCCCATCTTGGACATTTATGACATATCTGCAGGATATGCCATAAATGTCCGATAGATGCGGGTCCCACCTCTGGGACCCACACCTATCTCTCGAACGGGGCCCCTAAACCCCGTTCTAGCTTACTCGGCTATGCTGCCTCCCGGCCACTTCCTGGTTAGGTGGCTGGGAGTTACAGAAACAGCCAAGTGCTCGCTAAGCTACGCTGTTTTCGTAACTCTCATAGAAGTAAATGGGAGTTACTATAACAGTGTAGCACGGCGAGCTATGCTGTTTCCGGAACTCGGTAGCTACAGAAATAGCGTAGCTCGCCGTGCGCCACTGTTTCCAGAACTCCCGACCGCCTAACCAGGATGTGGCCGGGAGGCAGCGAGAGCCGAGTAAGCTAGAACAGAGTTTAGGGGGAGATAGGTGTGGGTACCAGAGGTGGGACCCGATATCTATCCACAGGATATGCCATAATTGTCCAAGATGGGAGCACCTCTTTCAATACATACAACTATATTAGACAAAATTGCGGGAGTTAAATTTCCCTCCTTCCAAAGTCATGCCCAACTTTGTTAATAAAGACTCCCCGGTATCACTAAGTAGTCAATTGATTAGATATTCTACAAGCTTAACATAAAACTTCTGACACTTGTTGTTGGACGTTTACATTGGTGGTACCCAATTAGCTTCCCCTAACACTCGTCTAAGCATAAAACTTCTGACACTTGTTGTCAGACGTTTACATTGGTGGTACCCTATTAGCTGCTCCTAACACTCGTCTAAACAAGATGCTCCCTACGGTTCTTGCTCAAACATCTCCAGATCTACCAACTAAATTTGATGACACACAGATTTATGCAAGACAGTACCAATGCTACCTTGGGCTGTACCGTCAGCATTAGTTCTGTGATCTAGAGATCTTCAAGCTAAACTTTAAGTGAATTGGAAGCGCACCAAAGACCCCTTTATTCCAGCAACCAGTTGGAGTCCTAAAATATGGATTCTTGCAGATGTAAACTTCTGATGTGACACTATAATATGTCAGAAGTGTTATATGGATAACATTTCATCTTTTAGAGCAAGAAACTGAGAAACAGCTGTATTTAATATTAAAAGATTTCACACAAGAATACAACTTACATTATATATAATATTTTGAGGGGAAAACACATTGTCCATTACAACTTGATCTTCCTGAGTTCTGGTCTGGGGAAATGTGACTGTGGAAGGAGGGATCTTTCATTCATAAACATGGTGCATAAAAACAGTTTTCTAAAGTTTTATCCTTCTTCCATGGATGTGATGTAGGCAAATGAACAATACTTCCACACCCTCACAGTTGCTGCCCCATGAGTAGTCTTCACTTTGGACATGATGTAAAAATAGAAAACAATTTTTACTCCTGAAGGAGCAGTGCCCAAGATCAGCCCTCAAAAATCAAATTATAATATCTACAATATAAATAAATTAGACCATGCTGTTAATTTAACATTATTCATGTTTCACAGAAAAGCCTTGTATTATAAGCTATATTTTTACATCTCCCATAATGCATTTATTGTGCTTCTTAGACTATTCTTTCACTTAGTTTGTTGCAATACTTGGGTAAATGTTTTAGAAAGCAGTAGATTTTATAGTCCTTGTTCCTAAATTGCATATGTTAGCTAAACGGTTCCCGTATTCAATTTGTTTTGCTTTGATAAGTTTGCAAATAGTTCCACAAATCAAATTTTTACGCTCATGTTTCATAGCACAATCTGTCACATCATGTTACTAAACAAGCATTCCAGAAAGTCTGACTGGAATCATTCCTGCAATCTTCACATTCTTGTACTGACTAAGATGTAGTTCACAACTATGTGCCATCAAGATACAGTATGTTTATTTTTGGACAACTTGTTTTAAAGGCTATTATACCTTTGAGGGCATTTTTCTAAATAAATAGGTTAGTCAGTGTGATTAGTGTAACTTTGTAAATACTTTTTATTAAAAATTTGTTTTACCTTTGTAGATACAGCTGTATTGTTCACTTTACACTGAATCCCTCAGTGCCGTGGACCTGAAGGGTTCAGTGTCGGCGGGGATTCACCTGTTATTGCTCACATCTAAGATATGAACTTAGATGTGATCATTTACAGGTGGATCCTGTGTGTCAGAGACAAGCAGGACCTGCCGACACTGAACCCGTCAGGTCCGCGGGACTGACACATACAGTGTAAAGCGATCGATTTTAATAAAAACTATTTACAAAGTTATACTGACTAATCTATGTATTAAAAAAAAATGCCCTCAAAGGTGTACATAGCCCTTATGTTGGTACTTTATTTTTAAACCCCTATACAGGCATGATTTAAAAAGTTAATATATATTTTATAACCATTTTAAAAATACAAGAATTTCAAAATATAAACAGAGAGATATCCCATAAGGTCAACCATATAATAATAAATTATCACATCAGGTGAAAACATTATAAAGTATACCACACAAACACATATCAGCAAGTATATATCATACATATAGGTAGTACCTAAGAAAAAGGCCAATAAGAGAGGGATACAGCCACCATTAACAATATGATAACCACATTTTAGATAGGAAATATGCATTAAAAGAAATTAGTATGGAAAGGTGAAGGGTAGTCCATTGAATTTCAAAGTAGCCTCAGAAAGTAAAAAAACATTCTGCAAGGCTAAAGGATAGCACAGAGAGATGACCAGGTAAGTTTACTGGAAGTGTAAGTCGCTGTTATTAGTCAATAATTGTTACTGCACCCGTGAAATAATTTTGGCAAGATGGCCACTCCCAAGAAGATTCTCTATGTTCTAACTGTTCTTGATGTTGACGATAATTGTTCTCAATTTGGTTTGAAGGTGCCTCAGAGCCTTAGAAATGGCTTTGTTACAAACATGCAATTATACTAGACATTTGAAAAGGTACAAAGGTACTTACTTACTAATGCTTTGTTGGGCTATCTTTTTAGATCAACTTGGTTCCTGATTCAGATTATCTGTTATGTGACGGATGATCATCTTTTTTCCTGTACAAGTCTAACAACCTGCTCCAGAATTCATTCGCCGTTTACCACCACAGACACTGCATTAAGTCACAGTTTTTTTAATCTAATGCTCCACCATCTGAAAACTTTGTTAACAACTGCTTCTCTAGAATAATTCAAGTACAATTCAAGTTTTAATTATACTCAAACCAGAGTTTCACAATCATCTCATGCTTAGAGGGGTTTTCCCATTATAGTAATTGAAGGCATATTACTAGGATATGCCATCACTTTCCCTGATCTTCCTTGCTCGAGTCTCTACTCTTGTGGTGAGTTTTCTAGTGTTTACTTGAAGACTTCCTATGATGTGATGTGTTTGAGCTGGCTTTGTCTTGACTCCGCTTGCCTTGATCTATGTAATCCATGGCCTGACCCTGACTTTGCTTCTAAAACTCTTTCTGAACCTGACGTTGTCTGGTGGCTACCGACCCAGATCCTTTTGACCCCGTCATCGAATATACCTGTCATCTGAGTCTCGACCATCTTTTATGAACTATCCTGGGAACTGCGACCTGGGAATCCTATTGGTATTGTCTGTAACTCTTTTACGGAGCATAAAAGTGAAGAACGGCAGATTCCTTACACTCTGCACCACGTTTTAGCCAGCGCCAACTCAATAATAGTGGTCCTATCATCCTTTTTCCCTGCCTGCTGTCAAACCTCTCCGTTTCCGACAAGTTCCTCAGGATCACTCATACTAGTTCCTACTATGCTGTGCTATGTTGCATGACTGCTCACTTAAGTTCTAACTACACAAACCACAAACCAGAATCCAGGTACATACTTGGATATACAGTATAATCTAATAGAGAGCGTCACACCAGCTGCACACTGTCTGCATCAACAATAATGTTCTCTAAAAATACCTGAGAAAATTACGTTGGCCTACAATCAAATCATATCTATCTTAGGTAACTACCAAATACACATGAACAAAATAACCTGAAAACATCTTTATTGAACATTTTATAGTTTTCATAATCTACATAAAATGTTGGGTAGCTTATCATATAATTTTATTTTCTTATCTGGTATTGGCTCGTAACAGTCCCCTAGCCCACAGCAGCATTCAGAGATTACTGTCTTATTTTAGTTCATATATCCCAGCTTCCCTCTACTGCTTCAGTGTCTGGGAGTCTTTTTATCAGTCAGTATGCAGTAATCGGATGAAGAAAAACTATCTCACCCAGAATACAGTGCAGCACAGCGTATGGTATTATAGGTGTTCAGCTAAGCTATAAAAGGTGAATACAGTATTTAATAATTTCAGTTACCACCAGAAGAATAGTGAATTTATTGCTAGGCTATAAGACATAACTTAAAGAGGCTCTGTCTCCACAGTATAAGTGCCCTATCCCCTACATAAGGAGATGGGCGCTATGATGTAGGTGACAGTAGTGCTTTTTATTTAGAAAACCAATCTATTTTTACCGCGTTATTAGCAATTTTAGCTTTATGCTAATTACTTTCTTAATGCCCAACTGGGCGTGTTTATACTTCAGACCAAGTGGGCGTTGAACAGAGGAGTGTACGACGCTGACCAATCAGTGACCAATCAGCATCATACACTTCTCTCCATTCATTTAGTCAGCGCATAGGGATCCTGCTAGATCAGTATGTGCTGTCTTATACTGGCACATTAACGTTACTGAAGTGTTTAGACAGTGAATAGACATTCCTTCCAGCCAGGACGGGATGTCTATTCACAATCCCGACACTTCGGTAACGTTTCTGTGGTACTTACAGCAGAGCAAGCAGAATCACGCTGTAACCTGTCATTTACAGCGTGATCTCGCGAGATTACGCTTGCTCTGCTGTAAGTACCACAGAAACGTTATGGAAGTGTCGGGATTGTGAATAGACATCCCGTCCTGGCTGGAAGGAATGTCTATTCACTGTCTAAACACTTCAGTAACGTTAAAGTGTCAGTATAAGACAGCACATACTGATCTAGCAGGATCCCTAAGCGCTGAGGAAATGAATGGAGAGAAGTTTATGACGCTGATTGGTCACTGATTGGTCAGCGTCATACTCTCCTCTGTACAACGACTACTTGGTCAATAGTAAAAACACGCCCAGTTGTCCATTAAGAAAGTAATTAGCATAAAGCTAAACTCACTAATGTGGTAAAAATAGATCGGTTTTCTAAATAAAAAGCACTGCTATCACCTACCTTATGTAGGAGATAGGGCAGTTATAATGTGGTGACAGAGCCTCTTTATGTCAGGATAAGTACAGCAATGTATTTAAATATTTCAAAACATTTTACCATGTACAATTGCTTGCGACTAGGTAAATTTAGAAGAGCAGGAGATTATTTTTTTAATCCCTTTCTGCTGCAGCCATTTTTCAGATTTTCATTTTTTCCTCCCCAATTCCAAAAGCCAAGACTTTTGTTTCCCCATCAATATAGCCCTTTGTGGGCTTGATTTTTGGCAGACGAGATGTAGTTTTTCATGGCACCATTTATTATTGTATTATATAATGTACTAGGAAACGGGAAATAAATACTTTGTGAGGTGGAAAATGAAAAAAAAATCAGCGAATCCTCCATTGTTTTTTGCGCTTCGTTTTCACAGCATGCACAGTGCCATTAAAATGGCATGTGATCTTTATTTTGCCGGTCCATATGAAACCGGCAATACCAATTTTTTTTATTTTTTTTTATAATTTTGTTTTTTTTATTTTACTACAAGGAAAATACTTTTTATAAAAAATAACATTTATTTTGTGTCGCCAAATTCTGAGAGCCATAACTTTTTCAATTTTCTGTCGATTGCATGGTACGAGGGAATATTTTTTGCAGGACAAGCTGTAGTTTTTAATGGTACCATTATGGGGTACATGTAAGTTTTTGATCACTTTTTATTCTATTTTTCTGGGAGAGTAGGTGACTAAAAACCAGAGATTCTGTCGTTTAACTTTTTTTTACGGCGTTCACCGTGCGTGTTAAATAATTATATATTGTAATAGTTCAGACTTTTACGGGCACGGTGATACCAATTATGTTTACAATTATTTTATTCTGTCAGAGGGGGTTCTGACGCTTTAGATGAAGCAGTTGCTATTGTCGGCATCTAAGGGGTTAAACGAGCGGGATCGTGCAACAAGCACGTTCCCGCTTGTTACAGTGAAGTGTTGGCTGTAACATATAGCCGACACCTGCGTTGTATGGAGCTGGCTCAACCGGGAACCCGGTCCATTCTTCCCCTACCAGGCTATGCCGCGAGTATACGTCATAAATCGAAAAGGGATTAATATTACGCATATATTGGTAATTATTTAATTTGGTAGCAGTTTTTGCTTTTCTTCCCAATGTAAGTTTGTGTAAGTCTCATAAATTTTAAAGGAGAGGGCTGGGCCGACATGAGTTACCGAATGTGGATCACGGGACTTTTATTCGCCCAATAGATGAGGGTCTCATAGGAGGTATATCTTCCTATTAGGCATTTATGGCATATCTTGTGGATATTTCATATTTTATAAAGATGTGAATACCCCCTTTAAGCCTATCGCAAAATCGAAAAATCAGGTGTGACCACAGTTAACCCCAATTGTCTATTACTGCCCACCTACCCCATTATAGGGCTAACCTTTTTAATGGTTTTATCAAAACTTGAAGAACCCTTTAAAAATATAAATATCTCTAAAAGTGGAGCTGCATTATTTTGATGAACTCGTCTGTATTCCAGCATAACTTCGTTTGAATTGTAGAATCTTTTTTTCATTATGAACATTTTAAGATTAATTAAATTAATGAATTCATTATTTAAGTCTAGTCTATCCCTTTGTAGTATATTTAAAATTATTTTATACAGTCAAAAAATACACTTCTAATTTTAGAATAACTTTTATTGCATTTTGGAAATGTCATGCGATATGATGTATAATTCCATAGTGTTATTTTTGTAATGCAATTTATAAAATTATATTATACTTGTTTGTTGTTTTACAGAGGTTTGACTAAATGTATGTTTTGACCTCATACAATTTAGAGGGATTAAAATGCATAATAATGTTCTATATGTCATTCTGATATACAACATAACTGCAGGTGCAGAAACGTTTTATATTCAAAGAAAAATAAATACATTTCAAACGCAGCAAAACCATTCCAGTTACTTACGTCTCAGTGAAATTGTATATTGCTATTGAAAAATGCAAATTACTATCAGACTGTGCCTAGTCTATTCATCTACTGTACATACAATATTTTGTACCTGTGTGAGCACCAACATAATTAAAATCCCTCACAAACCAACTGGATATACAATACCTCTCAAGTCTCTAAGATTCAGGGGGCTGTCCTCCTATCCTAGGAGGGATCTCCACTGTCCTGCCTGCCCTGTCCTGTCACAAACGTTTTTGTTAGTTAAGGACCTATTGGGACTCAGGAAATTAAAATAATTATAATTATGTTGAGAGGCAGGTGAGCATTTTACATGCTAGAGAGGTCTGTGGATTGCACTGTATATGGGCGAAATTTGGCAGCACCGTAGTTGGGGATCTGTGGCAGGCACTTATATGGGGACAAGCTGCAGACACTTTGTATGATAATCTATATGCAAAACAATACAAAAAGGCTTTCTTTGTTCTTAGAAGACATTCTCTGTTTTATGTAATTTGGATGTCCCTTAAGTGTATTATTATAATTTATTTTATTAGAGCCATTAACTTGCAAAACCGTTTACTTACAAAACATGTGCACAAACTATAAAAATAAGTACAAAAATCATGAGCTTAGAGAGTAAAAGACTGATAAAGGAGAAGAAAAAGACAGTAAGTGAGGGCAAAATCCATTTATGTAGTTGTGTATTGGAGATGGGGTTATTGCAGGTTGTGTAAACATTTCTGAAGAGGTGGATTTTCAGCTTTTGAAAGTTTGAAGGGGGGAAGAGTCTGATGTGTAGGGGTAATGAGTCCAGTGCATGGGTAATGCATGGGAGAAATATTGGAGATTATAATGTGAGGAGCAAATGAGAATAGAGCAGAGAAGATGGACTTGTGAGGATGGGAGGGTGGATTGGAAAAAAGCAAAAATGTAAGAGGGAAGGCCACAGATGAGGATGTTGCAGTAATCTATACACTTCACAGATAGTAAATATTAATTATCTAAAAATAAGTAAATTATTTTTCGATGCATTTTCCAGATATAGAAATGCAACTAAAGTATCTGTTAATTTGAATTGGCCATGTTCCTACCAATTCCCTGTAATGTCCATTTTGAAATAAAAAAAAAAATATCTTAAGATTCATTAACAGTCAGAAAAAAATTGCACAACTGTCTAAAAATATAATGAATGCCACTGGCAACATATATTTTATGACCCCTTTTGCCAGTTTATCATTTCAATAATAAATCTGTCCCTCTATAAATAGTTGGAAACTACTTCTGAATATATTTTATCTTGTTAAAGAGTTTGTACCTAGAAATACTATGATAGATTATTCAGACATGTCAATTAAGCGTGATCGTCAGAGGTCTAGTTACTTAAGCTGCATCAAAAAGACAATTGTTTAATGCCTGACTCATTCTTGGTACAACCCTGTTGCCCTTGTACAGCAAGTGCTTTGTTAATCATGGAAAGAAAATCATTGATCATCACCAAAGACCAGTGTGAGACTATTGACATAGAACCTTCATGTCTCCACACTTGTAAATATTATATGGAGGGAGAGAAAAGGTATATAGGGGTTAGTTGCAGCTCAGGTTAAAAATATTAATGTGGGTGAAAGGGATATTTTCAGTAAGGATGGATATACCATTGGTGCTACCTGTGCAGCTGCACAGGGGACCAATAGGTAAAGGGGCCTACTGTCACCTTAAAGCAAAGGCGTAGCTAGGTTCTCCAGCACCTGGGGCAAAGATTCAGTTTGGCGCCCCCCCCCCCCAAACCTCTTTCCCGACATCTCCTTCCACCTCACCATGTTTATTTACTCTACCAATCAATGAGGTTTCATATTTTTTCCAATTTTTTTTAATATAACTCAACCAAGCTCATTACATATATACAGCACCACAACAAAGCTCATTACATATGTACAGCACCAGAACAAAGCTCACTACATATATACAGCACCAGAATAAAGCTCATTACATATATACAGCACCAAAACCAATCTTAGTAAATATATACAGCCCCAGAACAAAGCTCAGTGCAAATATACAGCATCAGAACCAAGATCACTACATATATACAGTGCCAGAACCAAGCTCAATACATATATACAGCACCAGAACAAAGCTCAGTACATAAATACAACACCAGCACAAATACAGCTCAATTTAGTGCAACCCCTGCCGTATAGGTTTGCACTAAATAATTTACAGCTCCATGCATGACCCAAACAATGGTAAGGATATGCTGGGAGATGCTGTTTCACCCAAAAAAAAAATCATACCACCCATCATTTCTCTGCAGATCATACAGTGACTACAGTGTTGATTAGAGGCAGAATAAACATTTACATTAAATGACTCACAGGTGAAATCAGACTCTAGTTGATCTTTTTCTATTTTCTTCTCCATCCGGTCCAGACCTCTATGATGACTTCTCCCGGCCACAGCCCATTTCTGTAGTGTGCAACTCAGATGTCTTCAGCTTCTCAAACATCTCTGCACCTATAAACAAAGATAAAGTTCTCATGGTGTCAGTCACTGTGCCCCTAAATATAATAACGCCATACACTGCACCTCTAATTATAATAGCACCATACACTGTGTCCCACACACACACACACACACACACCATGCCCCCTGTAGATAGTGCCCCCCTAAAGTTCCCTGTGGATAGTGCCCTACATAGATCCCCCGGTAGATAGTGACTCCCATAGAGCCCCAGTAGATAATGCACATTCACTGTGTTTAATTTGAAAGTAGTTTCGTTCATGTAAATAGAGGTTTGTTACAGCCTGAAAGAACGATTAAAATATTGATATTTTATTAATAGTTAAATTCTAAAAACTGTCTCTAAGACCCAATGTATCCTAAGTACAGGCAAAGGCAAGTGGTCAGAGGTAAGAGAGGAATCAGTAAGTACAAGGACATATGTCCACTCACTGATAATACCCTCCCCTTATAGTATAAGCTTACTCTGAAACCCTAGCCACAAATAGTATAATCCTACCCATTTCAGTACCCCCAGCTCATGGGGTGAGTCATCAGGGATTAATTTCAAATGATAGTATAGCCGGTATGCACGGTTGCGTGCTTTTAAAGAATCTCTCAGAGTGTACACGGCACTAATACACTGGTCGTACATGCGCCGGGGAAACTCCGGATGTTTAAAGGCCACTGCCCCACCCACTGAATGCCAATCCACCAGCCAATCCACATCAGGCACGTCACATACTGTCGTAGCGGGTGGTGGCACTCCTCCAGAGTCTAAGCCAGTCAGCGCGCCCGGACTACGAAGCGTCCGTGGTAACCATGGGAGCTCCAGGCGGTTTTGATTTTGCGTCGTGTTTAAATCAGAGAGAAAGGTAAATAAAGCAGGGAATTAAAACATTTTTTCTTGGCCTCACTGGATCTGGAGGCGCTCTATAGTTCCATCCCTCATGTACAGGGATGTAGAGCTGTGGCATATTTTCTTAGGGGGAGAGGGCTACAATATCAAGCCCATAACGAATGTGTCATCAACTTACTCGCTCGTTTTGAAGCATAACTTCTTTCTGTATGATCAGAGGATATAAGACCAGCTCAGGGGTGTGGCGATGGATAGCCCAGTTGCTCCCACCTATGCCAATTTATATCTGGGCTGGTGGGAACAAGAAGTCGTCTTCAGCGAGGCAATGGAGAAATGGACATCCATTCATTGATGATGTCCTGATCCTATGCACAGGAACTAAGCCTGACTTTGACGAGTTCGTAAGTACACTAAACGTGAATGATTTGGCCATATTTTTCACGTCCGAAATCCATGAAAATAAAATCACCTTTCTGGATGTGATGATCTCAAAGACGGCCTCAGGGGTTCTAAGTAAGCTTATATTATAAGGGGAGGGTATTATCAGTGAGTGAACATATGTCCTTGTACTTACTGATACCTCTCTTATCTCTGACCGCTTGCCTTTGCCTTTACTTAGGATACATTGGATCTTAGAGCCAGTTTTCAGAATTTAACTATTAATAAAATATCAATATCAAAATATCCATATTTTAATCGTTCTTTCAGGCTGTAACAAACCTGTAGATAATGCCCCAGATACAGCCCCCTGTAGATAGTGTCCCACATATAGCCCCCCTGTATATAGTGCCCCACATGTAGACCACTCTGTAGATAGTGCCCCACATATAGTCCCCTCTGTAGATAGTGCTCCACATATAGCCCACTCCTGTATATAATGTCCAACATATAGCCCACCCCTGTAGATAGTGCCCTACATATATCTCCCCATATAAATAGTACTCCACAAATAGCCCACCCCTATATCTAGTGCCTCACATATAGCTCCCCCTACAGTGCTCAATATATAGCCCACCCCTAGGTATAGCCCCTCCTGTAGATATAGCCCACCCCTGTATATATTGTCCAAAATAAAGCCCACCGCTGTAGATAGTGCCCTGCATATATCTCCCCCTATGAATAGTGCTCCACATATAGCCCACCCCTGTATATAGTGCCTCACATATAGCTCCCTCTATAGTGCTCCACATATAGCCCACCCCTATATATAGCTCCCCTTTATATAGTGCCTTACATATGGCTCCTGCTATAGTGCTCCAGATATAGCCCACCCTTGTATATAGCCCCCCATAGATAGAGCGAACCCCTGTAGATAGAGCCCCCCTGTAGATAATGTCACTCACATTTTTATTAGGATAAAAAAAATATAATACTTTACATACTCACCTTAATCCCGTTTCCGCTCCGTCCGGTGGCAATGCAGACCTACTCTCTTCTCAGCAGGTCTGCTGGGGTTAATGTCATCATGCCACTTGCATCGTTGAAAGGTGCTGATTGAGAGGGCAAGTCATTCTGCCCTGCCAATCAGCGCCATTCATAGACGCAAGCGGCGCGATCCACTATGACTTGCCCTGTCATTCAGTGCCTTTCAATGACGCAAGCGGCGCAAAGAAGTAATTGTGCCGCTTGAGACGTTGAAAAGCGCTGAATGGCCACCACGGAATGTACCCATTCATTCACTGCCTATAGTGCAGATGGGGGTGGTGGCGGCTGGTTTCAGTGGTGTCACTGCCCCGTTAGGAAGGTAGCTGTCTGCCGTCATGGACGGTGCGGCTCTGGCGCCCCCCCACCTTCCCTCTTAGTTACGTCCAGGGCCCCGCCTGCCACCCCATCTATGCCCCCATTTAAAGCAGACTTCTTTTGTCTTTTAGATTGCATGTAAATGCCTGAGATAATGATAATGGTACTGGACCCCCCATGGCTGGCGGCGCTGCTAGCAGCCGCTGTGGCTTCTACAGCGGTAGCGATGCCACTATAGCAGAGCAAGGAGGTATCTCTCTGCTCTGCTATCTACTAGCGCCACTGTAGCTCCCTGAAGGAGCAGAATCCCCGTGTGGCCGGGGATTTCACTCCTGGAGTGCTCTGCTTGATGTCTCTGTCCATATATGGACAGTGACATCAGGGGAAACTCCTGAACCGGAATCCCCGTCCACAGCGTTGCCGACTCTGTGACCAGGGATTCCACTCCAAGATAAGCCAGACATGTCACTGTCTATAAATGGACACGGACAACAGGAGCTTCTCCTGGAGTGGAATCCCCGGTCACAGCGTCGACAAAGCTGTGTACAAGGATTCTGCTTCAGGGTTTGCCCCTGATGTCGCTGTCCATATATGGACAGATACATGAAGGGGAGCGCTCTAGGAGCGGAATTCCCGGCTTTAGGGGGATTTCGCTCCTTCAGGGAGCTACAGTGGCGCCATCTGCAGGAAGGGGGAGGCGGTGCTACCTACAAGGGAGCTGTGTGGCGCTACCTACAAAGATGCTGTAATGGTGGGGGTAGGGAAACGGACAAGTGAGCCCTAATCTACCCGCCACTCTGTCCCTGCCTACTTGTAACGACCCGCCCTAGGCGATGGGGTACAACTGGGCGGCGTTCCCTACGCACAGTAAGTGCACGAGACAAACAGACAAGGGTACACAAAGCTAAGGGAAAAGGGGCAGTTGCCCACGGCAACACCGTGAGCAACAAGAGTGGTGAACGAGCCGAGTCAAACCAGGAGAGAACGAGGTACCAAACGCAGAGCAGGAGAGTAGTCAGTATGGAGCAGGATCAAATCGTTAGAAGCTGTAGCTGGGCCAGGAAACCACATGAGAAGAATCACAAGCAAAGGAGGAACAGGAAAGGCAGGTATAAATAGACAGAGGGCGGTAGCTAGCTCCGTCTGGCCAGGCTGCGATAGGCTCTCCCACTCCTAAGCCTGCCATCCTGAGTGGTGGAAGATGGAGTCAGTCTCAGAGACATAGACTCAGGTGCAGACTGATTACCTATGGGCGTATACACAGAAGTTGTGCCTGGCAGATCCTTTACAGATGCTGTGTGGTGCTATCTACAGGGGGCTGTGTGACATTATGACATTATCTACAGGGGTACTGTGGCATTATATACAGAGGGCACTGCGACATTATCTACAGGGGCATGGGTGGCACTATATACCGGCAGTGTGGCACTATCTAAAGAGGGCACTGCGGTATTATCTACAGGGAGTGTGTGGCACTATATACAGGGGGTGGCACTATCAACAGAGGGAACCGCGGCATTAGCTACAGGGTGTGTGTGGCACTATGTACAGGGGGGTGGCACCTACTACAGAGGGCACTGCGGTATTATCTACAGGGGGTGTGTGGCACTATATACAGGGGTACATTTTCAGAGCCTAGACTACCATTTTGTGGACCATTGTGGTAAAAACTGATGTTAAAAACGGATGGTAAAAACAAATGACAATTAACGAAAACTGATGACAACGGATGGTTTTGTAGTAAAAATCGTGAAAAAGCCAGACTGCAACTGATACATCTTTGCATCAGTTGTAATCACTTGAGAGACGAAAAAACTGATGCTGATACAACTGGGGGACTGTTCACATCAGCGTTGGCTTTCCGTTCCGGGTTTCCGCCGGAGGTTTCTATCAGGGGGAACACCGCAACGGAAAGTCAAACTGAAACCACAGCTTCCGTTTCCGTCACCATTGAGATCAATGGTGACGGAAACATTGCTAATGGTTTCTGTTCATCACCATTCCGGCAGGCTTCCTTTTTAATGACGGAATCAATAGCGCAGTGGACTGCGCTATTGATTCCGTCAGAAAAACGGAAACCTGTCAGGAATGGTGACGAACGGAAACCTGCCAGGAATGGTGACGAACGGAAACCATTAGCAATATTTCCGTCACCATTTATATCAATGCTGACAGAAACGGAAGCTGTGGTTTCAGTTTGACTTTCCGTTGCGGGGTTCACGCAACGCAAACCTCCGACGGAACCACGGAACAGAAACCTCAGACGGAACCCCGGAACGGAAAGCCAACTCTGATGTGAACAAGCCCTGATATATGTGAATGCACCCTAACAGGGTTTTACTACTTTTGCACAATAATAGCATTACGAGAGACATAACAATTTTATTTTTCCGTCAATGTAGCTATGTGTGCTTGATTTTTTTGTGTGATGAGTCATTTTTTTAGAACCATTCTGGGCTACATATAATTTATTGACTAATTTTTATGATTTTTTTTTGTGAGGGGGAATGATGCAAAAAGCATGTTTGCTTTTGTGGATGTTTTGGTTTTGTGTCGTCATATTCTAAGAGCCATAATTTTTTTATTTTTCGAGGGATTAAGTGATATGAGGGCCCGTTTTTTGCATTTTTTGGGGTGAGTTGTACATTTTATTAGTACCATTTTAGGGTACATGAGACTTTTTGATAACTTTTTATGAAATTTTTTGTGGGAGATGAGTTGACCAAAAATGTGATTTTGGGGCTTTATTTATTTTTCACGGCGTTCACCATGTGGGTTAAATAATGTTATATTGTTATGGTTCAGACTTTTACCAACACCGCAAAACAAGTTAGGTAAATTTTTTGTTTTACATTGCTTTAGGAGGAAAATAGGAAAAGGATGTTTTTTAACATTTTAATATTTGTAGTTTTTTTTTATATATGGAGAAAACTTTATTTAGCTATTTTTAACTTGTTTTACCTTTCCCCCCTAGGGGACTTAAACCAGCGAACGCTGGATCGCTTACACTATATACTGCAATACTAATGTATTGATTTTTTGCGACGGAAAAGCTGCAATTAAACTGCAAAAATCGCAACTCAGAATAAAAAGGTTATACCCAGATCTCTATTCTTCTTTGTCTAGTCCGGCCTCCTGTGACTGCTGTAGCTAATCACAGACTGCAACGGTTACATGGGATGAAATGTCATCCCAGGAGGTCGGACTGCAGGACTTCAGAGAGATGCGTCGCCATGGCTTAGGGTAAGTATAAAATTTTAACATTTTCTTGTGCTGTTTTCCGCAGCACACCTTCCGTCCGAAAAACTGCACTACAATTTTGTATGGTTTTTCAACCAGAATTCCCGGCGCGTTCCAGGGCGGATACGCTGTGTACTTTTACGCAGCGTATCTGCCCTGTTTGAACATACTCTAAGAGTGGGTACAAATATGGTAATACCATCAGCTATAGATTTTTTTTTTACATTTTAGCACTTTGCAAATAGGTAAATAAAAACATTTTTGGGTTACCACATTATGTAAGCCATAACTTTTTCTGGTTGATGTAGTCATATGAGGGTTTGTGTTTTGTCGAATGGTTTGAAGATTTTTATTTGTACAAGGGTGCATCTAATTTATAAAACAATAATTAAAATAATTTGACAAGGATTGTGAAAAAAAAAATCCATCTTTTTTTTTTACATCATGCACCTTTCAGTATAAATAGTAAGTTAACTTTATTCTCTACAGGTCATTACAACTACAGAACATGTATTTATTTTATATTTTAATGGTGTATAAAATATTATTTTTAATGAAAATAGAATGGAAAAAAAAAGGTTGTTTTTTTTTGTGGGGGGGGGGGTCTTTTTTGTTCATCTTTATTTAACTCAATTTAACTTTTTTTATTTTTACATATCATTTATTGTTTAGCTTTTATAATTTATTTAAAGGAAAATGCAAAAATATAGCATGTTTTTGTGTGTTTATATGCTGGTTACCGCAAGGTAAAAGTTAACTTTCTTTCTGAAGGTTGGTACAAATATGGCGATATCAAATAACTGTACAGTTTTTTTCTACGTTTAATACTTTCGCACAATAAAAACATGTTTTATTTTAAAAAAAAAGTTATTTTTGTGTCAGTGCATTTGAGAGCCATCACATGTGGCCATGTGAGGGCTTCCTTTTTGCTAGACAGCTAGTAGTTTTTATTAGTACCATTTTAAGCTACATAGAATCGATGAACTTATTTTTCTAAAAAAATTTGGGAAATTAAAAAAACGAAAAAAATGTTTACGCCATGCAGCGAGCGGTATATGTAATGACTTAACTTTATTTTATGGGTCCTTTACGATTGTGGCAGTACCAAACATGTATTTTTTATGATCACCTATTTATGAAAAATGAAACAATTTTCGATAAAAGAAAAAGAAAGAAAAAAGGGCTTTATTTACATTTACAAAAATAATAATTTTGTTAGACTTTATTAAACTTAATTTAAAAATTTTATTAGTTCCCTAGGGGTCTTGAAGCAGTGATTGCTTACATAATGCTTTGGGATACGTAGTATTCCAAAGTATAATTGCCTGTCATTGTTATACTGACAAACTATTAGGATATGTTCACACGCAGTGTTTTCAGACGTAATTCGGGCGTTTTATGCCTCGAATTACGCCTGAAAAATGGCTCCATTACACCTAAAAACATCTGCGCATTGCTTGCAATGGGATTTACGATGTTCAGTTCCCACAAGCCTTTATTTTACGCGTCGCTGTCAAAATACGGCGCATAAAATGACGGCTCGTCAAAAGAAGTGCAGGATACATTGAAAAACAGCCCGAAAACAGCTCCATATTTACAGACGTTTTTGCTCACTGCGTGTCAACATACCCTTAGGCCATGCTTCTGACAGGCCTAATTGGCAGATGCTGATGGCAGACCTGGGTGCTTCTGACAGGCCTAATTGGCAGATGCTGATGGCAGACCTGGGGGCCTTTGTTAGGCCTCCAGCTGCCATGGCAACCATTCGCATCACGGGACACCGATGGGCTGAAAGAGGGAGCCCCTACCCTCTGTGAAACACCTTAGATGCTGCTGTCGCTACTGAAGGGTATGTGAAAAGATTAAACGGCCATGATAAGTGGCTTCTCTGATTCTGCGCATTACAACAGGAGCCCAACTGTCAATAACCGCCGGGCTCCCTCTGTTGATCGTTCATTGATGAGGATGTAAAATACTATTTTCGGCATTGTTTTTCTTATGTATTTTTTTATACTGTTTGTTTTCCACACTGACTAACCAGATAAAAAAAAAAATGTCAGGTGTTTACAGTTGTGTTAAAGCTATAATATATTAGCATATTCCTGTATGCTAGTACATTATACTCTGTCTCACTATGACACAGGTTGCTTTTAAGGCAACACTTTTTTAAAACAATTTATGCCTTAAAAAGTCTTACATTGTTGGGCAAGACATATTTGTGCTAAAATTTGTGACTTTTCACGCTCGGAATTAGGCAGGAGGGGGTCGCTGTCAGTCCAAAAGATTTATTATTATTTATGCCAGAAATTTGTGTAAATTATAGTGCAAATCTACATCTGCTTATAGCTCAGCTCCTTTTCACTAACAGATGTCTTTTGTGTGTAGATTGATAGATAGCTAGATAGCTAGATAGCTAGATAGATAGATAGATAGATAGATAGATAGATAGATAGATAGATAGATAGATAGATAGATAGATAGATAGATAGATTCTAAAGAGCTCACTGAATTATAGCATGATATTGTAATAGGATGATACTATTTTAACAAGTCAGTGTGTGGAATTTCTTCCCTCCTAAATATTCCACGATCAACTGTAAGTGGTATTTTTTCAAACTGGAAGCATTTAGGAACCTCAACAACTCAGCCACTAAGTGTCAGACCACATAAAGTTAGAGAGCGGGTTTGCCAAGTGCTTAGGCGCATTGTGCATAAAAGTCGCCAATCCTCTACTGACCTAATAACTGCAGAGCTCCAAATCTGGCAGTAACATCTGCACAAAAATGTGCGCCGGGAGCTTGATGGCATGGCTTTCCACAACTAAGCAGGTGCATGTAAGCCTTGCAGTGGTGTAAACTACGCCGCCACTGGACTCACTGGAGACAGTGGAAACGTGTTCTGTTGAGTGACGAATCACACTACTGTATCTAGCAGTCTGATGGACCAGTTCGGCTTTGGTAAATGCCAGGAGAACATTACCAGCCTGACTGCATTGTGCCAACTGTAAAGTTTGATGGAGGAGGGATAATGCTATGGGGCTGTTTTTCAGGGGTTTGACTAGGCCTCATGGTTTCACTGAAGGAAAACCCTAATTATTCAGCATACCATTTTGGCTAATTGTATGCCTCCAACTATATGGGAACAATTTGAGGAAAGCCCTTTTCTGTTCCAGCATGACTGTGCCACAGTGCACAAAGAAAGGTCCATAAAGTCATGGTTGGGTGAGTTTGGTGTGGAAGAACTTCACTGGCCCGCACAGAGCTTTGACCTCAATCCATCGAATACCTTTGGGATGAACCAGAACAGGGAGATAGGCCCTCTCGTCCAACATCAGTGTCTGAGCTCAGAAATGCTCTTCTGGATGAATGGGCAAAAATACTCACAGACACTCTCCAAAATCTTGTAGAAAAACTCCCAAGAAAAGTGGAGACTGTTTTAGCTGCAAAGGAGGTACCAACTCCATATTAATGTCTATGGATTTAGATTAGGATGTCATAAAATCTACTGTAGGTGTAATGTGTAGGTGTTCCAATAATTTTGTCAACATATAGTGTAGATAGATAAAGTACTGTGCAAAAGTTTTAGGCAGTTGTGGGAAAATGCTGCAATGTAAAAATGCTTTAAAAAATCGAAGTGTTAATATATATTTTTTTTTATCCCCCATTTCCTTCAAAACAGCATAAATTATTCTAGGTACACTTGCACAAGTCATGGACATTGTAGGATTATAGTTGGTTGAATAATTAATCAATTATACCAAACAGGTGATAATGATCATCATTTTCATATGTAGGTTTAAACCCAGTCATTAACTGTAGCAGAAACAGCTGTGTAGCAGGCTTAAAATTGGATGAGAAACAGCTAAACTCTGCTACAAAGGTGAGGTTGTGGAAGACCGTTTTATGTCACAGGTTCACTATGGCAAGTCTAAGCACAGCAACAAAACACAAGGTAGTTATATTAAGGTCTCTCCCAGGCAAAGGTTTCAAAGCAGACTGGGGTTTCAAGATGTGCTGTTCAAGCTCTTTTGAAGAAGCACAAAGAAATGGGCAACATTGAGGACCGTAAATGCAGTGGTCGACCAAGAAAACTTAGTGCAGCAGATCAAACACACATCATGCTTACATCCCTTTGAAATCTAAAGATGTCCAGCAGTAACATCATCTCGGAACTAGCAGAAACCAGTGGGATCCAGATACACCCATCTAATGTTTGGAGAAGTCTTGCCAGAAGTGGTCTTTATGGAAAAATTGTGGCCAAAAAGCCATACCTTCGATGTGGAAACGACTCAATGATGCACAAAAACATAGGAACTGGGGTGCAGAAAAATGGCTGCAGGTGCTCTGGACTGATGAGTCAACATTTTCAATATTTGGCTATAACAGAAGGCCGTTTGTTCGCCAAAGGGCTGGAGAGCGGTACAATAATGAGTGTCTGCCTGCAGGTAACAGTGAAGCACGGTGGAGATTCATTGCAAGTTTGAGGCTGCATTTCAGAAAATGGAGTTGGGAATTTGGTCAGGATTAATGATATCCCCAATGCTAAGAAATACAGTCTGGTACTTATCCAGCATGCAATACAACCAGGGAGCCGTCTGATTGACTCCAAATTTATTCTGCAGCAGGACAACGACCCCAAACATACAGCCAATATCATTAGGAACTATCTTCAATGTAAAGAAGAACATATAGCCCTGGAAGTGATGATATGGCTCCCACAGAGCCCTGAGCTTAACATCGAGTCTGTCTGGGATTACATATAGAGACAGAAAGATTTCAGGAAGTCTACTTCCACAGAAGATATGCATACAAAAGAGAAAAAAAGGGAGTCATATACTATATATGGTACAAAGATAGAAAAATCTAAATTTTATTGAATATATTAGGTCAAAAATAGTTAAAATATACACAGGAGAACCCAACACAATCAACTGTATAAGGGTCATGTAAAGTACCAGGATATCAGTACAGCATGATAATCATGTACATATATATATATATATATATATATATATATATATATATATACATAATAAATGAGAAAAGGAATTAGATGATGTCACTGATCTAATACAATGGGTATGGCTAAACATATATGGGACAGGAACGAACCAGCCATAATCTAAATGGAAAAACACATAAAGATACCTGAGAATCCTAATGACAAATAAAGTAACTGAACAGAGTAACTGTCTCAGTATATATCCATAGAGAAGGGGGGGACAGGGAACAGTGTCTACTCCAAGTAAGTGTCCACAAGGCCACATGTAAGATATATATGACCCAAGATTTATACTAAACCCTGCACAGTACACACAGAGGTACACAAGAGATCCAGATGCAAACAAATTTAAGTTATATTGCAACAAAAGTTGGTAAAGTTGAGGTAGTAAGCGACTTGGTAAAGACGTTTCGGCCAAACCTCGGCCTTTGTCACTGTCGCTGTTTGTAGATATCACTGGTATGACACACAGGGAATATCCGGTGGACATCCCATACCAGTGATATCTACGAACAGCGACAGTGACAAAGGCCGAGGTTCAGCCGAAACGTCTTTACCAAGTCGCTTACTACCTCAACTTTACCAACTTTTGTTGCAATAAAACTTAAAATTTGTTTGCATCTGGATCTCTTGTGTACCTCTGTGTTTGCTGGGGTTATATATTTCCAATATTGTGGGATTCTCGTCCCTACCTTACTAGCACCACGCTAATAGATTGAGGAGTGCATCCCAATATCTATTTTTGAAACCCTGCACAGTGGCAGGGACTACAAGAACCACCATCATGTCTTTCTAAAAAAATATATACACACTTCTCAGAGTCCCATAATATGTAAAAGTCGAGGTATCCTACCCATTATGATGAAGTGATCGATGTGCCCTGGAAGCGCCCCGACGCGCATTTCGCTTGATTAGCTTTTTCAAGCGGTAATGACAGGATGTTCGTATCTGATCTGAAATAAGACGCCGGTTGTATCAGGTTGTAAGAACTGGACCAATGATATATCGGGTCAACAGTGCATGCGCATGATGCAAGATAACGCGAGACCCCAGCTCCAAGTCGTCGGACGCTAATGCGCATATGCCGCTTCCATGATGTGTCACCAAGGAGACGGTGCTAGCACAAAGCGTACAAAATGACAACTGAGGCAGACGTCCCGTGACCCGGATCACAGCGCATGCGCAACCCCAGACATACATGGATCGCTTCTTTAGATGCATATATATTGGTAAGGACATATTTAAACGATGCAGGTATGTGAACTTTTTTTTACCCTAACCCCAATTCTTTTTACCCTAACCCCACTTAATTACCTCTTAATTCTGGATCTATACATTACAGTGCAGTCAAAATGCAGTACATATGTAAATTTACGTGATCTCCATAAAAAAAACGGAAAATATTAATAATTCATAACAAGTGGGGTATATGAAATATATTAAGTACATAATATTATGAAGATCTTGCTCAAACATACAAGACAACTATTTTGTAATCAAGCATTGACACACAATGCCAATTAGATCGTGAACATAATAGAGTGTGAAGAGAGAATATAAAGTGTATAAATAAAGATAAGAAAAAAGAAGTAAGAAAGAAGTAGATATAGGACTAAACAGTGATTTGGAAAGAGAGGCATTGAAGGTTCTTGAAGACCTGTTACAAGAGCAAGTCTCTACTGAACAAGGTAGGTTTCCAGCATCCCCTGCAGCTAGATCAGCGAGGTGCCCACGCCTGTCTGTATGCCCACAAGTGGAGATTTTCACTAAATTGGTGGTCAATGAATTTAAACTGTGCTGCGTAATATGTTGGCGCTATGTAAGTAACTGAATAAACACATTTCAATAAATAGGAGACGGGACCCAGCGTGCAGCCTTGGGAGAGTTACAGTCATATGATGACGTAGTCTACAAAGCTGCAGACTAGGTTGGGAACGTTGTGATCTGTCTGGTAGACAAGTATGAGAGGGAAGCCTTTTTGCCATTTAAAAGATAAACAAACCTATAGTAAACTGATGCATAACCCAGTAAACTAGTTTTAAACAGAGCTATCTAGGATTCTGCATGCTGCCCATGAGAAAGGAATAATTCCCAAAAAAATTCTGGATGGTTTGATGGTCCAATATCCTAAGATTCTAACTATATACTTTCTCCCCAAGGTCCATAAAAATTAGTTAGATCCCCAGGACGGCCTATTGTGTCAGGCAGAGGTAGGCTTTGTGATCCAGTCTGCAAATTTATTGACCACTATTTGAAACCGATTGTTGAATGCCTTCCTTCCTTTGTGAAGGACACAACAGATGTCGTAGCACAAATCAACGAGATCTTTCCTGATATTGATATGATTTTGGTCACGGCTGATGTAGAATCTCCCTACACCAGCATTCAACATAACGACGGTATTTATGCGGTTTGTCTCTTTCTCGGGATGAGCAACTGGGACAGCCAAATTTGTGAACTTGTATTGGATTTGTTGCAATACATTTTGACTCACATTTTTTTTGTGTTGAAGAAGAAACAAGGCACCACCATGGGGGCGCCGTGCGCGCCATCGTATGCAAACCTGTTTCTCAGCTCATGGGAGAGGCAGGTTTTTCATGGCGATGGTGCCCACGCCATCAATCATGTGCAGTGCTGGCTGAGATATATCGATGATGTGCTGATAATTTGGCAGGGCAGTGAGGCCAAGCTGGTGTCATTCATGCAGCAGCTCAACATTAATGATCTCAAAATTAAATTAACCTATACATTTGACAGCCATAAGTGGATTTTTTGAATGTGGCAATTGAGGTGGATGAGGATAGACATATAGAAACCGATGTCTTTAGGAAAAAGACATCGGTGAATTCCCTATAACATGCCACATCGGCACACATCCAATCCACGATAATGGCTGTCCCAGTTTGTAAATTCCTCAGAATTAGACAAATTTGCTCATCAGATACGAAATTCGAAAATCAATCTAGGAACTTGGAGGAGGGATTCTTGGAAATAGGATATAGCCGCAGATGTATTAAGAATGAATATAGATGTGCAAAGTCCACTGAACGAAAACTACTCTTACATCCATCAGAAAAAAAAGACATTAATACGGGGGAAAATACAATTAGGTTAGTCTCCACATACAACAACCAGTGGCTGTCAATGAGGTCCATACTAAATAGGCATTGGCCTATATTACTTATGAAGCCTACTTTGGCACTAAATTTACCAAAAACTCCCCTAATGACAGCGAGGAGAAGTAGAAATCGTAAGGATATGTTGATCAAAAGCCACTATGTACCTAAACAACAGAACCCGTTTAGATCCAGGGGCCCTTCTTGGGGTTGTTATTCGTGTGGTGACTGTGTGTCATGCGCTAACATCGTTCGTGCGACCTCTTTTGCATCAATGAGTGATGTGCAGCAATTCAAAATCCAACACTATATATCACGTAGTACTACCTTTGTGATATATTATGGAACCTTTGGATGCTCGAAAGTGTATGTAGGTCTAAGGCCCCATGCACACGAACGTGCTTTTGCGGCCGCAATTCCCCCGAAAATACACAGGAGAATTGCGGCCCCATTCATTTTTATGGGGCCATGCACACGACCGTAGTTTTTACAGTCCGTGCACGGCTCGGGAGCCCGCACCGCAGAAAGAACGGACCTGTCTTATTACGGCCGTGTTCTGCGGTCGAGGCTCATTGAAAATAATGGTCGTGGCCATGTGCATGTCTCGCGATTTGCGGGCGGCTCGCGGCTGACAGTCCGCAGCCGGCCGACCCGAAAAACACGGCCGTGCACATGGCTACGGTCGTGTGCATGAGCCCTAACTTCTATCCAGCTACGCATTAGAATTAGGGAGCATGTACGAGACATTATTGCTGCAAAAGAGATGTAATGGCAGGAAGGAGGTGAAGGGAAAGTGAGCCCTAATCTACCCACCGCCCTGTCCCTGCCTACTTGCAACGACCCGCCCTAGGCGACGAGGTACAACTGGGCGGCGGTCCCTACGCTGGCTAAGTGCACAGGAAGACAAACAGGGAACACGCAAGGGAAGGGGCAGTAGCCACGGAACGCCACGAGGAAACGGGGCGGCGAACGAACAGTCAGGACCAGGACGAAGTGAGTACACCCGAGCGGGCACGGAGACAGAAGCAAGCCAGGGCAAGCAAAGCAGGTCAAGCAGAACTGCAGCAAGGCAGAAGCACGGCAGAAGCAGGCTGGAGCAAGCAGCAGTGGGGCCAGGAATCCAAAAGAATTACAAGCACTGAGGGAGAGCACAGGGCAGGTAATAAAGGGCAGGGGGCGGAGCTAACTCCGAGAGACCAGGCCGCGATAGGCTCTCCCACTCCTGAGCCTGCCACCCTGGTTGGTGGGAGATGGTGTCCGTCGAACAGGTCTGGCCTCAGGTGTGGATTGATTAATCCCAGGAGTATAGCTAGATGAAGTACCTGGCAGATCCCTAACAGTACTCCCCCTTTTATGAGGGGCCACCGGACCCTTACTAAGGGGACCCGGTTTAGTGGGGAAGAGGAGGTGGAACCTCCTGATCAATACCCCAGCGTGAACATCACGGGCAGGTACCCAAGTCCTCTCCTCCGGCCCGTATCCTCTCCAATGGACCAGGTACTGGAGGGAGCCCTGGACCATCCTACTGTCCATAATCTTGGCCACCTCGAATTCCACCCCCTCAGGGGTGAGAACGGGAACAGGAGGTATCCTCGAGGGGGACCAGGACGGGGAGCAGCGTTTAAGGAGGGAGGCATGGAAGACGTCATGTATGCGAAAGGATGGGGGGAGCTCCAGACGGAAGGATACAGGGTTGAGGACTTCAATGATCTTATAAGGTCCAATAAATCGGGGAGCAAACTTCCTGGACGGGACCTTAAGGCGCAAGTTCCTGGACGACAACCAGACCAAATCCCCGACGACAAACCGGGGGTTAGCAGAACGTCTACTATCCGCCTGAATCTTTTGTGCGCTCTGGGACGCCTCTAGGTTCTTCTGAACCTGGGCCCAGACAGTGCACAGTTCCCGATGAACCTCCTCTACCTCAGGATTATTGGAACAACCAGGGGAGACGGAGGAGAACCTTGGGTTAAACCCGAAATTACAGAAAAACGGGGAGACCCCTGACGAGTTACTGACCCGGTTATTCAGGGAAAATTCAGCAAGGGGAAGGAATGAGACCCAATCGAATTGACAGTCAGAGATGAAACACCTTAAATATTGTTCCAGGGATTGGTTGGTCCTTTCCGTTTGGCCATTAGTTTCGGGATGGAAGGCGGAGGAGAAGGACAGATCAATCTCCAACTTTTTACAAAAAGCTCTCCAAAATAAGGAAACAAATTGTACCCCTCTGTCAGAAACGATATTGACTGGGGCCCCATGGAGACGCAGGATGTGTTTCACAAACAAAGAAGCTAACGTCTTGGCGTTAGGTAGCTTCTTAAGGGGCACAAAGTGGCACATCTTGCTGAAGCGGTCGACTACCACCCACACCACCGACTTGCCCTGAGATGGAGGCAAATCGGTGATAAAATCCATGGAGATATGGGTCCAAGGTCTCTGGGGAATGGGCAAGGAACGTAGTAGGCCCGCAGGTCGGGACCTAGGGGTTTTGGACCTAGCGCAAACCTCACAGGCGGCGACGTAAGCCCTAACATCTTTAGGCAACCCAGGCCACCAATAGTTTCTGGTAATGAGGTGTTTGGTGCCCAAGATGCCAGGATGACCAGATAGAGCGGAGTCATGGTTTTCCCTGAGTACCCTCAGCCGGTATTGCAGGGGAACAAACAGTTTGTCCCCAGGGACGTTCCCGGGAGCTGCACCCTGATCAGCCGCGATATCAGAAGCTAAATCAGAATCCGTGGCAGAGACGATTATACCAGGGGGTAAAATACAAGCGGGATCCTTCTCGGAAGGAGGATTGGCCATGAAACTACGTGACAGAGCGTCAGCCTTAATATTCTTGGACCCATCCCTATAGGTAACCAAGAAATTAAATCTGGTAAAGAATAGTGCCCACCGAGCTTGTCTAGGATTAAGCCTCCGGGCCGATTCAAGGAAAACCAGATTCTTGTGATCCGTAAGGACCGTTACCTGGTGTCTGGCCCCCTCCAGGAAATGCCGCCACTCCTCAAAAGCCCATTTAATGGCTAGAAGTTCGCGGTTGCCAATATCATAGTTACTCTCCGTGGGCGAAAACTTCCTAGAGAAGTAAGCACAGGGGCGGAGATGGGTGAGGGAGCTGGTACCCTGGGACAAGACGGCCCCCACTCCCACCTCGGAAGCGTCAACCTCCACAATAAATGGCTCCTCTTGGTTGGGCTGAATCAGCACGGGGGCCGAGATAAAGCACTTCTTGAGAGTCTCAAAGGCCTGGACGGCCTCAGGGGGCCAATGGAGGACATCGGCACCCTTGCGGGTAAGGTCCGTAAGAGGCTTAGCGACGACCGAGAAGTTGGCAATAAATCTCCTGTAATAGTTGGCGAACCCTAAAAAACACTGTAACGCCTTAAGGGAGGCAGGTTGGACCCATTCCGCCACAGCTTGAACCTTGGCAGGGTCCATGCGGAATTCATGAGGAGTGAGGATTTGCCCTAAAAATGGTATCTCCTGTACCCCAAAGACACATTTTTCAGTCTTAGCAAACAGATTATTCTCCCGAAGGACCTGGAGCACCTTCCTGACATGCTCCACATGGGAGGACCAGTCCTTGGAAAACACCAGTATGTCATCAAGGTACACAACAAGAAAATTACCTAGGTACTCTCTCAGGATTTCATTAATAAAATTCTGGAAGACAGCAGGGGCATTACACAACCCAAAGGGCATGACCAGGTATTCGAAATGACCCTCGGGTGTGTTGAACGCAGTTTTCCACTCATCCCCCTCTTTGATGCGGATAAGGTTATATGCCCCCCGTAGATCGAACTTAGAAAACCATTGGGCTCCCTGAACCTGATTAAAAAGATCCGGAATCAAAGGAAGTGGGTACTGGTTCCTTACGGTGACCTTATTCAGGTTACGATAATCAATGCACGGCCTAAGACCACCATCCTTCTTCCCCACGAAGAAGAAGCCAGCACCTACAGGAGAAGTCGAGGGGCGAATGAAACCCTTGGCCAGGCATTCTTGGATATACACCCTCATCGCTTCACGTTCAGGACATGAAAGATTAAATATCCTACCCTTAGGAAGCTTGGCACCAGGCACCAAATCGATAGCGCAATCGTAATCTCTATGGGGGGGCAACACCTCGGAGGCCTCCTTAGAAAACACATCGGCGAAGTCCTGAACAAACTCAGGAAGCGTGTTTACCTCCTCCCGGGGAGAAATAGAGTTAACAGAAAGACATGACATAAGACATTCATTACCCCATTTGGTGAGATCCCCAGTATTCCAATCAAATGTGGGATTATGCAACTGCAACCAGGGAAGGCCTAAAACCAGATCAGACGATAATCCCTGCATCACCAGTACAGAGCACTGCTGCAAATGCATGGAGCCAACCAGGAGTTCAAAAACAGGAGTATGCTGAGTAAAATAACCATTAGCAAGGGGGGTTGAGTCGATTCCTACTACAGGGATAGGATAAGGTAAATCAATACAAGGCATCTTTAGAGACATAGCAAATTCCACAGACATGATATTAGCAGATGAGCCAGAATCCACGAAAGCACTGCCCGTGGCAGACCGGCCAGCAAACGAGACCTGAAAGGGAAGCAAAATTTTATTGCGTTTCACATTAACGGGAAATACCTGTGCGCCCAAGTGACCTCCCCGATGATCACTTAGGCGCGGAAGTTTTCCGGCTTCTTATTCTTGCGCCTGGGACAGGTGTTCAGTAGATGCTTGTCGTCCCCACAGTAGAAGCAGAGACCATTCATTCTGCGAAACTCCCTACGTTGTCGAGGGGACATGGAGGCCCCGAGTTGCATAGGTACCTCCGAGTCCTCCGTGGAGGGGCGAGGAGACGGGACCTCGGGGGGAATCGCAGAAAAGTCAGAGGGGAGCACACTGAAGCGTTCTAGCTGACGTTCCCTGAGACGTCGGTCAAGTCGTACTGCTAGGGCCATAACCTGGTCAAGGGAGTCAGGCGAGGGGTAGCTAACCAGCAGATCCTTCAGGGCGTCAGATAATCCTAACCTAAACTGGCACCTTAGGGCCGGATCGTTCCACTGAGAAGCTACGCACCACTTCCTAAAATCAGAACAGTATTCCTCAACCGGTCTCCTACCCTGACGTAAGGTCACCAGCTGACTCTCGGCTAAAGCAGTCCTGTCAGTCTCGTCGTAAATGAGTCCGAGGGCAGAGAAAAAACGATCAACAGAGGAAAGTTCAGGGGCGTCAGGAGCCAAGGAGAAGGCCCACTCTTGGGGCCCTTCCTGGAGTCGGGATATGATGATACCCACCCGCTGGTTCTCGGAACCTGAGGAGTGGGGCTTTAGGCGGAAATACAGTCTGCAACTCTCCCGGAAGGAGAGAAACGTCTTACGGTCCCCTAAAAACCGGTCAGGTAACTTGAGGTCGGGTTCTAGAGGTGAGGTGAGGGGTACTACTAAAGCAGCGTCACCCTGATTGACCCTTTGGGCCAGGGCCTGGACCTGTAGGGAGAGGCCCTGCATCTGCTGGGTCAGGGTCTCAAGGGGGTCCATGATAGCGTCAGCGTAGGAGAAATGGTAGACTAGGTAAGGGGCTTGTAATTATGTAGTGGCAGGAAGGAGGTGAAGGGAAAGTGAGCCCTAATCTACCCACCGCCCTGTCCCTGCCTACTTGCAACGACCCGCCCTAGGCGACGAGGTACAACTGGGCGGCGGTCCCTACGCTGGCTAAGTGCACAGGAAGACAAACAGGGAACACGCAAGGGAAGGGGCAGTAGCCACGGAACGCCACGAGGAAACGGGGCGGCGAACGAACAGTCAGGACCAGGACGAAGTGAGTACACCCGAGCGGGCACGGAGACAGAAGCAAGCCAGGGCAAGCAAAGCAGGTCAAGCAGAACTGCAGCAAGGCAGAAGCACGGCAGAAGCAGGCTGGAGCAAGCAGCAGTGGGGCCAGGAATCCAAAAGAATTACAAGCACTGAGGGAGAGCACAGGGCAGGTAATAAAGGGCAGGGGGCGGAGCTAACTCCGAGAGACCAGGCCGCGATAGGCTCTCCCACTCCTGAGCCTGCCACCCTGGTTGGTGGGAGATGGTGTCCGTCGAACAGGTCTGGCCTCAGGTGTGGATTGATTAATCCCAGGAGTATAGCTAGATGAAGTACCTGGCAGATCCCTAACAAGAGATTAAAGATATAACTTTACTCAAAACGATTCCAAAACACTTTAATGTAATTGCACCATAGATGTAATCCAAAAATATTCAAGGAACGGGGGATCAATATGGTGCACTGTGGTGTCAGAGGAGGGGATGCAAAAAAATTGCTGGCCCAGATGGAATATAAATGGAACATAATGCTTTGGACTATGGCTCCCACTGGCCTTGAGGAAAAATTGAGCTTTGCGTCCTTTTTGTAGTTCCTTTGCCACATTTTTAAATCTTTAAATAGTCTTTTTAACTGTGTCTGTACTAATTTTCGTTTCTGTATTTTTAGATTTTATGCATTATTTTATTCCTCTTATGATGTTTGATGCCGTATTCTTATAACAACGGATATTTGACCACGTTTGGACTGAAGACCTTTGACCCCTTCTATTTTGGATCGAAAGGATTCCTGTATTACATATTCATGCAGAATTGTTTTTATGTGTTTGTGTGAATAATTTCACATGCACGTTATCCCACCCTTCCCCCTTTTTTTCTTTTTCTGTTCATACATAATTTTTCATATGGATTTGCAAATTTTTCCTCACTGTGTTTTTCTTTTTTATTATCTTTACTTATACACATTATATATTCTCTCTTCACACTCTATTATGTTCTCGATCTAATTGCCATTGTGTGTCAATGCTTAATTATACAATAGTAGTTATGTACGTTTGCGCATGATATTCATACTGTTATGTACCTAATATATTTCCTATTTTTCAACTTATTTTGAATTATTAATATCTTCCGATTTTTATGGAGATTACTATATCACGTAAATTTACATATGTACTGCATTTTGACTGCACTGCAATGTATTGTATTGGGGTTAGGGTAAAAAGAATTTTCATATTCCTGCATCGTTTAAATATGTCCTTACCAATATATATGCATCTAAAGAAGCGATCCATGTATGTCTGGGGTTGCGCATGCGCTGTGATCCGGGTCGCGGGACGTCTGCTTCAGTTGTCATTTTGTACGCGTTGCGCAAGTGCCGTCTCCCTGGTGACGCATCATGGGAGCGGTGCATCCGCATTAGTGTTTGACGACTTAGGGCTGGGGACTCGCGTTATCTCGCATCATGCGCATGCGCTGTTGATCCAATATATCATTGGTCCAGTTCTTACCCCCTGATACAGCCGGCGTCTTATTTAAGATCAGTTACGAACATCCTATCATTACCCCTTGAAAAAGCTAATGACGCGAAACGCGAGTCGGGGTGCTACCTGGGCACATCGATCACTTCATCAGAATGGGTAAGATACCTCGACTATTACATATTATGGGACTCTGAGAAGTGTGTATATATATTTTTTTAGAAAGACAGCATGAAGGTTCTTGTAGTCTCTGCCACTGTGCAGGGTTTAGTATAAATCTTGGGTCATATCTATCTTACATGTGGCCTTGTGGACACTTACTTTGAGTAGAAATTACTCCCTGTTTCCCCACCCCCTTGACTATGAATATATACTGAGACAGTTACTCTGTTCAGTTACTTTATTTGTCATTAGGATTCTCAGATATCTTTATGTGTTTTTCCATTTAGATTATGACTGGTTCCTTCCTGCCCCATATATGATTAGTCATACCCATTGTATTAGATCAGTGACGTCATCTAATTCCTTTTCTCATTCATTATGTATTTAGATATATGTCTGATTATCACGCTGTACTGATGTCCTGTGTCACAAAGGTTCTGTGGACCAACTGGGTCGTACCGCCTTGGCGATATGGTAGCTGGCCAACAGGGCACATGACAATGTCTATAGTTCGTATAGGTACCTGTGGCAGCTCGGACAGCAGTAAGGCAGGCTCAGCTGGGACTAGGCAGCAGGTACACGTCAGGCGAGGTGAAGCAGGTCAGACGTGGGATACAGCATGACACGACTTTGGCACAGCACAGTGGTCGACCAGGATGGTATGGAATGCAAGGAACAGGAACTGAGACAGGAACAGGAAACAGGAACACACTAAGAGGCCATCACATAGACAAAGTTAGGAAACATCAACAATGTTCAGGTATAGAAGCAGGGGGCTGGACCCCTCTTATAGTCCAGGGTACTCACGGGTTCAAAGTTTATCAAAAGGTCTGGTGCGCGCGCTGCCCCTTTAAGAGCGGGCACGAGATCCGGCTGAGGTGAGTGGAAGCAAGCGCTGGCGTCTCATTGAGGGGGAGGCTGGGGCCAGCACTTGCCAACTCGTGGCTGCGGCTGTCATGGGAGCTGATGGCCCTTAGCCACGGATATTACATCCTGGTACTTTACATGGCCCTTATACAGTTGATTGTGTTGGGTTCTCCTGTGTATTTTTTAACTAATATATTCAATAAAATTTTGTTTTTTCTATTTTTGTACCATATATAATATAGAACTCCCTTTTTTTATCTTTTGTATGCATATGATATTTGGAGTTTCTATAAAAATTGCTACCGAGGCGTTTCACCCTATTCTCTAGCCATTCATTCTGTCCTGAGAGACATATGTTTATGATCCACAGATTATATGTGGTTAGTTCTCCAAGATGTTTGGAACAACCTCCCTGCCGAGTTCCTTCAAAAACTGTGTGCAAGTGTGCCTATAAGAATTTATGCTGTTTTGAAGGCAAAAGGTGGTCACACTAAATATTGATTTCATTTAGATTTCTCTTCTGTCCATTCACTTTGCATTTTGTTAATTTATAAAAAAAAAAATTAACACTTCTATTTTTGCAGCATTTTTCCACTACTACCTACAACTTTTACACAGTACGATAGATAGATGATAGATAGATAGATAGATAGATAGATAGATAGATAGATAGATAGATAGATAGATAGATAGATAGATAGATAGATAGATAGATAGAAAAGCCTGCCAGGATCACGACCCAAACAAGTAGATCCAAAAATCAGGCAGCACTCGAGAGATATATAGCAAAAGCGTGTAGGTGCTTTATTAATCCATCAGTAAGGTGCAATGTTTCAGCTCTACCATAGAGCCCTTTTCACTGTCCTGAAAAAGGCTCTTTGGTAGAGCTGAAACATTGCACCTCAATGATGGATTAATAAAGCTCCTACACGCTTTTGCTATATATATCTCGAGTACTGCCTGATTTTTGGATCTAGATAGATGGATGATAGATATTTAAACATTTCAGCTGGAACATTTTTCATTTCACCAAACGTTAGTATTTATATCCTATAAGTATTAGCTCAAGATCATTTTGATTGTGTAGAGTATTACTAAATAATTTGATGTATCTGAAACCTACACAGGAAGAATATTTATCAGGAACATTGGGCAGTATAGTGGCTCAGTGCATAGCATTGTTATTGTAACATTGGCCTCCAATAATGGACAACAAAAAGTGTGATTATCCTTGTGTTTGTACATTAACTAGGAAGGGGTGTATGTTTAATAACTAGCTCCAAGATTGAAAATAGCGGGTGTTTATTAATGTAACTGTCAGGTCCGTATTTCAGGATGTCTTCCTTCCCCCTGTTATTTCACACTGAATAACCACCTCTGTAAGTTGAAAGCTGAAGGCATGCCTGGAAAGAAGTAAACCAGCCAGAGATGTTGGTACACAGCTTTCCCTAGATCAGCCAGGAAAAAACCACTGCCCTTTATTCAGAACAAAGAAACACACAGAAAAGACCCCTCCCTAGGGATGTGGGAGTGCCCAAGCCCCCACTGGCTTCTCAGCTGCAAATTCTTATGCACATTCTTCTTGCATTCCAGGGGGCGGTGTCTTCCATAGGTGTGTCCGACATGAACAAAGAACTTGTTATATATATATATATATATATATATATATATATATATATTAGTATATTACACAAAGAACTGAAATGTATATACATATGTGTGAGGATAATATTTTTGCAAACAATATACATGGTAATGATCCCTGCCAGTCCCCCCTAAAAATATTATTACTCGATCCCTGAGTCTTGCCTATCAACCTACCACTGACCACTCGAACCAGGCGGGTAGGGGTTTTGGATTTCTTCACCAGCTTGAGAAGAGCTACTCCTGATGAGTAACCCCCCTTTGTACCTGGACTTCCAAGGTGTCGGAGTGGTCCTAACTTTCCCTATTCTCCTCTGGATACATGATGGTTGTCTTGGTATAATCTACAAACCGCTGCTGGTTGTAATATATATATATATATAATTAATCCAGTCTACATTTTATTAATGGTAATAATTGTCGCACTGTCACTTACTGTCCTAATGGGACTTTTACACCTGCAGATATAACAGGTCATGGGCAGCACAGTGACCTTCACCTCACACCTTCACATAAAACTCCTCAGATTGTAATTTGCAGCACCGTGGCATATTTACACACATTATAATTATAAACCTCAGACATTATAAACAATAGGGCCTCAACTAATAACATAATGCTATCACCAATCTCATGCTATCACCCTCAGGTTTCGGGTCCCATCAGTTAATTGCCAGTCCTGTACATCATCGTCCCCTTCTTCTCCTGTCTTCTGCTCTTCACTGACTGTCACCCTCAATTGTGGAGTCAGACTACGTTGGTGTCCAGTGGGGGAGTTATTATTACCCCCTCCTAGCCACTTACTTATCAAAACACTTGATACTGCTGACGGATTCACTCAGGTCTTTGGTCTTTACTTTGATCTTTGCTGATGTCATCAGGACTTAGTTTGGTCCTTCTCATCTGTCCGACACCGTCTCCTTCAGTTTATGTCACCGTGCTGTACATAACACCTCATGCTGTGAGCCTGGGGTGAGATCCCACGTAGGCGGATTAGTGAAGTTGTATTGTGACTACCACAAACCCTCTGCATCTGTACTCTTCCTCTGGCAAGTTACTTGTCTGGGCGGCTGCTTAGAATTGTGACACTGCCGTCAGTTCATGATAAACGCGTTGTACTGGCTCAGGCTGCGCCTGCCGCACCTCAGTGATGGAGTTCATCGTGTTAAAAGTCTTTTAGTTCATATTTACTGGCACTTGCTGGGGACCCCCAACTCTTGTCAATTGTTAAAATAAATACTAATCTGGTGATAACATCATCCGCATACATTATAAACGTTGTTCTAAGTACATACAATAAAGTCAGGCCCTTAAATTACATCAAACACCTTTATATAAGGAAAAAAACTTCTCTGTTACAATGGACAGGGCACCTAGAAGATGTGTAATTATTGGGTACATTTCATTTGCACTTGGTGATACTTTTCAGCATGATTTGTACCTTGATCTCAGCTAATTGCCTAGAACATCTCCACCTCACAGAAATATACACAGATTCCACATGTTTATCTGACAAGTGTCTCAAACCAATTTTTCTTACTCTAATCTGGTTCGTTCTACCTGGGAAGGCCTCTCAAGGTCGGTTCTCTTTGTGGGAGATGGGTATGTTAAGGTTGGAATCGGTCTGCCAGGACTGTTCTGTAGGCAAATCAAACAGCTCTAACAGAATTTAGCAGCAACAGCTGTAAAACCTGGGACATACCAATTAGATCTTACCACGTCGATCCTTGCAGTCATGGGGCATATGTGAGGTCATACATCATCAATACAAGTGCTATCAAGATTGCCTTGGGTGTTACAGGTTTACCTTCCTTTATCCGTCCACATTCTGTCAGAATCTGGTTCTCACGCCTTCCGCTCCCAGTTGGACTCTTCCTGTGAAGAACAAACTTTTCATAGCCTAATCAGTAATTGATCTTAATCAGATAATTAACTTGAAGAAAAACATTAACAATAACAAATTTATGTTAAACGTTCACACTGGTCAGTAACTAAAACTGATACCTACAAACTGATTCCTCTTTTCTTTATATATATCTATACATACACATATACACTGCACAGAATTCTCTGCTCTAAAATTTCCCTTTCACAACAACAACAAAAATAAACAAATAAAAATGTTTTCGAATGGGAATATTCCGCTTCTGTACCTTTTATCTGACACATCCAACAGTCCAATGCTGAGGCTAGTCTAGAACTTTACATAAAACTTAACCTCAGTATTTAATATTCCCACAACACTTCTTAAATACAGTTATTAAACATACTAACTTTGGGATAACACTGTTCACTTGTCACTTACACACAACGTCTGCAGTGGGGAAGATACCGGCCGGGCTTCAGACCCCCCCTGAGAACAGGTCTACACACACGAGCACATTGTCATACACTTCTACCTCGGGTAGTTGTATGTTCTGCAGTCGCTGGGACGGGTAATCTGACCGGGCTGCACTTTTCACAGGTACCTTTGCTGCTTTACCTATGTCATGCCGTGCGCACATCATGCCGGCTGCTACAAACCTAGCGGTGGCATTATTGTATCCAGGGACAAGCCAATTTACTGACACCTGGCTGCACATACCCTTGTTGTCAGTTCTGTCTTCTCTTGCTCTCTCAATTGGCTTACCCGATGATCCAATAAAGTTCCTACTACCAATGGGCCCATAATTGAGGGTGATGCCAAAAGCGCACCTAGAGTCAGTGTAAATGTCGGCCGTCTTACCTTCTGCCAGGTTAAAAGCCTCAGCGAGCACCTCCAGCTCTGCTCCTTGAGATGAACAAGAAGGTGAGAGTGGTTTCTGGGTAATTTACCTGGTGCCTCGTATCCTGTCTTGTACACACTGTATATGATGAAGTATCTCTACATTACAAATTTACATTAAAAACCCATATCACATATAGATAGAACATCTCAATTCTCTAAAATAAAACCAAATGTTATACACTTCTCCACACTCATCTGATAATCCAGAACACTTTGAGAATCTCACTTTTATCAGGGTCTGTAAATACTTGATTAATACAAAAACAAATAAAAATATATTATTGAAATCTGGCATAAAATAAACAATGTTCAGACAATTTTTTTCTCTCCCCCATCTAAATCTATAAAGGCTCATCTGTGAGTGACGTCACCTCTGCCTCCTGTGTAAATTTGCTGGAGGGGGAGAGTCTTTTACATAATACCTCATATTGGATGGAGACTAGAGCACAGCATACCCAGTGCCATATTCACCGTTCTGGAAATGATCCCTGACATAACATACGAAGATTGTGTTTTTTTTCTATTCCCCCCAAAAAAAGTTAATAAAAGTTAATCAATAAATTCTATGTACCCCAAAATGGTGTTATTAAAAAATACAACTTGTCCCGCAAAAAACAAGACCTTATACAGCTATGTCAACGCAAAAATAAAAAGTGTATAGCTCTTAGAATGAGACGATGGAAAAACGTAAAAAAATGGCTTCGTCATTAATGTCTAAAATAGGCTGGTCATTAAGGGGTTAATGGAATGGATGAATTGAAATTGCTAATCACAATGCAAAATATATCAATGGACAGTACATCTAACTAATGATCTTTTTGTACATAGGACTGTTACTATGAGACAAATATTAAAAAGTATGGGAACTATATTTCTGAAGATGTGAGGCAAATGGCAACTACATACTTGTTGTTTTTTTGCATTCCTTGATGGACTTTAAACTTGATGTTTTTGTTTTACAATCTAACAATATTACTTTATGTAAGAGTGCTGCCATAAATGTCCTTATATGTATACACCCCTAGGAGCATTTATTTCTAGAGGAGAATATCTCTGTACACATGAAGTCCAATGTAGCTTGTATGGCAGTCCATACTAAGGAGTCATGTAGGCCCCAAGCGCTGCCTTAAAGGGCTTTTCCCAACAGAGACATTTATGACCTATCCACAGGATTAGGGGCCCCGTTCTAGAGATATGTGTGGGTCCCAGAGGGGGGACCTAAATATATCTGACATTTATGACATCCTGTGGATATGTCATAAATTTCCCTGATAGTAAACCACCTTTAAGGACTCTGCCGTGTGCCTGAGTCCTTTGTCTGTTGTAATAGGATATTTAGTATGTGCTTATTATATACCAACACAGAATGGTACCTTAAAAAATAATAAATACTGTTAAATGGCCACTTCATAAACTATACTATTTGCTAATATTAATTGTGTAATACATGTCTTATAGGTTTCCATTTCTGAGCTGCAGGCTGATTCTGCAAGAAAACATAAATATTGTTGTCAGAGCTGCATAAACATCCTGTTATGAAACAGTTTTAGGCTATGTTCACACGGAGTATTTTGGGGGAGGAATATCTGCCTCAAAATTCCGTTTGGAACTTTGAGTCAGATATTCCTCTCCCTGCACGACGATTTTCGCGGCGATTATCGCGCCGTTTTTCGCCCGCGGCCATTGAGCGCCGCGGGCATAAAACAGCGAGATATACGCTTTCTCCTGCCTCCCATTGAAGTCAATGGGAGGTCAGAGGCGGAAGCGCCCGAAGATAGGGCATGTCGCTTCTTTTTCCCGCGAGGCAGTTTTACTGTTCGCGGGAAAAAGACGCCGACGCCTCCCATTGAAATCAATGGGAGGCGTTCTCGGGCCGTTTTTGCCGAGTTTTGTGACGCGGTTTCCGCGTCAAAAAACTCGGCAAAATACCCCGTGTGAACATAGCCTTATTGTTCTTTTTCTGGTTATTTATTTAAATAAAATCCCAAATAGTAAACAATATAAACAGATAGGAAAAGCACACATTAGAAAAGGGTGAAGAACAGACATACTATAGTATAAAAACATCCTTGAACTAAGATTCTCTGTTAGGCTGGTTTCACACTGAGTTTTTTGCAGGCAGAGAATCTGCCTCAAAACTCCGTGAGTCATTGAGCACCGCGGGCAAAAAACGCTGCAAAATGCGCTTTCTCTGCCTCCCATTGATGTCAATCGGAGGTCAGAGGTGTAAACGCCCAAAGATAGAACATGTTCCTTATTTTTCCCGCAAGCCCAAAAAAAAAAATGGCTCGCGGGAAAAAAACGCCTCCGGCTCCCATTGAAATCAATGGGAGGCACTTTCAGACGTTTTTTGGCGCATTTTTGGCGCGGTTTCCGCGTCAAAAAACATGTCAAAGAACTCTGTGAACTGACCCTTAGAGTGAGACCTAAAGAAAAGTGAGAAAAATATATGTTTAACCCCTTAACGACCAAGGACGAAAATGTACGTCATGGTCGGCTGCTAGTTCCCGCACCATGACGTACATTTTCGTCCGCATTTCAAACTGTCACTCTGTGTAAACACAGAGTGACAGACCTGCGCTGACAGCTGTCCCCGACAGCTGAGACATCAGTCTTGCCGGACAGCGGACCATCGCCGCTGATTTCGGCAGTTAACCCCTTAAGTGCGGCGACGGATTGCCGTCGCCGCATTTAAGTGGTTTGAAGCACATCAGCAGCCCCCAAGTGATCGTGGGGGCTACCGATGCTTGTCACGGCAATCGGAGGTCAGATAATGACCTCCGGGTTGCCATGCACGGCCGTTCCTCCTCTGCTTCCTGTCAGTGTGACAGTCACGTCACAATGACAGTTAGAGTACATTACACTACGTATGTAGTGTAATGTACTCTAGCAGCGATCAAAGCTGCAAGACTAAGTGTCCCCTAGTGGGACAAGTTAAAAAAGTTAAAAAAAGTAATAAAAATGTTTTAAAAAAAGTGTAAAAATAAAAGTTATAAGTTCTATAAACACTAAGGCCTCATGCACACGACCGTGTTCGGTCCGTGATATACGGTCCGCATGTCGGCCGCTTGTCCCGGACCGTACAAAGTACAGGGAGCCGGGCTCCTAGCATCATACTTATCTATGACGCTAGGTGTCACTGCCTATCCACGTAACTACTGTCACACACTAAAACATGATTACAGTACGGGACAGTAGTTCCGCGGACAGGCAGTGACCCCTATCGTCATAGATAAGTGTGATGCTAGGAGCCCGACTCCCTGCACTGTGTTCGGTCCGGGACATGCAGCCGACATGCGGACCGTATATCACGGACCGAACACGGTCGTGTGCATGGGGCCTAAATGCTTTTTTTCCTATAATAAGACTTTTATTATAGAAAAAAAATTAACACGTTAAAAAAGTACACATATCTGGTATCACCGCGTTCGTAACAAACCCAACTATAAAACTATAATGTTATTTTTCCCGCACGATGAACACCCCAAAAAAAATCAATAAAAAACTACGACAGAATCGCAATTTTTTGGGTCACCACCGTTCCCTAAATAAAGAATAAAAAGTGATCAAAAAGTCGCATGTACCCGAAAATAGTACCAATAAAAACTTCTATCCGTCCCGCAAAAAACAAGCCCTTACACAGCTTTTTTGACTAAAAAATTAAAAAATTATGGCTCTCAGAATATGGTGACACAGAAATTTTTTTTTTTATAAATAAGTCATTTTATTGCGCAAACGCTAAAAAAAAGGACCAAAACTATATACATATGGTATCGCCGTAATCGTACCAACCCGCAGAATAAATTAAAAATGTCATTTATTGCGTGCGGTGAGCGCCGCAAAAAAAAACCTAAAAAAACGGTGTCAGAATTCCTGTTTTTTGCTCAGGATTGCAAAAAAATTGAATAAAAAGTGATCAAAAAAAATCGCATGTACCCCAAAATGGTACCAATGAAAACTACAGATTGTCCCGCAACAAATAAGCCTTCACACCACTCTATTGATGGAAAAATAAAAAAGTTATGGCTCTTGGAAAGCGGGGAGTGAAAATCTAAAATATGAAAGCAAAAAATGGATCAGTCCTGAAAGGGTTAATTCATTTCTAATGAAAAAACGTATGACCACATGTGGGGTATTTCCGTACTCGGGAGAAATTGCTTTATAAAAAAATGGTTGTTTTTTTCCTCCTTTATCCCTTGTGAAAATGAGAAAATGCAACATTTTAGTGGAAAAAATTTTGATATTAATTTTCGCGCCCTAATTCTAATAAACTCTGCAAAAGACCCGTGGGGTCTAAATGCTCACTATACCCCTAGAAAAATTCCTTGAAGGTTTTTCCAAAATGGGGTCACTTTTGGTGGGTTTCCACTGTTTTGGTCCCTCCAGTGCATTGCAAATGCGACATGGCACCGAAAACCATTCCAGCAAAATCATAAATCCAAATGGCGCTCCTTCCATTCTGAGCCCTGCTGTGGGTCCAAACAGCAGTTTATTACCACATATGGGGTATTGTCGTAATCGGGAGACATTGCTTTACAAATGTTGGGGAGCATTTTCTTCGTTATTCCTTGTAAATAATAAAAATTTCTATGTTGTTTCAGAAAAAAAGTACATTTTAATTCTTACAGACTAATTTCAATATATTTAGCGAAAAACCTGTGTGGTCAAAATGCTAACTATACCCCTAGATAAATACCTTAAGGGGTCTAGTTTTCGAAATGGGGTCGTTTATGGGGAGTTTCTATCATTCTGGCAGCTCAAAGCCTCTCCAAATGTACATTGGGGCCTAAAACATTTTCAAGCAAAATATGAGTCCTGAAAGCCTCCGGGTGTTCCCTTCCTTTGGGGCCCTGCCGTGTGTCCAAACAATGCATTAGGGCCACAATGTGGGTATTTTTGAAAACAGGAGAAAGAGGGTGATAGATTTTGGGGTGTGTTTCTTCATTTTCATGGTCACTTTACAAAGAAATCGGTCTTCAAACTGATACTTTTATGAAAAAAGTGAAATTATTATTTTTTTCACCTGCTATGCATTAAATTTAGCAAAGAACTGTGGGGTCAAAATAATTACTATACCCCTAAATAAATACCTTATGGGGTCTAGTTTTCTAAATGGGGTCGTTTATGGGGAGTTTCTATCGTTTTGGCAGCTCAAAGCCTCTCCAAATTTACAGTGGGGCCTAAAACATTTTCAAGCAAAATATGAGTCCTGAAAGCCTCCGGGTGCTCCCTTCATTTTGGGTCCTGCCGTGTGTCCAGGCAGCGCATTAGGGCCACAATGTTGGTATTTTTGAAAACAGGAGAAACAGGGTGATAGATTTTGTGGTGTGTTTCTTCATTCTCATGGTCGCTTTACAAAGAAATTGGTCTTCAAACTGATACTTTTATGAAAAAAGTGAATTTTTTTTTTTTTTCACCTGCTATGTATTAAATTTAGCAAAAAACTGTGGGGTCAAAATACTTACTATACCCTTAGGTAAATACCTTAAGGGGTCTAGTTTTCTAAATGGGGTCATTTGTCGGGGTTTCCATCACTCTGAGACCTATGAGCCTCTGAAAACCTGGCTTGGTGCCGGAAAACAAAATGTACTTAAAAATTTATAAAATTATTATTCAATTTGTAAGTCCTCTAAATTGCTGAAAATTTATTTTATTTTTTCAAAAGTGCTGCCAAAATGGAGTAAAGAGATAGAAATATATATTTAATTAAAAAAATTGTACAGTATGTGTGTACATATGTGACATATTGCAGTTAAAAATAGGGGAAAATGGTAATTTTTACAAAATTTCTTCAATTTTTCAATTTTTTAATTAATTTCCGCATATTGTATCAGTCTACTTTTACCACTAAAATAAAGTACAACATGTGACGAAAAAACAATGTCAGAATTACTTGGATATTCAAAACTTTCACAGAGTTATTCTCTGATAAAGTCAGACATACCAGATTTGACAAATCTGGCTTGGTCATTAAGGTACAAACATGCCCGGTCATTAAGGGGTTAATACACTGTACCAGCTCTAAATTCATCCATCATGTTATTTAAAGAACGTGTTTGACTTTTCATTCAGAATTTGCAGAAAAGATTTAAAAAGCTCTTTTAAAAATCAAAGACAGGCACAAGGGAAAGTCATGTTTTCTTGTCAGCGAATAATCAGCTGTAAGATCCAATAATACTGCATGTAACTGAAATTACTATAACAACAATAACAACAACAACAACAAAAAGATACAGATATATATGCTTGGTAAAGAGGTAGCACATATTGGCATAAGTGTCAAAGTAATTTAAAGCACTGAAGGAACTAAAAAAAACTGTAGGCATAAACTAACTCTTTCTTGTTATACTTGTGTGTTATGCACAACTAAATGGATGCACAATATGTATAATCAAATGCCAATGTAGCTGCTGAGAATCAGATGTAAACTACAGTAAACTGTATTACATATTAAAAATTATTCATTACCAATAGTTATGAACCATTAGTGAATGTCTGACCACCAAATCGTTTATAATGGCAACTTATAAGCCTTGTAGATAGTGTGACACCCCTCTTGTCGATAGTGTCACCCTTCCCATTGTAGATAGTGCCCCTTTCTGCCTCGTAGACATTGCCATACAGCCCCCTTGTAGATAGTGCCCCCACCTCCCCTTGTAGATAATGCCATACAGCCTCCTGTAGATAGTGCCCCCCCTTCCCACTTGTAGATAGTGCCATACAGCCGCCCCAGTAGCTAGTGCCCCCATCTCACACTTGTAAATAATGCCATACAGCCCCCTTATAGATAGTGCCCCCACCTCCCCTTGTAGATAGTACCATACAGCCCCCCTTGTAGATAGTGCCCCCACCTCTCCCTTGTAGATAGTGCTATACAGCCCCATGTAGATAGTGCCATACAGCCCCCCTTCCCCTTGAAGATAGTGCCATACTGCCCCCCCTGTAGATAAAGCCCCCCATCTCCCCCTTGTATGGAATTCTTGTGCAAATGTTGATCCAGTCTGATCGCCACTTCTGATTAGGAAGAAAAATTTTCCATTTTAGGACTGATTGGCTCATGCCTTATGTTTTGTCTTTTTTATTATTTTCTCTGAATCAAAAAGGGAAACAAAGTATTAAGATTTAACCCTCCTCTTTCCATCACCCACATCCTCTCTACTCCAATGGTGGAACTTGATGGACATGTATTTTTTTACCATACTAAATATGTAACAACACCTGTGTTTTCTATTCTATGGGAGGAAAATGGCTCCATAGGAGATTCACCGTTATTCAATGGTCTTTGTACGGCAAAATTATGAAACAGCTGTTACAAATCATTACTAGTGAACAAGATGGCAAAGAATAAATAAACAAGTAGTCATGCCTTTAACTATGCGCACACATGGCATTTTATAGGAATACTCAGGTCTTGACAAATCTTACCTAGGTCTAGCTTTCATTAAAAGGAGTCAGCAATGACACACATGATGAAGACAAAACTGAAAATTAAATCCTATATGTAAAAAGTGTCACAAGGCAAACCGATACCTTTCTTCCCTGTTTAACCCAATCTGAATATTTGCAAAAATAAAAGCACCTGATTGAAATCTATATGTGTGAACCTGACCTTATACTTGACTCAAAGATTTAAAGGGGTTTTCCAGGGACACTATTTGTCTCATGCCAGGCAGCACATGAGCACTGAGGAGTTTTATTGATGAGAGGCAAATGGGGCGGGCTTTGAGGCGTAATCAAAAAGTTCAATGGGGCGGGCATTGAGAAGACTGTGGACCAATAGAATG